>NC_053161.1:125078762-126278762 GCF_016835505.1 Polypterus senegalus | reverse complement strand
TTTTGAAAACACTTAAGAAGTGCAGGTACACATTAACCAGAAAATGTGTACGACATTATGGCTTTTTTTGCCTTTTGTATGATTGTTAAGTTCATTGGCTACACTGAGTTGGAAAAAAAAGGATTTGAAATGCACCAATTGATAAACAGAGCATTTTGTATCGAAGTCCTAAAGCATCAACAGATAGCACCAAGACAAACTGCTTTCTTGGAAATCTGAACGAGCAGAATTTGGTTATTTGTCTTCTTTAGGAAGAGCAGCTAGGATAGGCTGAGACACCACTTTAACATTCATTAAAAAAGCCAGTATGAAAAATGAAATGGATTTTTTATTAAATATTTATATGATTTGGGGAAATTTACTTGAAGCTTGTATTTCTGTCTTCTTGCAGCACTAAACTGTACAGTTAAGTAGTCAATATTTTGGTTTACAGGAAATGCAAATTTAGATTTCGATATTGTACCAAGTACCATCCATTTTCTAACCCGCTGAATCTGGACACAGGGGTATACTGGAGCCAATCCCAGCCAACACAGGGCACAAGGCAAGAACCAATCCTGGGCAGGGTGCCAACCCACCACAGGACACACACAAACACACCCACGGGCCAATTTAGGATCGCCAATCCACCTAACCTGCATGTCTTTTGATTTTGGGAGGAAACCCACGCAGACACGGGGAGAACATGCAAACTCCACGCAGGGAGGACCCAGGTAGCGAACCCGGGTCCCCTAACTGCGAGGCAGCAGCGCTACCACTGCGCCACTGTGCCGTCCATAGCATGTACCATCATTTGCAATGTATTTTTTCTTTTTGCTACAATGACAGCTATTCATCACATTCAACACTTAGTTTTCTACTTAAATTCTGCATCATTGTCTAGAAAGAAGGAATACGCATTTCTGCTTGCACTTGTGCTTTAGAGGAGGACAGTAACATGGATTAAATGGTAAATGGCCTGTATTTGATATAGCGCCTACTAGAGTTCAAGAACCCCCCTAGGCGCTTCACAACACAAATTAAAGAGGCTTGTCCATCTCATACCATTCTCATTAACAGCAAAGCACCTTCAGTTTTTACTTCTCAATTTTATATCCAATTTTACAACGAGGTATTAATAAAATGTTCCAGACCAGATGTCTGTGGTGTTTCCTGAAGATCTCTTGGCCAAACACAATCTCTAACAAACAACTGCAAAGACGGCAAGACTTCCATGGCATAGACTGTCCAGAAGTGTCGATGGTGATGGCTGGGACATTTGTCTTGTATGTCTTTTAGCTCATTACCAAGGATAGCCCTTTAATGGATACTGCGTGCCTGGGAAAAAAAATCAGAAGATGACGTAAAGAAACCTGGTATAGGACTATGGAACAAGAACTGAAGAACAAAAGGCTCACTGTCAAAACAGCCCCCAAAACAGCAGCAGATATAGCCAGGTGGAAGTCTCATGTCGCCACCTCAAGTGCCACCCAAGAGAAAGATCTGAGGGGGGGCGGGATTAATACAATATGCTGGAATTAGTCAGATTTACAACGTCATACAACCAGAATGTTGTGTCTATAATCTTTGTTTAAGTTTTATCTTGGAATGAAATAATTGTCACCTGTTTTCATTACGTTTTATTCTCTTATAGTGCTCACTGGATTTGAGTACACAGCTGGATATTTTCTCTGTGGAGTTTGCACCTTCTGCCCTTCTCTCCATGGTTTTTCCTCCCACATATCCAAAGATGTGCTGCTTGTTTTGGCTGGCAATTTTAAACCCCGGTGTGTGTATGTGTGTGTATGAATGGGCCCTTTGATGAACTAGTACTTGTTCAGGTCTATTTTTAACCTTGTACTTGATGCAGCCAGAATAGGTTCAGCTTGGCCATGACTCTATATCAAATTAAGTGGATTTGTGAATAATGTGTTACATTCTATTTTAGCAGATATGTTTTATTCATATTCAGGGAGAGGAAATAAGGACAACAGCACGGTGGCGCAGTGGTATTGCTGCTGCCTCGCAGTAAGGAAACCTGAGTTCGCTTCCCGGATCCTCTCTGTCTCCCTTCCTGGGTCCTCCCTGGAATTTGCATGTTCTCCCCGTGTCTGCGTGGGTTTCCTCCCACAAAGACATGCAGGTTAGGTGCATTGGCGATTCTGAATTGTCCCTAGTGTGTGCTTGGTGTAGGTGTGTGTGTCCTGCAGTGGGTTGGTAACCTGCCCGGGGTTTGTTTCCTGCCTTGCATCCTGTGTTGGCTGGGATTAGCTCCAGCAGACCCTGTGACCCTGTATTTAGGATATAGTGGGTAGGATAATGGAAATAAGGACACAAACTCAGCACCAGCAAATTTTATTTTATATAGCACTTTTCTACAGGAAGCACCATCCCAGGTAACTGGAATCTATTAAAATATGTCACAGTTGCTTTCATGCACTTTTTTCACAGGCATGTAAAGTGACTTGCAAAAAGTCACACTATATGTCAGTGTCGGGAATTAAATCTCAACCAACTGATCACAACAAATCTCTAGAGTGCTTTATAATACACAGCTGTCAGGACATTAGATCTTCTGGCACATTTTCAAACCCTGCAAAAATATTATTATGCTGTATTATGCAGTATTTGCACCCATATTCATTGATCTTGAAACTTTTACCATCTCTTGAGTCTTTTTCCAGACTTCATTAACACATTCTGCAGACTTACATGGAACACATTTTATATGTAACTGTTGTGGGAGACAGCACGTTGGGACAGGCATCTTGGCAGGAGCAGAACTGGGATCCTTACCCAGCAGGGATGCCAATAGTGTGGACGGACATTAGTAGACAGTTTATTTAGGACATTGTCTACCCCAACAAACTAGGTGGGCTTTGGTACCACTACAGAGACTTATAGGGCATATTGAGAGCTATATTTCTTTTAGCCAGCCCTATTAGGTCCTATCAATGCCACCAGGTGGCACTGAGGGGAATTTACGAGCCCTACTTTGTCAGGCTCCAGACGTACCTGGAAGTAGAACCGAGACACTATATTGGGAGACTGGAAGTGCTCTCGGGTTTTACACATCCAAGCGAGTCAGTGTTGGGAGGAAGCAGACAAAGCTTGCCTGGAGGAGCGGAGAAGAAGAAAAGAGCCTTGAGAATTGTATTGTGTGTGCTGTGTGGCTTTTATAGTCTGTATTGTGAAGGTATTTAAAGGATTAAAACATTTATATTAATAGGGACTTCTGTATGTGCCTTTGTGTTGTGAGTGTGGGAGGCTGTGATGCCCCCTGGTGGTCACATTGTCAGTGGCCTTAAAAGCATTGTTGGGCATGACTATACTCCAGGACACATCACACAGGGACAATATCGGCTGATGTTATAACTGTGGCCGAATTGCTGAAGGTCCGTGGGCTTTTATTGATAGCATTTTTGCATGACTTCTAATAAACTGTGAAACGTTTATCACTTTTTACGTGACACCACCATGAGATGGTGGAAATGCTTGTTACCTACCAGCAGATGAATACAAGAAGTAAATAGTTTCATTCAGCAGAATGCTAAATCCAATTTTATGGAACTGGAACATTTGAAAGACGTTTCCGAGAGAAGGCAAGCAATTTCACGCAGTTATAATTATTAACACTTCAATTCTGTGACGAGCAAAGACTTTTTCTTGCCATTTGTTTGCAATTAAAGTTTGCCCACAAAAGCTTATGGTTATATATTTGTCCAGAAGAAATTTACAGCCATAATGGAGTTTCTGTTTTATTGTTTTTGATAGTCTTGTCCAAACCAAACATAGACAATCGGAGGATGGACATGTTCACACATCACTCTGCATATTTACCTTTCTCAATAGTGTTCTGTTCTGTTTCACTGCTATATATACTTCCTTCATCGCAACACTTCCTTCATCATAACCACTGTAAAGAGACAAAGGAAGACCTGGAGTGCAGCAACATTAATGGGTGAATTGGACAAATGGTTTTGTAGGTCCAAAGTGGATCTTCTTCTAGCTACTGAGATGGTGTGCTATTACCCTGCCCTCTCTCAAACTTTTGCTAGGACAAGCTGCCTTCAGACCTTTTTTTATCCTACTTTAGAGTGTTGTCCATTGACACTCATTTTGGGAACGTATCTATAGTAATATGCCAAAAGCACATTATGCCCAATAATACACTACACATCTCCTGTTATCAATTATACTATCCCATTGTAAATATAATCATCATCAACACAGCCATCATTTTATGCTAAATGCAATGTTTATTCATTTTGTTTCCTGATAATTTCTTTGTACACCTATTCATCCACTCATCTTCTAAACCTGCTTTATCCTGAGCAATGTTTATGCTTATGACAAATGGAATAGGGTGCAAGGCAGGAACAACTTTGTATGTTTCATTTTTGTTTCACGTAGTTTCAACAAGAGCGGAAAGACTGGTGATTTGCAATTAATTTTAGAAGAAACCCTCAAAGATATTATTATTTATTGAATCTGGAATCTGCTTAGGCTTTACTTATTTTCATCCCATCCATGGTTAGTCCCTGACATAGGCGACATGTTGCTAAAGTGGACTTAGACAATGGATGGAAGAATAACATTTAATTGCCTTTGGAATATCATTTCATATTTCCATGGTGGCTATGAAGCTAAGGATCTGTGCTGCTATCCGGAAGGTTGTCTGTTTGAATCCCCGTTACTGCCTCATTACATTTTTATTTTGTGTCGTCTCAACTGCACCATTTACTTTCATACGGTTTACAGTTATGATGCCTATTGCTGGGATGTGAGAGTTATGCATACTGAAATATGCAGTCATCTGCTCACCTTTATTTAAGATGGCGGCTCTCTGCTTCAAGCATCTTGGCTGTGGGATAGCAAGAAAACTGATTCTCTTGCTTTATTTTGTCCTGTGACTTTTGGCTTTTTGATTCATGCACTGTATCTTATTTAACTTGAGTTTTTGTGACACTTTGGCCTAGTTCTGTTTTCTCCTGATCCATCGCCCTCTTGTCCTTTAAAGGGGAAGTCAGCCTTTCTTCTTCTTCCAAGAACAATACTGTAATGGATTGGTATCTCATTTCTGATTGGTTCCAGTCTTGTACCTAAAGTTGCAGAGATATTCTGTGATTCATGTCATTGTGGTTATGGGAGAAGTACACTGCAAAAATGAACCAATAGAATCTATTCAAATAAACGTCTGTGTATCTCCGTTTATAACCATTTAGTGAAAGTGGCTGAGCTGAAAAAACGGGCAGGCTGAAAGCCACATGAGTGGCGCTTCTTCGTTTTCTGTGTTTTGCAATAAAGCTGTGTAAAAGGTGAAAAGGAAAAATACTACCATTTGCCGAATAATAATTGATACAGTATAATGCATAATATTAAAAAAAATGGCAATTTTATCACTGTAAAATAAAGCGGTAAAGTAATTTTTGACCTTAGTCCATTTCAATAGGAGTTCCTTCAACTGCAGATGATTTGTATTTTTAAAGAGTAAAGTGGTCAATTCTTTGTTTAAAATGACGGGTCTTTATTCTGTAAAGAAAACATGTAAATTATGTTCTTAGAGCAACAACATTTGAAAGCTATTTTATTCAGGTAACATTTTCAGCATTCTTCTCAATTTGGGAGCACAAGGATTAATAACGTTTTCTGCGACTACTGGGGTTGGCTTTTTAGGCTTTAGCCCCTAATCTCAGGCATCCAGCCCATCTAGCCCTGTCCAATGCACTTATGCTTCTAGCCCAGCCCTTGTTCCTCCTGTTTCAGCGTTTTGAAAATGCTCATCCACAGCAAGAAAACTCCAAGGGGAACACCTCCCCTTTATCAGAGAGGTGGGGCTAAGCTTTAAATATGTGCTAAAGTTTGAGACGCTCCTGTCTACGACAGGGTTAACTTTACACTTTTTACAGAAACCCCCTGTTGAAAAGCATATTATTCAGGCAGCTGGGAGCCTCCCGTGTATGGTTAGCAAACAAAACCTTTTGAACAGAGATTCCAGAATTCATCTAGACTGGAAGTAAGGTGTTACATACCTGGAAAAACTACAATAAATGTGTATTTCATGAAAGTATTATCCAGTATCCCCATTACTGCATAACAGTAAATGAGTAGATAACGGTGGTCCTCATACCTTGTCTTTATGCCCTTCTTGATGGTATTTTGCCTATAGGCTTATGTTTTGCTGCTAGTTTCTGACTAATACACAAATAAGAAGTGCTGTACTGCTGTGTTGTTTCTGTATGTAATGAACAATAATGTTATGACTTGATGTGTTACAACTAGACACTAATTTTGCATTTACTCATGCAGACCCAGCTGCTCTACCCTATTTTTCATTCATAGGCACTTCTTCCTCATTTTTTATGCTTACTTTTTTCCTGCCCCGATATACACTCTACCCAAAAGCTCTTCACCATCCTGTTGGAGACCAGGCGGATATGTGAAATCTTTATAGTTTGAAGATAACAGATACAGAAACTCATTGTCAGCCCCAATGACCTCTGTTGCTTACTATCTGCTATCATCCTACTGCTGAGCACAAACAAAACTGAACTATCTCTTCAGAGATTTCCAGCACAAGTTAGGAAGTTTAAAGGCTCTTGTAAACTTTTTATTTTGCTTGCTCACCAGCCCTTATTTCCGTCACATACAAAAACACTACTGGCACAATCTAGCCCTTCTCTCCATGTCTAAGATAGATAGATAGATAGATAGATACTTTATTAATCCCAAGGGGAAATAATAATAAACCAGCAGCATACTGATGATAAAAAAAAAATATTAAATTAAAGAGTGATACAAATGCAGGTAAAACAGACAATAACTTTGTATAATGTTAAAGTTTACCCCCCCTGGGTGGAATTGAAGAGTCGCATAGTGTGGGAGTGGAACGATCTCCTCAGTCTGTCAGTGGAACAGGACACTGACAACAGTCTGTGGCAGAAGCTGCTCCTCTGTCTGGAGATGATCCTGTTCAGTGGATGCAGTGGATTCTCCATGATTGACAGAGGTCTGCTCAGCACCCATCGCTCTGTCACGGATGTCAAACTGTCCAGCTCCAAGCCTACAATTGAGCCTGCCTTCCTCACCACTCTGTCCAGGCGTGAGGCATCCCTCTTTATGCTGCCTCCCCAGCACACCACCGCGTAAAAGAGGGCGCTCACCACAACCATCTGATAGAACATCTGCAGCATCTTAGTGCGGATGTTGAAGGACGACTGCCTTCTAAAGAAGAATAGTTGGCTCTGTCCTCTCTTGCACACATAATATGGAAATATTTTCATGTCGCTCAGCTGGATTGTTGCAATTCACTTTTAAATAGCCATGTTGCATCAATCATTTACAGACTGCATCAGGTTGCAACTGGCTGACTTGGACCAGACACATTCATATTGCATCACTGTTCAAGTTCAGGTTTAAACTTACTGTCTTGTGTATGCAGTCCATCGAAATTCTTGTTGCACGTCTCCCACAGACTAGTGGCGGCACTACAGTACAAACAACAGACAATGAATACGAACATAGACAGTGAAAGTAAGATCATACATTAAATAAAACAAAAACAGGTTGGAAAAATTGGAAACAATATCAGGAGTGTCATGTGACTGAATAATCAGTGCAAGAGAGAAGGGTAAAGTTCATAAAACAGAGATGAGAACGGAGGTGTCATATCTGAAACTTGGGCATTTAAAAAGGGTATATGAAAGAAAACTGAATGCTACAGAAATGAGGACGTTAAGATAAATGTGTGGAGTAACAAAGTTTAATAAAACCAGGAACAAGAGAATCAGAGATACTGTTAAAGTTGTGGAAATGTCAAAGGAAATACAGGAAGGCAGGTTCAAGTGGTATGGTTATGTGATGAGAAAAGAGGTTAACAGTTTGGGGGGAAGAATCATGGATATGGAGGTTTCAGGATGGAGGAGAAGAGAATGACCAAAGAGATATTGAAAGAACTGTGTGAAGGGGTGTAAGGCATGGAGGTGTACAGCAGATGAGAATGAAGGAGACACCATGAGACACCCACCATGAAATTGGGAAAAGGTTTTGAAGAAGAAGACAGTCAATTGTAAGGACTACACTGGGACTCCAGTATTTACATTTGTTTTATGTGTTTTTGTCTTTGTTCAGTATTGCTTGTTTATATCTGAAGTTCACTTTATAGCTTTTTGTGAATTTAATCGCTTTTAAATATTATATTTCTTTAAGCATTTTGTAATAGTTTTTGACATGTTTTGTAATTTAATTTTGCTTAATTGTTTTCAATTTTTGTTTAGTTGTGGATCCCTGGGATCAAGCCCTATAATCTTGTGGATGTGCTGTCATCTGGACAGGCCTTAAGCCTCTGTCTGATTGCTGCAGCATTTAGTTTTTCACTTTCATTTTTGTGGCTCACCTTCTCTGTTCAGATCTTCCACATAACAGTGAGTTCTGGATTACTTTCAGTAATAGTTACGTCTTCTTTTGTTTTATTGAATTTTGTTTAGTTTGAGGGATTGGGTTAACCTTACTGTTCTGAGCTTTCTTCCCCATTCTTCCCTATTTTCCTTGACTTTAAATGACTTCAACTCCTAAATCCTTCCCAAAAGTACATCTATGATTTAGGAGTCATAGTGTACTGTACACTATCAGCTGGCAGACAGTGTTCAGAAGGCTACAGAATGTTAGGTTATATAGCACGATGTGTAGAGTACAAGTCCAAGGAGGTTCTGCTCAAGCTTTATATGGCACTGGTGAGGCCTCATCTGGAGTACTGTGTGTAGTTCTGGTCTCCAGGATGAAAAAAATAACATTGCTGAGCTTTTACAGTTTTAGCTAAAGAAGATTAAGAGGGGGTCATGATTGAAGTGTTTAAGATTATGAAGGGAATTAGTACAGTGGATTGATACTGTTACTTTAAAGTGAGTTCATCAAGAACACGGGACACAGTTGGAAACTTGTTAAGGGTAAATTTTGCACAGCCTTTTTTCTTCACACTATAAACCACTTGGAATAAGTTACCAAGTAGAATGGTAGACAGTAAGGCTTGAAGAACTATCAAAACTCCACTTGGTGTTATTTTAGAAAAATTAAGTGGATAGGACTTTGCTTTGTTGGGTTGAATAGCCTGTTCTCAGATAGATCATTCAAACATTCTACAGAATTATTTAAAAAAAAAAAAAAAACTCATTTGGTTTGAGTTTAGTTTTTTTTTAATTCATTATTTTCTTTAATACATTTAGTTGAACAAATGAATTATTATTATTATTATTAAGAAGAATTTCATTGTTTTTTTCCTATCAAATTATAAGATTAGTGGCCGTGTACCATTTTCTGAAACAGAGGAGGTAGAAACGTGACTGTGCAGAATGGCTGAGGTCTTCAATGCCATGTGTTTCATTTATATCCTGAAGCAACTGACTCAGCTGCCCTGGTTTACTATCCACTGTCAAATTACTGTAACTTCAAAATTCTTCAGCAGACTGACAGCACAAAGCTTTAAATTCCACCACCCCCAGACTATGTCATCATCGCTTCTTGCCTGGTGTCAACCTGTCAGACCCCCCGAGATCCTCAGATGGCAGCCTTCTTACTAATCCAAAGCTGTGCCATGTAACCCTGGTTGAACAATTATTTAGCTTAGTGGCTCTACTCCTGAAGCCTGACTGTGAGCCTCAGGCGGTGTTAATGTCCACATCACGTTTAGTGCCCCACACTTCTGCCTTGCTTTGCCTGTGTCTCTTTTTATATTCAGAGTCTTCAGTGCTTGTTGTGTTTATATGTGTTTATACTGACTGCTGTGCTGTCCATCAGCTTGACTTTCTATTTTCATCTTTGTATATAGCACTATGTAAAATAAACATGAATTATCTAATTGACTCCATGAATGAAGTGGTAAGGATCAGTAGCACTTTGTCTAAATCACCGGTTCTCAACCTGTGGGGCAAAGTAACAAAAAAGGGGTGCAAAGATGTGAAAAAAAGAAAACAAGAATTGAAAATATGAAAAATACATCTATTGAAACCAAAACAAATTAACTTAAACTACTTTCTGATATTAGAAAATAAATATAGAGTTAGATAAATGTCGATTAAAGTTAAGTAGATATAATAAAACTTGTAGCGGTGTATCGGCAGCAAAAGATATAGGAATACATTTTATTAGGGTTTCATTAAAACGTTAGGGGGTGTGATTAAAACTGTTATGAAAACTCGGGTTGCAAATACTTAAAGATTGAGAAACGCTGGTCTAAATTTATATTTATAACTGATCAATAATATAAACAAAGTAGGGTTCTGATACTCCTTACAGTACATTTCATAATATTCACATTAAGACAATTGTGAGAAATGCAAAATTAGAAAATTGCTAATTCATGTCAAGTTCTATGTTAAATATTATTCAGTATTCATCAAGGAATTAATATGAGTAATAATTTTTATTCCCTATTCATCAACGAATTAACATGAATAATATTTGTAATGCAATTGCTATTGCATATTGCTATTTATCATAGCATTTTTTCACTGAAACTGTAACATTTAAAATCAAAGGAACACATTTGATGAAGTAATAAAACGGCTTCACATTCTTACTGGTGTTTTTAAGTTCATGTTTACTCTTACGTGTACAGTGTTTCTCGAAATTGTTGCTTGTACGTCTCATTGGTCTCTGATGCCATGATAGGAAAATAGTCAAAAGAGAACCTTACCTTGAAACTTCTTGGTGCATTCCTATCATTGCTCATAAATTATGAACATTTGTATCAGTGTAATGAGCATATCTTAACCAGCAATTTTCATGTTTTAGTGAGGTTTGCATATCATAAGTGAAAGTAGTCGAGCTGGAGCTTAATCATGTGTTAGCAGTGTGATCATTAGGAAATTAGAGTGGTATTGGATTGAATCTTGTAATTAATTGCTATTTTGCTATTAATACATTGAATAATCATAATATCAAATTCTTGTAAATTAACTAAGTATAAAACAAAAATGACTGATCGATAGTGTGATAGAATGAGTCACAAGAAACAATTAAAAAGGTTTGGGGATTTGCCCCGTATAATGTTTTTCTCGAATTGGTCAAGCTGATAATCAATTTTTATCAGACATTCGACAAATGATGTTTAGTTAAGTCGGCTTTTATACAAAGGCAAGATAGCTACAGGAAGTGACGTCATCATGGCGGGACCGGAAGTGACGTCATTATCGGGAGCCGTAAGCAGCGTCATCATGGTGGGACCAGAAGTTACATCATCAGCAGTAGCCGGAAAGTGACGTCATCATGGTGGGACCAGAAGTGTATGATAAACCGTTTTCTGAGATATGGGTTGTTGCGGGTATGAAATGATTATTTTTCTTCTTTAGTACTGCAGGGTTAAAAAGAGAGGCATTAGCACCATAGAGGCATCATACCACCCCCCATCTTGTAGCCATTCACTCACCTCTGGACCTGTTGATTGCCTCCTAATCGCATGTGTGTGGCAATAGTTATGCCCCCTTTTATTATGGTTCAGCAAAAATAGGCTGTTGGTCCAACACATTGTCTTTACAAGCCATTCATTTAGTTAAATTGTGCGTTCCTCCTGTCCCCTGGTATAGCACATTGATCTTTGGGTTGTCTCTCAGCGTTTTATTATATTTCCAAACAAATACTATAATACGATAACAATGGAGTATTCACAGCATGTCTGAAATATTATTGCTTTTGAAAAGCATCAATGAAGGTTTGATGAAAATTGTCTAGGCTTTGACAGTCCACCAAAAGCAAAGAAAAGTCCATTATAAAAGTGAAGCAAATTCCTGTGAAACAGGCTATTCTCCAGAACTCTATATGGGCAAAAAAGCTCAGTAGTCAGTTAAGCTACCACACAAATGATGTTCTTCTATTGCTGAAATTGAAGGGACTGTGTAAATGACAAAAATGATCTAGATGTTTTGGAAATGTGGATTAAATGAGTGTGTGATATAACAGAAACCAATGCTGAATAACAGCTTGCATCAACTCTAAAGCACAATTTTGCAGATGGCATACAGGAGATTTGTTGGCCTCAATGCTAAGTACTCTGTTCAAAGTGGGTCTAACTCTGCTCAGCATCTTCAAAAGAGCAAATATCCACTCTGTTAGATAGAACATTGATGGAGTCAAGTCTGCATTTATATACAAATGTACTGTGTCATTAAATAGTTTCTTAACATATCCTGATTCCTTAATACATTAATTCCTTATTCAAACAAATAAAGATCAAACAATGAAGAAAATCCAAAACTTAAAATCTCCTAAAAGTCTCCAGCACATGGCTTTCCAGAAATACAGCAATAATTTGAGCAGTAAAATACTGGAGGCTAGTGTACACAAAAACAAACTGAACTGCGGCAGTATTGCTCAAAATCAATAGGCTTCTTGGATTTTAAAGTGCTAATGTCTGAAGCTTCACATGACCTAACTAAGTGGTGCATTTTGAGGGTTTACATCCTGACATACACTCATTCTGAAAGTGGTCAAAACACAGTCAGTAATGTCTATAGTCAGTAATGTCTATAACTTCAAGTCAAATTTTTTACCCACTTACAAATACCATATATATATATATTGCAAGCCACTAGGGGGCGTACTGCCACCCTAACCCCCGGACACAGACAGGCAGGACACAGGTTCACTCAACACCCATGTTTATTTACAGTTTGTGCACACATTACCAATACCGCAATATACAGTCCATTTCTTTCCTTGCCAAAAGTCCATCCGCCTCCACTCCTCCTCAGACTTTGTCTTCTTCCTCCCGACTTTAGCCCGCAATGGAGTGAGGCAGTTCCTCTTATTCAGGTCTCGGGAGTGTTCCTGGTGGCTCATCACTATTACCTGGAATCACTCCCAGGTGCACTGGAGGGCCTCTACTGGGCTCCGTAGCTCCCCATGGCAGCCCCCACAGATCCCACCAAACTCCAGTTCCCGACATGCTCTGTAGGAATCTGTGGTGCCAGAGCCACCCAGGATGGCTGCCTTCTAGTGTACCAGGGGAGGTATTGCCTCATCAATGCCCTATCCCCTGGTCCTTCCACTCTGCTGGTGTCCCAGCCAGGAAGTGGCCCTGGCCATCCATCACAATATATTATCCATCCATCCATTATCCAACCCGCTATATCCTAACTACAGGGTCACGGGGGCCTGCTGGAGCCAATCCTAGCCAACACAGGGCACAAGGCCGGAAACAAACCCCGGGCAGGGCGCCAGCCCACCACAGGGCGTGCACACACACCAAGCACCCGCTAGGGACAATTTAGGATCGCTAGTGCACCTAACCTGCATGTCTTTGGACTGTGGGAGGAAACTGGTGCACCAGAAGAAACCCACAGAGACACGGGGAAAACATGCAAACTCCACGCAGGGAGGACCCGGGAAGAATTCCTGGGTCTCCTAACTGCGAGGCAGCAGCGCTACCCACTGCGCCACCATGCCACCCCATTGTAATACATGTATATTTAAAATACGTGACAAGTGCCAAGTATAAATGTTTTGTTGACTGTTTAAGGACTTCTTTTCTTCTTGATGTCGGCATGGTGTACAGTACAGAACAGAGAAAATAGCATTCCTTGTAGAAAATAAAAATGCTGGGAGTCTAAATGTGTTAATTCTTTTTCTGCACCTTACATTGGCAATCAGCAGAAAATTGCAAAGCGTTATATTCAGTGAATTCATTCTATCATTGCAAATTCAAGAAAGAAAGTAGACCTAGCATAATTAATAGTCCCCTGCTTAGGGGCTGTTTTGTGAACTGATTTGTTATTCAATATTTGCCCTCAGCCTGAATGCAATAAGCCCATATTGAACATGTAAAAGATAAAATGTGCTTAACCGAGTATACATTTTATATATGGTAATATATTGCTGCATTCTCCACCTTTTTTAATTTCTGAATTTGTCATTTTTGCAATTTGAAGAGAAATGTTCAAAGAGAAGCACATTATAGTTTTTTACATTCTAAATCTGCATGAAGGGCAAGGTTAAAATAACTTTTGCTGCATTTGATGCTCCAGCCACATTTCATTCCAGCCAAATTCCTGCCATTTATTAAATTATATTTTATTCATTGTAAAAAGTATGTTTGAAGAATTAATGCATTTCCTCTGAGATTTCAAGGCCACAGTATGTTGTCTTATTTACAACAGAATACTTATTCTTCACAGCTAATCTGCCTTTCAAACAGTTAATGGGCTTACCAGTCTTTGTTTTATATGGCGCCTTTCATAATGAAAAGTCACAATTATGATACACCCACCCATTCTGTAACTTCATTATTTAAAGTTTAAAGTGTGAATTTTCCCATGGGGATTAATAAAGTATCTATCTATCTATCTATCTATCTATCTATCTATCTATCTATCTATCTATCTATCTATCTATCTATCTATCTATCTATCTATCTATCTATCTATCTATCTATCTAGGTGGCACAGTGGTAGAGCTGCTGCCTCGCAGTAAGGAGACCCGGGTTCGCTTCCTGGGTCCTCCATGTGTGGAGTTTGCATGTTCTCCCCGTGTCTGCATGGGTTTCCTCCCACAGTCCAAAGACATGCAGGTTAGGTGGATTGGCGGTTCTAAATTGGCCCTAGCGTGTGTGTGTGTGTCCTGTGGTGGGTTGGCACCCTGCCCAGGATTGGTTCCTGCTTTGCACCCTGTGTTGGCTGGGATTGGCTCCAGCAGACCCCCGTGACTCTGTGTTTGGATTCAGAGGGTTGGATGATGGATGGATATCTATCTAACGTTTAGAGACTTTAATGCCATTTTCATTTAATGACAAAGTTTTTAAATCAAAACTATCTCTATTTGCACTAGCATTTTTATGATACTAAAATATCTCTGTCCATTCCAAAACAATCAAAATCGCATATGCAGATGCAGACAGGTCCATAAATATTTGGACAGTGACACAATTTTCATCATTTTGGCTCTGTACATCACCACAATGGATTTGAAACAAAGCAATCAAGTTGTGATTGAAGTATAGAATTTCAGCTTTAATTCTAGGGATTTAACAAAAATATTGTACGAACTGTTTAGAAAAGACAGACATTTTTAAATGATTTTCATGGGTTCAAAAGTATTTGGACAAACTAACATCATCATAGATATAATGATCATTTTCAGTATTTAGTTCAAAGTCCTTTACAGTCAATGACTGCCTGATGTCTGTAACCCATGGCCATCTCCAAGTGCTGGGTTTCCATCCTAGTGAGATTTTGCCAGGCCTTTATTGCAGCTGATTCAGGTGCTGCTTGTTTGCCGGACTTTCTGCCATCAATTTTGTGTTCAGCAAGTAAAATGTATATGCAAATTGGCTTCAGGTCAGTTGATTGACTTGACCTTTGAAGAATATTCTACTACTTTCTGTTGAAACGCATTTGGTTTGCTTTCGCAGTATGTTTTAACTCATTGTCCATCTGTACTGTAAAGCATCATCCTATCAGTTTTGCAGCATTTTCCGGAATCTAAGCAGATAGTATAACCTTGTACACTTTAGAATTCATCCTGCTACGTCTGCCAGCAGTCAGATCATCAATAAAGACCAGTGACTAACTTCCATTGGCAGACACACATGCCCATGCAATAAAACTGCCTCCACCATGTTTCACAGATGATGTGGTATGCTACACATCATGAGCTGTTTCTTCTCTTCTCCATACTCTTCCCTTTCCAACATTCTGGTATATATTGATCTTAGTTTCCTTTGTTTAATTGAAAATTGTTCTAGAACTGGACAGGCTTTTAAAAAATGTTTTCTGGCAAAGTCTAATCTGTCCTTCCTGTATTTGAGGTTCACCAGTGGTTTGCACCTTGTGGTAAATCCTCTGTCTTTACTTTCATGAAGTCTCTTGATTGTAGACTTTGGCAGTGATTGGTCTTCCTCACGGAGAGTGTTCTTGGTTTGGCTAAATGTTATGAAGGGGTTCTCCTTCACCAAGGACAGAATTCTGCAATCATCCAGCACAGCTAGTTTCCAGACCTTCTGGAGTTGCTGAGTTCACCAGTGTGATCCTTCTTTTTAAGAACGTATCAGATGGTTGACTTGACCACTCTTTGTGTTTCTGCTATCTCTCAAAAGGTTTTGTTTTGTTTTCTCAGCCTTATGATGGACTGTTTTTACTTACATGAACAGCTCTTTTAACCTCATATTGAGAGCTTCCAAATATAAATTCCACATTTGGAATCATAAAATATTTCTGTCTCATTATTCACGAAATAATAAGGGAACTGTTTCCACCTGGCTATGGAGCAGCATGTCAGTCAAATGTCCACATACTTTTGAGACCCCTTTATTATCCAGAAAAAATAGTGACCAGTCAGGGATTTAGACATTATAATGAGCAGAATCCAATCAGGGAACAGCCATGTGATAAGCATGAACAAATCAAGGTGCAATTAGAGTCTGTGTTTTCAAAACAGTACATTTTCACCTGTCCACATTGAAACGTCAAGGCGGTGTTTTCAGAAGTGTAAAGTGTTTTCAAACTTCTCAGTTTTCGGGTTTAATGATACCAGAGTAGTGTGGATGAAAAGTGAAAATACAGACCAATGTCAATGTTTTTAAACAAAAACATTGTGCGGACGTAGTCTCAAAGAAAGTAATCCATAATAAGCTACTGATCAGTTTTTTCTCAAATTGTAACAGGATTACTGTATTTGTTACTTCCTAGACAAAGTAATCACATTAATAATTTCTTTACTGTCAAGGTCCATACAAATATAGATCACTTGGAAAGTACAAAGATGATACCCAAATGTCAGTCTAGTATTTTAATAACAAGGAAATAACAGAGAACATGAATTCAGCAGATAAATGAATAAACTGCATGACTTAACATTAGCTCTGTGCCATTTCAAACATATGAACCAGCAAGTGGAGGCCATTAAAGTTCACAGAAAATATTCACATTTAAAAAATGAATCTTGATAACTACAAATAAAATGATTTTAACCATTTGAATATGGTTTCAAAAAATGCTAAAATTATTGTAAGTAAATTGACCAGCAGATAAGGGTGCTTATTAATCAGGAGTGTAATAAATTAACCCTGTATGTGTTATTCTTGCCTCAGTGCTCTTTACATTATCTAAGGTACATGGTGACCAAAAAGCAATAACTATCTTTCACTTACTAACAGTTTAGGTAAAGATGCAGTAACCTTACTTGTACACAAAATTCTCCATTTACGTGAGAATATTAAACAGATGTGATGATGAAATTGAAATGCCTTCAGGATTTGGCACTACATTTTATGATTAATGACTCTTACAGCATTTTTATTTCATAAGATATTGAAGACTTTTTCATGACCTCTGATCAAGAGACCATACGTAAAAGGATCAAAACTATTACCGTAGTTATAATATGATTAAATATCAAGTTCCTGAAGACACACCATGGTTCAATTTACTCCATCTTCTTTCAGCTAGAATTAAAATCTCAATCAAATTGTTTCAGCATGTTGTATAACTTAAAGGGCTGTTCACTTTCAAAGTAAAGCTTAGTATCTTTATTATTTAAAAAAAATCACATTGACTTCAATTAATTCCCAATGTAAAAACAAACTATCATGTACTGTTGTAAAATAACATACATCTCAGGTGCAGATCGAATGGTGCCAAAATATTCACAGTCCTGTACTCCTGAATGTAAATCATGCGCACTTGCAGTGTAAATCAACCAGGGGACGCGGATCAGGTTGCCACACTTGCCTTCTAAAACAACATGTGAAATGGATTGCCTGCCATTTGAATACATTTATTTTTATTTGATTAGAAATATATGTATGACACAAGTAACTAAGTTCTAGTTAAGTCTGTAACTTTAGTGTGATTATACGTATTTAAACTGTTTGCATTCCACTACTTAATTATTGGTGAAGATAATTAAGTTACAGTAACGCTTTACATCCTAGCTCTGTCTGCAGCATCAACACATGTCAGGAATCTACTCTAGGCAAGCCATCCATGTTGTGACAGTCTGCAATATACACATGCTATTTTTTTGTATTCTATTTTCCTTTTTTTAAACAACTATCTTAGAATAATCCAGATGTATTAAAAGTTGCTTCTTTAACTTGCTTCTCTTACACGATTATTACAATTTCAAGATGTGCCTTTTGAGTTAAATGTAGTTGCTTTAAAAACTAGTAGAATGAGTCCATTTAATAAGAAATGGGCGTTACTTAAATGCTGACAGTGGTGATGGATTAAAAAATTAACGTGAGTGACAAAAGCAAAAGCTACAAGCATTTCTCCAGAGACTGGACTCGGAAATACTGTAGTTGCATGCTCCTCGATTCCAGACCTGCAGTACAGATTTGCACAGTTGTCTATTTCGCAGTGAATCTGATTCTTCTCTGTCTATTTTTTTTTTTAAACTTTGTCTGTGGCCAGGAATCTCTGGCAGGGATGATTAACAAATCTGCCTATTCAGGTTTTCATGGCAAGTGATTACGTCTTCAGAAGCTGAATCCTACCTCTTACGGATAGATTGACCAGATGGCTCCATGATAACAGGGCACTGCACTTTATAAAGCATTCTCAAATTAAATGCACAATTACAACATGAATAGGTTTCGTTTCACTCAAGGAAACACTCTGTAACAAACCTAAAGCTCAGCACTCAGAAGGTTGCCTTGACATACTGTGCCACTGCAGAAACAGAAAAGCGTGGGCTGCCTGCTTGTGTCAATCAGGCTAAATCACAGCAGCGTCAGGGAAATCTACAAGTACTGTAGCTTCAGCAAAACTGGAGATTCACATTTGGAAGCTAACAAAATTAATAAAATATTTCATGTTATCATTTTCCTTCTTGTTATCTTAATATGAGATCTACAATGCCATCCATTGATTTTGCACTTTACTATATAACTAAGCCTTCCTCTATCTTTTTCCTTTATGAGCAAATCAGAATCTTCCATCCATTTTTTAAACTCATTTTTTACCACTACATTACTGTGGGGAGCCAGAGCTTTTTCTGACTGCACTGTCTCTATGCACGCAAGCTTTCTTTGATGGGACCAATTTAGAGTTACCAGTTAATCTTTTGGATGTGGAAAGAAGTTGGAATTCAAACAAACACAGTGAGAATATACACAAGAAAAAGAATGAAGCCCTAGGAGACTGCAGGACCTACCTCTGCACCATCTAGGTCTACTTGTTAGCCTCAGTTCCTGTGGCCTCGCAGTATCTGGCTCCTGGCGCCATGTCCAGTGGATTGTTCCTGCCTTGCTCCTTATGCTTGAGAGGACAGGCTCCATATCCCCACGAATCTGCTAAGCAGACTTAGAAAATGGTACAGTATGGGGTTAAGTCTCTTTATGATTTTTTTTTATCAGTTTTATAAAATACTTCCTAGATTTAACCTTTTTTGTTATCTAAATGCTGTCTTCTCAGTAGTTTCACTTTGCTTTGAAAGTTGGTTACAATTGCATTATTTAGTTATGTATTTTGTATAGTTATTTAGATCTCGATGTATATAGTATGTATGTACTGTATATATGTATATATATATATACAGTATATATATATATATATGTGTGTGTATTAGTTATATAAAATTCAATTGTGCTTTCATATTCTTAACAAAGTTTAGTACTGTTCAAGTTTTTTCCTTCACAATCATGATATATATATATATATATAGAGTGGTCCAGATCTAATTGTGCAACTTTTAATGCAATGCAGGAAAACAATACAAGACAAAATAATTGTTTGAAATTTCTTGTAATAAACGAAAATGGACTTACATTGAATTAATTCACTGATTTTCATGTAATGTCCCACTTGTCCTCCATTCAGTTGGATACTGGCTCGGAGTAATAAACTTAATAAGTTACAGCGTAATAAAAATTGCATGATTAGATCTGGACCACCCTGTATGTATATATATATATATATATATAGTGATAAAGGTGCTATATAGCACCCGACCTGGCACAGACTACGCAGAGGCACGTGTTCACACTCAAAGGGCTTTTTATTTTCTTCAGCCGTGGGCACACGTCTTCCCCGTGTCCCACAGGCCCAACACAGTCTAAAGCACAAAATAACCCACACAACCAAACACTTCCTGGCACCACCACTCCTCCCAGGCAACATCGTCCTCTTCCTCCCGATTCTGGCCCTGATTGCTGGGAGGCGGGCCCTTTTATACCCCACCCGGAAGTGTTCCAGGTGCCTGACCAGCTGGTCTTAATTGCACCTCCGGGTGGGGCTGATAAACCGTCCAGCGTGGTGGCTGGTTGTCCGCAGCACTCCCTAGCGGCCACCCCATCTCCCAACCGGGCTGCTGTGGTGGACTCCATGTCCCATAGAGCCACGAGGAAGATTGAGGAGGGATCCACGGCCAGGGAGGCTGCCTCCAAGCGCCCCGGGGAAGGTACTGCAATGTCCATGATGGCTGCCCCGGGACGTATGCAGCAGAGGCATCCCGGCCGGGCATGGGACCCAGCTGTCCGTCACAATATATATACTTAAATTTATAGTTAAATATATTAGTTTGCCACATTAAATTTAAATGGGTTTAAAATTTGTAATTTTATAAAGACTCTGGAACCTGTAATCTGGAACTGGACATACCTTTCTTAAAATGCACATGGAAGACATCAAAAACAGATGCATTAGCTTTCAAGGAAACCAGTAACTAAATGTTACTAAAGAAAAAATCCTACTGGGAGCAGTGTGAAGAATGTGGTATGCCAGGCAATTTGTTTTGTGTTCTCTCTCATCTTTTGATTCTGAAATATTGTGGTGAACTAACAAGTTAGCGCTGAGCAGAAGGTGGGTTTCTGAGGTGATGGCATTCAGTACTTATCAGGGCCTCTCAGTGCTGGCTTTCTAATTGCTCCAGACTAAATGGGCTTATTCTAGCTGATTAATGCACATTTTCATAATATGATGGCCTTGTTTTTCTGTCAGCTTCAATAATATGCGTCCATTTCTGTTAAATTACACAAAAGGATAATGATCATTCATGCAATGTTCTTATAGGTATGTGGTGAAGCTGTTGTACTTTTTTGTTTATGCTACAATAATAATTGATCAATCAGTTTTTTTTGGAATACATTTTGGACAGCATGGTGATGCATGGTTAACACTGCTGTCTTATAGGCTCAGGCTCCTAGAACTGAATTCCCATTTTGGTCACTATCTATATGGACTTGCATGAAAATGTATGCAATTTTACAAGCAAGTGGAGACTGTTCAGTCAGACCACAGACCTCCATGGTTAGCCAGTATCTATGATAGGTTGTCCTAATATCTCATCCATCCATCTGTCCATCTTTCAAACCCACTTCCAGAAACGTTTTAACATTGTCAAGGTTTGTGCTTCAACTACATGACTCATTTTTAGATTTCAATACCTTATATGAGAAGAAGTGTTTCCTAGCTTCATTTTTGAGTGTATGTCCTAATTTCCATTGGTGCTCTCGAGTACATGAGTCATTATTTAATTGAAAGAGTTCTGACAAATCAATGTTATTAATGCATGTGAGCATGTTGAAGATTTGAATTAGTTCAAGACTAAAGAGTTTTAAGGGGGTACTTTAGCCTATCAGAGCAAGACATGCCTTTTCATTCTGGGATAGACTGGGCTACTCAACCCGGCACAGTTTCTAGTGCTGCCATGTGTTTTTGAAGAGTGATAACGCTTTCACCAAAGTCACATCGTGATCTGCATGCAGTGTGACTGCTTGGCCTGCTCATTTGTGATTTTCTGCTAGATTTAAATATACTGTTATATTATCAAACATTGTCAGTCATCTTTCATTTTTAGGTGAAATGTCAATGTTGTGTTTCTATTGAATACTCCTAATTAAAAGATAATAGTGACTATTGGAATATTTTAATTGAATACTTATCAGAGGAGCTGACCAGTGCAAATACTCCTTTTGAAAAAAGGTGTCACTCAGAATGTAGAGGAAAATCAAAAAAATAAATTTCTCACATTTAAAATATACTTCAATATAAAAAAACAAAGTTTGGATTTTTTGTTGTCATAATTAATTGTTATTCCTTCCATCCTCCAGAACTAAGAAGCACTTCTTCATCTGTAATAAACCCCTGCATCTTATACTTGAATCTTAGGTCTGGAAGGTTTTTAAAAACTGAGGTGAGGTGAAAGAGCAAGTTAGCCATTAGCTGACCAAGTGAGACTGTGGTGCACTGGTTATTGCTGCTGCCTCGCAGCTGTAGAGTTTGGCTCTGAATGTTGGTGTTTGTTTTTGTCTGCATATTTAGGGTTATCAGATGACCCCTATTTCCTAGGGAAGTTACAAAATCACCCAATTTTGGTATAATGATTTATTATTAAAAATCCCCATTTGTTATGTATTTTAAACATGACTCATTTCTCAGTTTCTTGACAGCAAGCACACAAGTCATTGTAGAAAAAGTACTTTGGATTGGGCTACCCTGAATGAATTAAAAATCATAAATCATATCAGTTCTATTAACAGGCAACGTTAGACCCATCACATATTCTTTATTTATCAGGCAAAGCCTATGAAGTGGGAACTGTGTAAGTACAATATCAAGGTGCTTATTTCTGAGATGGCTTGCTTTAGCCAAGTGCTTAATCTGTTGATATGACTATGTGTTTGTGCTTGTTTAATGAAGAATTTCAGGGAGAAATTTGTCAAAAAACATGTATTTGGTTCAGAGAACAGCAAACTTATATGCCAAACATGTAGAGGATACCTAGATGTTACATAAGCAAATCAATATCAAAAAACATAAGTATACTGAGAAGAATAAGTGTGCCAGGTAGGCCAGGACTTGAAACAGACACAATTTATGCAAGTGTAGAGCTGTTCACATATCATTCAGTAGCATAATACAATAAAATATGATCTGAATGGCAGTATTGGGCATCCCTATTCAATTGAGTTATTATATGTGCATGAAGTGTCAACGTGGTTGTAAATAGCATTGTAACATATCAATATATCACCAGTAAGCACAAATATGGTTAGGCACATTACCTGCATTGTGAGGGAGCGTCAGTTAGTTAATGGCACTATGGCCATGCGGCATGATTCCCTGAGGGTGACCCAGCTCGCAGGATCCTCATTGTTGCGGACCCAAGTGGCTGGACCAGGCCAAGGGGACGCCCACGTAAATGCTGGCTGCAATAGATAGAGGGTCATTTCTGGATGGTGGGACTGTGTACCGCATTTCTGACTGTTTGCCAACCAGAATTCTGAGCTGTTTCGTCATGTGGTGAATGCGGCAACATGCTGTACCAGCATGATCCCCAACCTGACCTGACCTGAAGCGCAAACATAATGCGTTGCTTAAAGGACCTTATTTTACGAGTGATTTTAAAGGCTGCATTTGTTTGGTTTTATTCTATAGAGTTCTTGTGTGTATGAGCAGTGTAAATGTGCTTGTATACAGCATTGTAAAACACCTATACCACCAGTGCCCGCCCCCCCAATGACCTCTCCGATTCCTCAAAGAGGCCATCCTGTATCCTTTCAGGAAGAATTAGTTTGCCATAGGCATACTCTGGCTTTTCTTCTATATCCTAAAGATGTGTTTGTTAGGTTATTTGGCAAAGATGATTTGACTCGTATGAATGAGTCCCACCCAGGGTTTATCATTTGTGCCCAGTGTTGCCAAGTTATGCTTTGGTCCCTGTTACATTGAACTGGATTAAGTGGATCGGTTTTGCCAAATGATTACACATAACACATAGGAAGAAACCTTACAAGTGCAAGGAGGCCATTTAGCTGCGTGAAGTTATTTTGCTATGGTTAGATTATCCCAGTATTTCATTTAGCATTTTTTTTTATTTATCCTGGTCTCAAATATGTTTATCATGATACCAGAGAGTAGTGACAAGTTTGTATGTTGGTTGCACACATACATGTTGCCAATACTACTACTGCTAAAGGCAAATCTTTGTTAACACATTTCCTTCTAAGTCTGGGATGGTTTTTATTATACAACCACAATTTTAAACTACTTGAAACAAAACTTAAAATAGCAAGACGTTTCTGATACTTCTTTTGCTTTCTTGGAGTGCTGGCAGAATTTGCCAACGTCACCTTAAAAAGGGTAGCAAGAAGAGCGTTGACTTGAGGTAACAGCAATAGGAAAGAGCGTATCAATTTTCTCACAATGGTGACAACACTGTTACCTGCTGAGCTGTTACTTATCCTCCTGCTGCCTTAAAAGCATAGATAATCTGTAATGAAAGAGAAGGTGCTTTTTTCCTTGTATTGCAGAACCATGACCTTGTAGTGTTTTACAAATTTAACAGTTTCTGTTTATAGAGGAGAAAATGTGAAACCCTAGCAAGACTCTTTGCCAAGGTGCTGACAACACATCTCGTCCTAGCTAGTGGTAACAGCATTGCTGTAACACCAAAGACACCCACCCACCCCCTTTTCTTTTTTGGATGGGAGGTTTCCCTGAAAGGAAAAATCACAACTCATTTCAAAATATGACAGTAGATGATTTTCAATGACAGCTGTCAGTCAAGGACAAAATGGGCAATGGGGAGAGCTGGGGCCAAAAAGAAGGAAGAAAGAAAAGAGCCATTTGTCAGAGAAGAATTCAGGATTCAATCCTGTGCCAGTGTTACACATTAGATATCACTATCCTACTGTGTCACCTAATGACTAAATTATCTCAGTTAAATATGGTCTTATTTCTCTTTGTGAATTCCCTTTTTACATATAAATGAATGAATGGGAAACTAACTGCTAATTCTATCAAAATATGCTTTTGACATTTCCTCATGTCTAGTTAAATCTTGATAGTTTTATGTAAGACAACGTAATATGGAGCATCCGCATAAATAATATTACTGAGCAGGCATTATTATTACCTCAATTCATCTTGATTCATGGTACCTTATGTGATGTGTTTGTAATATTCCTCCAGAGTTTTCTGCAGTGGAGCTCCAACAGAAATGCTGTATAAAATATAAACACTTTTATATACTGTATAGTCAGAGTGTTTTGTAAATTTAGCATTTACTTGTCTATAGTACACTTTGTTTTTCAGCCACTACATCTAAAAGGGCAATCCCAGTGATTAATTATTCATATTTGAATGGGCAGCATACATTGTGATTAAGCAGAATCATGCTTCACTGGCTGTTTGAGCAGTTCCTTATTTTTATGTGAAATGCACAAGAGATAAAAAGGCATGCAGAAAAAAATGACAGGGTATCTATCTATCTATCTATCTATCTATCTATCTATCTATCTAAGTAGTATACTGTAAATCTGAGTTTTAGCAAAAACCAGTAAAACTGCTGTCTTATGTTTAATAATTTAACCTTGATCTATTTTAAATATTATTTTTCTTGTGCTTCACTGTTTTGGCCTGTAGAATGGATTCACTGGAGACATTAAGCTTGATTAACTTACACAGTGGACTTAGACTGCAATAAATAAATCTGCCTCGGAAATTTCCTTTCCTTGTTTGTTGCCCAAAAACACTGCCAGTATATGTATGTACATTGAACAATGCACTTGTTTCCTGTAATCTTATGTGGCTCCAGATTTTGCTCTTATAGGAGTAACATTGCACAAATGTAATGCACCAAGTACTCTCAGTGTTCTAATTCTAAAGTAACACAACATGCGCTAACCCACCTAATCCACCTAAGAGTTGTGGGCAGCCAAAACCTATACAAGAGCATTGGATGCAAGGTAGGAAACAATGGGTTGCTTGTCAGTCCATTGCAGCTCCCACTCATGTCCATTGGGCCTATTCTGTCATAGTAAGAACAAAACAGCTCTAAAAAATTGTGTAGAGCTTTGCCTGGATGGTTTAGTTCCCCTCCAGTCTAGAACCTGCTTAATTCATTACAGGGTTGGAACATAAGTGATCCTACCCCGGCAATGTTTCGTACAGATCTGGATGGACATAAGGGGCCAATTTGTAGTCATCCATTAGTCTAACCTGTACATCTTTAAAGTGGAGGAAAAACTCATGAAGGCATGAGAAGAACATACAAACTCTGTATAGATTGTGACCAGAACTGAATGCAAAACCATTCATCCATCAATCTGTTTTCTAACCTATTATAGGAAAACCAGCCGAAGCCCACCGTAGCATAAGGCAGTGTAAGAATAGGAACGGAAAATGGTGAGAAAGGAATTCAGAAATCAAGAAGAAATAAATACTTCTTGAAAGACGCAGTTGTGAATAGGTGTTTTGGTGGTGACAACAGATAATGAGTCGAAAGATCTAACCCTAGAAAAAGCTACGTAGCCTACAACTGACTGTGGCTGAAGACTGGTTGTTAGAATTATTGTGAAGAGTAAACAGCATGTGGGTATGAGGAAGGCCGCGCTTCTGAAATTCGGTTACGTAAATATAATCAATAACAACCTCAAAAAGATGTTATTTTAGAATGTCTCTAAATAATTCCTGCACCTTAATCCAAAAGACTCGTACTACAGCATTAGGTCTGTGCTCCGGTCTTTGGGTATCCGACAGTGTATGTAGAATTTCCAGCCAAGCAGGATTACATGTGAAAGTGATATATACATGAGGCTGTCTGAATTTACGTACTTTGGCCATGGCATCCTGCTAGTTTTGTTGCAGGTATCTTGGACTTCCTGGAAATGTGGACGTTAATATGATCATTTTGCGTACACGTGCGTTGTTATTTTCAGCGTTTGCTTGCAGTGTGTCTGACAGTCCTTTGTATTGTTCCACATGCAAATCTTGTTGATCTAATCCGAGATACTTGAGATGCGCGCCCTCTGTTTTAACATACGCATCTACGATGTACTGTTGGAATAGTTCACCGCTGGAGTGCAAAATACTAAATGTATTCCTCATTGCTAACCTGTACGCGTAAAATTGGCATTGAGTAAGCCTTATTTGCTTGGTGGTTCTTTTATCGGGAACATTTTGTAAATCTTTGTGCCAGCCAATGTCTCTGTAAAGGAATAAAAGTGGGTAAACCATAGGATCGCAATTCATATTGAGCGTGGAAATCTGTTTACAGGAGTTGCCTATGGGACAGATGCAAATGTCCCTTTCAGCAGAGGGTTCGCCATATTCTCCGATGAAAATCACTGCAACATCTGTGTGACATGTCGGGGCATTGTATCGTCGTAAATCCTGCCTAGGGTTTTCCTCGAAAAGCATTCGTACAGATGCTGCTGGATTGGACTGAGCGATTTCATGCATGTGTTTGTATGACTTAGCGAAGGGTTTGATGGTTCTGATCATGGAATCTAGCTGGAAAAGTAAATTTTCGCTCACTGCAGAGTTTGCCTTATTTTGTAAGCATACTTCAGAAGCTTGGCGAGAAATGCCGTGTCGGCTGCATGTGGGCGGGACCGGTTTTGAAGAGGAGCCGCTGGCAGTATGGGGAGGGGTTTGGAAGAGGACGAATAGAAATCGAGAAATGGCGTGTCGGCTGCGTGTGGGCGGGACCGGTTTTGAGGTGGAAGCAGGATGAACCAGAAAAGAAATATATATAAGAGATTTAGAGACCGCAAAGAGTGTGTATTGAGATGACAAATATGAAATGTAATGTCATAAATCTGTTTTTGGTCTAAATAAAATACAGTATTAAAATAACATTTACAGGCTACTGTTGGTTGATGATCAATAGCTCACTTACACAAATGTGTGCACTGATATTTTTAATGATTTTATCATTTTTTTCCAAACTGACCCATGAATAGTATGCTGATAAGAGTGTTTCAATATAACCCAAGAGTTCCTTTGAGTAACATTGTTACAAATATTTCATTTTTCCCCCTTCTCCATTATGTGGCTATTTCATATATGGCATTGCAAGGCTACTGAAATAGATGAGGTTAGGGTTACAGGCAAGAAGTAATTAAAGAGTAGGGCCAAGGCTCATATCTGCCAATGTCTATGTTGTGAGATATTATAGGATAGGATATAGGATTATTATAGGAGTCCAACCCTTTGTTATCAAGCCATTGTTCTCTGGGACTGTATTGGATTCTTTAAAATAACCTAAGGATATTAATTGTTAAATATTGCTTAACTAACGGCTGGATAACAGAACATATAAGAAGTTTTAATGAGACAGTGAAGCAGCAAGATATACTGTAAGAATCAATTACCATTAAGCTTATATACAGGCTAAATTTCTGTGAGGCAATTATGTTTACTGACATCACACTCGGACTAGTGTAAGGCCTCTGATCTTAGGAGAATTAGGGCTTTAACCATTATATTTTACGGATGTTCATTTCTACATTTGAAATTCAGGTCAAAATTGTATTTGTACATTTTTTAAATATACTGTTTTATGCAGTAAAATATGAGATGGCACATCTGCTAGTGTGTTATATGCTCCATCAGCATGCCATATATGTGTTCACACTCAGCTTTCTTTTTTTAGTTAGAATATTTGATTGTATTCAAGACTTCATTTTAATGCATGAATTACAGATCAGGAAGACATAAGGTATAGCTTTAATTTTTGAAGTGAATATCATACTGACACTAATGCTGATCTGGTATATTATTCATGTTGTTGTAATTAACAGAGAGAAATATTTATCTTACGGCTGCTTTGGTATGTTTTCTCCGTAATCGAAATATAATCTGTGTGTTGTCATCCCTATTAATTAAGAAGATTAATGTTTAACTCTGCAGCTTCACACTGTAAGGCTGTAATTACAGCTTGTGTATTTACTTTACACAAAACGTCAAAGTACATAATGTTGCCTACAGTTAAATTATATTTTACTTTAATAAAGGCTTTCGTCAGCTTTCCTTCTTGTCATGGTTAACGCTTTTCATATTGCATGCCCTTAATGATCCATTGGAATTATGATTTATTATTTTATTTTTATTTTTAGATGACATATTTACTTGAAGCAATGTGTAATTACAAGTGCATCATACTTTTGTATGCCCACAGTCGGCAGGAGGGGGCTGAGCCTGTCATGTCATTTTCTAGCCTGCTTAATACAGATCAGGGTGACGGGAGTTGTGAGTTGGAGGCTATCCCAGCAAGCACGGGCCACAAGGCATAAACAAACTTGGGGCATGGCATCAGTCCAGCACTCACAAACACAGCACACTCCAAATACACACTGGGGCCAATTTGATATCAGCTAAACTGCAGGTCTTTGAACCCATAAATAAACGGTCCATTAAGGGAGGTCCCGGGTCTGCTTATTGTGAGGCAGAAGTGCTACAAGTTTGCCACCATGCCACCAGGCTGAGCCTGAAGCTTTGTGATTTACAGTCGCAAGTCTGGTTACACTGACAATAAAACATTTATTTCTTCTTTTATTACTTGTGTTCTTACATTCTAATTGAGGAGGGGATGGCAATAATTATATGCAAGAATAAAATGCAAAAAATTATTTAGAAAATTTTTTTTTTTACACTGTTATCAGTATGGTGCTTTTATTAAAATATAAAGGGACAGAGCAGAGATTTTTCATTGAAAGGATATTTTAACTAATGGCAGCATAAAGTATGCATATCTGCAGATTATATGGCTTCACAAAACACTGGGATTGGAGAGGGAGAGAAACAGAAAGTAATAGTTGTTGTGCAAGTATTATTGCAATGCCTTACATTTTGAAGACAACTTTTGTGATTAAAAATATGCCTTCTTCTTTTTTTTTTTTTTGAATATCACCAATAAACTTGGCTACACCTTAAATTAGTGAAACATGCTGAAAATATTACATGCAATGTTTGACTAGATGGATAGTAAATTGCAAAAGATGTTCACCACCACGGAAATATTTCATAGCAAAAGAACAAAATCAAATCTCAAAATTAGAATTAGAATTCCTTAAGCCCACATCTGGCAAAGTAAGCACTTAGAGACAATAATAGCCCCTATGAAGTTTACCAAATTGAAATACTGTACATTAAAAAAAAAACAGAATTCTTGTACTGCAGCGTAACTGTCTGTGCAGTGTTTCAAATTGTGTTGTTGTTCTTGTGTCAGAAAATGAACCTTTTCAATTGAAAACAGCTTTATTACAGTGTCCATTGCGTTATGCTGAAACTGTGCTACTTCAACACCCCCCCATACATACCCCTCATCCAGATGTAGTGTTGACACTAACTGTTTGGACCAAATTGTTGTTGCTAGCTCAGTTCTACACAGGGGTACTAAGTGTGATGTTTGCTAACACATAGCCTACAGATGGCACAGATGATGCGGATGCCTTGATAGCTGCGTCTAATGATGTAGCACTAATATAATAAACTGATGTTTGGGAACTCAAGTGTGTTACCGTATCTAGAACAAAACAGAAAGTGATCTAAACGTATATTGAAAGGATTGTTTTTTTTAAACCGAGAATAGGGTGTGAGGTAAATAAAGTGTAGCCAAAGAGATACTATAATGCTGGTGTTGTGTCCCAGTAGTCTGAATTTACGTACTATGGCCATGGCATCCTGCTAGCTTTGTTTCAGGTACCTTGGACTTCCTGGAAATGTGGACGTTAATATGATCATTTTGCCTACACGTACGTTGTTATTTTCAGCGTTTGCTTGCAGTGTGTCTGACAGTCCTTTGTATTGTTCCACATGCAAATCTTGTTGATCTAATCTGAGATACTTGAGACGCGCGCCCTCTGTTTTAACATCTGCATCTACGACGTACTGTTGGAATAGTTCACCGCTGGAGTACAAAATACTAAATGTATTCCTCATTGCTAATCTGTACGTATAAAATTGGCATTGAGTAAGCCTTATTTGCTTGGTGGTTCTTTTATCGGGAATATTTTGTAAATCTTTGTGCCAGCCAATGTCTCCGTAAAGGAATAAAAGTGGGTAAACCATAGGATTGCAATTCATATTGAGCGTGGAAATCTGTTTACAGGAGTTGCCTATGGGATAGATGCAAATGTCCCTTTTGGCAGGGGGTTCGCCATATTCTCCGATGAAAATCACTGCAACATCTGTGTGACATGACGGGGCATTGTATCGTCGTAAATGCTGCCTAGGGTTTTCCTCGAAAAGCATTTGTACAGATGCTGTTGGATTGGACTGAGCGAATTTCATGCATGTGTTTGTATGACTTAGCGAAGGGTTTGATGGTTCTGAGCATGGAATCTAGCTGGAGAAGTAAATTTTCGCTGTATGCAGAGTTTGCTTTATTTTGTAAGCGTACTTCAGAAGCTTGGCGAGAAATGCCGTGTCGGCTGTGTGTGGGCGGGACCGGTTTTTGACCTTTATATCACCAGCTCCTGTGGTGGTGACTCTTCTCCAAGCTGATGCAAGTTTTCAGTGCTGTAACAAGGCCTGCAATCGTATGGGGTTTACTAAACAGTCTGTTTCTATGACTGTTTGTTGGAGATTGCTTGATCTGTCCCTGTCTTTCACAGATATGCTAATCACTGTGTTTTCTTGCCTCCCATTCTACCAGCTTACTCTAAACTCAGTTGTTTTGTGCCACAAAGCCTAAGCAGGGAGTATCTGTAGTTTCCGTGCAATTCTCAAAATCAGTTTCAGGGTCAGTTTTTCCCTTACATATTCCTGCATTCTGGAACCTACAAACCCTGAGACCTTCTCTACAGGGCACCTTTAGTGATCTTTTATGTCAATGTACACCTTACCTGCTATTTCTTTGTAATGGTAAAATTAATAAAATGTAATCAAGCAGCAATGATTTAAATCTTAATTTTATTAGTGAGCAGGGGTATAAAGAGTTCATAGGTAGAGAACACTACAACACTGTGTCCTGAAAGCTTTCCAAAGCCTCACTGATCCAATTCATTCAATACCATTTTTCTTAGCAATGATTAGACGGTTTCCACACTTCGCCAACATTTTGCGTTTTTTGAACAACTGCGATGAGAAAACAGATGCTGCCCAATTAGGGATCTTCGGTGAGAATAATATAATGAGAAATATTGAAGAGGATATTATTTTGAAACTAAACATAAACTCATCTATTTCCAAACCAAATGATAATGGAAAGCCGGATAACTGAAATGAGACTGTTTGCCAACATTGCTTTTGAAAAGAACTGCTAAATTTTCAGATGTGAGCAATTTGCAGACACTTAAAACACAATCACCCCAATGCTCTCGTTCATTTCATGTCCTATGCTTCTTTGTTATCAGTCTCCTTTTCCATATTTTACATTGGTATTTATGACTAATTTATACGTATTTGCAACTTGCAGCCTTTTATTTACTTTACTTTATTTATAGGCTACCATGTTCAGTTCAGTGTTTATTTAAATGCAGTTTGTAACATTTTATCCCATTAATTTGTTTAAATGGAAGAAATATTTATTTAAGCATATTCTACAGGCTACGGTGGTAGTGAAGTGAGCTGTGCTTTTTAATTAATAAGTTAATTCATTAATCAATCGATTAATTAATTGCAATGATTGTTTAAGTAAACAATATCCAATTAAAAAAAAAAGACTGAAACAGTCAATACCTTATCCACACAGGCCCAAGGAAAGCAACATCAATTGCCGATATGTTTTGGTTAGGTTTTGGAATAGATAAATGGCCTAGCAGCACACCTCCAGGCCAAAGGTTTGCCAGCAGGGGTGAGATATTGATAATTATTACCACATCTATCCTGCATGTCAGCATTCAGTAAAGTACCTTCAAAGTGTCTACAGCTGAGCCAATCTTTAATATGCACAGAGTATACGGTCCAGTAACAGACTCATCAGACACACTAACCCTTGGAGGAATGTTTAAATATCCACTGTTAGTACTCTTCAAGCTCCTTTTCAGCATTGTGTCGCCCATTCAGCAGGTATTGCCTAAAAAGGTGAAAATGCCCGGCTTTCATCAATCACAGCCTTCACTGTGTTATTGGCTGAAATTGCACTCTATCATCTCTGTGTTTTACATAAATCATCTATGTTTTATTGAAAAAAAAAACGTGGCTACACACCTACGCCCACTTTGCCATTTTCTGTTGTCCTTACTTGTTAAACAAATACTGTATGCAGTAGTCTTTTATCGAAAAATGTCCTCCAGCATTAACATTACAAGAGGAAATGCAAATTCTTGGACCACATGAAAACAAAGTACCTGTACTTTGGTGAAGGAGGCAACAAAAACGAAGCAGAGTGTTTGGCTTATGATTCTTATGTGTCTGTTGCAAACAAGGGTGCCACTGATTTAGAACGACATGTTACCAGTGAAAAACACAGAAACACGGTAAAGTAAAATTTTAAGAACGTTTCTTGTCTGGAGTTCCACGCCTATGTTGCCAGGAACGACGAACTGCTGTGAAAAGTCACCTCGTCTGAAAAATATGAAACTGCATAGTGCATCAACTTTTAATGTTAATGACTCGTTTTGTGACCTGTCAAATTAGTTGTTTTTAAAGTTTTCATTGTGACACATGGTTCACACTGTTTTTCGTGAATAGAACGGGACACATTCTCCTTTGTCCTCTTTTATCATAGCTTTGTCCTCCTTTATGAGCTTTGGCATCCTCGTTTGGGTTTGCAGGTATCCGGTAATCCTAGTCATGGCTAAAGTATTGAGCATTTTTGGAATTATTGAGAAATGCCTCACACTACTACAGTGTGTGTTATCTGGTAATTTTAAGTGTTATCCAAAACCTCCAGACTGAACTACTAAATGTCCTGCTTTTATGGAGAGATGCTAGCACTTCCTGATCATTATTTGATTGAATGTACTTGAGTAGCAGCACCTGGTTGTAATAACCGTCTTAACCAATCTAGAAGTAATAAGTGTCTCCCTGCTTTTTTTGCCAATAGCATTGCTTATTTTTGTTTAATTTATGTTTTTTTGTGTTGTTTGTCATGTAAAGTTAAATTTTGTTATGCTGAAATCTGTAAACCCATACATTTTAAAAGAAAGCATTGTTTTCCAATGAATGTGTATTTCTCTGACTTAATTAATTTATACTATAAACCTCCATGCTAAATCCCCAAAAAAATACTGTTAACAGATAGAGGGTGTTTGCAGTAGTCGTATTTCAAAAGTTCAGATTTTTTTTTTGTTCCCATTACATTTCTAGAAATATTCATCCTGTTACTATGCTTACCAATTGGCTGTGGACGACTTCTGCCTGCATCATCTGATGATGCCATGGCTCTGCCTCCATTCCTCATTTGTTCCTGTTCAGGCTTCCTCAACATTTTGACAGCTGTCATGACTGCTTTGATACTGTGTCGGAAATAAATTCCTTGTGATCAGCTCATATGCTTCATCAGGCAGTTTATATCTTTGCCGTGAGTTCAGAAGCACTAGCGATTGAGAAATACAGGCTGGATATGAAAGCAGTATCTGCATGGTCCTGCTGGGAGCGATTTAATGCAAGATGTAATAAACAGTAGACTGTTATTTGATTTCAAGCACTAGTGGTATCCATCACAGTAAAAAAGAATAAAACATTAACTGAAAACTAAAAATATTATCTGATCGATGGAGCTAATGCAGATTATGACTAATACAAATTTGAATTATCAGATATGTACAATGTACTTCTACTTGAAGTGTCTTTTTATATAGTTTTTTATTATCCATCCATCTATCTTACAAACCCAGTTATCCAGAGAAGGGTTGCAGGGAAGCTGGAGCCTATTCCAGCAAGCATTGGCTGTAATAGTTCTTTCTTTACTTAGAAATTGACACCAATCAAACCTTTGTATTTGACCAAGACGCTGACTGTCATGACTAGTAAATTCAGAGTCTCTAAATGCGGTTCTTTGCTGAACAATGGGTTCAATTTAGCCTACACAGGTGGCAGAGATGACATTAGTGCTCCTTAGGTCTAACAGCTTATGAGGCAGGAGGTCTGTGCTTTTTGCTTTCATGCTTGGACACACAGTTCAGCTCTGTTTTGTCCCCTGGTGTAGATCATGGCATGACCAGGTTTGTCTCACAGCAGGCACCATCTGAAGCATTTAAAGTGTGTGTTCAAACAAAACTGAAAAAAATGAAGAGGAAAAAAGTGCAAATACAAAGATGCAAGAAATAGTTTCTATCTGTATATTCTTTCTTACTGAATATGGTATAAATTCATGTTTACTGTAGAAGCCACTATATGAGTACTCCTCACTTTTATTTCCAAAGTCCTCTTCTCCCAGGTTCAAGGTCACACACTTGGGATGACCAAAATAAGTTATTCAAAGGCACCCATAAAGACCATCTTACAAAAGGCTGGATTAATATGAGTAGCAGAAGGACCCTGGCCACAGAATGCCAGCTGTGCTTAGTTCAGGCAGCACTTCTTTTTTCCGACTCTCCAATGAGTCGAACAAACAACAGTGACAGAAGAATAGGGACGGTAAATCAGATTTGTGAAAGTCACTCCCAAATGCAACCACCTGATTCCACTTTCCTGAGAACAGGGGCTCAAAGACTGGCCTCCAGCCATCTAAAGTCATGGGCTTTATTCTGGATACATGTGACCACTGAGACCTGCACTTATTCAAGAGCTAATTATGGAAGTAATTATGGAAAAGGTACAAATTCAAGTGACCCATAATAAAATAAATTGTTCTTTTACAAGCAACTAGTACACAATTAGTTTGCAATAAATTTAAGTTGTTTTTTTTTTAAGTTTGTGAACCCTTTAGAATTTTCTATATTTCTGCATAAATATGACCTAAAACATTATCAGATTTTCACTCAAGTCCAAAAAGAAGATAAACAAATGAGACAAAAATATTATACTTGGTCATTTATTTATTGAGGAAAATGATCGAATATTAAATATTTGTGAGTGGCAAAAGTATGTGATTCTCTAGAATTAGCAGTTAGTTTGAAGGTGAAATTAGAGTCAGGTGTTTTTAATCAATGGGATGACAATCAGGTGTGAGTGGGCACTCTGTGTTATTTAAAGAACAGGGATCTATCAAAGTCTGCTCTTCACAACACGTTTGTGGAAGTGTATCATGACACGAACAAAGGAGATTTCTAAAGACCTCAGAAAAAGAGTTGTTGATGCTCATCAGGCTGGAAAAGGTTACAAAACTATCTCTAAAGAGTTTGGACTCCACCAATCCACAGACAGATTGTGTACAAATGGAGGAAATTCAAGACCATTGTTACCCTCCCCAGGAGTGGTCAACCAACAAAGATCACTCCAAGAGCAAGGCGTGCAATAGTCGTCGAGGTCACAAAGGACCCCAGGGTAACTTCTAAGCAACTGAAGGCCTCTCTCACATTAGCTAATGTTCATGTTTATGAGGCCACCATCAGGAGAACACTGAACAACAATGGTGTGCATGGCAGGGTTGCAAGGAGAAAGCCACTGCACTCCAAAAAGCTCATCTGCAGTTTGCTAAAGATCACGTAGACAAAACAGAAGGCTATTAGAAGAATGTTTTGTGGATGGATGAGACCAAAATAGAACTTTTTGGTTTAAATAAAAAGCGTTATGTTTGGAGAAAGGAAAACACTGCATTCCAGCATAAGAACCTTATCCCATCTGTGAAACATGGTGGTGGTAGTATCATGGTTTGGGCCTGTTTTGCTGCATCTGGGCCAGGACAGCTTGCCTTCATTGATGGAACAATGAATTCTGAATTATATCAGAGAATTCTAAAGGAAAATGTCAGGACATCTGTCCATGAACTGAATCTCAAGAGAATGTGGGTCATGCAGCAAGACAACGACCCTAAGCACACAAGTCGTTCTACCATAGAATGGTTAAAGAAGAATAAAGTTAATGTTCTGGAATGGCCAAGTCAAAGTCCTTGCCTTAATCCAATCGAAATATTGTGGAAAGACCTGAAGCGAGCAGTTAATGTGAGGAAACCCACCAACATCTGTAACGTCTGTATGTCTGTCCGCTTTTCATGAGAGAACTACTTAACGGATTTAAGTCGGGTTTTTGTGTATAATTTGCTTGAACATTCCGGTTGATTTTGTAATTTCTATCATTGCGCTATTTATCATAGTTCGCTTGCTGCACTGATTTAATTGCACAAATCGGAGAGACACGCAGCGGGCTGGGGGGTGGGGGTCAGTGGATAGGGGACTTTCTTACTCACACACCAGCCTTGGCGTGTACCTTACCTCCGCTTAACTAGTGAACGAGAGAACTACGTAACGGATTTGAATCGTTTTTTTTTCCTATAATTTGCTTGAACATTCCGGTTGATTTTGTGACTCCTCTCATTGCGCTAAGAATCACAGTTTGCTTGCAGGAGCAATATACTTATGCTAATCTGAGACAGAGGCTGCGGGCCGAGGGGAGGCAGAAGTGTGACTTCAAGGGTGGGGAGCCGGTCAGGGTCCTCCTCACTGTCCTGTTTCACTACTACGTGGATGGAGCCGCAGGGGGCGGCTAGTCTAATAGATAAAGCTGGATGTGTGTTTCTCCAGAATCCAAATCCACACCGTTGAATGTATCTCCTCCAAGTTTTGCTCAGATTTCCCATTTGTACAGGGGAAAGCCATAGGCCATGTTGCATTACGACTTTCTTTCACCTGGATAACTTTATTTAATGACCATGTCTGCACTTTGTTTTGGAATTGATCCTTGACACAGGTATGCAAAGTCTCTACCCATGATCGCTTTTGCCAATTAAACTTTAGCTAGAAGCCAACATATTTCCTCATGTGGAATGTATTTAGTGAGTGCCCTTCTTAATGTTCTATATGAGTTCTGAGATTCACGAGTTCACAGTAAATGGAATTTCAAAGCACAATTGGTCTCATTAAATTGGCTTGATATATTTGTAAAATGGACTGGTACCCTCTCCGGGCTCCTGTCCCGTGCTTGATGCTGCCGGAATATGCGCTGTTCCCCAAGACTTTGAAATGGACTACATGGGTGGATGGTAAGCACTGCTTCCTCACAGCCCCAGAAGACTGTGTTTACATTAGTCTGGCTTCTGTCTATCTGGATTTTTCACTTTCTTCATGTGTGGGCACTTGACTTTTTCCATTGGTATTTCTGATTTTTATCCCACATTTCATTCTGACAAAACTTAGATAAAGATACAAAACAGCCCCACACGGACCCACACTTATCACTCCTCCACCAAATTTCACAGTTGGCACAGTGCAGTCAGGCAGGTAACATTCTCCTGGCATCCACCAAACCCAGACTCGTCCATCTGACTGCCAAACAGAGAAGTGTGATTCGTCACTCCATAGAACACGTTTCCGTTGCTCCACACTTCAGTGGCGGTGTGCTTTACACCTCTTCATCCAAGACTTGGCATTGGACTTGGTGATGTGAGGCTTGCATGCAGCTGCTCAGCAATGGAAACCCATTCCATGAAGCCTCCACTACACACTTTTTATGCTTACATTAATGTCAGGGGAAGTCTGAAATCATCAGAGTGTTGGCAACGTTTACGCACTATGCACCTTAGCAGTTGTTGACCCCACTGTGACTCTACATGGTCTTCTGCTTCATGGTTGAGCTGCTGTCATTCCTAAATTCTTCCACTTTCCAATAATACCACTTACAGTTGACCATGGAATATACAGCAAGGATGAAATTTCACAAACCATCTTATTGCAAAGGTGCCATCCTATCATAGTACCATGCTTGAAGTTGCTGAGCTCTTCAGATCGACCTATTTTGTTTCACAAATATTTGTAAATGGAGACTGCATGGCTCGGTGCTTGATATTGTATACCTGTGGCAATGGGTATGATTGAAACACATGAAGTCAATAATTAATAGGTGTGTCCCAGTACTTTTGTCCATATAGTATATATACTGTCGTCAACCTGTAGTAAGGACAGGAACTCAGATGAAATGTTGAGATGCCAATTGTGCCACTCTGTTTACCCGAAAAGGCTTTAAACAAAAAGAACAAGCACTTGTCTTGACCATACATTGTTCTTCTCTCTTGTTAAATGAACCCTAGCCTGAAGGAGTCTATTAATTTTTTACATTTAAGATTTGTCACTTAAAGATTTACCAATGCTGTTTCTTGCCCTAGTTTTTATATAAACACAGGGAACTCCAGTTTCTCCATTACATCTTGCCTGAAGAAGGGGCCTGAGTTGCCTCGAAAGCTTGCATATTGTAATCTTTTTAGTTATCCAATAAAAGGTGTCATTTTGCTTGACATTTCACTACATTCATAATGGCTAACACAGTACAAACCCTAGTACTACAGAAATTAACAGAAATATATTTAGCCATTGGTGGCTAACGCAGGGATGCTTGTGTACAGCAGTCAGGGTTGGAGTTTGGAGCACCATCTTGTAGGCTGCTCATCATCAAATGAGATACTTCCTCCTGAGTGTTCCTTGTTTTTATCGCTCCTGGACTAGAAGGGGCATAATCAGATGGCCTCATTGGGTGTCTTCTCAGAGCTGTGATTGGAAAAGGAGACAGGGTTATTTACTTGCTATTGCTATATCTACAGTAGATGCACTGGTTCAGACTATAACAATGAATTTGTCCAGCTTGTGTTTTTGTCTAGAGGGCTTGCTTTTGCAGGTCTAAAAACCCAAAAGATTTTGGTAAAGTCCTGAACTTTGATGGTTGTGTCTTCATGTTCACCTTTCAGCTGCAGACTATTTTTGAGGTTTGAAAGAATGACAGTCATTGATTTGAGTCACCTTTAATATTCTTTGAAGGTGGAGAAATAAAATGCTGTCAGTTAACTTTCTGAATCTTTTATTAAGCAACTGTCTTTAAGCAAGGAAGCTGAACAATACAGAGTCAATGCATGCAAGCTTTTTACCGGTCTAAGAGATCACAAGTAGTGACTCTTTAGCTTACACTTACCAAATGTGATGTGAGTAATAAGCTTTCTGTTTTCAAATGTATACTTTATTGCTTACATACAATGTGTCAATAAAACTGGTTCTTTGGTCCTTATCTTTCTGCTTTGCCAGTGGGACCATTTAGGTACTAATTTCACCAAAGGCATGCCTTGAAATGTTGTAAACAACCCAATATTTAATATATCTCTTTGAACTCAGTGTGAGGCACTGGATTTTCCAAATGAGCAGCAATTGTGAAAATTATGTTCATTGCCACTCGGATTAAAATAACATATAAAGTCATAAAACCCCCAAAACAGAATCTGTGCATTGCTATGCTATGCTATCATATTGATTTGTTAACTGGAATCTACTGTTAGCAGATTTCAGTATTCAGCTTATGAACAAGACACTTTCAAAACTGTAATACAGCCATAAAGGATACAACGATTGATTTTTTTCTTCTGTCTTTAATTTAAACACAAAGTGTGTTAATTTAGCCTTTTGTTCATGGAACTGTTCAAACAGAACCCAAGGGAAGCAATTTCTTACTCTTATCTTCTATTACGTTTTGTGCTTGATTGTATAATTGGCTCCCTTTTGTCGAGCCCAACCTGTAAAAAAAAAATGACACTTCCTAAAGCAAACTATTAAAATTGAATTCAATTTTTTAATCATTAATAATTTAAATGTTCATTTTTTTTTCCTTAAATTTTCTTAATACTGCCCCTCCCAGACCCGGGCATCTATGCACAAGACGTAAAATGTAGAAACAGGCCACATTCAAGCACTTGCTTAGGTATGGCTATGGTAGTTATCCAGCCAAGTCTCAGGTCTAGAAGACAATTAATATAATGAATTATTATATTATATCTTTCCTAGAAAATTTGTAGTAAAAATTATTTAAAAAAATTCTGAACCATTTTTTATTTTACACCACATTCGCATAGCCCGCATGCATTCACAATAGGTATCAAAAATCCCTTACCAGAAGGAAAAATAAATCCTCAATAAACTTGAAATAAGTGAGCAGGGGAGGACATGCTTGTGTTTATACTGTGGCCAGAGGTATAGTTTTAAAGTCACCACCAATGAGTGCTATGTCCTGGAATTTTTTCCTGTACCTTGCCTAAGGCCTTGATGGGTCTTAAGCAAGCCTGAAGACCATTGTTGGGAAGAACGGAGTTTAGATTTGCTTTGGCTTTCTACTATTGTCAAGTTCACTTAAGTATGTCTGGTAGTGATGATGAAAGGGGATGAAAAATTGTATAAGATTAGAAGAAGAACCTTTCACTGTGCATTTAGTGATTTAATATTTACACACTGTGGCGTACAGAGTCCATAGACCCCACACACAACTACACAGACAGTTGTCCCAGGTGCAGGTAAATTCAGTTTATTTTCACAATACCATCAGAATCCACAGCCCGGTTCTTTTGTCTGTTCTCTTCATTTCCTGTTCTCCTATACTCCTCCCCAGGAGAGTGTTGTCTTTACCCTATCCCGACTACGACTTGCCTGGGTAAGGTGAAGCGGTTCCTTTTATGTTGGACCAGGAAGTGCTGCTGGTGTGACAGTATTACAACCACAAAGCACTTCTGGGACAAATGGAATCTCCTTACTCTCCCAGTAGCTACCTTTGGCAGCACCCAAGTATCCCAGCAGGACTGCCCATCAGGACTACAGCTTCCATGTTGCCCTGTGGGTATAGAGGGATGCTGCCACCCAGTGTATCGGGAAATACATGGCACCAGGAGAAAGTCTGTCACCATCGATCCCAGCCAGAACACCAGCCAACCCATGTCATCCATGACGATACTGAATTGTAATTTTGCCTTCCACAGAAACTCTAAACTGGTCCCATAAAGAGTAAAAATGGACTGACATCCCATATAGATATATCACCTACCTTTTGCCTGATGCCACTAATAGTCTTTGGGGCCCTGCATTAGATTAAGTAGGTTTGATAATGAATTGATGGAGTGATTATTAATGAATTTATGTTTCATTTTGATGAAAGGTGTTTTTACTGTTCTTCAGTTTATTGTTCTTGTTTTTTTTTCTTTTTTTGGTTCAGAAGCTTTACATTGTAATACTTAATTCAATGCCAAGAAGCAAATAATGCATTAATGTCTGGAATTTTTCATTTTTATCATAGGTCACTAAAGGCATCCCACCAAATGTTGAAGTTACTAAAATAGGAAGAACCATCTGTACACTAGGCATGTTTGTGCGACCTGGCCGTCATTCAAATCAGATCTCTCTGTCTTTACAAGACGGCAAGCTTTGCATAAGCCTTGGAAGCAGCAGTCAAGACTCTAAACACATGCAGGAGAGATATTGTCTTGTACCACAATGTCTTCCATCGGACGTGTGCTTGTCTGCCGTGCAATAGAGAAGATGAGATGTAAATTAGAAAGCTGCCCAGTATTTGGGTTCGATTAGGGATGAAAGGATGCTGCCCAAATGGGAAATCAGTTCATGCACCACTTCTTCTGTGAACAAGTCTGCTGGAAGTTAAGACAAGCCACACTCCAGTGGACTGTATATAGGATTTATCACAAAGTATATTTGATACATAAACATCTATCTATCTATCTATCTATCTATCTATCTATCTATCTATCTATCTATCTATCTATCTATCTATCTATCTGAGTAAACATATATGGCTAAAATCTAAATATGATTGCAGTTCCATCAAATACTTGTTAGATGTTGTCTAACTTTACTTTAGTGATGTGATTTTATTCAATTGCTTAGCAGTGTGAGAGTGATTCCTGCTTTAAGAGTACCTTTAGCACCTCACTAATACCAATAATAATTCTTTACATTTATATAGCACTTTTCTCACTACACAAAGCACTCTCCATGTAGGAAGGACCCATGAAGTGAACCCACAATCTCCTCACTGCTAAGTAGCAGCACTACCACTGCACCACCTGCATGGACAGAGTGTCCTACAATGTTCTTAGATTTGCTGTACTTATCAGAAAGTATATTCTACGGAAGCTCTGAACCGCACAGTGAAAAAAATTATGGGATAACCCTTATCTTGTACGTACGTGAAAATATCTTGTACGTACATAAAAATATCTCGTACATACGAGATACTTTCACGTACGTACGAGATGTTTTCACGTACGTACAAGATAGTTTTACATATGTACGAGATAATGTTAGATTAAAAAATTACTTCGGGGCTACCTAATTATGCCTTTACTAAGGCTACGGCGCTTCAGTTTGAGGTCACTTCCAGCTCTTGTAGCGCGGTGATATGAAAAAGCAGACAGCCGGGCCTTTATTTATTAAAGGAGTGCGGGATGGTTGGAGATGGGTTTAACTGCAGACTGCAATACATATAACGTACGTCAGATAATGCCCAGAACATCACTCACGTATGTACAAGATAAGGGTTATCCCATAATTTTTTTCACTGTGCGGTTCAGAGCTTCCATAATATTCCGTGCAGAAAGTCATGCTTATTTGTGGAAATTTGGTTTAATACAAAATACCATAGCAAAAAGTCAAATTATGTGACCCATCTAATAGCCTACCTTTTTCAGGTTTACTTATCAAAATGTTTTAGCTTATTGCACACCTACTGTTAGTTTTCTTATAGCCATTTGATTATACATAAACCTTGCTGCAATTTCCCAGCACTACCTAAGCTGATTGCTATGAGAATAGCATGACTAGTAGCCTGCCACAGGAATGAGTATTCCTTCTTTCATTTATTGAAACAGCATTAGTTGATCAGTACAGCCGTCGCCATAACATATGGAAGGAATGATTGGATAAACTACGGTTCTTATAACAAATTTTTTTACTTTTTTTTTTTTTTTACTTTTGACATTTATAACTTCCTTTGAACAGTCCTGAGAGAGAGAGACAAGGTGGAGTCACCAGTTGAAGCAGCCATATTTTGTAAGCAGTTGTGGAAAACTGAGGCAGTGGCAGCAACAATGGAGGACTTGCTTCAGAATAACCAAGTGCAGTGTACTGTCATTGTATTCTGAAAGCTCTGTCCATTACTCCATATCTCACACCAAACAATCCTTCACCCGCAATCCCAACCCATATTGTTACACTAGTACCAGGAGTAATAATAATAATAATAATAATAAAATTACATGTACATAGTGCTTTTTTAGCTACTCAAAGTGCTTAACATTGGCTGCGGGGAGCCACTAATGTGCAGCAGTAACCTTAATGATGTGAGGACAGCCATTCTGCACCAGATGCACCAGTATGCTCACCAAAACATTAGATATTAAGTGGCTAATGGGTAACAGATATAGAAAAGAGATGATTAAGGGTCCAGAATGAACAACAACATGATCAGCAATTTAGCCAGGACATCAAGGAATACCTTACTCTTTTCAAAAAGATGCCCAGGGATCAGGGCCTCCCTTTTACAGTATGTCTCATCCGAGGGATGGCACCACTTTCCACCACAGTGTCTCCATCACTGCACTAGGGCATTGGGATCCACAAACAGACCACAGCATAAGGAACCCCTGATGGCCTTACCACCGCCTCTTCTAACAGCAACCCAAGCTTTTCCTATATGGTCTCTCATCCAAATACTGGCCAGGCCCAAACATGGTTAGCTTCAGGTGGATTGCTTGTTTGGAAGTGCAGTGCAGGTATGGCAGATGGTAGGAAGAAGAACCAGTTAGCAACCTGAGACAAAGCACAGTTTGTGCATATATGATGGTTGTTCAGAGTAGCTGTTTCCCTGTACCACTCTTAAATGGATTATTTCAGGTGAAGCCAGCTTTAAGGGAGGATCAGAAAGCATCAGCTACACAAGCCCTAACTTACCTACCTCAAACGTCCCAGCTGGAGAACTCCACATTAATATGGGAGCAGTGTGAAATTTGTGGGCTGGACCTGAAAAAGAAAAGCTGCTTAGATGTCTATGGAATATCGCAAAGGGCAGATCCCTCAGGGGAACCCATCCATAAAAGTAAGCTGAGGCAAGTGTGGAAGGTGGGCACAAAGAGAGCACTTGCCTTCAAGCACTGTGGGGATGCGGCTATGCCACTTAGATATATTGGCCCAGATGCCATGTATATGCATTTGTATATATGGCATATTTTCACTAGGTTAATATTTCAACAATATATTTTTTTGTTTACGTTGTACTTTGTTTTATTTTTGCCGTTATTGGATTACATGCCTGGCTCATAAGTAGAAATGTGATTAATAAGAATAAACTAAATTGAAGTTACCGGAATTTGTAAAGCAATCTTTGCAGAGCACTTTCTGAAATATCCATCCATCCATTATCCAACCCACTATATCCTAACTACAGGGTCACAGGGGTCTGCTGGAGACAATCCCAGCCAACACAGGGAGCAAGGCAGGAAACAAACCCCAGGCAGGGTGCCAGCCCACCGCAGAGCACACATAAACACCAAGCACACCCTAGGGACAATTTAGGATTACCAATGCACCTAACCTGCATGTCTTTGAACTATGGGAGGAAACCAGGGCACTTGGAGGAAACCCACGCAGACACTGGGAGAACATGCAAACTCCACGCAGGGAGGGCCCGGGAAGCGAACCCTATTCTCCTAACTGCGAGGCAGCAGCACTACCCACTGTGCCGCCCGCCTTTATGAAATAAGGATTGATTAAGTGTGTGGTGTATATAGTTTCTTGTTCGGCCATTTCTTTTTTGCACACACAGACGTGCTGCTCTTTTGGTCTCAGAAGTATCTTCTTCAGCTGTGCTGTACCTTGATGTGAAGCTTTTTTAGGTTTGTTTATTCTCTTACTAAAAATGTGTATCACTCTTTAAAAAATAAAGCATCTCTATTTAAACTAATAGCTTATGGTTGCTGACTGCTACTAATTTCCTGTTTCCTTCTCTATTTAGGTTGTTTACTCTGTGTGCAAAATCTCAATTATTATTATAACAGTTTAGGCTTTTAAACTGAATTTCTGAAATAAACCTTCTGTGGGGATGGATTACCCAGTGGGTGGGAAATAGCAATAGCCATGTTAATGTTACCAACTCGGAAATTGTTCCTTTGTGGCCACTTTGTGATTTCACATATGCCTGTTGTTTGCAGCATGGTCAGGGTTTTGTAAGCTGACATGTCAGATTGCACTTCATGCTGTCAACTGCTGAATCTCTTCGTGCTCCAACTATTGAATTAGAGAGGAACGTGATGGGTTTTGTTTTCACTTATCTTTATTTGTTTTTGATACATTGTTCTCATTCAAGTATGAAGTGTCTTTGATTGTAGTATTGTAATTAGTATCGGCCTAGTGAGAATCCTTAATGGTTTTAATAATTCACACAGAGGCAGTGAGATGGTGGATTTCATTGTGGAATCACACAGGAGTATTCATTTTAAAAGCAGAAAGAGAAATGTGTTCAGCTGATCTATTAATTTTGGAGTGTTGGTGGTTCCCTCAACTACAAAGGGATGCATTTTTTCCCATCTGTTCTCTGAAACTGCTTATCCTGAACAGGGCTGCCTTGGAAATGGGAGTGTATCCCAGCAAGCACTGAGCATAAGGGAGGAACAATCTTTGGACAGGGCACCAAACCGCTGAAGTTATATATTTATTTTTTTCCTTTCAGACATTTAGATAATTTATCACACCCAGAGCATAAGCAAAATGCTGAATGAGTTCATACATTCAGATGTTCTTTCCATGTATAGTTTACTTCCAGCACCTATTTAAATCAAACCAAAACTCTCATAAACTCTTATTTCCATGCATTTCTTAACATATCCATTTATTCTGATTTAGTATCGTGGGAAGCTGGAGCTACAGGTGCAAGACAGACTTGAGCAGATTTAATTTCTGCAGTAACATGTCTATAGTCGCATTCCTCCAGCGCTGAGAGGGTCCAGAAGAATATTTGAGAAGAAGCAACAAGGAGAACAATGAAAGGGAGCTCCATCAGAAATCGCTAAGAAGATTACAAAATGAAAGTTAACATGAGTGTTGTTGTACAATGTACTTGAGCACAGAGGCAGCATTAAATTGGGTAGTAATCTTGGGCAGGTATTGAATACTCTGTCCTCATTTTCATTTCTGAATGGCATTGACCTCTTTATTTAGCAGATGTATTTACCCAAGGGGACTTGCAGTATATAATAAATATGCATTATATAACAAATATATAATTCATTTATCTCACACCACGGGAGGCATGGTGGCGCAGTGGTATAGCGCTGCTGCCTCGCAGTTAGGAGACCCGGGTTTTCCTCTGGGTACTCCGGTTTCCTCCCACAGTCCAAAGACATGCAGGTTAGGTGCATTGGCGATCCTAAGTTGTCCCTAGAGTGTGCTTGGTGTTTATGTGTGCTCTGCAGTGGGCTGGCGCCCTGCCTGGGGTTTGGTCCTGTCTTGCGCCCTGTGTTGGCTGGGATTGGCTCCAGCAGAGCCCCGTGACTCTGTAGTTAGAATATAGCGGGTTGGATAATGGATGGATGGATCTCCCACCACTGACTCACGATGCGACCTTAAATATCTGTGCTCCAGCCGTAAAAAAATGCTTGTTAACAATTGCAGTAAAATTCTTTACTTGTAAAGCACCTTGAAAAAGTGTTATATAAAACTAAATGTTTGTTTGGCCACACTACATGCTATAACTATAGTGAGTTCCACAGAAGTGAACAGCGACAGGAAGTGGTCAAGTAGTAAAGACTGGCTTGCAGCCATACCATCTGCGCTATAGAACAGGTCACCCACCTGAAGCCATACATGTTCAGGCCTGGCCAGTACTTGGATGGAAGATCATCTTGGGAAAGCTGTGGCACTGCTGGAATAGGTGTTAGTGTGGCCAGCAGGGGTACCTACCCTATGGTCTGTGTGTGAATCCCAATGCCCCAGTTCATTGATGAGGTCACTGTGCTCTAAATATGGCACTGACCTTCAGATGAGACGCAACACCCAGGTCCTGACTGTCTGTGGTCTTCATCTTTCGAGAAGAGTAGGGTTTATCCTAAATTGACCATCCCGGTCTTGTCCATTCTAGCCCCCTAATCATCCTTTATCTCTTACCCCTTCAGCACCTAATAGCTAATGTTGGTGAGCGTACTTACTGGCCCAAGAATGGCTACTGTCGCATCATCTAGTTGGGTGCTACACATTGATGGTGGCTGAAGTGATTTCCCTCTGTCTATGAAAAGTGCTTTGAGTTGTGAGAAAAGTGCTATATAAATGTAAAGAATTATTATTAATAATAATATTGTTATTATTTTATTCTCACCTGTGACCATTTACCTGTCACATCTCACTTTTGTAGTGTTAGCTTTAAGTTCAGTTCTATTTATTTTTATTAAGCCACTTCTACTTGTAAGGCCAGTGTGCTATGACACTTTTATCCATGGCCACTTACATGTTTAGAATATAATAGAGCTGTTTATGTCTATTTTTTACAATCAGTGCACAGGCATCTTAATTGACTTCCTCTTGGTCACTCAGTATGAAAAAGGCAGAAACTGACCTGACAACCTTGGGATTTAAATTCTAATGTCTTAGCCACTTCCCCAAACTGCCACCCTAGCATAATATTAAAACAAACTGAGCAGCATTATACAGCACATGCAAAATAGAAATACTCGTACTGTACATACATTCAGAGACATTTTATACTATCCCAGGTCAGGTGCATTCTGAAGAGAGCCATCCAATACACAAACAATGAGAATTTCATTTGGATGGAGGAAGTCTGACAGACTGGTCCGTCATTTGTAATGACATGTGAAAATGTGTAAGTTGTGATTTGTGAGTGACTCTGCATTGGAGTGTCAGCTAAACCTGCCCATGGTTTTGGTTTCTGTTTCAGAAAGATCCAATTGCAATAAACCTTGCAACAGCAGTTCTTAATTGCACTTCAAACAGTCATGCTGCAGTATTAATAAACTCACTCTAATTAACACATCGACATCTTGAGGAATGTGACTGAATCGCTGATTGCAGCATTAGTGTGAAATCAGCCTGCCGTAGGTTAATCATGTGCAGTCTGCGTTGCCTGAGAAGAGCAGGCCTGCCTTGTGGATGTTATGACAGCTCCTCTTGAAGAGGGTTTTTGAAGTGTACCTTGGACAATCATCTATCATCTTATCTTTGATGCCATTTTGTGGTATGGCTTGTATCTAAATTCATGTCTTATGAGTTTTATTGGCACCGTTCTCATTAAAAATGAGTACCCTGTGATGGATTTGTACATGTCCTAGGCTGGTTCCTGCCCTTTGTCTGAATGAGCCCTAAACTCAAATGATTTGCTAATGATAATGTAGCTATACCTGAACTGACTATCAAATGGAGCAAACTTAAAACATTTGTTTATTATGAACAGCTATTGCTGTATAAAGACAGTGTAATATAGTGACTAAGATGTGGGTCTCTAAAGCTTCCTGGTTAATCCCTTACTCTTATAGCCGTGTAGCAGTACAATGGCAGAGAAAAAGTATGTGAAACCTTTGGATTACCTGGCATTCTACATGAATTGATCATTGCGTGTGATCTGATTTTCATCGAAGTCACAAGTATAGACAAACACACTATGCTTAAACTAATAATGCTGTGACTGGACTACTCCAGAAGATGGTTTTCCTTTTTATGGGAAGCCATTCTGTAGTATATTTACTGTAGTGTGTAGTGCTACTGCCCTTCTGCATGACCCAACTTCCATTGAGCTTCATCTTTTGGACAGTCACCCGGATATTATCCTGTAGGATATGCTGCTAAACTTGAAAAATAATTTGCCCCACGATGATGGCAAGCTGTGCAAGCAGCAAAGCAGTCCCAAATTATGATGTTCTCTCCTCTGTACTTCATCATTGGGGTCATCTTTTCATGTTGGTATTCAGTGCCCTTTTTAAGCCATACAATATGTACTGCTGTGTATTCTTCACGAACAATTCAACCAGTTTTACCAGTCCACATAACATTTTCTCAGTAGTGCTGTGGAGTGTCAAAGGGATTCTTGGCAAACTTCAAGAGCTGATAATGTTTTTTTGAGAGCAGAAGCTTCCTACTTCATGATCTACCTTATCTGCTATGCCTGTTGAATGTTATGCATATGGTAGACTTATGAACAGAAATGTTACCCTGTTCCAGTGATTCCTTCTAGCATTTAGCTCTTACTCTGGGGTTCTTTTTTACCTCATTGAACATTCGGCATTGTGCCTTTTAAATCATCTTGGATGGGCGCCCACTTCTAGGGAGAATAGCCAAAGTCTTAAAGCATCTTCATTCATACACAGTTTATCTAACTGTGGACTGGCAAATATCTGAACTCTTTCAAATTACTTTGTAACCCTTCCCAGCTTTATGCAAATCAGCAATTCTTGAGATGTTCTGAGATCTCCTTTTAGCAAGACATGCTTCACATCAGCAGATGCTTCTTGCAAATAGCAACCTCAAAATGTTTGAGTCTTTTTCATTGGTGAAAATAGCTCTAAACCACACCTCCAATCTTATTTTGTTCATTGGACTCCAGGTTTGCTAACTGCTAACCTCGGTTTGCTTTTGTTGAAGTCAGTAAGCTACTGTAGGGGTTCACATACTTTTTTCCAACCCGATTTTTAAATTATGTGTATTATTTGTAAAATCAGACTGTGTTTTTCATTAATGTAATTTAGATGAAGATCAGACTATATTTTAGGACAAATTTACTCATAAATGTTGTTATTTCCAAATGGGTTTACAACCCTTTTTTTGCCAGTGCAAGTGAGCTACTTAAACTGCCAGCACAACAATTGTAGAAATATCTGTAAACAATTAAATTACTGCTCTGTACTTATGAAGCACATATTAAGATGATTTGTTTTAAAGGGGCTATATAAAGGAAGAGCTGCTTTATGAACCAGTTTTTTCCCCATCAATCTTTTTTCAGACTTTAGAACTTCAGAAAGATTTAGATAAGAATAGACCATTCAGCCCAACAAAGTTTCTCAGTCCAATCTACTTAAATCCTCCAAAATAACATTAACTTGAGTTTTGAAGGTTCCTAAAGTCCTTCTGTCTACCATACTTTTTTGTCCTTTACAGGGTCATGGGAAGCCAGTGTCTGTCTAAGCTGTATCCTATGCAGTCCTGCTATATTTGTAATATGTTTTAAATTCTAACAGCTAACTTATTTAATCTTTCTTTTATAAAATATTTTTGAACACCGACACAACATAGGATAAACAAAGAAATGTCTGTCAGAAATGTAATATTTAAATACAAAATATACATTCAGTAATTTTTAATTCTGAAACTAGAAGCTGTTGGCACCAGAGATAACCTACAAAATCAGATCCCTAGTTATTTAACCGGCAGGAGACAAAGTGTACAGAAAAGAGGAGAATGCTCCATACAGAGTGAGGTCATCAGTGGAGACCCACAGGGGTCTGTCCTTGGACCATTACAAATTTCTGATTTATATTAATGACATTGATTCTTGTATAGTTAGTAAACTTGTGAAATTCGCAATTGACACTAGAATTGGAGGGATGGCAAACACTTAGAAGGCAGCAAAAAGAACTCAAAAAGACCTGGACAACCATCAGAACTGTGTGAACACAACAATTTCATGTAGAAAAGTGCAAAGTGCTACATGTGGGCAAAAGGAACATCAATCAAGATGAAAAGGATTTAGAAGTATATGTTGACGCAACATTTTCATCAAATAAATAATAAACAGAATTGCAAAGGGAAATAAAATGTTGATTGTAAATCAAACTATACAATGCACTTATAAGACCACAAATGGAGCATTGTGTGCAGTTGTGCTCACCACAGTTGAACGAAGACATAGAAGCACTTGAAGCTGTACAGAGAAGATCAACCAAGAGCATCCCAGGACTTATGTATGTGTCCTACTCCAACAAACTCAGAGAATTAAACCTGTTTTGTCTCGAGCAGAGTAAACTGCGTAGGGACCTAATTCAAGCATTTAAAATCCTCAACGGCTTTGATAAAGTAGAACCAGCAGAATTTTTTCAGCTTAAGGATGAATCACATATTCAAGGACATCAGTGGAAATCAAGGGGAAGTGCATTTAAAACTAAAGGCAGGATGCATCTCTTTATGCAAAGAATTGTGGGACTCTAGCACAAATTACCAAGACATGCTTTTTAAGCAGAAACCTTGACAAACTTTTAAAAAAAATCTGGATAATATATTGGGACAGCTTAGCTGTTAGCTAAACAAGCAGGCTTGATGAACTGAATAGTCTCCTCTCATTTGTGAAATTTCTTATGTTCTTATGGCAAAATTTATGGCACCTACCTAGAAAACATATCAGGTGTAGCATGTATTCATCCATGTTTTGAACCCATTAATTTTATTTCAGAGTCACAAAGAATGCAACCCATAGGTGGTAGTCACTTCTGTAGGGAAGAGTATCAGATGTGAACCATGAAGAGAAAAAGTAAAAAGTGTGGTCCCTTGCTTGAATTATGTTAGTCATGCTTGAAATCAATGATGCACAACATTATAATTGCGTGTGTCCATCTCTGGCAACTAAACATCTAATTCAAGTTCCTGTTCCAAGGTCAGAAGGGATAACATTCTTAAATCTGCTTAGTTTCGTCCAGAATCATGGGTGCACCACAAGACAGGAAAAAATATATGTCAATTTACTGTATGTCATCCAATGGGTTTGTAAAGCAAAGTGTGGCATGGAACAATTAATTAATTAGGGTGTGTTATGGTTGGTACATTGTGGTTAACACAGCTTCCACACAGCTCCATGGACCTCAATTCCACAGTTTTCCTAGGCCTGACTTGATGTTGGCCCCTATCCCCTCCTTTCTCCAACCCCTGCCAGTCATTAAAACCAACCTTTTGACACATTGAATAAAGGTGTGTTATTCAAATAAATTCTGATGATTATTTTTATTTATAGTGCATGAAACACAATAACTTAATTATTCTAGGTGAGCAGAAAGCACATGCCACATAATTTACACAACAATAATTTGATTAGCATGCTTTATATGAAGAACTTGCAAATGGGGATAAACATAATAGTCTATACATGCTTTGCATTTCATAATAAAATCCAAATACAGGAAAACCACATAATAACATGGCTTTCAATAACATAAATTGGGAAATAATGTCATCATTGTTTAGTTATCTTCCTTTCACAAATGTCATAGTCACTAGTTTGCTCCAACTGAGACTATTCCTTGTGAAAGATGAACAAAAAGTGTGGCACTAGATTTTGGCAACATACAGCGGCTGACGCTCACAAGCTGCTCTCTGAACCCCCAAACTTCCAGCACTGTAGCCAGCAGAACTACAACTACTAACAATGACGTCTCAGCCAACAACATTATCTCTGTAGAATATCCTGACTCCATTAACAAATAACTCATCATCAATCAGCAGGTATAAATAGTATAGAAAACACAACTAGAAAAGAAATAAAGAATAATAATAATAATGAATAAATCAGTTGTCCTACCTCGCAGAGGCTTCTGTCTTACCGCAAAATTACCCTACAGTGGGGCCCAAAATCCTTACCACTGCATGTGTCAGTCTGCTTAATTTTCATGGGGGTGTTCCTGGCCTTATAGGCATCTGAGCTTGGGCCGGACAGGCTTGCTTGGGGATCCATACTTGCAAGTGTTATGATTCAGACAAAACTCTTTTTTTTTTTATTTTAAAGTCATTTTAACATTATGGAAGGCTTTGGATATCAGAGAATCTCCTTGCATGATTACTTTTATAAGTTATTGACTCTAGAATTACAGTGGTACCTCGGTATACATCCTTAATCTGTTCCAGATCCTTTGACTTATACCAAACAGGATGTATACCAAACACATTTTTTCCTTAAGAAATAAAATGAAAATGATTAATTCATTCCTATGAAAAAAATCCTATTGTTATTGTCATATTATACATTGATGGGGTTGTATAAAATAATTTAAACACTGCTTAATACTAAAATTCATAAATACAAAAGCAATTAGATGAAATAAATGAAAATTTAACCTTAATTTACTTTTTAATAACATCTTTGTTTTTCACAATCGCAGATACCGTCGTTCTCGCCATACGGTATGCAACAGCCATGTCCCGGATACGCATGCCACCTTCACACTTTTCAACAATCAATTCAAATTTACGTGAAAAAACACAAAATCACGTGAAAATTCACAGAGAGTTATAGTGAGGGTTGTTCACTGAATGTTAGCAACTGGCGTACTGATGCTCGTGGGCAATCATGGCTTTGTTTTGAGAGAGGTATACAAGGGTAGTGCGCGGGTTGTTCACTGAATGCTAGCAACTGCCGTACTGACGCTTGTGGGCTGTCGTGGCTTTGTCTCGAGAGAGGTAAAAAAGGGTAGTGTAGTGTTCTTAGATTGAAGTTGTGACACACTCAGAATAACGTTTCGAATGCTGTTTATTTTGAACCATGTTTAACCAACTCTCCATACAGTGGGCCTTCTAAACCACACCCCTCCCTCCGGCAGTCATACGTCTCAAAAGACGCAGACCATATCAATCAACACCCGAACATAAAGCAATGGACAAAAACATCATTGAACAATCATATACAACAGGTAGCACGCAGGTTGTTCACTGAATGCTAGCAACTGCCGTACTGACGCTCGTGGGCAGTCGTGGCTTTGTCTCAAGAGAGAGGTAAAAAAGGGTAGCACACGAGTTGTATTCCAAACAAAGGTCGTATACCAAGCAAAATTTTTCATGTCTAAGCAGGACGTATACCAAGTTGGACTTACTCCGAGGTACCACTGTATGTCAATAATTATTTCAATTATGTGTTTGTTTTTCCACAACGCATTTTTTTAGGCACCATTTTGAGTAGCTATTGCTGGGACACAGGTCCTGGTTTCCAAAATGTCACCCAGAACTTCTAGCATATGAATTCATTAGTGTGACATATATAAAACCTTGCAATGCATGCTCGTTGACATCTGAGATTGTTATTAGTAGTTTCTGGCCCATTTGCCTTTTCTAGCAATCTTCGGTTTAAGAATTCTAGTGGAGCCTTGTTTGACTGTTTGTTTTGCCTAGCGTTTTTTTATGATGATGCCAGGTTCTCTTGATCTTCTAGTTTTGTCTTTTCCTTCATTCAAAGTTATGATCCTGATCCCATCTTGCCAGTTTCTTATTGTAGTAGGAAAGATGGAATTGAAAAAGTAGTTAGATATTGCCTATGCCACAACCCACCTGAACTGCTAGCTCATCTATCAGGAAGTTATTTCTTTTATCTGTGTTTTTTTGTCTGTGGTAGTACAGCATGGACTTATGGTGAAATCCCAGCTTGGTTACTATCTGTATAGAATTTTCACATTCTCCCTGCATCCTTGTAGATGTTCTCACAATACTTTGATTTTCCAAAAATATCCCAAAGACATGCAGGTTAGATGGATGGAAGATTCTAAACTGACCCGATGTGATCCCAACCTGTAGTGGACTGATTTATCCAGCGTTGGTTAGTTCATGTTTCCGATGCGTTTTGGGATTCCTGTTTGGCCTTCTGTAGCGTAATAAGTGTGTGCTAAATCTGAATGAAGGAATTCATTTTTTTGTAGGGTGGACTTCATTTATATCAGTAAAATATTAATGTGTTTGTTTTGATTACTAAAACAATAATAGGACATACAATTAAAAAATAAAGCATTTGCTAATACAATCATAACAATTCTTCCTGAGATCATTGATTTTTGTTTTTGGCTCTGCTGAACGTGATACTATAAATCAAACCAGCTACTCCCCTTTGAGTTTCCAGTATGACTTTGGCTCTTGTATAATTTCAAAAGCATTTCATTCACTTGTATGATATAATGATGCATTGAAAGAAAATAGATATCAGATGATTCATTCACATCCTCTTTTTCAATTAGAGCCATGAAGCCAGACCAAATGAATTGAAGGTAATTACAAATGTGCAGCAAATGATTGTGAATTTCCAAATGATGTTTAATTTCTGATCTAACTACTTGCCCTTCTAACCTAAATGATATTGTCACTGGGGAAACCAAATTGAAGATACCATCTTGCTCTTTAAATGATGTCAGTTACAGATACAGACAAGACAGTCATTTTGAATATTAATACCTCATTAGAGACACCAGAGTGTGCCAGATGTCTGGCAGGAAAGCCCAATGTGCACGTGGCTAATTTACATGTTTTTTTTTTAAATTTGCACTGATCAGTTTATGAAACAATAGAGCAGCTCACAGAAATTACATGTTGCTGTCCCGACTCAGCTGGAAAATAGGTAACAAATTTCTTGAGAAAACCAACAGATGCGGGTAAAAGGAAAAACAAATGAAAATAAAAATAAGCCAAGGCAACCAAAACCAAGGTGAGAGGCAAAATTCTAACTGAAATAACATGCAATAAGGTAAGACAAGAAAAGTAATCACACAAGAAGTCATGAAAATAATTTAAAAAATAAGGATTTTATCCGCAGATTGGATAAGGCTTATAATGAAAGGCGGACCTTTTATGCTGGTTGTTGATTAAGTCAAGGTTACGACCCCAAAGACCACGTCCCTAGAAACACAGGACCTGACCCTGACAATGGTACACAATATGGCTTCTCTTAAAGGAAAAGGCTACAAAACATCAATCGTTATCTTAAATCATGACAGTTTCAAACTGAAAATTACTGAATTTACTTTGATTTTAGGTTTGGGGGGCAGGTGTCTATCCCAGCTAGCACCATCAGTTGTAAAGCTGGGTACAGTCAATTAGACTCCAATACTCACTCATACTAGGAAAATCTGGAGTCCCTATTTGTATGTCCTCAAGATCACAGCAGCAGTCTCTGCCACGTAATTTCACCCAACTCCAGCAATTTTTCTGGTGGTGCCTTCTCTTTAGATGGTTCATCCACTGAGTTTAGGAGTTCCTCAAAGTGCTTCTCCAACTTTTCAGCAATATCCCTGGTTGAGGTCAGCATTTCCCGAGTGTTAATCAGAAAGACCCGTGTAACAGCATTTCCTCAGTTGGCATTTAGTTTCTCAGAAACTCTTCAAGTACAGTCAAAAGTCAGTCTCCAAGGCCTTACCAAATTCTACTCATACACAAACTCTTCCTTTATTGTATGCTGATATTTCTCTATCAAAACTATAGACCGTTCTGCTAGTATTGTGCAGAAGGCATATCTCTTCAAGTTGATTGCATTTCCTTACAGTAATCACACACCAAAGGGTTCTATGGTTACCACCACAACAAGCACCAACAACCTCCTGGCCACAGCTCCTTGTAGCTGTCCTCAATACTAAGGTCACTCTTGAGCATTAAACATTCAAGCTGTGTGTCCCAAGTCTCTCCTGTGATGCAGGAGTGACTCTTTTAGACGTGAAAAACCTGTCCCGAAGTCAGAAACCTGCTAGTCTTGCAATTCCTAGCAAACACTCACAATCTACTTAGTCTGTCCAGTATACACTAAGTAGATGGTGCCTGTATCTGCCTTTGATGTCACTTCATGCTAACCTTTTTTAATGCCTTGTCAGTTTTAATGTTTGGACATATTTTTTTTTTCTGGGATAGTATTTCTGTGATTCTCTTTGCTTCATGTTAGAGTTGCGATTGCACTTTTTCATCATCACAGTAACAGTTTTAACTTTTTTCACTTCCACTGGACCACTTAGCTGGACTGGGTTTTACCCCGCTGCTCCCGGCAAGTAGTTTTTGGTCTAGAAAACACAGAAGAGGGTGTTCGAAGATGCCTGTTGTGCAGGTGAAGATTGGGAACTTTCGGCAGGGTGGTGCTGTGTTGGACTGTCACCTGCCTAAGGATTTTAGCATTGATGAGGCCAACTTTACATTGTATTATGCGAGATTTCCATGCCTGATACCCATTCCCTGCTGCACCAGTTTTCTACTCGTGGTTCTGGGGGAGCTGACGCACAATTTACTGTTGTGGGATGTTCCCCGGGTTCCAGGCACAGCTGTTGCCGATCTCCCTCAGCAATCAATTGTGATGGCCTTGATCGATGTACGCTCAGTTTCCAACAAAGCTTTTATTCTTAACGATTTGTTCTGCAGTGAGAATCTGGATTTTATGTTTGTGACTGAGACCTGGCAGCAGGAGATGGTTTTTATTCACCTCAATGAACTCTGTCCATCGGTCTGCTCGTACTATTTATCAGTACACTGTGGTCATCCAGCTTCTGTGGTGGTCTTGCAATGGTTTACAGGTCCAAATTCACCTGTCAGCAGGTTAGTGTTAGTATATATAACTCATTTGAACTGCAAGTTATGAAGGACGGTCAGCATAATGTTATATACTGTGTTTTGATTTACTGACCTCCTGGCCCTGCCAGTTTTGCTTATCTGAATTTTCTGATTTTGTAACTTTTATTATCAAACTAGGGAAAGTCATTTTGGTTGGGGATTTTAATCTTCATGTTGATGATCCTTTGTGGTGTTCTGCCTCTAAATTTATGAGCATCATTAAAGATTTTAATTTTACACAGCAAGTTCTACTCATAGAGGAGAGCAAATACTTGACTTTATTTTTTTTCCCATGGTGTAAATATTGAACACATTGTGTCTAATGACATCACTTTCAGTGACTATAGGTGTATTTTGTTTAATTTTTCATTTAAATCTGACCGTGTTCAGTCTAAACTGGCAAGTCAAGCACATATTATTAATAAAACAATGGTTGCACAATTCTCTGACATGTTTTGCAATACTGCTGTTGTGAGTGATAATTATGAATTACTAGTTCAGATTTTTTAATGCTCATTGTGCTGATATACTGAATGAGGTTGCCCCTCTAAAACTGGGACACATGGTTGCTGTTAATACATCATCTTGGATGGATGATAATATCCATAGTTTTAGATGTAGTTGCTGGCAGAATGAGCGATTATGGAAGGCCACTAATTTGGAGTTGCCTCCATCCTAAAAATCTGTTTATAACAACATGCTGAGAGCAACCAGGTCTTTCTGTTTTGTTAATTTAATATCTAATACGAAGCACAACCCAAAGGTTTTCTTTCATACAATATCAATCATTGTTTCTAAAGCCCCATCTACTATTTTGGTCTCTTTAAACCGAGATTGTGATGACTTTCTTAAATATCTTGTTAGTAAAGTCACAGATGATAGAGCTACTTTTCCTTCAATGTCTTCTATTTTATGAGCTGGTCCTCGATGCTCCTTTTTTTTCTAGTGTGTCTCTGATTCGGAACATTAAACCATCTTCCAGCACGCTAGATGTTTTACCACCTTCTTTGTTTTTAAAAGTTCTTGACTCTATTGACCCCAGCCTGGCATCGGTAATGAATTGCTCTTTGGAGTCTGGCGGTGTCACTAGCTAGTTTAAACATGTTATTGTTCATCCTTTATTGAAAAAACCTAATCTTGATCATTCCCTTCCTAAAAGTTACAGGCCCATTTCTAAACTCCTGTTTTTCTCAAAAATCCTAGAAAAGATTGTTAAGCAACAGCTGGTTGTTTTCCTTGAGAAATCTAAGCTTTTGGATCCTTTCTAGTCAGGCTTTCAATAGGATCACTCCACAGTAACAGCACTCTATTAATGGCTGCAGATGCAGGCAAGTGTTCCATGTTATTAGTACTGCTTGATCTTAGTTTCACCTTTGACATACTTGATCATAAGGCCCTCTTAACAAGGTTAAATCACTCTGTGGGTATCACTAGTTCAGCCTTGGCTTGGTTTACCTCATATTTATCCAATAGGAGTTTCTCCATCTCTCTGGGTGAAAATAATTCTGCTTCTCTGACTAGTGGGGGTACGCCAGGGATGAGTCCTCAGACCTGCCTTGTTTTCATTGTTTATTTTTCCTCTAGTTCAAGTGATCAGTTCTTTTAATGGTATCTCCCACCAGTTTTATGCCAACGATATTCATCTTTATTGTTCTTTCAAACTAAATAACGACATAAGTTGTCTTCTTTGGTCGATAGTTGGCTACTGCTGAATTACTTAAAGTTAAATTCTCAGAAAAGTGAGGTTTTCATCGTTGCTTCCCAACCCCCCAACCCCTCCCCGATATGCACCTGGCAGTTACTTAAAAACTTTCTACTAACTTCAGTTCTTCTCATACACCCTATGTAATTTAGGTGTCATATTTGATCGGTCTCTGAGTTTTGATGTACATGTCAGGTTTCTCAGTCGTTGCTGTTTTTTTTTTTTTTTTCATTTAAGAAACTTATCCAGGTTGAGATCTGTTGTTACCAGGGCTGAGATGGAAATGCTTACCCATGCTTTCATCTCATCATGTCTAGATTATTGCAGTTCTCTGTTTGTCTCACCTTCAGACTGTTCAAAATGCTGCTGCCAGGCTTTTAACACATTCACTCAAATGGATCCACATCTTCTAAATTTTAGACTTTCTTCATTGGATCCCAGTAGAATTTATGATCCAATTTAAAATTCTGGTACTTATTTACATAGTGTCCTTTAGCACTGCACCTTGGGCCATGCTGTGAGGTCTGCTCAGATAGAGCTCCCTTTATGTTCCTCATACCAGACTAAAGACACGTGGGGATCACGCATTTCAGGCCATTGCTACAAGCTTATGGAACAGTCTTGCACTGATGGTAAGATTATCAGAATCAAGTAAATTGTTTAAGTGTCAACTTACGATGTATCTGTTCAGACAGGCATTTGGAAAGCACTGCCATCTGTGGGTGTCTTTTACATTGTCCTTGTTTTTTTATGTTTCTATTTCTTTTTTTTTTAATGTTGCACTTTATGTATAAATTTTTACTTTTTACTTTATCCATCTGAGCCAGATCACCATCGGATGGTGACCAGTTAATAGCTAAGCTCCCCCTGTACCCAAGTGTTACAACATATAGCCTCAGATCAGATAACACAAGTGTGTTGATCACTGACCATTGGCCCATGGTACTCTTGGTACTCATTGGTCCAAGGTATACTTATGTACATAATTGTATTGAAATATGGTGTTTAATATGGACAACCTGTCACTTATACAGAAATCTAATAGCAATTCATCATGTGTGCATTCAAGATTTCCAGTATGATTCTACAGATTCAGCAGACGGTACCCTTTCAAGCAGCAAATGTAATGTTTCTGAAAAGGCTCAATACTCTAGATAATTGTTTATGCATATAGAAATGCAGCAGTAGATTTTGTCCATCCCAAACACAAAGTTGTATTTAGATTATCCTCTCATCTAGTGGCACAAACTTTGCTCATGAGTATCCCTCACTTCCTCCTTGTGCCACTCCTTTAGTGCAATGGCAGAGTAAGAGAAAGGCAATCCTTCATCAAGAAGTCTTGTTCCAGAACCAGTGTTTTATGTAAAGGTGAGTCTCAGTACAACTAACTGATATTTTTCAAAATCCTGCATGAGATCCAGCTCCTTCTCCACCAGGGAAGTTATATTTCACATTCTAAGAGACAGTTTCCATTGCCAAGATATAGTATACTTAGATCCATTTCGCTTTTTTTTGCATGTCACACGATTGGCACTGCACTCAACACTCATCAGTCACCTTTGGTTGGTTAGTTCACATGGTGGACGCAGCTTTTATTGTCAGTTATACTGTTCTATTGTCAGTTATCCTAATTAGAAACATTAGAATATAAAGTAGAGACACTACAATTTAATACATTTGTTTATAGCTCACTTCCACAAATATTGTTTTGTATTCAATAAAATGAAGGTTACCATGGTGCTGGAGAGTGTCAATATGTTTCATGTTGGCAAGCCTGCCTAACTCACCAATGAATTTCATCTAGTGTGGCAACAGGGAGCAATCCTTTTAAGGACTGAAAGCTACCTAAAAGAGCACTGTAATGAGCAAAAGTCCATGGGTACTCCGCACCAGCATACATTAATATGAGAAGTGGGATGAAGAGAAGGCCTAAACTCCAACTTAGCAAAGTGCTGACTACTGTGAAGACCCAAAATGGACTTTCTGGTATCTTCAGAGGAGTTACTGGGCATTCTTGCGACTGAGATCCAGAATGTCGTTTGGAGTATCCGTACTGAGACTGCTACTGCTACAGCTCCACCACTGCTTCTTTATTTGCTAAGGTCCTTTGGCCTGGTTATGTCGTTGCTGGTCTGCCTCATGGAGCTGGGGAAAAGTGTGGCAGATCAAATTGCTACTGAACCCAGGTGACTTAGGTGAGGCAGAACTGGTGGCAAGATGGTGCAGGCAAATAATGAGATAGATCAGAGAGGTGTTACTAAACAGCCAAGCTTAGATTCAAATCTGGACATCAATTACAGCATCGGTTAGGTGAAGAGCGATAGCCAATACATTCATCTGTATCTCCACACAAGGAGGTTCACCTACCCACATATAATGGACAAATCCACACATAGAAATGCAGGGTTAAACATGAGACAGTGCAGCACTCAATAAGTGGATAACAAGGTGCTTAAGAACTCTGGCAATGTGTTTTTGTCACCAGCAACATGACCAGAGCAGAAATGAAGACCGCACTCCATTTCAAAGAGTTTATGCACTGTTGCAAGGAACTGGAAGTAGCTCCTTGGGACAGCAACTTCGAAAGGAGGGCAATATAATCCTGAAGGAGTATTGCATCCGTCCGAGTCACCGTCAGTGTAAGCTGGTGTTTCATCATACAAATGAGCAGCTTCAGAGCCAACACAAGGGAATCCTATAAAAACTGACAGCATGACATGGTTGCAAGTGAATTCCAACTTGTGTGGCAGCAGTGAGCAGTGTATTAAGTAGAGCAAGATGCCTAAAGACCAAGAGTGTGATTGTAGGCAATGTCTTGCATTGGCTATGGAGCTGGACTCACCATCTGTAATTGTAAAGTGTCTTGGGATAATGTTGAGCATAGGAAGGTAATATATAAAAATGTTGTTGTCATTTTCATTGTTCATTTTTAGGATGTTATCATTTCTTATGAGTCCCTTAAAAATAGGTCAGTAGGTTCACACAATAGCCCAATTAGTTTAGGAGGCTTATGATCTGTGATTTATCACCTGGTGAGAATATGCAAGCAGCTTAAAAATAATTGAAATGTATAGAAATATGAAAGATGGAGTGTTTTCTATTTTTGGACTAGCATTGACCTAGTTCATATTTAAAATATAGCATATTCAAAATTGGTTAATTGGAATTGAAAAGCTGTTTTATGGGCAATGAATTTCAGATACCTGTTTGAATCTCTTACTTTTAGTCACAGTGAGATGAGCAAATTACTAAAACTGCCAGGGCTGTTAAAATGTAAAATGAATATAAACACTTGTGCTGAAGAAGCAATGCTATATAAAATAAAAGGTGATTGTTTTGGTGGTTGACTTCACAGAGGTACCATAATTTTTTATTACAACTGAAATTAAACATTACAGTTTTATGAACTGAATCTAACCCAACTCTAATCATTACCACTCTTTAAAATATAGTATGGATAAATGTTATCTGTCTCTAGTTGTAACTGTAGTCACAAAAACACTTATGGTGAGGGTGGTTGAGTTCCCTTCAACATTTCATTCTAAGTTCCATTCTTGGCTATAACTATGAAAGAAGAAAGACCTATTATGCCTTCTGCATCCTGCAAAAAAAGCCCTGTTGTCATTCATATCACTCTTGAGTAACAAAAAATCATCTTGCTTATATGTTTATTCTAGTTTCTTGTATTTTTTCTGCAATGTTTCAGTTGTTTGTATGTGGTAACATCTTGTGCCGCTATTTTGCAATAGACTGATGTACCTTTGTTCATATATGCAAGTGTCGTCATGATGGTCATTTTTCATAGAGAGAGTGGCATGCTCAGAAAACATCTGCATTTTGTTTTCAAATAAAGGAAAAGCTGTAGGGCAAGAAAGTTGCTGCCTGAAAATGTTCTTTTTTTAGGTTTTTACGTTGTCTTGTTCTGACAAGTATTAGCTGGATTTCTGATATCTGTGTAACACTCAAAGCCTGGCTGACTATTCTCTGGTCCTGCCCTGTTGTCCACAAATGATTTTGGTTCTTCTGATTTAGATAGATCAAAATCCATCCATCCATTTTCCAACCCGCTGAATCCAAACACAGGGTCACGGGGGTCAGCTGGAGCCAATCCCAGCCAACACAGGGCACAAGGCAGGAACCAACCCTGGGCAGGGTGCCAACCCACCGCAGGACACACACAAACACACCCACACACCAAGCACACACTAGGGCCAATTTAGAATCGCCAGATAGATCAAAATGGCTGTGGAAATTCTGAATTATCTGTTTTGTAAAATATAAACAAATGTAAATATTAATTACTACATAGGTGAATCTTGCCAGGATTATGCAGTATTTCCATTGTTGAAAGCAAGATTGTGAGATGGGATGAGAACGTGTCCCATCCAGGGTTGGGTGGCATAAAATGCATCTTTTCTTCATGTAAGTAAAAATAATTAATGGATGGATGGATATAAACTAAGAGCTCTGTGCTTATTTATTATTTACTATAATAGCAAGCTGCCTCTGCACTTTTCATTGTATGAGAACCAGTGGCGGTTCTACATTAAATTGCTCCCCGGGCGAGACTCCCTCCCGGCGCCAAAAAAAAAATAACATGACAAAACTACACATTTTGTACACACCACACGTTTTATTGTAGTAATTCCGTCATTCCGTAACAGACCAATTTTTGCAAAAAAATAAAAATAAACTGCTCATAACTTAATTATACTCTGTACAAACCAATATTATTTAAGAAAAAATATTTTAAATTATTAAGAATAATATACAAATAAAATATAGAATAAATCACACTAAAGAAAATTAAATTATTTCACTGCAGAACAGAAAACACAAACTGAAACTAAAATCTGACATTTCTGGCCTTTCTAGATGCAAAGTCATCAATAATGGCATCATATGAGATATGCTCCCCTACTGAATGATTAATGCTTATGACAGCAAGGCCAGTGAGCCGTTCCTGAGACATGGTTGACCTCAGGTATGTCTTGATTAACTTCAGTTTGGAAAAGCTCCTCTCTGCTTGAGCCACAGTCACTGGCAGGGTAAGTGCAATCCTGAGAGCAGTCCAAAAGTTGGGGTAGATCTCAGATAGATCCTTATTGTGCATGAAAGTGATAAGCTCAAGGAGGCTCATGGTTTTTGATGGCAGGTGAGGGAAGTTCTTGATTTCCTGCAAAAGCACTCTACTGTCCAAATCAGAAGGCTAACAAAGTAAGAGTTAACGTTATACCACTAATTAACACAATGACATGAATACCTTAATCATACAGAGAGAATATTGTTGCATACCTTTATCTTTTGCCCATTTCTCCTCATCATCTTTTCTTTTTTTCCTAAATTGGGCACCTGACAGCTTTGGCCTTTTTCTCTCTATCGCTGTGTTTACTAAGTAATCGGCAATCAACAGATTTTCCATCATCCCCCAACGCTGTCACTCACGACCAGAAGTCAAGACTAAATAAATTCACCTCCACATCATAATCTTTTTTATTACCTATTTTTATTAGCCATTTCACACAATTAAATAAATAAATAAATAAATAAAAATGTGCCAATTATTGGTCTGTGTTTAAAATATTTTGAATGAAATGTGCGTTATTTGTAAGAAAGTCAGGTGTCACTGACATAGTTTAGCCCCCCTCCTTGTCCGCTTCATTTGGGAGAGGTGAACTGTAAGCTGCGCCTTCTCCCCCCCAACCCCCCACCGCCCCTCATCCCCTCTCCTCTCCGCTCGCTCAGCTTCCGTGCGGCTCCTTCAGCAGCAGGGGCGGCGCAGGTATCATAGATAATAGAAAACCGCTTAGTGGCACAGATGATTTTTTTTCCTTCCAAGTTCGTGTGCCGCCCCCCACGTGTCATGAAAAAATGCCGCCCCGGGAGGCTGCCCCGTTCGCCCATGCCTAAAACCGCCACTGATGAGAACAGGAAGGTTTGGACAGTCAGTCAGTCATTATCCAACCAGCTATATCCTAACACAGGGTCACAGGGGTCTGCTGGAGCTAATCCCAGCCAACACAGGGCGCAAGGCAGGAAGAAATCCCGGGCAGGGCGTCAGCCCACTGCAGGGCACACACGCACACCCACCAAGCGCACACTAGGGGCAATTTAGGATTGCCAATGCACCTAACTAACATGTCTTTGGACTGTGGTAGGAAACCGGAGCACCCGGAGGAAACCCACAAAGAGTGAGTGAGAGATAGATAGATAGATAGATAGATAGATAGATAGATAGATAGATAGATAGATAGATAGATAGATAGATAGATACTTTATTAATCCCAAGGGGAAATTCACAGACATGGGGAGAACATGCAAACTCCACGCAGGGAGCAGTACTGTGTGCAAGTATAAGATGAGCAGTTCTCAGTTCATAGCTGGTAATGCCTCAGTGTTCTTGAGTCAGCCTTGGCTTGGCTCTCAAGTTAATGGAAGTGGGCCATGACTTTGCTGAGTCAGTTAAGTCTGCTAAATTTCTTTCCTTATATTCTGCATGTGTTTGAGCCTGTGACTTGGTGTGTGTGTGTCTTTGGTAGTACAGACACATGCATAAGCACAGCGTGGCTCATGTCTGCCACTGTCAATTTCTGTTGACATGCAAATTAAGATCTTTACTGCAAATCTCATTGAAAAATGCTCCCAGATAGTAAACAAACAGATTGCATAGCAAGAAAAAAATGGAGTCTTCACTCAGCTCTTCAGTGAAGCTCTAACTGAAGACAGCACTTTTACTTAATAAAGACTTCTATTTCTTCAAGCTTACTGTGTTTTGGCCTTTAATTGTCATACATTATTATGTAATCCATTGTTACTTTAGTAGAATTCCCTGACATAAATTATTGTGAGTTCATGATGTTTAAAAAGTGATTGTTATGAATACCAGTGACCCTGAACTCAATTAAGCAGGTTTCTAATGGATTGATGGATCGATATATCTTATAAATATTGATCCTCTGCTGTTGTAGGCATCTGAACAAACAATCGAACGTGCACTTACTTGTTAGATGAAGTAGGTTCAGAAATTCTATCTGTCTGGTTTTACTTAAATTGAAATATTATTTTATCCAATGAAGACCTAATTTCTGATTATTCCTACTATGAATGTTCAGCTTTTTGACTGTTTTCTTTTTTATTTTTCTGTTTTTATGCCTTGTGAAAAATTTCCCAAGCATATTCACAAAAAAACAGCAACTGGCTTTTACTGGCCATGACTGGATGAAAATGTTTCAGCCCTGCTTTGGCAAGCATTAATAGTGATTGCCCCTAAGCCCCAGAGTTTCTATTAATTAGTCATTTAAACCTCCCTTCCCATTTCTGCTCAATTGCCGTGGACCAGCAACTATTCAGCTTATTGGAAAAAGCCATTATCAGTCTGCTGTATTCTTCTTTGTTAAATGAGAGAACCTATCAAGCTGTGTTACTTCAGTCGGGTAGTGTAAGAACGGCTCATTTTCTCTTATGATAATCTACTCATGGATATAATAAAAAGGCTGGCATTCAGGATCATTAAATCTTTTCAAACATGCCTCTTTATAATTAGTGCCTGTTTGACTCAGCTTTGCCTATTTATTTGCAGTGATCATTGCATCCATCTTCTTCCCCTGCTAATGCAATTAGTCTAATCAATCTCACTTTATTCTCTATGATACATTTCATAGTGGAGCAGCATGTAGCTTACCCTTGCATCACATGCACTTAACTAGATCCTGGCATTGGTGTTGTATGTGTAAAGGTGGTCTGTTCTTCACATGATCACATAGGGTTCTTTGTGGGCCTAGCTTTGAATAACACCTAGATGTTGCCTCTTTTTTTCTTGTTTATGTATTGTATCCATTGCTTAATAGAAAAGCTGTGGCTTTCCATGACTTTGTACTGCATGAAGTGGGTTCAGAAAAATGGCTTAAGCTTTATTGACTACTGTAACAGATGTTCAATTTACAAAGAAAATAATACCTTTAGGCGGCACGGTGGAGCGGTGGGTAGCGCTGCTGCCTCGCGGTAAGGAGACCTGGGTTCGCTTCCCGGGTGGAGTTTGTATGTTCTCCCCGTGTCTGTGTGGGTTTCCTCCCACAGTCCAAAGACATGCAGGTTAGGTGCATTGGCGATTCTAAATTGTGCTTGGTGTGTGTGCCCTGCAGTGGGCTGGCGCCCTGCCCAGGGTTTGTTTCCTGCCTTGTGCCCTGTGTTGGCTGGGATTGGCTCCAGCAGACCCCCGTGACCCTGTAGTTAGGATATAGCGGGTTTGATAATGGATGGATGGATGGACAATACCGTTAATATCTATGCAACTTTTCACCAAGGCATGGAATTTGAGGAAATTCGAAAAATGTTCTAGTACCAGAGAAATGTTAATAACTTGCCAGACAGGAAGTCACCCATATAATTCAACACATTTGATATTAACAAACTTTATTGAGATTTTAAAATTTATAATGATATTGATTACAAATTCAAGAATTCATTAAACATTTTCAGCAATGAAAGTAGTAATTTTGCCTTATTATTTTCTATTACATTTTCTTTATTTACGCCCTGCCCAGGGTTTGTTTCCTACCTTGTGCCCTGTGTTGGCTAGGATTGGCTCCAGCAGACCCCCGTGACCCTGTAGTCGGATTCAGCGGGTTAGAAAATGGATGGATGGATGGAAGTAGTAATTTTGCCTTATTATTTTCTATTACATTTTCTTTATTTACGCCCTGCCCAGGGTTTGTTTCCTACCTTGTGCCCTGTGTTGGCTAGGATTGGCTCCAGCAGACCCCCGTGACCCTGTAGTTAGGATATAGCAGGTTAGATAATAGATGGATGAAAAGATTTTCTTCATTTATTAGCCACAATGTATAGTTTTTCTGTTTACATTTTCAGAACATCTGCATCAATTTTAATTTGCAAAATGGTGTATGGAATTCATCAAGAAGGCTCATAGGATATTAGATATATATGACGTGTTGAACAAGGCAAGGGACGTTGTACTTAAGCTGTGCAGTGAACTTGTTAGATCTCAACTGGAATACTTTGTTTAGTTTTGGTTTTCATAGTACAAAAAAGACATAGCTACACTAAAGAAAGTCCACTGAAGAATGACTATTCTGATTCCAGTACAGTAGGGGTCCCAAACTCCTGTCCTGGAGGGCCGCAGTGGCTGCAGGTTTTCATTCCAACCCTTTTCTTAATTAGTGACTTCTTTATGCTGCTAATTCACTTCTTTTGAATTAATTTCAATTGACTTGCTCTTGAGGACTCAAACCCTTTAACTGTTTCTTTTTCCTTAATTAGCAGCCAAACAATAATGAGATACAAAATGAGCCAAACCAGGACCAGCAAACTGTGTCCATCATACAATATCTGAAAATAAAGAAAGATGAAGGTCTCAAGATTGCGGATCGGCTCAGCTCCACAAAACATTTTAACAGCGCTGTTTGCAAAGAGAAAATCAACAATTTCAGAAATGTATGCTGTTGCAGAATGAGAGTAGCAACAAGCCATGGAACTAAAGAACAGGTTTAATTAACAAGAATCGGTTCGTAATGAAGCAACTGGTTGGAGTGAAATTGTTTGGAGTTTTAGGCCCTGACTTAGTTGGTCTCCTATTGGCTGAAGCAATTCAGAGGAATGATGATGAAATTCATGGGAGCAAATCTTTAAAAACAAGTCAAGTAAAATGAATGGAAAAGGAGTTAATTAGCAGCAAAAACTGATCAACAATTACAAAGAAGGTTAGAATGAAAGCCTGCAGCCACTGCTGCCCTCCAGGACCGGATTAGGGGACCTCTGCAGTACAGAAACATGTTAACTATGAGGAAAACAAAAAGAGATTAACCTTTTCTGTTTAAGGATATGAAGATTGTGAAATGACATAATGGTAGTTATTTTTAAAACTATGAAGGGGATTAGTATTATTTTACTTTGAAATGAGTTCTTCTAAAAGAACATTGGAGCACAGATGGAAGTTGACTAAGGTTAAATTCTGCATAACCATTACAAAACTTTTTGTTCACACCAGGAACCATGGGTACATTGAATTGTTTAGCAAATAGTGTGAGGCCATCAAATAGTGACTTGCAGATATTTTATAAAAATTTAGAGTACAGAATTTGGCTATCTGTGTTGGGACTAAATGACCTTTTCTCATCAAAATTGTTGTCATGTTTTTTTTATGCTGTCATCTTATGTTCTTTTGTGAAAAAGGCACTACATTTAATGGATTAAAATGTACTTACTTTTTGCTGTATATGCATAATTCAATTCACAATTGTAAAGCATTTTTCTTTATGAAAAAATAGATTTTTTTATTGAATTGCTAGGCGTTTAGAAGAACTAACAGAGTATTATAAAATTCTAACCACTTTTGTATTTTATTGTGCCATTTTACAAATGCCATAAATCCAGCAGAAGAGGTATGTTACGTTGTTGTCCTCTGCATTTGTACTCGTGAACTTGTAACACAGCTCATACTGCTCAGTGCTGGTTAGTGAAGCGCGAAACAGAAAGGTTTCAGTTTGCATATACAGTAGTTTGCCGTAAATGGCACTAAAATTTATTTTGTATACAACTCTACAATTGTGAAGTGTAAAACTAACTAAAAGCTCCCTATATATTGCTCCCTGAAGCTTCGTTCACACTTCTGTGTTTACCTTTGTTTGTTCTGCATGCATGTCATTACCGTCACACACCAGTACATTTCAATCTATTTATACCTCTTGGTCACACCTCCACAGAGGAGTGCAGCATTTTTGAAAAGTGTAACATTTTCCCTCACAAAGACACACTTAAGCACACCATAATGCACATTACTATGTTTTCTCCACAGGAAGATCTCACTATCCTGGAAGCCACTACCGCCACCACCCACACTGTCATCAAAGTGGCGATTGTACAGTACTACCAGGGCACATTTGTTGGCTCAAGACAATGCGTACATGTGACAAGAAATGATGAAAAAAAAAAATTTTTTTTTTTTAACTAGAGACACTTATTTAAATACTAAAAAAACAGACAAACTAATGTGGAATTAATTCACATGAATGGTTCCAGACAGGACTTTCTTGTGTCAATGCCACAGATTTTGTTAGAAGAAAAATGGAGTTTGTTTTGCACATTTTTTTGTAATATAAAACACAGAGTTTTACTGCAAATTCAATTCTGTGCAAATCATTTCATTCATCACTACAGGTTGGAATCTTCTATGCAGCAGTAAGCATCTACTGTAAGGCACACACAATTAAAAGAATCAAAGTGCAGAGAATAACAGGTTACAGATTGATTTTGCAGTAAGGCCACATATCAGTAAAGTTTTGAGAATAAGGCTATTTCTTTTCAATTTCAATTTATTTCTTACATAGTGCTCTTTACTGACTGTGGTGGGCTGGCACCCTGCCCGGGGTTTGTTTCCTGCCTTGCGCCCTGTGTTGTCTGGGATTGGCTCCAGCGGACCCCCATGACCCTGTAGTTAGGATATAGCGGGTTAGATAATGGATGGATGGATGCTCTTTACTGAATGCTATATTTACAACTGTTATACATTCAGTAAATTCCATAAAATATTTAAATACAGTAAATAATAAAGTCATTTAAATACTGAAATTCATAAACACATACACTAAGTAAAACATCTTATAATACAGAAAGGATCTTAATAATTAGCATGCAATAAATGAAACATGACAGTATGAAATCAGTTAACATTATAATTGAGATACCACTAGCTGATGACAGAGGAAAAGAAAATTAATCTCTGGGGTTCATGATCATTTACAAAAAAAAATGTCACAGTTCTGAAGGTGCATTCCAGCTGGATTGTTCTATTCACCGTAACTGTGGCTATTTAGCCTGCGAACCGTAGCGTACCTTCATTGTGTACTTCGGAAGTAGTTAATATGTTTTTGTCTGCATCACTAGTAAATATGTTCTGTATGGGTCTTTTTTTGGATGTACATGTAAATAAAGCTGATTTAACTTGATGCGATGAATATATAGGTTGCATCACTTACAAAAATAGTGGCAAAAAGTCGCTTTGAATTCTGACAGAGCCATGCATATACAGTATAATTCAATTTAGGGTATAGGGGACTGGAGTCAGCTGTTAGGGTTAGGAGCTAGCTTGTATAATTTAAAGTGTATTACTGGGGTGGTACTGTAGGTACGTGACCACCAGCTCTCACAATACAAAAATCTATTAATCTGTTAATTAATGTGGTCTTTAGAATGTGGCTTCTTTATCTGCCTAAAGGTGGCCTGTGTATTAGAAATTCCCTTTGATATGTTAGGCTGTAAGTAGCCTGACAAGCTATTGCTGGTGTACAAAACGTGCTTTCCTTAATTACAGCAAATGATGTGTTATAATTAAATACACTTAAAGTGTCCCAGAGAATCAATGTTAGATGCAGTATGTCAGATAATTAAGAGTAATACATGGGTTACTTCCTGTAAAGGACACCATTTTATGAAGTAGCAATGTATAATAATAATAATGTATCGGTGTCATCTTCTCCCTTTTTTCAGCATGATGAGGTGGAGCTAAAATAGACTTAGTTTCTATGACAACCACATAAAAAAGTTGAAAGATGAGAGCATGACACATCAGCACTAACCCAAACACCCTGAGCTTCAGATGAATAGAAATAATCCCGCAGCACATGGTCTTTTAATAAGGATTGCTCCTTCATGGATCATGGATATAGATAGAAATAGCAAAAAAAAAAAAAAAAACCCACTTTGCAGCTTTTGTTATCCACAAATCTTAAGCAGTTAAAGCAGTCATATAGCTTCAGCTTAGAGGGCAGAAGGCAGTCAGCTTAAGTGTAATGTTTAAGAGGTCTTTGTGCCATTTTCAACAGGGTACCCAATGAAATGCAGAATTGCTGGCGAGCAGAAATAGAGGAGGAAACTACTGATCTGTACTTTTTAAAATCAACTTGTACCGCAACAGTATCATTTGTGAACTGCTATGGATGAGTTGGCAAATTGTGAAACTAAGTAAAGAAGTTATGCTAACTAAATCCCCATCTTCCAGTGTAATGTTATGCCACCATAGTTCTTAGAGGACAAAGAAATGCCTCTTCCTAGAGTTTTTGCTATTCAGTGTTTATAATCACTATCCCATAAAGAACATTCATCTTTTTCTTAGTAGGACATAATCTGGGTTGTACATGCCATTCTTTTATCCAGGGCTGGCATGTTAAATAATGCAACCAGAGGAAAGGCCCTTTTTTAAAACCCTCATATCTTTAACCTCTCTAGGCTTGAGATGATACACTTAATCCACATGCATTACATATTGTGATACAAGCTTTGCGATACAGTGCATTATCAGAATGACATAAAAAATGCATAAATATATGTTAATTACGAAAAATATGTGAAAAAGATTTCCTTTAAGACAATACAACACGAAAAACAGACATTTAAAGTAATAAAAACTTAAATTCTCCAGCACTTGTGTAAAAAATGAAATGAATGTAAAATATGAAATTGAATGTAAAATGACCCTTGGTGATAAACCTAGGTACTTCTCTAAATGGTTTGGCAATGTCAAAGTTATTCGCAAGCTAAAAGGTGCCTGCTTGCACTTTCTAACTAAACTTGCATGGTGCAAACCTAACACGGTTTACCAGACATTCTGAATCTGACTGACACATTAGTAATATTCCAGAAATTAACAAAAAATATAATAAATGACATAATTAGTATATTCACAGTATAGTATGTGAAAGGTAGGGAACTGAACACCAGTAGCATGCACTGATGTTATGTTACTTTGAAAACAGCATGTGTGCCATTTTGATTCTTTGAAGCTTGCTGTTTGGTAAGGCTGTGTAAACTGTGTTAAGTAAATTATGACAATTTTATAATTAGAACATTTCTGACACCATGACCCTCACCAGGAAAATCACTTTCAGAAGATGAAATGAGATTAGATATTTCTCAGAATTTGTAAAAGTAGTATATAAATGCAAAACTGGATATGTATTGTAAAAAGGAGACACTGCAAAGTGAAAGGGTTGAGGCACCAACTTGGTGACCCCATATAATTTGAAAGAATGCACAGTAATGCAACACACAATAGTTGGCTAAGACATCTTTCCATGCACATGATTCAAAACAGAACTTAGAACAAGTTTTCGGGTTCTATAGACACTTGGCAGGAAGGTCTTCCAGGAGGGTGGGCAATGGAAGTGATGTCAGTGGTGCAGTGGCTGTCAGTCGCCCATTCTGCAGAGGGAGGTGGAAAGATGGCATTAGACCACAGAGCCAACCACTGGTTCGGTTGGTAATTACCATCACCAGAGGCCTTAAGCTGTGACCCATGTATGGGCATGTGACAGTATGCACAGGTATATAAATAACTTTTATTTTGTATTGTTAAAATATATTTATATATAGTTGCATGAAAATGCTGTCCTTACCAAGTACCACCTGAGGTAATTATCTCAATGCCTCACCCCGCATGCTGGCCCTGATTATATCCATACCAGCATGCAAAGTTACATGCCATTGTTATGCAAAGATGGTCTGTGGCTTTTTTTGCATATCATCAGAATTTACAGTAGAGCGAGAGCGCACATAAGGGATACAGGTGCTCAGCTCCAGGATGCAATGTTTGTAGCCCCTACCCTCAAAATAATATAAATGGGAACACCCAAATTAAACCAAGCTGAACACTGGGCACCGCATTTTTGTACTTAATGCAAGTGACACTGCATCCTCAAAGTATATTTTTCACCCTTTAACCGCTTTTGATGCCCACTGTTTGAGTTTTTTTTTTTTAAGGCAGATTTCCTCTTGTGTTTTCTGTCCCATGTTAAATCTGTTATCTTAACTACTTAATCTGATTTAGAATTGTGAGAGCCAGGACCTAACTCAGCAGCATCACGTGAATAGCAGGTGCCAAGCACAGATGAATCAAGTGTCTGTTGAAGGGCACACTCTGACACACTGGGGCCATTTATCCTAACACACCTCTTTGGATTGTTGAAGGAACACTAAAGAAAAGTCCACATGGACAAGGGAGAAATTACATTCATGTGACAAATAAAAGACAATTACATGCAACGAAAACACCCGCAATATACACAGAAAGAAAAATGATAGTAATAAGAACAGATCTAGTGACAAAGTAGGTTCTTTATAAAAAATATTCATTTAAATACCAAAAAACTAATCATAAATCATAAAATCATAAAAGTACAACATAAAATCAGAAATGTTTATTATCTCACTATTTGCACTAATTATTCTCTTATAGCATCCAAAATGTAGGTAAGGAAAAATACAGTTTTGTCTTGTGATCCAGTCCTATGTACAGTTTCACTGAATAAATATATTTGCATATTTAAAAAATAAATATATATGTGTTTTGTTTTTGCTGAAATATTTTTAATTCAGCTTTGGTTTTGAAACTTTTTCAAGTTTTCATTGCATAGATATAACTGTATATAGTTTCACATGCATTTGCTTTTTTTGGATTATGAAAATCTTGACTGTTTGTAACAGAAAGAATTGCATTGCAGCCAAATGATGAGCTGCTAAAATAATAAATCATTTCGATAATACTTTGCCTTGGCGGGATTAGGATTTTGACCTGACATTTGTTTTTATCTCTCTTTCATAGGAATTTGCTGCACTTACAAAAGAGTTAAATGCATGTAGAGAACAACTGCTAGAAAAGGAAGAAGAAATTTCAGAGCTGAAAGCCGAGAGGAACAACACCAGGGTGAGTATTAAGCATGGCTCATAAATAGCAGTCTATGGCGAGGATTTCATTTTACCCAGATACCGAGAATGAAATATACTGTGTACCACAAAACTGAAACTGCCATAGACATTAGAAGCTGGAGATTTGGGATTATTTTGGACTAGTCAAAAAAATAATTTCATTTTGTAATAATTTGTGAGCAACTAAAGTGGCTTGGTGGGAGTCCTGCATAGAACACCTGCTTTGTGCAGTTCTAGCTGACCACCTGCTGGCAATGTAGATTAAGAGGAACCACAATGTTGTTGCAATGGACAGGAGATGTTCATGTTTTCAAGAAACAGAAATGAGAGTGGATACTTTGTTCAGATGTATCATTATCAAAAAATGAAGGGCTAAACCGTAAACAGTCCAAGTAAGAATTGTCGGAGTCATTAACAAAAGAATGAAATTTTCACCAGACTGTAACAGTTAACCAATATATGGAAGTGGAATTCTATGAATCATAAACCAGAAAACCACACACCAAGTGTCGTGTTTCAGCCAGGAACTGCCCAGCACCCTATAAATCTGGAGTATCTCCCATAGTTCCTGGTGGTTCATTTCAAATGCACTGGGGAGTTTTGGTGAGAACTTGTGTTTTATTGTGCGTGAAGATTCTTTTTAGATTTATCTGCATTCTTGACCTTTTTTGCTCTTGTTTTCTTATCATATTCTAGATTTGTGATTCAGGACTTTGTCTGATTGAATTGTGTAGTGTTTTAGGCAACTGTGTTAGTCTTTGGAACTTTACGGTATCATAGGTCATCTGAAACCGTTTTTTTTTTTGCTCATTTTTTTCTAGTAGGAGTTGGGGGATATATCATTGTAAAGTGGCATTATTGGACGTTGTTTTCGAAATATTTTTGGGAATTACGTGTATTGGAATTCCCAGTTCAAAACACTAAAGGCACAAGACTAAGGATTATTCAAGGTTCCAATCCATAATCATGGGCATAAAGCTTGAGTGCTGCACTGGGAGCGTTTGTGATGTGGCATATAGTGCCCCCTGCAGGCAGCCTTTAACAGTATTGAAGCACATCCTGACAACCTACTAACAAAACACTGCAGATACAAAATGGCGGCATGATGCACTTAAAATCAAACAACAAAAATATTATATTATTTATTTGTTCCAAACAGATATATGGTCAGGTTCCTTGAAACTTCAGCATTCAAAAATGCCTGCTGAATCACTACAGGTATTCTACAAAATCATAAAATCAAATGCCTTGGCACACAATTTCAACACATTTCCCTGTTTTTTGTTTTTTTTTTGTGTACTACTACCAGAAATCATAACTTACTTCTGACTCTTAAACATAATTTGTTTCTGCTGAGGAGCTTTAAATTAACATATCATGGCAAGCCTGAGGTACCTGATTTGTGTCCGTTGTACTGAAAAAAATATCGTCATATTTTTGTTACAACTTGGAGAGTGTGTTTCACTTCAGTCTGAATCTGAAACCAGTGAAACCTGCTCTGAATGACTTTTTTTATGGTGCCACACTGGCAGGCTTTAATTGACATTGCACATTTGCTGCCTCCATTTTCTCAAAATTATATAATTAAAAAATGTAATACATTAGAATTTAGTTTTTTATATGTCAAATACACAAAACTTGTGTAATGTAGCAGTTTTTGCTTATATTAAAAGCTGCCATTTTCTTACTAATATAAGACTGAAACAGACACAACTCTAACAGAAGAAAGGTCAAGTCTGCTTTAGAAAACTTGCAATTAGTCCTGCAGTATTTTTTATAACATATTGGTAACAACCGCAGAGGGTAAGAAAGTGTTTAGGCTACCTATGAAAGTGAGCATGACATAATTAATGATGCATCTTACTGTTAAAGACTGGGATATGTCATGTTTCAGGCAGAGTTTCCCCCCCGACTTTGGTTCATATTCCTATTTTATGTCTTTTCTGTTAATTTTTGATTTTTTTGTTTATTTAAACAAGTCTTTTTTTTTAGTTTTAAATTTCCACCCTGTATTATTGTGAAATTTGTCAGACGTATGTTCATTGGGTTCATCTGTTCTCGTCCTTGAAGATTAACCCACACACACACAGATATACACACATACACATAGCGATCCTAAGTCTCGAGTGGTGCCAATTGCCAGTCACTCTGCAATATTCTGTATAACATAGGAATTCACTACTACCAGCTCTAACAAATCTGTGGGTATCATTGTAACACACATAAAACCGCAATTCTTTTGGTTATATGCTAGTTACTAACTAAACAATGTCTTACTTTTACCACAGTTGTTCTAATTGTTTATCAATAGCTTTGATAATACTTGTCAATGAAATATTAGCCATCTAACTCGCCCATTTATTTTTTCCATCACTTCTAGATAAAAGGCAAATTTCAGAAAATGTAAAAAACAATATGGTATTTACATATAACAATACCAAATAGAAAATAAAACAGAAAAGTCTGGATATAAACAGTCTTAGAAAAGCTTACTGAAAATCAGAAGTGTCAAGGGCTTTAATGTCCTGGGCAGTTTTTGGTTTAGTGATCAGGGTTGTTCATAGCTACGTTTTGTGACGTCCAAATCAGATGATCTCACGTCACTTGATCTCTGACATCTCCTTTCTGTCATTGCTTTTTCTTATTCTCTCGGTCCATCATTATGTTAAAATGCACCTGTGGGGTTTCGGAACATGTTTACAAGAAAGTTGTCTGCAATTACAGCCTTGTAAATTCGGTTCATCCTATTTAATTTGAGCAAAATTTAATCTAAACATATTTTCCACTCCATAATATACCTTAACTAGCATTTTCTGATAACTTTTTTAAAAGTTCATCAGTCCAAAGTAAAATGACAAAAACACCTAAATCTTGCCTGTTAGTTTATCAGCCAAGTGCACCATTTGTTTATGGAGCAAACCCAAAGTAAATGCTATAAGAATGGGGAAACAATAAAATAGTCCTCTTAGTCTGTTGTTAAGGGAATTATATGGTTGCCAAAGCCTTGGAAAATATAGACCTGCTTAACTAAATATAGTAAAATCTCTCTATTATAAAAAAAAAAAATGTTGGAAGGAATAGTGAGACGAGATGTGAATTTCTCAGAGAGACACTTTCTCATCCTGCGAGATATTGTCAGACACATTTCTTATAGAAAGAAAGAAATGATATTCACTCACGGGCAGTTATACGTTGCATTGTCACGATGTAATTCCACACACGGAATCAAAATTCAATGCGATATTGATGAAAAGACAAAAGCAATAAAAGATTGAATATATGGACATGGGTGATATGAAAGAAGTGTGCTGCGCGAGATGCAGATCATGCAGCATGACAGCAGCAGCAGCAGCAGCAACAGCAGCAAGCCAGCACCTGATCAAGCAAAGAGGAGGTAAAAAAAAAAAACTGTATTTGTTTCCCATTGTAACACCATTTAAGAGGGGATTTCGGAGGAGCGAATGTGTCTCCTTGGGGTACGTGCAGTCCCCCTCTTCACAACGCGAGCGCCAGAGACATGAAGTGGCTGGCGCGTAGCACAGGTTTGGGATTTGGTTGGCGAGTGAAGCCCCCTAGTATGTGTTACAAAAGACAGCACCCATCGGCTAATGTAGAGGAGTTAGGAAAGGCCACTCTTGGCTGTAAAGATAGATCCCAATCTATCAGAATACATTGAAGTCATTGCCTTTTTCAGCTTTACTTACTACTGTTTTTGAGGCGATACATTTTAGATGGTCGAAAATTCCTTTTTTACTATGGACAGAAGGCCAAAATGAACAGAAGGAGACACATTTCAAATTTTCCCAGGTCACTGTGGTAAAGGTCTTAGCCAAGATCTGTTTTCAGATTACAATCTTCATCTAACCACTGGTAAACAAAAGGCTCTCTAAGTAAAATTGGGCACAAGATAGGGCTTTTTTATTAATTATGTTTTTTATGCTGAATTTGTTCCTTTTAGTGGGCAATAAATGCACTGTCTAGTTTAAGTTTTTATATATCCTCCAAACTTATGTTTACAGTAAATGGTGCCATTTGTTGCCTTTTCTTAATAAGGCTGAAAATGGAGGAAGACAATGTACAGAGAGGAAAAAATAAAGATATCAATAAGCAGTAATAAAAGAATTATCTGTCGAGGTGTTCCACTGCTGTTGATATCTTAATGAAGGTGCAGCAGACACGGCCACTTTCTGTTTATTCACAGTGTGGGAATGCTTCCTGTCTCTTCTTTGATTGAATTGTTCTTTGTATTTAAGTTGATGATACACAATTAGAAGACTACTGTAGTCACCTCTCTGAATTCTGTGTGATAGGCTTTAGAATTCATGCAGCTAATGTGACATTTTATTCAGGAAAGTGTGAAGTGAGAAAAATGCACATAATAACAGCTAATAATAGAGTAGCAGCTGGAAGGCAACCTCAGACAAAACAAAGCGAAAAGAGGTCAGGCTGCAGTGTGCAGAAAGGCAAAAAGAATTAGAAAACTCTGATATTCATGAGATGTACAGTATTTCTAAATACTTACAATAGTTCAGGTTCAGAAACACTATTTTCAGAAATTATTTAATTGATATATATATATATACGACAGTAACATATTTATTTGTCTTTAACTGCACAATGTAATAAAACATAATATGACTTTGGCTTGTAGTTATTACCCCAGCAGCTCTGGCTGTGAAGCAGAAACCAGACTTGGACAGACAGACAGATAATGGCAGTGCCCACTCGTGGACATACCCGTGCTTGCAAGAACTCAGAGGCCAGTTAGCAATCAGCTATTAATCTAACATACACATCTTTATACAGAGGAAAACCCATCAAGACACAGGGAGACAATGCAGACTACATAATTAATGACCAGGTGTGGAATTCAATTCAAAGGCGCTGGATCCTGGAGCTGACGTCGCTACCCACCGCACAACTGTGCTGACCTGAATCCATAATAAATAATATAAAGAATATGTACTCATCTCTTTTCTGTTCATTATTTGAAACCATAACAATTGCTAATAAATTAATAACTAATGCATGCATCTCTCTTCTATTAGTAATTTACTTTCTTGTAAGATTATGTCTGTTTTTTTTATAGCTATATAGAGTATGCGGTTATTATTTATTTATTTTTTCTGTTTACTGCCAAAACCATAATGGAATTCAAAAATCAGTTTCAAATAGTTTGTAGCAAGAGATCCTAACCCTAACTTTAAATTTTGACCTTGTAGATTATATTTCAGTGCCCTAGCAATGACATCAAAGTATCTGATTTTAGAATGTGTGCTGTTTCATGGCCTTTGAATTTTTGTTTCCTACCCTGTTTACTGCTTACTATATGTTTACTTGTCCTTTTCTATTATTGTTGATCTCTCTATATGAACAATAAAGTATTATGCTTTCAATTTTACTTATATTTTGGCTTTGCAATGTCAATAAGCCACCTTAAATCAACTCCTAACCTTTATCCTAGGGGTTGAGATGCTTCATGCACTGTCAATAAGACCTTCCATACACAGAACTGGCTCTGTGCATGGCAAAAAACAGACCTGAAGGGATAACTAAAATGCCTTGAATGCATGGACGGCCAGTGGAGATGTGACATATTGGAGTAAAACAGGAAAAGGAAGAAGTGGATTAACTCAGTTTTCCTTTCAGATCCCAATATCTGCATCTTCGCATATAAGTAAATGATTTGAAATTTTATTGTAATGCTTATCTCACCGGTTTAGGTTGACGTTGTCCACCCACAAGCCTTTAAGACTGTTTGCATAGCCTTATGAAATACGAGTGAACAACTGGAACCAGTGTTTAAAATCAATTAATTTAAATTAGGGCTGCTGTTTGATTCAAAAATATAATCACACAATTAAAACTTTTAATTCAAATTAACTGCATATTAGTTGCAATGTATTATATTTTCAGGCAAGCATATTAATATTTCTCTGTAAAGCAGAAAGAAGTCAGTGATTCATTTCTAATACATAACACGTGTCTATTAAACTATTCTAGTTAGTTTACTGAGTAGTTTTGTCTAATAGAAACAACCACCAAACACCCCCATCCTTCTGAGGTTGCTATAATACAGTATTTGTAGAAAACCAAGATGTATTGTTTTAACTGTTGTGTTGCCAGACAACATACCAAAAGCACTTACAATTACACAAACAATTAAATATTAAAAAACAGAAACATCAAATCAGGATTCAGCTTTTGTGCACAATCAGCACTGTTGTGGAGGTTGTGTTTAACTGCGAGATACGCATGAGTCAACTCTGCAGCTGTTACCTGGAGAGGAGAAATTGTTAATTAGATTGAAAATATGTATAGATTAGGCTTTTACATGGCAAGGAATAGATAGAAAAAAACTTTTAAATCTGTATGTGGTAGGCTATTTATTTAGATGTTTTAAATTGTACATCGTCATAGAATGTATCATTTATGGATCTGTATAACATCTGCAAAATCAGGCCTTATCTGACTGAGCATGCAGCACAACCTCTGGTCCAGGCGTTGGTCTTGTCACACCTGGATTACTGCAACTCACTACTAGCATGAGAACCCACATGTGTCATCAGACCACTGCAGATGATCCAAAACTCAGCATTCCATCCTCTATACAGCCATCCAAGGTGGGCACATGTCACTGCTTTCCTTAGGTTGCTACATTGGCTCCCTGTTGCAGCGTGCATTAAGTTGAAATCCTTGATGCTTGCCTACAGAGTAGTCAATAGCTATGCTCTTTCTTGACAATTCAGGTCTGCCAGTGATGCCACCTCTGCATGGTATCAAGTCTCAATCCAGGCTCTTTACATATGTAGCTCCTAGTTGGTGGAATGAGCTGCCCACCTCCACCCAAACTTCTGACACTTTCTGTGTTTAAGAAGCATTTGAAATCCCTACTGTTCTGTCAATATCTGTCAGATTGTTAATGAATGTTTTGTTGCTCTGTGGTTATCTGTCATAATGTTAACTGATAAGGTTTTTGTTATGCTAGCTTTATAGCTCTTCACTTGTGGTGATCACCTTTTGTAATCTGTTCTGCTACACTTGTGCAAAACAGTCTCTAGTCTGGTTATGATTATGTTGACCTCCTTTATAAGTCACTTTGGATAAAAGTGTCTGCCAAGCAATTAAATGTAAATGAATATGTAAATTTAACATACATCTAACTGACTATCTTAACCTTCAACCCAAATGGATTAAAATATTAGCACAATCAGTTTGCACTGATCATTGCCTAGTTTTATTGGTTATAGTATAATGTAGGCTACTGTAGGTAACATACAATTAATTAAACAAAAACATGCCATGTCTGCTTTCGGGGATGTCTGAGAGAGGTATGAGGATTTGAATGTTTCCACTCTGTGTCATCTGAACTTTCAGGTCAGGTATCACTCCATATTATTTGCAAAGGACAGGGCTGCCCACTGACATTCTGTCTAGATGTACTGCTATACTGCACAATGTGTGACAATGACATATAGTCTCATTCAGTGTGCAGTGCTTGTCTGTCTACAACGTTAGTGTGACACAAACATAAAACTCATTTACTCTGCTTGTGTAACTGGTTTGAGTTTAATTGTTCTTATGTTGTTCTCTGCACTTTGAAGAGGTAGTGTACATATGAAACAATATGTATGAAAATTCAGGTCAAACCATTTCCATTACTGATTTAACACAGTATGCTGTATTTTATGTTTGAACACTTAACAATTTCATATTATAAGAGATAGATGGCAACCCTACCAGTGTGTGTGAATGAAGTTGATTATCAAGAAACAACACAGCAAATGATCAAACACAGATGAACAACGGCTACTAATATACTTGGATTCATTTGGCACTGATTTCATTATGTGTCCTCGGTGCGGTCAAATTAACCTCATTTACGGATTGCGTTAAAAAATGTAATCACAGAAATTTTTACAGCAATTAGTCAGAAGTTCTAATTCAAATGTTAAACTGAAATTTATAATAGCATAACACAGTTTTTTTTGAAAGCTGATTGAGCTTGTTTGGTTGACTGATAGTTAAATTGTCTAATTTCTGTTGTATATGATCTTTTTTAACAGCTTCATTTCAGCATGATTATTTAGGAATATTTAGCAATATACAAAAACCCACAACTGAGAGTTTGATTATGATAAATTTACTTATTTAATGTTTAATGCCATTTTTGCACTTATTTGCTAAACATAAATATTCTGTTTACGATTGCATGAATTGGGAAAAAGATTTATTTATTTTAATAGTTTTAATATTTTTAATACCTCATTATTATTGCACTGTACCTCAAGACAAGTTTATATTTTTACTTTTAATGTTCATAGACAGAAAGCAAGTAGAAAGAAACTCCAAGGATCAGAGGATCAGTGTCTTCAGTTGGGAAAAAAAGTAATTTATTATATTACACACACAAATGGGCAATTTATACAGAATGTTTTGTACTGGTATACTAATGCAAAAAAGTGGTTCAATATTTTGTGCGGATCAATATTTGTTTTGCTATCCTTGCAGAGATTAAATCAATTGACTGCCACATGCACGTTAAATAAAAAAAAATTCTACACCAGCAAGGTCAACCCAGCATTATCAGTTCAGTTCAGTTGCGCTGCTACATGAGCAGTGTTCAGAGCTAATTGACCAAATCTATTTGCGTGAGGTAGCACACTAGCAGCCTTTCTTGACTTGCATCCTGTGTGTGGGATGGATTTGTCTGTTGGATAATAAGACATGAATGTTATGTATGCTGTAGCTGCCTCACCTTGGAAGGGACTTTCAGAGGACTATTTGGTTTAGGCATGAGGTGTGGTTTCGCTTTAGGTTTTAAATAAAACCCTGCACTCCAATTCAAAACCTACATTTTTCAGTACAGGGTAATGCATCAATATTAGTTATCTTAGATATCATATTGCTCTGTGATCTGTAGGATTTATTTAAATACATTTCATATTTCTCATTAGGTGTTCGGTCTACACAGGCCACTTGTGGTTTTTTAGAGTTACTAGTAACACCTAGACCTCCAGTCTGTAATGAAAGGTGGTGCATGTACCTCTCACTAAATACAGCACCTCAGGACACTCTGCTATGGTTCCTGATAGGCATGCTCGATGGCCCCGAGGCCCAGTAATGTGGCAGAAGAATCCTGCAACTTCAATTCTTCGGTTGTGTTACAATTACACTTACAATTACTAAGTGTACTGCAAACAATTCTCAGTTAAAATACAAGTATAGTTATATTAATCACTAAATACAAAACTAGTACACATAAAAATATAGATTTGTCAAAACACACAACAAAGCAGGAACTGATTAAACATAAAAGGAAACCAACGATATCTGTTGTCACATGCACATGCCTGGGAGGCAACTTCAGGGCTCATCAACTTGTAATTCCACCCCGAGCCAAGGGTTGGAGCTGCCTTGTAACGCCTCTCCTCTCCTTTGCGCTACAGATCCAGAAACCAATATGTTGAGGGCACATGACATTACATCTGGTTCTAGGGGTCCTGAACCTGCCTCTTCCACCTCACAGACTTCTCTACAGGCACAACCATCATCTTTCTCCAGTCTAGTCATAGACTTGTGTCTGAAAAAATGTCCTTCTGACATTTGTTAAACTCACTTTACACTTATTTTGGCTACGAATTATATGAGGAACACCTTTGGTGCCTTAACCCTTAATAATCTCTTGCTGTCTTTTGTTACACTGCTCTTTAATTAATTAATAAACTATGGTCAGTTGAAAACAAATAAAAAAAGCTCGAAGCAGTTACATACCTGGAGACCTTGGCCACCTACACCTCTCCTGTTGTTTTTGGAGTATGTGACTGGTACTTGCGCTCAAAGCAGTCAGAAAGCCTATGCAATGTGCTTTACTGTCACCAAAGCTTGTTGTGTTTTTTTTCCTATCAGCAACACCTTGTGGCCGCTGCGCTTTACCTGTCAGCTGCGGTTTATGTCGCCATGACTGCCTGCCATGAGAAGAATGTCAGGCACAGTGCTTGTCCCTGTCACTGCTTGCAGTAAGGTGTACAGCTGTATTGCAGCCTACTGTAAGAAAGTCCTGAAGCCCGATTTCATGGCTGAGTTAGCCCACTTATTCACTTCATGGATCATGTTACAGGTATCACGACATAACCTGTTGATTGAGACAAAGATCAAGGCTCAAGGCCGAAGAGTTTGTGAGTTTTTGCATGACAGACAGAGAACTTAGGATTGTATACTGTATATATAGACATTCAAAATGTGAACTGCACAGCTGATAACAGCTGAAATTAAAGCACCACCATGCTTCTTGAACGTCATTTAAACGTGTGGGGCGCCAACACTCTTGAGGCCTGAACACTTCCTGTTCTGTATTGTAGCTCCATAACTGTCAGTGAGCACTCTTTTACTATTGTATTATAAATTGCTGCCTTAGTGATTCATATACATTACTTCCATTATGCTTATGATATTAAAACAAGAAAATATAACATGTAGCTTAGGATATTAAGTCGTATTTAGTTCATTGAAGGCTTTCCGTTGCTAATGTCAATACTGATGCTCTGTGCAAGAGAGGACAGAGCCGACTATACTTCCTTAGAAGGCTGGCGTCCTTCAACATCTGCAATAAGATGCTGCAGATGTTCTACCAGAGGGTTGTGGTGAGCGTTCTCTTCTACGCGGTGGTGTGCTGGGGAGGCAGCATAAAGAAGAAGGACGTCTCACACCTGGACAAACTTGTTAGGAGGCAGGCTCTATTGTAGGAATAAAACTGGACAGTTTAACATCTGTAGCAGAGCGACATGCGCTAAGCAAACACCTGTCAATCACGAAGAATCCACTGCATCCACTGAACAGTGTCATCTCTAGGCAGAGGAGTAGCTTCAGTGACAGACTTTTGTCACTGTCTTGCTCCACTGACAGACTGAGGAGATCGTTCTCCCCCACACTATGCGACTCTTCAATTCCACCCTTGGGGTAAACATTATCTAATGTATAGAGTATGTATTTTTGATGAAGTTGAGCAAGTGCTGCACGTTTCATCTGTGTGAACGTTACTTAGACTTGGAGTATGCTTTGCAGCTCTTTTCTCTTTAGAAGTTGTTTTTTTTTTTTGTTGTTTGTTTAATCTACAGAGGAGCACCATAACTGTGTATCTGTGGGTGCCTCAAAAGGGACATGTGCTCAATCTTGCAGAGCCCACAGGAAGCTGTGAAAGTGGTTGTAGAAGTTGGCAGGACAGTAAGTAAAGATCCAGCATCTTAGCTATTAAGAAGTAAGTGTATTTTCCTAGAAAGATGGAGTTAAAGTGTAAAAAAAATATATTACATAACTATTACATCCTGCACCCAGGGAACATTTATGGAACAAGGAGAACCAGAACGAAAGCTTAGATTCAAAATAAAGAGGATATTTATTTAAGTACAGTGTAGGTGGTGGCATAGGTTTGAAAGGAAGCAAAGAGGCAGTTTAGCATAAGGATAAAAAGTCCCAGGGAAGCAGACAGAAGAAACAGAAAGTTTCATCACTACACATAAAAACATAAAGCAATCAGTTAAAGGGCAATAGCAGCAGCAGCAGGGAAAACGCATGTAAAAGTACTCCATGTGTTTAGGGGACAGCAGGTGTTTAAGAACCACTCTTTTTTTTCTTTAAAATTATAAAGAAGGCTAAACAGTTCACGGTCTACATCTTAAAAACTAAACTAATACAATGCAGGATGGTGTTAGCCAGCTTCGAGGAGGCCTACATATGTGCAAGATGCTAACTAATCCAACTCCTTGTACTTGTATCGCTGAGTTTGAGGGGCTGTTGGCAAGCTTGCATTGTAGTAGACAACCTGAAGATCTTCTCCAGTGTGAACCAACAAGGTGGAGTAGGACTAGACTCTTAAAAAGATATGTAGAGATTGGTGGGTCACAATTGATCATAAACCCAAGGTAAGTGGTACAGGGGCTTGCCCAGGGGCATCCACCCCAGATTTGGTTGTACTGACCTTTGGTAACTTTGAGGTGGTAGGGATGAGTGCCCTCTGAAGTCACATCAATACCAGCACTCAGAAAGAATGAAGTAGTGATGGTGGGGACTCAGTTATTATGGGGAATGAGGTGAAAGTTTGTTCTAGGGACAGATAATCTCACATGGTGTGTTGCCTTTATGGGAAAGACATGGAAGACCTCCATGGGTAGGTACATATTATATGGTTCTGGCCATAACTGTGAATCCAGTTGTCAAGTCACTTAGGTAAGAGCTGGCTGCCAATTCATCAATCAGAATTTAAGCAGCTATAATAAGGTGGGGAGCAAAACAGACAAGGTGCCCTTCTCTGAAGTTTTTCCTGTGCCATGTGCCAGTCCAGTTGAGACTAAGGAGATTTGAAGGTTTAACATATGGCTCAAGTCTTGATGTAGAACAGAAGGGCATAGGTGTGTGGTGCATTCGGACACCTTCTGCAACAGGTGGGACCTATACCATCATGGGAGGTTACATTTGAACTGGGAGCACAAAAATAATGAGTAGATTTGTGAAAAACTGTTTAATTAGGAAATGGGGGCAGAGAATTTAGAACAAGCCAGATTTGGTGTTATACTGTATTATAACTAGTACCAATGACTGACTTTCAAAATAAAATAAACACTTGCTAGACCGTACAGCCTACAGACCAATTTAGTTTCTGAATAATGATGTTCAGATCCTGTCAAAGGTTTATCTAAAAGAAAAAAGCACCCCTGCTCTCCCTTGCCTCACTCTCCAATCCATAATATTGCAATATCAAATCAGATTTAATAAAGACCGATACATATTTTCCTATTTTCAACGTTTGTTTAATGTTGAGGAGATACTGGCTAGTCTGGATGAACATGCAGAAAGCATCTCCAGAATATATCAACAAATTTCAAGCAATTTGCTCTTTTATGATCTTAGGGAATGATAAGAAATTAATTTGTCAAATAAAAGTTCAGAAAAGGAATTCAATTCAGCCATTAACAACATATTTTCGAGTTCCGTATGTGCCAAGAATGCAATAATTCAACTAAAACAGTTCATTGTTCACATATATCTAAAATTGTCTAAAATGTACCCTTGTAATTGGTGTCTTCCATATAGTCAGATTATTTTTTTTAGTAATGTCCTACACTCGAAACACTTTTGGTCTATCTCATTGAACAGCCAAGGGTCTAAGATCACTCCTGATACTTTAACAGCACTAATTTGGAGTAACACTAAATGGGATAACATTGTGCTATAAAAAAATCAGAATTGATATCCTATTCCTTGCTAATTTAAAGTAAAAAAAAATCTGATTTTCCTTATGCAGATCAGATCAGAAATTTCTTCGAATTTGGGAAGAATGTGTTAAAGCAAATGTTAGTTGGCAGCTCAAGATTGTGCCGAATCTATACATTTTATTTCCTGTTTTTTTTCTGTACAAAGAACAATTTTAGACATGGCTGTCTTGTCATATAGCTTGTCTTATCTAGGTGAGGGCCAGGTGTTGAGTTTCATGGATTGTTTGTGGGACATATTGGGCTAGTCTTTTTTATTTTGGAATAAGATGAAATCAAATAAAAGAGAAAAAAAGGTTTATTATTTCATGTAAGGAATACCTGTAGACATTGTTAGAATTAATACTGTATATAAGATATCTTTGAAAATTCTAACTCACAAAGTAATAAGCCAAATACATTGAGAATTGCTTAATTTAATACTCGAGGTGTGAAGGATAAAATGAATGAGTTAGAATTATATGAATCTGCAGATAATTATGGTAGCAGGGACAGAAAACTTGCTAAATCCAAAGAATGAATATCATTGTAACATAGATTGCTGCACATTATTAAGGAAGAATAGACATCTGCCCATCATCCAACCCGTTATATCGTAACACAGGGTCACAGGGGTCTGCTGGAGCCAAACCCAGCCAACACAGGGTGCAAGGCAGGAAGCAAACAGGGCACCAGCCCACCCCGGGGCACGCGCATACACACACACTCACACACACCAAGCACACACTAGGGACAATTTTGAATCGCCAATGCACCTAACCTGCACGTCTTTGGACTGTGGGAGGAAACCCACACGGGGAGAACATACAAACTCCACGCAGGGAGGACCTAGGAAGTGAACCTGGGTCTCCTAACTGCGAGGCAGCAGTGCTACCCACTGCGCCACCGTGCTGCCGGAAGAACAGACAAAATTGAAAAAGTGGAGTATTTGTCATTGATGCAGAAATTGAATGCGTTTTTAATTTAACTGGGTGATGAGTCATATAATGGACTAGAATATATTAGGGATAAAGACCTGATATTGGGAATTTGTTATTGGCAATGGTTTTAATGTGCATCTTGTTTAATTATATTAAAAACCAAATTTAGAGGAGGAAAATATAATAATGGGATGGTGGGATACTTTAATTACCAAAATATTAAAAACTAATGCACTTTAATTTGAGTATGGCAAATTGTGAGCAGGTGCCTCCAAGTCTGAAAAATATAAACTGCAATTAAGTTGGGAATAAGTGAGAAGCAGTGGAGCATGTTTAAAAGTGGGACAAATTTACTCTGAAATTTGAAAGCAGTACAAAACTCTGCAGTGGATAAGGAAGGAGCTGTATAAGGCAGAAATCTGTATAAGGGAAACAAAGAAAACAGTTCTATATCTGACTGTTGGGCCTAACAGTAAATAGCATGCTTAAAAAAGATATTAGGAAAGCTAAAAAGGTATTTGGAGAGAAATATTGCAGAAAAGCTGAAAGATGACCTAAACAGATTTTATTCAGTATTTAATAGTCAAAGAGGAGGTGAACTAAAATACACAGGAAAATAGTAAGTGCTCTAAATGTGCATTTTTCTTTCTTTTCACATGTGAGGAAGTTGATAACGTCTCAGCAGTTACAGAGATTATTAAGATGGTACATAGTGGTTTAAAAATTGTTGAGACACAAATTCTGCTTAGACTAAAAGCTTAAAATTTTAAAACATCCCTGAGCCAGATAAAATTTAAAATAGAGTACTTTAACAGGTTGATAAGTACATATATAAATACTTGACTTAAATAACAGCACACTGGGAAAATATTTTTCAGATTAGAAGCTAGTATTTGCTGTCTCTTTATATTAAAAAGTTGATCAAACTGTTCAAGTGTAGGCTAGAAAGCCTAACATGCATTATGGGTGAAATAATGGTAACGGATTTTAAGGAAGAGATTGAACAACATATGGCAAGAACAGGAATATTAGTGAATACTTCGAATAAATTCAGATTGGGGAGATCATATTTCAATAATATTCTGAAATTATTTGAGGAAACAACAAAATGTTGGATCACAGATGTGCATATGTATGTGCACAATAAACATAAATGGGGAAAGAAAATATAATAAAATAATTCAGTTTGGCTGCATTCAACAGCTTACCATTGGCAACACCTCTTATTTAAGTTTAGAGATTCATTATTGGCATTAAGGGATTTAGCAACAGAGGACATTTGTTTAAATGAAGGATTAAAAAGTTGCATATACAGTATCTTAAGTTTTTCAATATGCAATGGAGCAGAATTTATTTTACTTTTTTTATTTAAGGGAAATATTTGTGCTATTTGGAATTACACAATCTGTGTACATTTGTTGCTTGAAACATATATTTGTAAGGTTCCATTTTTCATAGAATTAAAACAATACACAATAATAATAAAAACTATAGTAATCCTGCAACTGGGCTATCATAGAAGACACAGAACAGACAGCTAACTAAAGCTATAACTAAATGAGCAATACAACATTATTTCAACACAACTTTGAATGTGTTGCTAAAGAGATTTATTTCAAAGTACAAATATGAAAGTCTCCCACATGGAGCGTAAAACTCATATCAAAGCTCATATCATTGTTTTGTCATGTGAACGTGTTGAAAAGGTACTTTAATGTCTAAGGTTCTTTTTATGCTGGTGGGCAAGTTAATACTAGAAATGTCTAAAGTACTGGCCTTGATTTTCATGTGCACCCCACATTACTTAACAATGTGACATTCACTCATGAGTCTTGTTTCTAACATAACTAGCCAAGGACGTGTCACTGCTCTTGCTGGGTTACAGATCAAATGCAAAGCAAATTCAGAATAACTTTGCAATGACCCGGGGTCTATAGCTTCCCCTGGATTGGATCCTCTGAAAGGACTACACTTCAGAATACCTTAGCAAAGGCCAGGAGCCACTTCAAGAGCTGGACTCATGCTGGGACTTACAGGATAAGCTATCTTGGAAGAATTGCACAAATCAAACAGACCAATATGGCTGAGGTTGGCGACCTCAGCTTCAAAACCTTAGGTGGTACCAGAAGCTGGCTATCTTATTGTTGCCTCTGAAAGGCGGCTCATTTCAAACAAAACAAGCACAGCTCGCACCTGAACAAATATGTAAGAGACATAATCCAACAAGGCTTGATCTAAACAAATAATAAATCACTCAAATAAACACACTGGGGCAATGATATCAATCAACAAGGTAAGTCAGTGATATTTAGAGTTTAATCATTACTTATGTTTATTTGCAGAGAAACCAAGCCACCCAGTTACCAGTACTAGAAGTCAAAATGAACAGAAAAGTTTTATCCTGAACAATTCAAATCAGTGTCCATCAAACAAACTTGGCCTTAGTTTAACTATGACAGAGATGTCTGTGCAATCTAAAGCATTCTTTCTTCATAATACAACTGAGTCATTCTTTAAAAGTATGAACCTACATGACGTTATCCTCTCCTTCATTGAGGCGCATTTTAGGTGGCTCTGTCCTTTTGAAACATGATGGCTTCAGGACTACCTATGTCCTCTCTCTCTCTCTTTCTCTCTCATATCAATGCTGTATTGTTATCCCTCCTTTTCATGTGTCTTACACTAGCCTCTCTCAAATTCTGTTGCGCATTCCTTTCTCAGTAGCTGTATAGCATTTATTTCTCTTGTGAAGTGTGGCCAACTTCCTTATCCAGCCAGAATGTCCATAAAGTGGAAGAATGGATGAAGGAGGATGAAGCTTGTGAGGAGAAGTGGAGGAGGCAGTGACCAGTGGCAGAGAGAGGAAGAAAAGAGAGCGAGAGTTGCAGAGTGCTCTGTTGTGCTTTATTATTGTGCTTTGTGACTGTGGTTGTGGCATTGGAAATGCTTAAAAGAAGAGTTTCCCATGAATACAACTCTCTTGTGCTTTCATACTTGTGTCTGAGCCTGCTTGTGTTGGGTGTTTGGGGAGCTGGAGCACCCCTGTTAAGAACAAACAGATTATGATACTTCATATATCTAGTTTAAGAGAGAGAGAGAAAACTTGAAAAAAGGGGTAGAAATATTTTTTAAAATAATTCCGCTACTGGATTATTTTCACAATATCATGTGTTTTGAGCTATGAAAATAAACTAAAAAAATATATAAATTAATAAAGTATATAATATAGAGTAAATACAAAAAACACATTAGTTTAGTTTTTCACCAATTGGCAGAGACTCTTCTACTACCCATCTGTAGTTCAGTAGAGACATTGCCAACAAGGTTCGTATCACTTCGTTGTTAAACAACTTTTTTAAAGCAAAAGTGATTGTTCAGTAACAATTTGCTGATCTTATGCGATGACCTAATCAATCTCGATCAGTGCCATTTTATCTCTCTATTATAATAAAAAAATATTGTGAGACGAGACGAGATTTAACCACGCATGGGGCTGGAAATAAAAGACAAAGAGTAGATGACAAAATAGAATGTTGTAAAGAATTCAAAAAGTTGGAGCGATAAACATGCAGAGCAGGTTAGAGAGAAGTACGAAAATTCGAAAGCCTCAAAAAATGTAAGTTAAGATCGCATTAGCGCAAACAAATGGAAATTATTACTCTGTGAAATAACGGAACAGCGAAAAGAGATTGAATATAGTGTATTGTTCGGATTTAAACTTTAAGTCAGAGACTTGTAGCTCATCTAATTCATGTTGCCATCAGCGAAAAGTAAAGTTTCTTCCCAATGAAGAGGTGTATCCATGAGAATTAAAAGATCGGTTGTTTGGTGAAAGTAAAATCCTGAGAAAGAAAATTTCAAACCCCGAGAGACAAGACTTTATGGAAAGAGATTTGGAAAAGTCCTGACCACATCTAAAACATTTACAACCACGCACATGGTTCAATCACTTCTTATTTGTGTGAATGCTATTGTCACACACAGTTCTTGTAGAGAGAAAGAAATAATATTCACTTACGGACATTTATATGTTGAGTTGTCATGATGTAATTCCAAACACTGAATCAAAATTCAGTGGGATATTGATGAAAAGGTAAAAGTGAAAAGACATTGGTGATATGACAGAAGTACGCAGAGGATATCTGGGGAAGAAGAGAGACAATGTAGTGAGACAGAAGGACAGCTGCTGTAGAGGCTTTTAAATGTTCGAAGCGCAGCGCAAGATGCAGGTCACGCAGCAGCAGCAGATCAAGCAAATAGGAGGCATAAAAAACTGTATTTATTTCACCTTGTATTACCATTTAAGAGGGGGTTTCAGAGTAGCGACCATGTCTCCTTGGGGTGCGTTCTGCCCCCCCCACTTCACAACGCGAGCGGCAGAGACATGAAGTGGCTGCTGCATAGCACAGGCTGGGGGGTTGGTGATTGAAGCGAGCAGGGGGCGAAGCCCCCTAGTTTTCAAAAATAATTTCTCCTGTGCGAAGTGGCAGGTGTATTATGGTCAATAAAATGCAGGCACCTAAGAAATTACCTGAAATGTTATTCACTCATAATTCTTCATTCCACATGGTATAGGTTTTGTTGACCAGCATATTCCAACTTCAGGTGTTTGAATTACATGTTGATATACCAGAAGCGCAAAGATAGGTGGCACAGTAAATTGCTTCCTGTTTCACACTGTCACAAAAACGAGACATAGACAGATAAAGGTTTGGGGCAGCCACCCGTGTAATATGGTATCCTGGCTGCAAAAGTTGTTTTTCTCACAATAACCAGCACTGAAGTGCATACAACGGAGTCCAAAACAAGACTGAGGGAAAAGGGAAAAGGGGCAGGTTTTTAAGGGGGGAGACAGGAAGTGAGGTCATAAGGATTGAGCACGTGGTCTTCAACCATTGGATCACAGCCGGACGTGACATCAGAGGGGCCGGAGCTGGTGAGGTCGACTTCCATTGGCTCGGTCCCGGAAGTGATGTCAAGAGAACCAGGTGGAATCCCCCATGAATGGTCTACAGGCAAGGGAGAAAAAGAGTCAGTGTACTCTGCCACATCCCGGCATGCCTCCGAACTGCCTTCACTCAAGCCCTTTAGCTGCCTCCCATGCGCACGTGTGTGACAACACGTTTTCACACCCATATTCAGCTTGCTCTGTCACTGCATATACTGTGTGAACACCCACCCTCCTTCACCAGCCACCGTTCACTGGATGAATATATTCAGGCAGCTTGTGGTTGATTGCATTCTGTTTTAGAGCTCAAAGTTACAGGGTTTAAGACTAATGGCAAGAATATTCATTCAAAAAGGAAAACTTAAAATATTTTTAGTAAATTATTACTTTATTTCAGTTAGTCTTTCCAGTTACTTTAATAGATTCGTTTAGGTTTAGTTTTAGTTTTATTTCAGTTTGCGAAAAACTTTTTCTAACAATAGTTTCTGTAAGAGCCATTTTTCTAGTTCCATAAAATGTATGAATATTTACTAGATGATAATGCATAAAATATGGGAGGTTCCTAAAACCCCCGTGAATAGAATTGAGTTGGTATATTCCTGTCATCTCTTAACAGTTTTTGAGTAAACAATGTTCTTTAGTAAGTGTTTAGCCTTACCTTGTGTAAGGTATAGAGGCATACGGTTTTTTAACCGTGTCCTTGAAAGAATTCTTTTTATGCTCGCGTTCGTGCTTATGCACAGAACTGAGCTTGGCGCATATCTAAGTGCCAACGGCCTAAGGGTCTTTTGAGTGTAAAGTAACTCGTAAATTAAAAGATCTAAGTTTTGAACCGTATGTTTAAAGCATACAGAAAAAGAAATAAATAACCTTTAAGTACAGAAGTAACCAAAGCTTCATAAGAAAAACTAAGTTTATAGAAGATACATTTTTCCCTTTTTTTGCCTTTATTCTTTGTGTGTAACTATTTTTCTTTTTATTCTTGTATGGATTATTTGCCTTTAACTATCACTAAATATTTTTAAAACGAACTTTTGGACTGAGAGATTTCTTTGACACGCGTCTTACCCGTGCCTGACTTCACCTTACGCAAAGCGGCTACACTAAAGTTAAAAAACCTGCCTGAAGTTTTAAAACCTGCTTAAGATCTGAACCTGCCTAGGACTGAAAGTTTAAAATTGCCTTGGATCATAAAAGAAAGCAAGTCTGCATTTTCAACGCCATGGCATCTGAGTCCGGGAGCCAGAGAACATTTCGAACCCCCATTGAAAGTAACAGTGGTGTGAGTGGAAGTCACAACGTTTAGGATGTTTCAATGGAAGATCATCTTGATGATGACATAAAGCCGTCCAATTCATTAACATCTAAACTTCAATCTGAAATAGACTACAAATACAAACAATTATCTAATACGATGAAGGCTCTGAAGGAATTGAAAAGAAATGAACTTAATTGCGAATCTATAAAATCGATCATCGAAAACTCGTTCTTTAACCTGAGAATGGAATATAAAAGGTTAAACGACAAACTCTTATCCCTCCAGAGTAACGAAGATATACGGAAAATGCTACAAAAGGACTTTGATGCTAAAATGAAAACTATTCGCACATTTTTGGAAAATACGATGGAATGGGTCTTTGAAGTACGTCAAAATATAAGCCTCAACCAGCAGCCTGACTATTCGGCTAGCCAATTCAAGGATTACAGAACGACGAATGACTTTCCTGACGTCTCGCCAGAAGATAGTGTCTCGCAGGTTTCCATTCAAAGTAAAAGTCATATAAGTTCTGCGGCGAATTCAGCCAAAGCCTCCCAAATCTCCGCAAAATCTAAACGTAGTACAAGTTCATCCGGGACTTCTATGAGCGCCATCAGATCTCAAGAGGCAGCACACGCTGTGCTGTTGGCTAAAGCGGAAAACCAAAGAAAGCAACAAGCTCTAGATTTGGAAGGAATGCAGTTAAAAATGCAGAGAAAAGCTGAAGAAGCACAATTGAAAGCTAAAAGAGAAGCGGAAGAAGCTCAGCTAAAAGCTAAAAGAGATCAATTGGCTTTAGAGGCAGCTATTGCAGAATCAGAAGCGAAATTAAAAGCACTTAAAGGGCGCAATCGCAGTCCAAATAGACTGAGCCAGAAACCAGATGTGAAATTTGAAAAGTCGCCAGATGCGAACAGTTACAACTTTACAAATACGAATGAAAGTAAAAATAATCCCCAACAACCGCCTTATCAGCAACAAAACGAAGCACCTCTTCAACAATCGCTTTATGATAAGCGTTACGATCAACAGAAACAACAACAGTATAAAACTCAAACACCTTATGTGCCACACAAAAAGATCCCAATATTTGACGGCGATCCCTTGAAAAATGTGGACTTTATAAGTGCATTTGACCAAGCTATCGATGAGACAAGGAACCCGCAAGATAAATTGGACCTATTGGCACAGTTTACTAAAGGTTCACCTCACGATATTGTTAAAAACTGTAAACACTTGTCACCGTTAGAAGGTTATCAAAAGGCCAGAAAGAAACTTGAAAGTCTCTATGGAAACCAGCTACAGAAAGCCGATGTCTATATGAGAAAAGACAAAGGGCGATCGCAAATAAAGCCAAACGATGGAGAAGAACAGAACGCTAATGCGAACTTTCTTGGCGAATGTATAAATATTATGCCCAACCTACAAAGCTTCATAAGAAAAACTAAGTTTATAGAAGATACATTTTTCCTTTTTTTGCCTTTATTCTTTGTGCGTAACTATTTTTCTTTTTATTCTTGTATGGATTATTTGCCTTTAACGTTCACTAAATATTTTTAAAACGAACTTTTGGACTGAGAGATTTCTTTGACACGCGTCTTACCCGTGCCTGACTTCACCTTACGCAAAGCGGCTACAGTTTCAGTTTTGATTTTAGTTTTCATTAGCTATAATAACCATGGTACGGATGTCACCTTTTTGTGTTTGGTTGCTATTATGCTGTCTGGTTGGTAAGCATTGTAAGTCTGGACACGTTTTCTTTCCATTTTCCAAGTTGGAGGTTGGAAATTACGAGTTCAGAGTTTTAGTTGAATGAAGCAAAAATCTGAATACAAAATCCAGAGATGGTTCAAGAACAGAGCAAAAAGGTAAAAAATCCAATAAATCACAAAAGCACAGAACTAATAACAAAGGAACACTCACCAATTCCCAAATACATTCGAAATGCACTGCAAAGAACTGTGAGTTGCTCCCACCTTCATAGGACTGAAGGCAGTCCCTTGCAGTGGTGGGAAGGTGGCCATGTTATTGGGAAATCATCCACAAAATACAAGGAACATAACGCATGCATTGGGACTAACAAACGTGACAGTAACATAAATAAACAACTCATAAATGAACAAATTGGACTTGAAACAAAGATCTGAACCCCAGCCTGTGGAGGAACAAATACAGTACACCTCTGAATTTTCAAATTAAAATTTTCTATCCAGTATGAATATTATATTATATACAAATAATTTGAGCTTATGTAAGTATAAAGCAATTAGGATCAATGATCATAGTGCCATTCATCATTGGCTATTGCTTATTCATTACCTTTGCCTACAGCTGTCATTTACAGATTTTTATATTCATTTCACCCAATCCTGTACTTATAAATGCTTTGTGATAGTGCTCATTCTGAAATCTTTTAAAAATGGTTAACCCCATTTTTATAATGGCCGCATCAGTGTTATAATTGTGCTCCAGTAGTTTATACAAGTGAACTTACAAACTAAGGTATATATCAGCAATTTAAAGAAAGCTATTCACTTTGCATTATCAATAGCAGACACGTTTTACAGGGTATCAGGACTCAATTGTCATTAGTACTTTCAGCATGCAGTGCTCCTGGCATTCTCTTGCATAGCCAAGGCAAATCTTGTCTCTTTGCCCCTCCACAGACGGAGATTATTAGAGTCTCTCTGTGGCCCTCAGCTTGAAGTCTTCCTAAACCTTAGGGTTCCCTTTTATCCCTCCAGATGCTGCCCTCTGTCAAATGCTTTTAGTCATTCTCAAACATTAAGGCTGCCAGACATGTGACAGGCAAGCATTGCTAATGGGCCACTACTGCGGTGACACCAACACAGTCTGACCTTTACTGAAAATCCCTTTTAAAAGCAAATAAGCCTGCAAGTGCATATTCTATGTTTTAGAGCTTTTGCCCTGTCATATGTCCTTTTCCTGCATAGAATCATCATTAAATTCCTAAACCATAAGCAAGAAATAAGTTAAAATATTCTAACAGAGCTGGAAATATTTCTTTAGCTCAGATTCTACAGTAAATTGTTTGATGTTTTTGCTCTATGTCCGGAATAATCAATCTTGGAGATTCAAGACCTGGGGGCAGTGACTTGCATGAACAAGAAACTTTGTCCTTACTATATGGCTAAATATGTAGGCTTTAAGCCACAAAATTTGGGGTTAATTTCCCTCCTCTGACTTGTTGTGGAACCTTGAGCAGGTCATTTATCCCTTGTGGCATCTCTTCATTCACAGTACTGCTAAAGAGTCACAATATACGAGGAATGTTCAAAAAGTTTCCGCACTTTTTTTTAACTCTATTTATTAAGAAATTAAAAAACAAATTACTAGCACTTTTCTACATAATCACCTTCATTTGTGATGCAATTTTCCCAACGTCATACCAACTTTTTAATGCCCAATTACTACTCCTCCCACCTTCACTGTTTCCAACAAAAATATAAAAATGCGGACACTTTTTGAACATCCCTCATATTAAAAATAAGTCTGTTTGTTGAAACATCACAATTAAATACCTTCAAACAGTCCCTGGGGTATCTGCATGCCTGTGCCTCTCAGAAGCACTTTAAAGGGCTCTGTTTTTCTGACAGCCTCCATGCTGTTTTCAGACTTGCGAAACTTAGACCCATCCCATCAGTTTACTTTAGCCACCTTCCTAACATCCGTGGTACCTTTCTCTCCTGTCAGGAGATGACTTATTCTCTCTCTTTGCAAAGAGGAGCATTTTGATACCAGAATTGCCAAACATCTTAGGCTTCTTTATATAACTTTGTGTGGACAGTCATTCAACCCTGTCGAGTGCTATGTTGTCTGCCTATAAACATCAATGGAGGAACAGCAGGGTTCCCTTAAGACCAGCATTTTATTCCTTCATCACTGGTTCTCATGTCAGTTGTATTTCCAAGACACCATAAGTGACAGGTTCAACTGTCAGCTTGCTCACTGTGCCTTTCCACACACAGTGTGTCCCATTGCTATCATAGGGGTTCCATTATCCCAATACCGTAAAAAAATTTTAGCCACATGAAAAATATGATATAAAGCAAAAAATGCTTTCAATAATATTTAAATGATTTTTTTCTTAATCATCAAATAAATATTTTTATGAAGAGCAGTAAACAGTAAAAAACTAAATCAAATCATTATTTCGTGTCACCAGCCCATGTCTTCTCTTAAGTACACTGTCATGCTGTTTCTGAAAGTTTGATTTAAGCATCTCGGAGCATCTGCACCAGTTCTTCTGCAGACTTTGGCCACCTTGCCTGCTTCAGTCTCATCAGGCAGCGTTGATGATGCTGAGATAAGAGTCTTTGTTCTTGTTTTGGATGAAGACAGTTCTTTGTCATAGTTCTTGCTGCTGAAGGAAGTTGGGTCTATCACACAGCCTGGTACTGGGTGATGGATGAGAATCTGCTTGTACTTTTCAGCATTGAGGTTAGGAGCACACGATACAGTGCATTTCCGCACCCACCACATGACGAACCAACTCAGGATCCCAGAATAGGACCCGAGTGCAGACATGCAACAGATGACACCTCAGCACCACACTAGTTCAGATGGAATGGAACCAGTGTGAGGTTTTTTATGGTGTCCGGAGTGCCAATTCTGCCACCAACCCTCATGTGTTCCCCTGCAGGTTGGTGGACCTACATGCAGGGCTGGATGCTGATTAATATCATACCCAGATTGGAGCAATTGCAGGCAAAGGGCCTTGCTCAAGGGTCCAATGAAGTAGAGTCACTTTTGGCGTTTATGGGATTTGAACCGGCAAACTTCCAGTGCAATCCCCAGCCTCAGAGCCACCACTCCACCCCAGCATTGAGGATTCTATTACTTCTGATCAGATCACCAACTTCATTTGTAGAAATACAGGAAACCACCACCATTTTTCACTGTTGGATTCAGACGTTCATTAATGTGGCACTTACCAGCTGTTTCACAGACAAATCACCTCCTGTTTGAGCTAAACACTGGGAGACATCAGTCCAAAGCAAATGTTCAGCAGCCAGGTCCTAGTGTTTTGTTTATATTGAGGTTATTGGCTTTTTATTATTTCAGAGGGCTAGATTCTTTGAACACTACTTCTAATTTGACTTCACCAAACTATATTTGTTCAGCTAATAGCTAAGCTTTTCCAATATCTTAACCAGAATTTTCTTAAAGGTTGTCAAGGTTTCTGCTTCAGCACCACATCTCGGTAGTTTGTTCCAGAGTCTCCTTACATAAAGAAGTGCTTCCTGGCTTCAATTTTAAATGCACTTCCCCTTAATTTCCACTGACTCACTCTAACCATGGTATAAGTATTGATGACTGGAGTAATTTTCTCAAGCTAAATAAAGAGAAAAATGAAATTTTAGTGATTGGCAATAATGGATTCAATGAGGTTATCAGAAATAACCTTGATGCATTAGGATTAAAAGTTAAGACAGAAGTAAAAAATTTAAGGGTAACTGTTGACTGTAACCTGAATTTTAAATCGCATATTAATCAGACCACTAGGACAGCATTTTTTCACTTAAGAAACATAGCTAAAGTTAGACCTCTTATACCATTGAAAGATGCAGAGAAATTAATTCACGCTTTTGTTTTTAGTCGACTAGATTACTGTAACGCACTCCTCTCAGGACTACCCAAAAAAGACATAAATCATTTGCAACGAGTGCAGAATGCAGCTGCTAGAATCCTAACTAGGAAAAGAAAATCCGAACACATTTCTCCAGTTTTGATGTCACTACACTGGTTACCTGTGTCATTCAGAATTGACTTAAAAATTCTGCTTATGGTTTAAAAAGCCTTAAATAATCTCGCTCCATCTAATATATCGGAATGTCTGACACCTTATATTACAATTTGGCAACCTTAGATCTTCAAATGAGTGTCTTCTTAGAATTCCAAGAACAAAACTTAAAAGAAGTGGTGAGGCGGCCTTCTGCTGCTATGCACCTAAAATCTGGAATAGCCTGCCAATAGGAATTCGTCAGGCTAATACAGTGGAGCACTTTAAAACACTGCTGAAAACATATTACTTTAACATGGCCTTTTCATAACTTCACTTTAACTTAATTTAACTTAATCCTGATACTCTGTATGTTCAATTCATCATAATTACTATTCATGGTGGCTCTAAAATCTGTACTGACACCTACTCTCTCTTCTGTTTCTTTTTCCTGTTTCTTTGTGGTGGTGGCGCACCTACTCAAAGCTTCATGATGCTCCAACAATGATGGATGTATTAAAAGCCAGAAGTCTATGTGACCATCATCATCAAGTCCTTCCGTGAGAACCTTAAATACAAAGAGGACTGTTTCATTTACGTTAGGTAGATTGCCCAGAGGGGACTGGGCGGTCTCATGGTCTGGAATCCCTGCAGATTTTATTTTTTTTTCTCCAGCCTCTGGAGTTTTTTTTTGTTTTTTCTGTCCACCATGGCCATCGGACCTTACTCTTATTCTATGTTAATTAATGTTGACTTATTTTCTTTTCTTACTGTGTCTTTTATTTTTCTGTTCTTCATTATGTAAAGCACTTTGAGCTACATTTTTTGGTATGAAAATGTGCTATATAAATAAATGTTGTTGTTGTTTTGGAGGGTTGCATGTGACAAACCCTCACTTTTTAGTTTGACTGTCCTTCGCTCAGTTTAAACCAAACTGACGTGCATATAGAGATAGTGAACCCATGGCATGGAGACGAGTAAAACGAGGTCAGCCATTCTCACAGTTACGTGCCGAACAAAGAAAATGACATTCTAGCTGTTGCAGGTCATCAAATGAGAAAAATGTTATTTGATATATTGCAGCCCATTCTAGATAACTAGAGTGTCGTTACATCCAATAAAGTGTGATGAAGAGTTAGGATCTGTTTCATAGAGGAAAAAAATCAATATGTCTTATTTTGCTTGCAAGTGTCTCTTGCTGTGTTCAATGTACAACAGTTTCTGTTACAGCAAATATTGTAAAACGGCCTTAGTAGTGGCCTTAAACAAAACAAAAAAACTTTAAAATGTTTCAAAACGCTGTAATTCCTGAAATGTCAAGCATTCATCACATACCGCTCAATCTCTTATGATGAATCTATGCTGAGCAAGACTGCTGTGATATTGAATCCACTTTTTCTCAGCCTCCATTTATACTTTCTGTCTCACCCGGTGGGGTTATGGCCTAAGCAATCTTGTTAGTTATCAGTCAGACCTGCAGAGAAATGTCAAGCAATCTTGAGGGGTTTTGTAGGAGTTTATTACATTTAATACTTTAAAAGCCACGTTTAAATGACCAATTCTGAAAAATCTGTATTCCCCGATTCCTCATGGGAATGTCATTGACTATGGAGACTTAATATTTCTGGCCAATTTACAGTTTGTTTTTATTGAACATATTTGTTTCACTAATTCTCTGACTAGACAGCACACACAGTAATCGTTTTTTATAGGATGTCTCTTAAACTGTGAGTTGTCTAAAAGCAGATAAATGCATAAACTGTGACTAGAGATAGAAAGTAAGGAACAGAAAATTAATTCAGATTGTTGCATTCCTCTTGTGGCCCTAGTGGGAAAGGCATTGGAGTTTAAATTAGACACTTGACAGTTTAATGCCTCTACAGTTCACCGAGTGACCCTATGCAAGTAACTTAACTTGCCTCCTTAACCCCAAGATGGAGTTCACCAAGTAAATAACATTGATTTGATTATCGGATGCTTGCATTAAATTGTAGTGTAAACGTACCATCATGAGATCCATATAGTGAGTTGCCACTTTATTAGGTACACATGTCTAGTAGCATGTTGCACTTACTTTGGCCCTCAGAACATTGTGAATTTGACTTGCTATGGATTCTACAAGATGCTAGATGGATTGTTCAGGAATGCTGTACCCTGCATAAAGGACTTTTCTTAATAGTTGCTGCAAATCAACCAGTTGCAAAGTCTTATTCACAGCATACCATCCCCGTGAAAAATGAAAAATCAGTGTCATCTTTCCAGGACATTTTGGTTATTATTATCATGCTATTATAGGCCATCCAAGTGTGGATAAACTGTAGGCATGAAGGGATAAACATGATCAGTGATGTTTAGATGATCTTCAATGGGTATCAGGGTGCCTTAATATTTGCCACAAAACCTTTCCCTGCAATATCACACTGTCACCACCTGTGCAGTTCACACCAAACTGAATGTCATCAGCAACAGAATTTTTGTGCCAAATTCTGATTATTCCATCAGGTCAGTGCACCAGGAACTTAGATTCATCTGACTTTGCAACTTTTTTCAGAAACGGCCCAGGTCTGAAGCTTATGTGCCTACTGGAGACTTTGCTTCTTCATTTTCCCTCACAACATCAACACTTGAAATGGAATTCGGCTGGTGTAGGCTATTTGATAGAAAGTCCAAGAAGTGGTACATTCTTTGCACAACAATGTTAATCTCTCATGTGAGTTGCCGGGTTGAAACCAGTCACCATTCTACTTTGACTCATCTGATAAACAAGCGGATTTTGTGCCATGTAGCTTAAGATTCAATTTATTGGCATGTCTCCTTAATAGGTGGGCGGAGTGGTGGCTCTCAGGCTAGGGATCTGCACTGGCAATCAGAAGGTTGCCAGTTTGAATCCCGTAAACACCAAATGGGACTCTGCTCTGTTGGGCCCCTGAGCAAGGCAACCTGCATTTGCTCCATCCTAGGTATGACGTTAATCTGCATCCATCCCTGCATGTAGGCCCTCCAACCTGCAGCGAAAAACCTGGGGGTTGGTAGCAGATTTGGCACTCCAGCCACCATAAAAAACCTCACACTGGTTCCATTCTATCTGAACTCGTGTGGTGCTGAGGTTTCACCCGTTGCATGGCTGCACTCGGGTCCTAATCTGGATCCTGAGTTGGTTTGTCGTGTGGTGGGTGCGGCAATGTGCTGTATCAGCACGTGCACCTAACCTCTCTCTCTCTCTCTCCTTACTAGGGTTTTCACAACACCAAAAATTCAAAATTCGATACAATAGAAAGATATTGAAATTTGATACAATTTTCTCTACCGTATACAGTATATAATAAAATTCAACAAAATGTTATTTAATGAATGTTGCAATTCTGTATGCCTTAAAATCTTTACATTGATGAAAACAAATAAAAGAAAATGTAGTTATTAAAGCATAGAAATAGCCTAGTATAACAGTCCTCAATGGCCTCGGCGTTAACCTCAATGCACTTTACGACCCATCCAACAACTACAGTTCTCATCCACCCGTATTTGCTGTGCCTTTCGTGACACAGTTCAAAGAAAAATGCACCACACTGGTGCATTCAAACAGACCCCATCCGTGAAGCAGCGAGCCAAATCCAGCCATATTACACTTTAGCCACCATCCCACAATTCAATTTCTACTCAAAACATGTAGCACTTGGAGGAGCTGCACCACTGCAATTGAATACTGAAATGTTAAAAATGCAATATTATATAATAAATGTGAAATTGTATGCAATAAAATAAAAAAAGTCACGCACCATGGCAGCACACTTAAGGAAAAGGGTTTGAAAATTGAGGGAGAAATTCTAGAACTGAAGAGTTTTGCCCCTGAGGGATCAGCATGGAATAAACTGGCACTCATATTAAAATAATCTAAGACCCCTATCTGCTGTATTACAATTAACTAACTATAAAAATGTTTTAACCTGTAAACAAAACAAAAATATCACATCCCCACTTTAAATCCAACAATTTACAGGCACATAGTGAAATTTAGAAATAAGATACTATTGGCTGCAACTTGAGCCATGCCAATTGTTAGTCTCAGAGGGTGAGCTGTCAAGAGTCAGAACAAACAGGAAGTGCTTTTGTAATGTAGACTATAGAACAGGTACTATGAAAAATGAGTGTTGAAACGATTTTTAAAATTTTACAATCGATCCTTCTCAATATTTTGATATTTGTCACAACCCTCCTCTGTACTATACTCAGATCCTGGGATATATCCAATATGCAGCTTGTGTATTAACCCTTTTGTTTCTTTCTGGGACTCAAGTCTAAGCTAATTACTACATTTTGAAATAAAAAATAAAACATAATTACAGCCTCAGGTTCAAACAAGCACAGAAGACTAATGGTGATTTGGTGAGGCGGATGGAGAAAATTATTGAATAGTATTGTTAACAAATGGAACAGAAACAAAGGAAGGTTTTGGGTACCAAAGGTTACTCTGTTTAATGGCTTGGTTGAGTAAATGAAGAGCAATTTCAAAATGTAGGCAATATATCAGGGTTGATGTCCTGGTAGCTTGTTGAATTCTGTAGATAACTTCCTCTTTGAGGAGAAGTTAGTCTGTGATTGACAGTTGACTTCCTGTGGTGAAGTGGTTATGTAGTGGAGGAAGTGGAAGGGGCAGAGCTGATGATGTTCTGGCAGGAAGTGATGTTAATAGTCTTCTCAGAGTTCTGCTCCACTGTAGAGGTAATAGAAATTGTGTTAATGGCAGTGTCACATCTAAGACCTTACCTGTATTTTCAGTCAAACCCTGACCCGTGAAACACACCTGACGGTTGTGTGCATGACAGTACATACAGTAAGCGATAAAGAGCTCACAGACATCAGGAATGATGGGTGATCGCAACAACTTCTGCTTCTCTAATACTGGCACACTACTTTCCTGTGTGGTGTAAGAGATGAAATAGGAGTTTATAAATTAAAAAAATTTCATTTTGTTTAAGTTTGCAAGATTTTGTTTTCAAATCTAATCATTGTCTTAAGATATAGATGGGATAGAGGAACTTGGATAAGGCTTAAAGCACTTGTGTGACTTTAAAGGCCCACAAGTAAAGGTCTTATGTTTGCTGTATATTGAAAATTGTTTGGATCTTTAAGTTTACTGGGTTTTTTTTTACTGTTGTTTACTGTGTTTTTGAAGTATAAAATATAATGCAGTTATTTATATGTGCTGGTACTGTATGTCAGCTGGTAGAATGTGATTTTGTGTTTTATCTTAGTTTAATCCAGAGAGTTTTTCAGAAAGTAAAGGCAATTATAAAACATCACTGCTTCTTATTTTGTTCAGTGACTTAAAGCAGAAGTTTGACATTTTCATCTTCCTGTGCTTATTATTGATTTTATGTCATGATCATTATTTTAAAAGCACCAAAAGTTCTAAGCAGAATCCTGCTGAGTGCCACCATGGGGCTCACAATGACGCATTCCAGGACCTGAGGTCTACATATTTGTCTCTTGAGCACCCAGCATCTGCACGTTTATGTGTCATAGTCAAGTTACCAAAGAATAACAGATTAGATTACATGGCTACCGAGGAAAGCAGAATCATCTATGGAGAGTTCATGGGGGGCTGATGTGATTCAAAGCGTTTTGATGTTTTTTATGCTATTCTTTTAAAATACTGAATTACAGTGGTGTGAAAAACTATTTGCCCCCTTCCTGATTTCTTATTCTTTTGCATGTTTGTCACACAAAATGTTTCTGATCATCAAACACATTTAACCATTAGTCAAATATAACACAAGTAAACACAAAATGCAGTTTTAAATGATGGTTTTTATTATTTAGGGAGAAAAAAATCCAAACCTACATGGCCCTGTGTGAAAAAGTAATTGCCCCCTGAACCTAATAACTGGTTGGGCCACCCTTAGCAGCAATAACTGCAATCAAGCGTTTGCGATAACTTGCAATGAGTCTTTCACAGCGCTCTGGAGGAATTTTGGCCCACTCATCTTTGCAGAATTGTTGTAATTCAGCTTTATTTGAGGGTTTTCTAGCATGAACCGCCTTTTTAAGGTCATGCCATAGCATCTCAATTGGATTCAGGTCAGGACTTTGACTAGGCCACTCCAAAGTCTTCATTTTGTTTTTCTTCAGCCATTCAGAGGTGGATTTGCTGGTGTGTTTTGGGTCATTGTCCTGTTGCAGCACCCAAGATCGCTTCAGCTTGAGTTGACGAACAGATGGCCGGACATTCTCCTTCAGGATTTTTTGGTAGACAGTAGAATTCATGGTTCCATCTATCGCAGCAAGCCTTCCAGGTCCTGAAGCAGCAAAACAACCCCAGACCATCACGCTACCACCACCATATTTTACTGTTGGTATGTTCTTTTTCTGAAATCCTGTGTTCCTTTTACGCCAGATGTAACGGGACATTTGCCTTCCAAAAAGTTCAACTTTTGTCTCATCAGTGCACAAGGTATTTTCCCAAAAGTCTTGGCAATCATTGAAATGTTTCTTAGCAAAACTGAGACGAGCCCTAATGTTCTTTTTGCTTAACAGTGGTTTGCGTCTTGGAAATCTGCCATGCAGGCCGTTTTTGCCCAGTCTCTTTCTTATGGTGGAGTCGTGAAAACTGACCTTAATTGAGGCAAATGAGGCCTGCAGTTCTTTAGACGTTGTCCTGGTGTCTTTTGTGACCTCTCGGATGAGTCGTCTCTGCGCTCTTGGGGTAATTTTGGTCGGCCGGCCACTCCTGGGAAGGTTCACCACTGTTCCATGTTTTTACCATTTGTGGATAATGGCTCTCACTGTGGTTCGCTGGAGTCCCAAAGCTTTAGAAATGGCTTTATAACCTTTACCAGACTGATAGATCTCAATTACTTCTGTTCTCATTTGTTCCTGAATTTCTTTGGATCTTGGCATGATGTCTAGCTTTTGAGGTGCTTTTGGTCTACTTCTCTGTGTCAGGCAGCTCCTATTTAAGTGATTTCTTGATTGAAACAGGTGTGGCAGTAATCAGGCCTGGGGGTGGCAACGGAAATTGAACTCAGGTGTGATACACCACAGTTAGGCTATTTTTTAACAAGGGGGCAATTACTTTTTCACACAGGGCCATGTAGGTTTGGATTTTTTTCTCCCTAAATAATAAAACCATCATTTAAAAACTGCATTTTGTGTTTACTTGTGTTATATTTGACTAATGGTTAAATGTGTTTGATGATCAGAAACATTTTGTGTGACAAACATGCAAAAGAATAAGAAATCAGGAAGGGGGCAAATAGTTTTTCACATCACTGTATATACAATATGCATCATTTAATTTCTCTGTCTATGTTGGTTATGAGATTTCAAAAATTATATTCAACTTTTATTGATATTTTTAATTTTCTGATGTTACACACGTTTTAAATAAAATAAATGTATGCATTTTGACATATTCTCATTTATCATAGTGGCAGAGTGTGGCAAAGTGTTTCATGTTGTTTGGACATGTAAATCTACTGCACACATGGCAATACTACTGCAGCTACTATATAATATAAATTACATAAATATTAGAATGTACTGATTAAGGTTGGTGAGTTTGATAGTTTTAGAAAGAAATATGTAATAAATCAGGCATTTTTGAACCCTCTTCTTCCAATAACAACAACATTTATTTATATAGCACATTTTCATACAAACAGTAGCTCAAAGTGCTTTACATATTAAAGAATAGAAAAAATGAAAGACACAATTATAAAACAAAATAAATCAACATTAACATCGAATAAGAGTAAGGTTCAATGGCCAGGGGGGACAGAAAAACAAAAACTCCAGACGGCTGGAGAAAAAATAAAATCTGTAGGGATTCCAGACCATGAGACCGCCCAGTCCCCTCTGGGCATTCTACCTAACATAAATGAAACAGTCCTCTTTGGATTTAGGATTCTCACGGAAGGGCTTGATGATGATGATGGTCACGTAGACTTCTGCCTTTTAATCCGTCCATCATTGTTGGAGCATCATGAAGGTTTGAGTAGGTGGTGGTGGCGCAGGCCACCACCACAAAGAGACCGGAAAAAGATACAGAAAAGAGAGTAGGGGTCAGTAGCGATTATAGAGCCACCATGAATAGTTATTTTGAGGAAATTGAACATATAGAGTATTAGGATTAAGTTAAATTAAGATTAAATTGAAGTTATAGAAAGGCCATGTTAAAGTAATGTGTTTTCAGCAGTGTCTTAAACTGCTCTACTGTATCAGCCTGGCGAATTCCTATTGGCAGGCTATTCCAGATTTTAGGTGCATAGCAGCAGAAGGCCGCCTCACCACTTCTTTTAAGCTTTGTTCTTGGAATTCTAAGGAGACACTCATTTGAGGATCTGAGGTTACGATTTGGAATATAAGGTGTCAGACATTCCGATATATAAGATGGGGCAAGATTATTTAAGGCTTTATAAACCATAAGCAGTATTTTAAAGTCAATCCTGAATGACACAGGTAACCAGTGTAGTCACATTAAAACTGGAGTAATGTGTTCAGATTTTCTTTTCCTAGTTAGGATTCTAGCAGCTGCATTCTGCACTCGTTGCAAGTGATTTATGTCTTTCTTGGGTAGTCCTGACAGGAGTGCGTTACAGTAATCTAGTCGACTGAAAACAACACGTGAACTAATTTCTCAGCATCTTTCAGTGATATAAGATGTCTAATTTTACTTGTTTCTTAAGTGAAAAAATGCTGTCCTAATGATCTGATTAATATGCAATTTAAAATTCAGATTACAGTCAACAATTACCCCTAAGCTTTTTACCTCCGTCTTGACTTTTAATCCTAATGTATCCAGTTTATTTCTAATAGCCTCATTGTATCCATTATTGCTAATCACTAAGATTTCAGTTTTCTCTTTATTTAACTTGAGAAAGTTACTATTCATCCATTCTGAGATACAAGTCAGACATTGTGTTAGTGAATCAATAGAATCGGGTCATCAGGTGCTATTGATAAGTACAGCTGTGTGTCATCAGCATAGCTGTGGTAGCTCACGTTGTAACCTGAGATAATCTGAACTAACGGAAGCATGTAGATTGAGAATAACAGCGGACCCAGGATAGAGCCTTGTGGAACACCATATTGGATATCGTGTCTTCGAGTTGTAATTACCACAACTAACAAAGAATTTTCTCCCTGTCAGGTAGGATTCAAACCAATACAGGGTCTTCTAGAGTGAGTCTAGTTCAGAGCCTACCCATGCAGAAGCCAAGGCAGTTTGAGTTCAAGAGTCAGCCCAACTGTTTATCCTTCAGTATTGGTAGGAAGCAAGAAACATCAGTGGAAAATCACATGCATATTAGAGATACATGCAAACTCTGATGAGGCACTCTACCCAAGGATCAGACTGTGAAGTGCTACAATTTGATGCCATAAAAAATCTGTTTGCAGGTGATGTGATGTAGAGAGATTAATAAAAACATCTTGTTTTTTGTTTACCTGAATCTGAGGCTTGGGTCACATAGTTATAGACCCTCTGGCACTATTGGAAGACAATAGAAGATGACAGATGATTATATAATGCAGTAGATTCTTAGTCATCGTCTGAGCTCCATGCCCTTTGTTAAAAAATGGCATCACAATGTGGCAGAATCATCTTTATATATATAAAAGACGCCCAGAAGGACCGGAGGAGGGATTACGTCTCTTCCAGACCACAAGGGGGCGACCGCCCTGTTGCCTTTGGGAACCACAGGAACAGAGCTTAGAAGCTCAACCCTATAGGGGTCCGTGGTCACTGCCAGGGGGCGCCCCAATGCCTGAGGAGCCCTGGCCCTCAGCACTTCCGCCACACCTGGAAGTTCCTGGGTGGAAGAAGACCAGGGACACCCGGAGTGCTTCCGGGTGCGCAGCCGGTACTTCCACCACACTTAAGAGTGCCGGTGGAAGCTAATCGAGAAGCACGTGGAGCACGTCCGGGTGTGTATAAAAGGGGCCGCCTCCCTCCATTCGATGGCTGGAGTCGGGTAGAAGAAGAACGGTGCTCGGGAGGAGAGTAGAGGCGGACCTGAGAGGCAAAGGCATCAAAGAAAGAGTCTTGGACTTTGGGGGAGTTTTAGGGTTGTGTGTCCACTGTAAATATATTAGATTGTAAATAAAGCGTGTGTTGGGTGATTATAACAATGTCTACCTGTCTGTGTCCAGGCTAACTATCCATCCATCGATTTTCCAACCCGTTGAATCCGAATACAGGGTCACGGGGGTCTGCTGGAGCCAATCCCAGCCAACACAGGGCACAAGGCAGGAACCAATCCTGGGCAGGGTGCCAACCCACCGCAGGACACACACAAACACACCCACACACCAAGCACACACTAGGGCCAATTTAGTCGCCAATCCACCTAACCTGCATGTTTTTGGACTGTGGGAGGAAACCGGAGCACCCGGAGGAAACCCACGCAGACACGGGGAGAACAGGCAAACTCCACGCAGGGAGGACCGGAAGCGAACCGGGTCTCCTAACTGCGAGGCAGCAGCGCTACCACTGCGCCACCGTGCCGCCCAGGCTAACTACCTATATATATATATATATATATATATATATATATATATATATATATATATATATATATATATATATATATATATATATATATATATATATATATATATATATATATATATATATATATATATATTCACAAGGTCCTTTAGTTTTTTTTTATTAACAGGACATATCATTGCCTTGCATCTTTAATATGGGAATATGTTCTAAATTTGAAGAAAAGAATATACTGCTTGCTTGTCTACAGAAGTAAATCAGAGTTGAATGTTTGGGGTAATATGCAATAACATTCCTGTAAGAGTTAACACTTTCATTTTATAATTAGATATATTGTAGAGCTAAGGTCTGTCATCTTAAGTAAAAAGTTCAGCTTCTAGAAACAACTTCTATGCATACTAGTAGAAATAAAGTTGATGCCTGTCTTAGACACAGTCCTACTGGCAATGGCTTCAGCTTCCTCCAGTGCTCAATAGCAGACGCGCTGAAGTTCGATCCTGGTGGCTCCCTGTGGCTGAAGATTTTTGTTCCAACGGTTTGACACTGAGCAAGATATATTTGACCTCAATTGATCTCATTATTGAATTTGATGTCCTTTAATTTATCCTATTTTGCATTCAGGAAAGGGCATCAGTGTTAGATTTGCATTCATATAAATTTAAGTAATGTTTATTTTTTGCCATAACTTTTGATGCTTGTTGTTTTCTTTTTACTTTACTCTTTCTGTGGACTTTGCTGTTTTATTAATATCTGAATGCTGCCAATTAACGTTAAGCAGAGCAGAATCCAGTGCAAGCAACATTCATTGCTAAGGGGCAGTGATTTTAATGTTACTTGTTTGTGTGCTCTTTAGTAAATAATGTCCTAAGTAACCCAAAAATAAAAAATAGAAAAACACCTAAGATGTGAACAGAATTTGTTTGCATCTAACTTTGTGTTTCATTCAGTTGTAATTGTAATTTCTGAAATGATACAAAAAAAAAAAAAACTGAAACTGAAGTAACTCCCTTAATGTTTGCGATAAAGACACATTGTTCATTGGTCTGACCCACTGCTCCACAGTTTAAAATTACAAATCAGACAGTTCAGATGTGATTAAAGTACACATTACAGACTTTATTATAAGGGTATTTGCATGAATCTTGATCACACCATGTAGAAATGACAACACTTTTTCTACATGGTCCCCTGTAGTAGTCCAATAAAAAGAAGAAATTGGTTGGAATGAAAGCCTGCAATGTCGATGGTCCAGAACTGAGCTTGACAACCACTGCTCTGTAGGAATAATGATCTGCAAATGTAAGCAGAGAGTGAATGCTTTGTAAAGGTGCATACTGTTAAAGAACTCTGGAGTTTGTGTAATAAAAGACTAAGCTATCAAAAACAGATGAAATATTCATCCATTTTATAACCCATTTAATCCAAAACAGGTTTGTTGGTGCTGGGACCTAATACAGCAGCATTGAGCACATTGTAGGAAATAATTCATAACTGGGTGTCACTTCATCCAATCACTAAGCCCAGTCTGACTGAGGGAAAGCAAAAATGTGAGACTTTTGGATATTTAAGGGAAACTGAGATATCCAAGCGGAAAGCCACCCTGGACAAGATGAGAATGTACAAATTCCACACTTCCCAAACTCAGGCTAGTAAACCAGCTGAGGTCCCTGTGGCAGCCCACTACCCAAAGCAATGCAGTTAGTCTTGCCTCAGTCCAACTAGTGAAGGCTGTTCTGAGAAGTGACTATAGGCATGAATAGCCTGTTTGGAATGGTTTGCTCTTAGGTATTTTGGAATTCTGTTTCTTGTGGTTTTGCTCCAGTGTTTAGAAGTAAAAATAAGTCATACGTACAATTCGAAAGTTCACTTAACCTGTTGGTAAGAGTTGCCACCAAATGGCTAATTGGAGACAAAGCTGGTAGTGTAGCAGTAATACTATGGCAGTTAAAAATGCTGTGAAACCAATGCATGGTAGCTGATGTACTGATTCACATTATTACTGATATTGTTACAGAAAAGACTTGGGCACTATCTGCTCATAGGACATCTGCAACAATTATGACCATTTGAAGATGTCCCAGGGATCAGTAGATCTGTAACAGGGAACATTACAGCATTTACTGTGTCATACTTAAAAAGACAATCATAGATTGTGCCATAAATTACTATCTGTAATGACGATTGCTAGATTTTGGAAAATATAGAGGTGACCTTAATTAAAACCAAAGATGGAGTGGATTCTTACAGTCACACTGAGTTGTTTGTTTGTGTTTAAGACATGCCCCAGACCTTGTTTATGGTCATATATGCTTAATGTAGAGTCACAGTGATTTATTTCAGGATCGTAACACCACAATAATTTTTATATGCTTGAACAGATGGTTCCATTTTGCACCAAATGAGCAACAACGCTAGATGATATATTGTTGCTGGACATGAATTAATTTGGTTAATCATCATTTCCATTGGAAACCACTCCACCTGGTGAGAAACAATATGCCAGCAATTCAAGCAAAGTACACTAGGCTCTCTTTTCCCATGTAAGCTGTTACTGGAGGATACATACTTATCTTCACGCCATCAGTCATACACAATACATCCATGCACTCAGTGCTGTCTTCCCAGATGTTCACATCATCTTAGCTGGTTCCTGTTGATACAGAAACAAATGTCTGGATTGTTGAGCTTTAGACTATATGCACCTCATTCCATTCATAGAAATTATTAAACTATTATGTAATTCTTTTGGTCAGTATCCACAGCTTGTAGCCAGAGTGACAAGGATGACAAGACTGGTCAAGCACAAGCATTGCCTGAACACACCGTTTTCACTTCATTAAAAGCCCTGGCTCCCTTGAGTTTTATATTCTCAAAGAATGTTTTTCGGTGAAATTTTCATTTTGCCATCCTCCATTATAAACTGGCCAGATCTCAGTAGTTATTTTAAAAGGAATTTATATTACACGGGCAGTAGTTACTGTATATTTAGCAATGTGGCTGCTTTCTATCTATCTGTTTATTTAAATTGATGTGGGTGTTTATGTATGGTCTGGGTCTAATGGTATTTGAGCGTATTTTTCACCTGAACCAGTAAAGAGTACTTATGAGTAGTGCGGCTGTGTAGCCTTGCTGTACTCTCCAAGCTGAAAGGTTTGCTTCGGCAACAGCTGGCATTGCAGTTTTCATGGCCTCCCAGTACCTCTCAGATACCAATTAACAACATTTGATGGGGCTGTTATCCTTATTTCTTACAGTAAAATCATAAACATGGTCAAATTACCATTTCACTTTCCATTTCTTTGTTTAGATCTTTTTAATGTTATTTATAATGAAAATAAAAAAGCTTTCATTAGCAAAAAACATCAGAAGTGGTCATTTTTATAAAGTGTTTTTATGCATATTGCTTTTGAGCTAAAATATGGACAGTTTAAGTAAGTATGTTGTGTCGCAGGTGGCTGGGTGTGGTCACCAATCAGCCACCTACTTAAGGAGCCGCCGCCCTATAATCAAGGCTGGAGTCAGGTGAGGAGGAGGAGGACAAGGTCGTGGCAGAGCAGGCGAGGAGAGGCCGAGTGTTTGTGTGTGGACTGTGACTTTTGACTTTGGGGAGACTGGGGGGTTGGTGGCGGTGCACTTTTGTAATGTAGTTGTAAATAAGCGTGGGTGATGATTACAACGGTGTCCGTCTGTGTGTGTCCGGGCCGCTATACTTCACAGTTGTTCAGGGTGACAAAATTGATGGAGACTGAAGCTTGAGCATTACAGTCCAGTGCTTTAGTTACTATTCAACTGTCCCCTGTGAATTTGGATTTAAAAATTAAGGATGCATATTGTCACATAAATATTTAAGTTGACAATCAGTGGCCACCTGACGAGTGGTTTGTAGACCATAGACTTTGAAGCACTTCCAAAAATTATATGATATTAAATAGTCTACTATTTTTTTTCTGAACAACTTAAGATTTGTTTATTTAATAGAAATCGTATAAAAAATTGTTCCTTACAACCATTGACAGTGAATGTTTTCCTTCTCTTTTATGAGGTTTTCACTGTGTCACATTTACAAGTGTCTTGCATTATCAGTTCTGCTCTATACACACTGAACAAAACTAAAAAGGCTGCAGGTACTGTTTAAGAGTATAAATAACAACACTTGCAGTGTAATTTCCATTTTTAGCATAGTACTATCTAACAAGGTTTGCTCCCCTGTGCCAAAAAAAAAAAAAAATTCAAGCCAGAACACTTTAAATGACAAACACAGCCAGTAAAAGAATACTCATTAATATATTTTGTAGGCTATTCACTGTTTATACTTGCACAAATAATAAAACTGGGTTTATATTAGGGTGAGGTCTACAGTACTTCCTGCATCAGCTTCATCTGTTTAGGAAAATGGAGTCCGGGATGCCAGTTTATTGCATTTTATGCTTAACTACCTACCTAGGTTCTCTCAAACTGGTACAGGTTTCATGACCAATCAGTCAAACGTGCACATCTTTTGGTTTGGAAAGGAAAACCAGGGTACTCAGAAGAATACTCTTAGAAGCACAGAATAGTGTTAAAACATCACACACACAGTCACTGGGTTTGTATTTGAAGCTAGTCATCAATAACCACAATGCCCAATATCTACTGTTGGTATGGGTATATATGGCAAACACTTGTGGCATGAACTTAAAGGATTTTTTCTGAAAGTTTGTCCACTGTACAAGCCTGTTTTTTCATTATAAGATGATACCCAAAAATGTAGGTATAAATTGTTCTAGCACATAGAATAATGGTGCGCAATTAAATATATTCAAAATAAATACTTTATACACTAAACTGCCCAAGTATGTTTCCATATCCAAGCAAAACATTCACCCTATCATTCATTTATTCTAAATTTGTTTTATTCAGTATCTAGTGGAGCCTATCCCAAAGAAAAAGTCCACACAGCAGATTTGGGACATTACAGTGGGACTCCAGTCTGAATTATTATGGAAGTTCACCCATTTGTAATTTTGGTTTTCATATGCCACACAAAACATTCACTCGTTCATCCAATTATACTAAATCTGCTTTATCCAGTAGACAGTTAATGATAACTGGAGCCTGTCCCCGAAAGTTGTTTGAGCACGTATCTTATCACATATGTTCATTATGACTTGTTTTCATCCCCATACATAGTCACACATACCCACACAGGCCAGTTTAGAGTTATCAGTCTGACCCAATGGAGTGTCTTAATTCCAGAGACCAATTTTTCAAAAAATTCCAAAGATAAATAATACTCATATAGAAGGCTCAACAAACGTTGAAATGGTTTACATGCTCAATTTGTCTTTTCCTTCAAATCCAGCTGAAAGATAATTGCACAGTTTTGCTGGTTTAGTCTTATTAGAGTTGCTGGTTAGTCTATTCGCATTGCATCTGCATTTGTTAATTATGATTCTTAAAAGCAAGATTGACCTTAGCACCTTTCTCGTTCTTTTTTTCTTCTTGATTTTTATTGTGACATGGCTCTGCTTCTCTGACCAGGCAAATTCTCTTTTGTATAGATGAGATTTTTAGAATGAGGGCATCAACAGTACATCACCAGTATTACAGTTAAAACTTGATACTGTACAACGTGAGGGAGGGTGAGCATGCCATCCACACGACACCTCTGCTTGTTCTCAAGGAGTGAACATTCAGTCAGTTTTCCCCAGAAACTTGGTTGACTTGTTTTAATCTTCTCCTTTTCAATTTGCTAAATCATTCAGTAACTAAGTCTTTGAGCAGCATTACTGATTACATTTAAACCAAAGTTTATAAATACCTGTATTACTGTTTATATATAGTAACCAGATATATGTGCCTTGTTTACAAGTGCTGTATGAATATAAAGTTTTTTTCTTTTCTGTTGCATTTGAACATCTCTGTAAGCACTTTGCTCTGGGCTTTGGCCACCATGCTGTTTAATAATTAACACATTTAATTGTATTTTCACTTCTACTTGTCAATACCTAATACTTCCCTGAAAGTAAAAAAAATATTTTTTATTGTATACTAGCTACATTACCTTTCAAAGACTTGGAATAAACTTTAAAAAATGTATACTGTATGTCCTGTCTTATGTGTACCTTCATCGTTGGTCCTGTCTCCGGTATCCTTGTGTGTCTCAACCCCTCTTGCCCAGTGTTTCCTCTCTTGATTGTGCTCCCATAAAGCCTGCTCTTTAGACTCTGTCATTTTAAGGCACCTTATTCACCTCCTGTCTGCTTTGTGATTACCACCAATGGTTGAAGGGCTCCTATTACCTACTTTGTAAGCATTGTTTATATTCTTGTGAATATTTCCTGCGTTTGAAGGTGACGCTCCATGGTGTTCTATCGTCTTTCCTTGCCCAGTGCTTATTGTCTTGGCTGAAATAAGCAATCACATTGTTTTAAGGGAATGGACATACACACAGATACACGTATTAGCATATTATTATGTAGGTACAGTAGCACGGTACAGTCATTCCGTTTGATAAAGATTGCCTTATCCAGGAATCAAACAAAAAAACATCAATTTCAAAGCTCAATTTTTAAAATTAGTGTACTGTACTCACGGTATTAATCTGTTTCTTTGAAGCTTTCAAGTACTGTAATATTGTTTTTTCAACCACTTCAAAAATCAACATCTCCAAAAATACTTAATATGTTTCAGTCTCCTCTGAATTTTCTGACAGTTTTACATTTTTCATTTTTTCCTACACCTTCTGATGTCAATGCTTTCTCTTCTCTCAACAGCTGCTACTAGAACACTTGGAGTGCCTCGTTTCAAGACACGAACGATCCCTGAGAATGACGGTTGTGAAACGACAAGCACAGTCTCCTTCAGGGGTTTCAAGTGAAGTCGAGGTCCTCAAAGCGCTCAAGTCATTGTTTGAACATCACAAGGCACTTGATGAGAAGGTACGAAGAGAAAGCCTATTAGGATGTTTTCACCTCAGCATTGTAGTGGGAATTTGAAAAATACTATTATTATGGACACCATGTTTATTCTCCATCTTTGGTGAATGGTGGATCTATGGCAAGCCAAATTAACATTTAGAGATATCTCAAAATGAATTTTGGATATCTTAAAATGTAATTTACTTTTTAAGATATCTGAAACTCGCTTTGAGATATCTTAAAATAATTTCCTTTACATTTTAAGATATCTGCAATACATTTTGAGATATCTCAAATGTATTTCAAGATATCTCAAATACAGTTTCAGATATCTCAAAATAATTGTGTCTGCATTTCAAGATATCTCAAATGAATTTTCAGATATCTTAAATTGACCTTTCATGCATTTTAAGATATCTTAAATGCATTTCAAGATATCTCAAAATCATTTCCTGTAAAATTGCCTATTATTTCAATGGGACTACTTGTTTATTATAAGATATCTTAAAATGTATTTGAGATATCTTGAAATGTGCAGGAAGTCATTTTAAGATATCTTGAAATGTATTTGAGATATCTGAAAATGGACATGAAGCTGTTTTATGATATCTGGAAATGTATTTGAGATATCTTAAATTGTATTGTAGATATCTGAAAATGCTATTGAGATATCTTGAAATAATTGAGTGTCCTTTTAAAGATATCTTAAAATGCATTTTAGATATCTTGAAATACAATTTGAGATATCTTGAAATACATTGTTAGATATCTGAAATGGAGCAGAGACCCATTTTAAGATATCATGAAATTAATTTTAGATATCTAAAAATGTATTTCAGATATCTGAAAAAAGAATTTCAAGATATCTTGAATGCTTTTTAAGATATCTAAATTATATTTCGAGATATCTCAAAATAACTTCCTTCTCATTTTAAGATATCCCAAATTCATTTTGTGATATCTGAAATGCATTTTCAGATATCTTAAAATGACTTCCTGCACATTTCAAGATATCTCAAATACATTTCAAGATATCTTAAAATAACTTCCTGTGTATTTCAAGATATCTCAAATTCATTTTGAGATATCTCGAAATAGACAGGAAGTCCCATTGAAAGAATAGGAAATGTTACAGGAAGTGATTTTGAGATATCTCAAAATGTATTTGAGATATCTTGAAATGCACAGGAAGTCATTTTAAGATATCTCGAAATGTATTTGCGATATCTCAAAATGCACAGGAATGTATTTCAAGATATCTCGAATTGCATTTAAGATATCTTAAAATGCATTTCAGATATTTCAAAATGTACAGCATATCATTTCAAGATATCTTGAAATCTATTTAAGATATCATAAAATGCTTTTTAGATATCTTAAAATAGATGCATTTTTAGATATCTGTAAGTCAATTTGAGATATCTAAAATGCATTTCCAGATATCTTAAAATCCATTTTGAGATATCTCTAAATGTTAATTCGGCTTGCCATATGGATCACTTGTTATCAATTCTGTCTCACAGCTACAGAGTCCAGGGTTCAGATTCTGACCTGGATCCTTATGGAGTCTGCATATTCTCTTTATAGTTTATCTGCATGGATTTCACTCTTCTTTTCTATCCCAAAGATATGCAGGGTTGGTACATTTGTTATTCTAAATTTGGGCATTTTTTGGTCAATGAAATGTAAAGATTCAGAGTAGTTATTACCCATACATTGCATTAAGTGCATGACTTATGAAATATCATTGAACTTTTGGACATGAAAAAACATTGTTGCTCTCTAGCACTTTCCTCCCATTTTGTTGTGTTTAATTTTAAATTTGAAAAGCAATGAATAAAGAAAGAAAAAAGTTTACATTCGGTTAAAAGTAAAGTCTCAGAATCTCAGTAAAAGAAGAAATTACATTTTAAAAAGTTTGTATTATCTTTTAATTTGCTCAAATCTTTATATATAATACGCTACCATGACTGTCCGTTTGTGTGTCCAGGATTTTAAATCACCTGTAGCTCGCAAACTGTTTGACCTCTTGACCTGAAATTTGGAACACATATACTACATGACATCTACTGTCCACTTTCAGGGTGATGATTGACCTCCAAGGTTATTCCTTTTTTTATTTTTATTTTATTTTATCATAGAATCAACTCAGCAAGCAGGTTGGCCGTGTGGTGCATGCGTACGGGCGCCGTTCCCATCCCTACCACCTTCTCCGTCACTTCCCCTACATCTTCATATCTTAAATCATTCTTGAGGCAGATTGAAGACTTTAGTGTCAGCTTAAGTGAAAAATGAGAGAAAACGTACTAAGTATTTACAACACAAACACTGACTTTTAATTAGTTTTAACATGAAAAGATGCTGACGAAAGAAGAGAAGAAGTGGACCTCTAGGGTGGAAAAAAGAAGAACTGCTCAGGAAGCAGCAAGCACATCAATCTCTGAGCAAATGAATGCTAAATGTACAGAAAAAGAGTATGAATTCTATGAATGCTCAAGACAAGTGTATTCACTGCATGTTATCGTGCAGTGCGCCGTTACTAAAATAGTATATTAGTTCAACAAGTCACATTTTTATGGGCCCCATGAGCATGAGAAATGAGGTTTTACACAGCCAAATTTCTCTGTGGGAATAACCTATCTATCTATCTATCTATCTATCTATCTATCTATCTATCTATCTATCTATCTATCTATCTATCTATCTATCTATCTATCTATCTATCTATCTATCTATCTATGCTTTACAATGAAGACATATGAGCATTGAAAAGCCTCTTGTAATTTTAAATGGAAAAACACATAAGGCTGTGAAAGGGCACAGAACCACATCTATAACATGGAATGTCCCTAAGAGTTCAGTTCAGTCCATTGTACAGAAGTGGATAAATACAAAACTACTAGTAACTTCTGTCTGTCTCTTCAAGCTTAATAATTGGACAACCACTACAACTGCAAGATCACCGTAACTGTGAGTGAATTACAGAAGTCATTAGTTGTTGTTAAGAAGTAGAAAATCAATCTCAGCCCTTTGGGCACTTTTTTTTTTTTTGCATTTTTTTTTTTTTTTAGTTCATGACATTAATATTTTCCAAACTGAATTTTCAATCTTAATTTTCACGTGTTTGTTTTAATTGTAATTCCTTGCCTGAATTTAAATTTTAAATGCGACACATCTCTGTAGTCGTATATTAGACTCCTAAAAGATTTTGTCTGGTCTAAAGTCTGCCTCCAAAGAGGAACATCGATTCACATCTTTAGGACTTGCTTACAAATTCCAGGGCAGCGCCAGTGGCCCTTCGTTTGAGGTTACATATTTTTACATATGTGAACTAATGCAATTTTAGTGATTTGGATTCTTATATGCTTGTTTACAATTCAGAGCTTTCCAGTCTCAACTTTGCCTTAGTGTTATCGCTCTGCATGAATAACAGTACTCTAGAAAATTAGTCTTTGCACTTAGTGTCCGACCACAATAAATGTCAAGCCCTCTTTTACAGCAAATCACGACCTCTTCATAAACTTTTTTTTGTTTTAGTTGCTTTATTAAAACACATCTCCTAGTCTGTTGCTAATGTGTAAATAAGATATCTGAGAGATAAATATAAGGGTGGCACAGTGACACAATTTTTAGTATTATTACTTGACAATGCTAGAGTATGAGTTTGAATTTTTTCCCCATTTCTTTTTCCGCTGTAGTGTATGGGGATGATAGCGTTTTGTTATTAGGGTTCGTTTCAGCAGCAGGGAGTGGAACTCTTGCCACGATTGAAGAACAGATAAATATGACATAACAAAAAGAAATACTTGGTAAAACTTGCTTTTGTCTGCTCAAAAAACTAAACTGGACGTTTGGGTTTGAGTAAGGCAATGATCCAAAGCACACTGCAGTGCTTTACGATGAAGACATTAGATGTCCTTGAGTGGGCCAAACAGACACTAATTTTAGCTTCATCATAACCATAGTGAAACTTGAAATTTGGTGCACAATACTCTTCCCCATATAAACTGACACAACTGCAGACATTTTGCAAGAAGGTAGGGACAAAGGCAGAAGATCAGTATAATAAATTATCCTTTCCTCAACAAAATGAGACAAATAAATCCCCGACTAAATTGGTTAAACTCATTCCAGTGGATGACTGTTTAACAATTATAAATACAGAAAGAAAAAATCAAATAGAATCTGTAATTGTTATTAATAATAATGACAAATAGTATTACAGTACTTGCTAATCCTGGTGCTTGAGAATGACTGTTTACAATTACAAATACAAAAAAACAATGGATAGAATCTGTAATTCCTTTAATAATAATAATGACTAACAGTAATACGTGCTGATCATGGCACCAGAGCACTTAGACATGTTGCATTTTGGACAGATAAACAAAGTAAGAATTTACTCTCTACATATGACAAAAAACTGTCCTGATCCTGAACGTTCCCACTCATGATAAGCAAAGCTAAAATAATTTTATCCAAAGGCTCTCGTAGCTGCTAGATATCATTCATCAAAGTGCTGAACCAAGAGATGAATACTGCCAAAAACAGATGACGTCTCAGTTTTCTAAAATGTATTAGTTTTTGTTTCCTATTGCCCTTCATCTTTATGAAGAGCTCTTTGAAAGAGTGTAAATCACAAATAGTATGCATCAAAATTACAAGTTGTGAGACTGTAAATGTCCTGTTTTTTTCAAATCGCTATAGTACCTGGCAGACCTTAAAATAACACAAGTAAACTAAATAACAATGTCCAGCTAGGTAGGGGAAAATAGGCCCATTCATGTTCAAACTTTTTTTGATGATGCTTTATTCTGCATTTTTGAAGAGTATAATTTCTATTTTCAGAATTTCTCAAAGATATATTTTCTTTTATAATGTTATAGTTTTATATTCTGTATATATACAGTATTTAGTTGCTTTTTCCATCTACAGTATGAGAAGTAAACCTGTAACTGAAGAAACCTTTTTGTTTAGTTTCCTTGTAGTGCAGAAATAAATTGTCCTTGTTTAAACTGCTTATTACATAATATGTTTTAAAATAGTTTTTAGTCATCAAATTGCCATCCTTTTACTTGAAAGGTGTACTTTTTTATGCTTCTACACTCCAAAAGTGTAATTTGAATAATATCGAAGAATGTAACATTCTGTAATACTCCAATCAACTAATAACAGTGGGTTTTTTATTCTCCTTTGGAAAGTGTCATTTAAACATACAGAAAAACTTAACTTTCCTTACTAAAGACCACTCATGCACTAAAAAATAAACTGTTCATTTGGTTTCTGATGTTGCATTTAGAATGTGGTAATGAAATGGTAGACAAAAATTATTTGAAAGTAGGTGCTTAAAGTGGATGCATTATTAGATACATGGTCTGCCACTGAGCATTGTAACTGTTTGGGAATTTGTCCAAAAAAATGTAACAGATTCAGTTATAACACTCATTCTGTGCCGGACAAGCTCTCACAGATATTTAGCACAATGTCAGAAATATGAAGCACAGATTTTTGATGTATCATTTTACACTGTTTGGCCAAAGCTTTTTCTGAACAAGCAACATTAATAACATATCACTTTTTGGATTTTCACCAGTAAAGCTCACTTGATTGCACATTTTATTGCTTTTTCCAATTTTTCCCATTGCTTCTCCTTGTGGTTATTATGATGACACCACCTTCTGTTGGAGACCAAACTTTGTTTGCACTGTCTACATATTTTATTCTTACCCAGTCCCGTTTGTGTATGCTTGTGAGCGGGCCTTGAGGTGTACTGAAACTCCATTTTGCCTTGTTCCCAATGGTGCAGAAATACAACATTATCCAAAACTGATCATTTTTCATTTGTTATTGATAATTCCTCTATCTCCCCTTCCCCACAGGTTAAGAGTCTGGGTGTCATCCTTGACAGTACTTTATCCTTTCAGTCCCACATCAATAACATCTCCCGGGCTGCATATTTCCACTTGCGTAACATTAATCGTATTTGCCCCTCCCTCACTCCCTACACCACTGTTATCCTTGTTCATAGCCTTGTCAATTCTCGTCTGGATTATTGCAATTCACTTTTCTTTGGTCTTTCTTGCAAATCTCTTTATAAGCTTCAGCTGGTCCAGAATTCAGCTGCCCGCATCATTACTAGAACCCCCTCCATTCACCATATCACTCCCATTTTGCAGCAGCTTCATTGGCTTCCAGTTCAGTTCCGAATTCAATTCAAAATTCTCCTACTAACTTTTAAGGCTATCCACAACCTTGCCCCTCCATATCTGTCTGACCTCCTCCATGTTGCCATTCCCTCCCATACCCCTTAGTAATGCATGTCCTAATAAATTGCATTGTATTTGTCCTTCCAGCTGATGGCACATCACAAGCGTTTGCAGTAATGCACTATTACAAATGTTTGCGATTAGCCAACTGTGGAAATGACAAATGTAAAGCATTTCTCAGTTGTAGCCATTTGGTATGGGATTTATAAAAGCAGTGTTGATGCTAGAGAGGCTGCATCTGTTGGAATTACAGGGACATAGCAACTGGACGGATACACAGGCACATAGACACTTATCCTTTTATTAAGGTGTGTATATATATATATATATATTGTCACACACGCGCGCATGGGAGGCAGCTAAAGGGCTCGAGTGAACGCGGTTCTGAGCCATACCGGGATGTGGCAGAGTGCACTAACTCTCTTTCTCACTTCCCTGTAGACCTAACCCGGGAGGTTCCACCTGTCTCTCTGGACGTCACTTCTGGGACCGAGCCAATGGAGACAGACCTTGCCAGCTCCCGCCCCCCTGATGTCACATCCGGGACTAATCCAATGAAAGATGAACACGTGCCCAATCCTTATGACCTCACTTCCTGCCTCCCCCTTTAAAAGCCTTCCCTTTTCCCTTCTCTGACAGTCTTGTTTTGGACTCTGTTGTAAGCACTTCAGTGCTGTATTTGGATGAAAAGAAAACGACTTTGCAGCCAGGATACCTAATTACATGGGTGGCTGCCCCAAACCTTTTTCTGTCTGTCTCGTTTTGTGACAATATATATATATATATATATATGTATATATGTATATATATATATATATATATATATATATATATATATATATATATATATATATATATACAGTATATATATATATACAGTATATATATATATATATATATATATACAGTATATATATATATATATAGTGGAGGACTGCTGGCTTCATGCTTCGGCCCTCACCCCCAGGCCGCCAGGAGGAGCTCTCCTGACAGCAGGATCGTGCCCCGAGTTCCAGCAGGGCCGTATGGACTATGTAGTGTTTTTACACAGCCCTGCTGGATACCTTGGGGGCCACCAGGAGTCGCTGGGGGCTTATGGGCTCTTTTGTGCCTTATGACCCGGGAGTACGTCACGGTCATGTGACGGGAAGGAACAACATGCTCCCGGGTTGAAGTAAAGGACTAATTGCCCTGACCCGGAAGGAATAAGGAACTGTGGACTGTTGGGACAGGAACAACTCCGGGTCAGGGGCTATAAAAGGGCGGTGCCTCAGTCCAGACAACGAGCTGAGCTGGGAGGTAGAGGAGCAAGTGTCTGGACGAGGAGGAGTGTTTATTGTGTTGGAGTTTGTTTAAAATAGTTTATGAGTAGTGTGGAAGGTGCTTTGTGCACGGTGAAAAAGAATAAAAAGTCTTGGACTTTTACCCGGTGTCTGGAGTCATCTCTGAGGGTTCAAGGGAGCACTAGTGCTCCCTACTGCCACAATATATATTTGCAGCTTGAGATCAACAAAGGGAGAAAATGAATCATGTATCATAAAGTAGTTTTTATTCCTGAGCTTTCAACCCCTACCAGGGGTCTTCATCAGAGGATAATGCTTAGACTTACAAGAATCAAAGGCAATTTATAGCAATAACTTACGGGTGGTGAAGAGGGATGGCTAGGTCCGTGTGGTCGGGGGGTGGGGGGGGTTATTGGATATAATCTCTTCCATATTTATATATATATATATTCATTGCATTCATAGTCTGAGTCCCGACCTGATTGTATGGGTGGTATACTGTATATATATATATATATATATATATATATATATATATATATAGCTGTGCTACCTGTCGAAGAAGGGCTGAAATCCAAGAAATCAATGTAGACTGTGGAACTCAGCATTGGTAATGTTTGTGATGCACCATCTTTTAGGACATAAAGCAACAAATACTTTAGAGTTAACAATAAATGTGCTTAATACTTAAACCTTCAACAACTCACTGAACTACTCTTATAATGGAATTGTTTCTTTCATTTCTGTCTTGTGATTACTGCTCAATACACCTTTTTACTCATACTTTTTTTTTTTAGGTGCGGGAGCGTTTAAGAGTTTCATTGGAAAGAGTATCAGCTCTAGAAGAGGAACTATCTGCAGCTAATCAAGAGGTAAAGCATTCTTCTGTGTTTTGCAAGAAAAATGTTACCTATTGCTGTCCAGCCTGTTTTAAATGTATTATTCATTAATTAAAATTTGTTGATCAACAACAAAAAATTCAACCCTGTAAGATGTTGTTTTATAACACAAGTATTGGGTTAGGCATACATTTTATATCAGCAAAATAAAAAATAAGGTTTGTGAGGTCGATAAATATGCATGGACCTGTGTTTAGTACTGTTACTCGATGGCACCAGAATTAATTTGTATTTCCCCTTTATGTGTATAAGTGATCACATATTTTCCAGTTTCTTTCATATCCCAGAAACATGCTGATTACCTTGAGTGATAAATATGAAATTTCCCAGTTTGAAAGTGGCCTGTTCAGGGCTGATTCCTGCCTAATGTTGTTGTTAGCAGAATAGGCTTAGGCTCCCAAAGACTATGAATGGAAATATATATGCCAGATTCAAATTATTATAAGCTTATTTCTAACTATTACTTCAACCCATGAATAATGTGCATTTTTGCAGTTGGGCTCCTAACCCAGGGTGTTGTTTTTGTTTTACGATAGGAGCATTTGGGTCCCAAAAGATGTAGAAGGAACTAAACTGAAAAAATGAACTTACAATTTAAACATCAGCAGTTGTTCATTGTATTTGAACAGATTTTTGATGGGTCCTTGTCCTACCATATCATCTGTAATTGTTTGATGCCCTGGAAATAATCTTCTAATGTTTGTGGCAACATGATAAACTGTTAACAAATGCCTAGTGGTGTATGGAAGTTAACCATTTCTGAAAAGCACCTTCGATTGTCCTGTGGACTCCTACACACTCAGTGCTGTATATTTTTGCGTTATCAATGCTAATTAGGCTACAAATTCCCCATGTAGATGATTTCACATGACATAGGCTCACAGGCTAGGTTACTAAAAGGGTGTGTTTGAACTCAGGTTTGAGTCCTTGTGATGTTCTGTTCCTAGGCTGCCACTATATAATTTTATACAGTTCCTTCATACTTTGACTTTGTAATAAAAGAATTGCAGATATCCTGTAAATGAAATATACTAGAGTAGGTGTAGAGGTGGTCCACTCCTACCAGTATGTGGGGAATCACATTAATACAGGTTGGACTGGTCTCAGATCACAGAGGATCTAGTCTATATAAGAAAGGGGAGAGCAGGCTCTTTTTCCTTAAAGACTGTGTTTCTTTAATGTCAGAAGTGACATCCTCAACGTCTTTCTCAATTCTGTGATCGCCAGTGCAATCTTCTGTGCTGGTAACATTATTTCAAGAAAGGCCAACCAAATTAATAAGCTAATTAAAGTGTAGGCTCAGTTATGGGACACACTCTGGACCCCCTGGAGGTAGTTTCTCCCCCTTTCTCTCTCTCTCTGCTTCCAATCTGGAGGCCAAAGAAGGCATTGGCCACACAATCAGTCTGCTTGCTGTGGGTGCCGCAGGATTGCAGACTCGCTTCATGATGCATTTCCATGTTTTACAGTCCATGGCTAATGGTCCTGGCCTGGTTTAGGTTAAGTCATTGGATATTCAGATCTTCCTCCACTTGTTTGGTCCACATTGCCTTGGGTGCAGTCCATTCTGCCCTTCCTGGCTGTAGTAGCAAATGAGAGAATTAACACAAACCTTAATGCCATTATGAACAATGCTAAACATCCTCTCTTTGACCCACTAACATCAAGGACTTTGAGCCAATGCATTCTTAATTAGAAGTGTGTCAAAAAAATGCTGCTGGAGCTCCATTATATGTCAGTATGGCAGTATGTCCACATAATGCCTCACTGTGTCAGCCAAGTCAGGAGTTTACTTTCTTTTTAATTTTCTTGATTTATAGTCATTTTGGTGTGAGTTGAGATTAAAATGGGTGTGTACAATATATTTGTTTATTTACGTGTGTACCTAATTATGTATTTATTAATTTAAAGAGCCTCTGTGAAAAGCCAAATTTCCCCCTGGGGTCAAATAAAGTTCTTTCTATCTATCTATCTATCTATCTATCTATCTATCTATCTATCTATCTATCTATCTATCTATCTATCTATCTATCTTTAAATAATTGCTCTACTGTACTATAATTTACCATGAGTGTGAGTCATGGACTGAGTCTGAGTTGGACTTAAGTCTTGTATTCAAGCCAATGGTATGCAGTAGGTGGCCAGGTTGTTAAAGTTCTTTCCAATGTAATTTACTGAAAAATTGGTAAAAATCTTGATCCTGCATTGGGTTGACAGATTTGTTAAATCACATCTTCTCATCAAGTCAGTGATGGTGACGGGATGTTAATATTTAATACTGTTGCTTTCAACCTGAATTACAGTAGTTGTTGGATTTTCTGTTATTGCCATATCATTTACATGTACAAGTATAATGTAATATGTCTGTGCCTTCTTATGGCATATTGGGATTCCAATATGTGTCATTGGTTGAAACCAAAACACTGCCATTAATGACCTCCCACACTCCTGTACTCCTGCTATGATTACAAAATGAATCTAAACTGAAAGTATGAGGAATTTTTGACATATTTGAAATACTATTCTCAAAATATCTGCAAGCACACATAAAAGGCAACTGATGCTTTTCTTCAAGTGTTGTGGTTATGAGCTAAACAGAATGAACTGTGGTGGAATGTCATATTTAATTAATACATCTTGGACATCCTTGAGCTTTATATAGAAGTGAAAAAATAGTGATGAAGCAGAGAATTGCATGAAAGTCCCTTCCACTCTCTGACTCAATGGCATATAAGAATATTGAGTAATGGGTAATGACTGCCTGTTGATTCTGCTTTTACATTTAGATGGATTAGCCACTGCTCCAGTACTAGTAGTGTTTTTTCCAGTGGGAATGTTAAAAAGAATTTTTCTTCGCATTACTGGGAGAGGCTTACATCAGATTAAGAGTAATATTCAAAACAATTATTGCTTTATGGACTAGCAAACAAGTTATACTGTATATGTGCATAGACTAATGTTTTTTGCACCTTGGTGTATGGCTTATTATTGTTATTTCTATACACTAGGGGTACAATTAGTTGTTACATGAGCCTTCAGTATACATACGTGTTACTTTACGCTAACAACTTTCAGCAATCAACTCTATGTTAGTGCCCAACATGCAGAAAAACAATTGAATATTCATATCTAGAACCACCACATGTGGCAGAATTTCCTCACCTCCACATTCCCCTTTGAATTGCTTAGCAGCTCACCCCATTTGTAATGGAGAGAGGGCCTCGGCTTTGGTCAACAGTGCCTTAACTCAGCTCCCAGTGCAACCCAGTCTCTCCAAGTAGTTTGTTCTGTTAAACACATTTTTTGTGAACCCTTATGTTTAGATCTGTCTGCAGTTACCATCTTCTAACATATGAACCCATCTTATTACACACTATTCCTGCTTTATGATTTAATTCTTGTTAACAGCAGAATTCTATAGGTGCATTTCAAACTTTACAGCATACGGTATTTACCATGATGTTGAACATTTCTTTATATCATCAAATGTTTGACGTTTTCCTTAAAGTACATAATTTCAGTTGTTGTTTTTTGTTAAGTGGCTGACTATATTTAATAAATGACATAACATTTGCAAACCCAGTTACTGTAATCCAATTCAAGGTTGTAGCCTATTCTGCCAGAATTGGGCACAGAGCAGAAAACAACCCATTACAGTTGTGGTCAGGTTCAGGAATGATAGGTCCACAAAGCAAGAAGATTTGTGGTGCCAACTGTGTCATTCTGTTTATTGTCCAAGGGCACAAAATACAACATAAAAGGTGTGATTTTTCCTATTATGTGGGGTCACCAAAATAAAGTGATTACCCAAGGTCACAGTGGTAGTGTAGCTCCATCTGTCGGATTGCTCCTTCTGGGAGGCTCAGATTTTTATGGACGCTGAACCTTAGAGGACAGGGTCAGTTGCCCTAACTGAGCAGTTTTTTGACTTTGTGGGGTAAGGAAATGACAGTGTTAGTGATCGCGCCTCCTATCACTGCAAGTGGGGTATTATTTACTTCGGCAGAGGCTGTGAGGAGGTCCTCTGATGCACTTAAGTGACACAGTGTTCAACACAGAGTGGTCTCCCACACAGGCATAGTTTACAATCTCTACTTAATCTAACCTGTGCATCGCTGGGATATGGAAAGAGCTGTAGAAGAAAAACTCATATAGACACTGGAAAGGCAGGCAGACTCAGAGACACAGCGGTAACGAGTGAGCATGGCAGTCATAAAGTAGTAGTGCTAACCACTGTGCCACACTCCTTTATAAATGCTTCACCAAAAAAAAAATATCTAAATATGCCAACACCTTTACTGTATAGGGCGGAGTGGTTGGTGGCTCAGTGGCTAAGAGCCGGTGCTGGTATCTGGAAGGTTGTCGATTTAAATTCCATTACTGCCAGAAGGGATCCTACTCTGTCGGGCCTTTGAGCAAGGCCCTTAACCTGAAAATTGCTTCAGAGGGCGCTGTACAATGGCTGAATCTGTGCTTTAACCCCTAAAGGTCATGTAAAAAGTCAATTTCTACTCTAGGATTGACAAATTATATGAATCTCCTAGTTATGTTATCAGTTATATTACATAAGAAAAAAGGTACCTGTTAACATCATGAAAATCTTAATCAAGTCGAATTCTCTCAGTTAAACAGTGAAACACATACATAAAGACACTAGTGGAGATTAAGGAAAACCAGGCACATGTACAGGGCCCAATGGTCTTATGTTTCAAACTTTGTATGTACTAACCATTTACAGGTTAGTTAGATACATGCTTACTGAATGAAACTTACTTCATTGTTTGTGTTTCTCAAGATACGTTTCCTTTGGGGCTCAAATGACAGCAAAAATGCAGAATTACATTATATCTGTGTAGCAAAGTGTACTAGAGCAATTTTGCTGAAAATCACAAGATTTTCTAGAAACTTCTATCTTCTACACAGATAGATAGTGTGGCGAGTGGCTGTTGCTGCTGCCCAGCTGGGATGCCCAGGAGGACCACAGGAGGGCTTGCGCCTCCTCCAGACCACGAGTGGGCGACCGCCCTAGTTGCTTTGGGGGGGTGCCCCGGTGCCTTTGGAGCCCTGGACCTCAACACTTCCGCCACACCCAGAAGTGCTGGGGGGAAGAGGACCAGGGACACCTGGAGTGCTTCCGGGTGCGCAGCCGGCACTTCCGCCACACAGTGGAGTGTCGGGAAGCACCTGGAGCCCATCCGGGCATGCATATAAGGGGCTGCCTTGCTCTATTCGATGGCTGGAGTCAGGTGGAAGAGGACAGAGCTCGGAGGAGAGGAGTGGAGGCGGACCAGAGACAGTGAAAGGCATTGTGAGGAGGCCTGGACTTGAGGGGTGATTGGTGCTGCGGCACTGGGTTTGTGCTCACTTTGATTATTGTATATAGTTTAAAATAAACGTGTGTGGTGAAAACATCATATCTACCTGTAGATAGATGGATGTACGAAAGGTTTCTTGTCAATAGAAATGTATACAGTATGCTATTGACTGTAAATTGAGTATTTACTGTGAGATACTGTATGTATATCCTAGGATCTTTCTAGTTCCACACTCTTTTCATATTTGAATTCTGACTTCTCAAGAGTAGTGCCTCTAAATATAAATTGTAATGGGCTGTCAGACGTGGCTGCACTCTGAGGAATGGCATATGTGTCTCAAACATGCTTCAACAACACACCTGACCTATTCTGTCTTTCCCTGGCCTTTGCTCAGTTGTTTGTTATGCATAGCTGTGCATACCTTTGCTCTCAACACTCTTTTAATGGCAGCAAGTCAGACATCCTCCGGTGGCCTGCTCTGATTTTTTGGCATGTTATTTGCAATTCCTATTTGGTTGTCATGGCTCGCTCTGATGGCTTTCTACTGCCATCCTTCTGGTCTTCTAATAAAACATAGCAAAGCACCCAACAGTTGTGTAGTAGCTGCCACCCTTGGTTCAGAATTCAGCAGTGCAAATGCAGTCATAAGAGCTTTTAATGTTGTGACTTGCCCCATGGCCAAATAACTGATTTTTTTAAAAAGATGGTCGTGCTATTCCTTTAAGGAAAGTTGCTTTTTTTAAGCCAGGGCTTTTGCTGGTCATAACATTTGTAAAATTTACCAAGGTATGGGACACCATATTTGAACTGTTTCTCTTCCACTAATTTTAATCAGTACTAAAATACTAGCTTAATTATCTCATTACTGTTTTCATAGACATAACTCTACAGATTTAGAAAGCATTTGATAAGGTGCCACATGAGAGGTTGGGCATCAAACTAAAAGAAGTGGGCGTTCAGGGTGTTGTCTGTAGATGGGTGCAAAATTGGCTCTGACATAGGAAGCAGAGGGTGATGGTGCAAGGAACCTCATCAGAAATGGCCGTGTTAAGAGTGGTGTTCTACAGGGTTCAGTGCTAGAGCTGCTGCTATTTTTAATATATATAATTGATCTGGATAGGAATATAAGTAACAAGCTGGTTTAGTTTGCAGATGATACGGAGATAGACGGATTGGCATATAATCTGTAGGGATTTGGACAGCACACAAACTTGGGCAGATTTGTGGCAAATTAAACTGAAGTAAATTAAGAAAATGTAAAGTATTACATGTAGGAAGTAAATGTTAGGTTTTAATATACAATGGGAGGGCTGAAAATTGAAAGTACACCTTAGGAGATGGATTTAGGAGTCATAGTGGATTCTGCACAATCAACTTCCAGACAGTGTTCAGAAGCCATTAAGAAGGCTAACAGAATGTTAGGATATATAACACGATGTGTGGAGGTTATGATCAATCTTTATAATGCGTGGTGAGGCCTCATGTTGAGTACTGTGTGCAGTTTTGGTCTCCAGGCTACAAAAAGGACATGGCAGTGCTAGAAAAGCTCCAGAGAAGAGAGACTAGGCTCATACCAGGGCTATAGGGGATGAATTAAAAGGAAAAAATAAAAGAGCTGAACCTTTTCAGTTTAAGCAAAAGAAGATTAAGAGGAGACATGACTGTGGTGTTTAAAATTATGAAGAGAATTAGTACAGTTGATCGAGACTGTTACCTTAAAATTAGTTCATCAAGAACACAGGCTCACAGTTGGAAACTTGTTACAATATGCTGCTTCAAAAGCTTGCATATTGTAATCTGTTCAGTTAGTCAATAAAAAGTGTCATTTTGTTTTACTTCTCATCACATACAAAGTAATATATCATTGCTATCTCTTTTTCTTTATGCCGGTTTAACATCTATATTGCCTTATATTTAACATACTATTTAATTTAATAACCAGCCATAATATCATGGAAAATGCTTTCCATTACATACTGTGTGGAAGCATACACTCCAAACTGTAGTAATATATTCTGTATTCATCTAAACAGGATTGTCAAGCATGGTGTGCCCACTAGCCATTTGGACCTTCATCATCCAAGTTACATCTTTACCTATACAGTAGTCCTGTTGCTCCCAAGACTCCACTATGCAAAGACTATCTGTAACACTTGTGTGTTCACATTTTTGCTTACCAGACTCAAACATTGTCAGCCATAGCATGCCCTTTGGACAGCTGGGGCTTCAGCCCATAAGACACACCTTACTCTTCTAGTGTTGTTTCACTCAAGACCACATTACACACAGACCATATTGAGGACATCTCCTGTCACATCTACTGACCTGGAATTAATCACGAGCTCCTAATTCCTAAGCGAGAAACAACTAGCAGAATATCAATGATGGCAAATTGTTCTTCTATTCAAAATAATCTAAAGGTAAATGTAATACCACAGGCAGAAGTACTACATGAAGTATACAACCTGGACTTTTGAAGCACTTTTAAGATGATCTTTGTTCTTGTTTCTTAGTTATAGAATTTTTCCAGAGGCAGTTTCACAACAAGCTTTTTCATTCTCAAATGGAAAAAAATTGTCTGTTGTATATCACCTATCTGTTAGGTGTGCCCATCCTGTGAGTGCTGAATCATGTCTACTTGTCATCCTTATTCTAATGAAAAACACTCAGTAAATAATATATCTGAGTACATCATTCAAATGATCAAATGTTTTGTCAAACAGAAAAACAAACAAACACTTGTTAAACCATAACCATTAAACATGAATGCTAAAACAAAGACCAAATGTTAAACCTTTACCAAGGTTAGTAATTCCAATAATGCCTTTTCAGCATTTCAGTCTATAAAACAAAATCCATGTAATCTTTCCTGTGAGTGCACCCTTCACAATCAGAATGGAACCAAAGAAATTTAAATAATTTAGTTCCAAATTGTAAATCATATGTGTGTCCAAAATGTTCATTCACATATCACTGACTTAATCCATTTCAGGGTTCTGTGGTGGGGGGTGATGGGTCTGCCTATTTTAGCAGCATCTGACATAAGGATGGAACCAACTGTGAACAGGACTCTAGCCCTCTGCAGACCTTCTTGATATAAGAACAATGTTGAGCAATCAGTTCATTTTATACACATTTCCTTGATAATATGGGAGGAAAACTCAAGCAAGGCCACAGAGACATGGGGAGAATGTGCAGCAACTTAAACAGTGTTGTAGAGGTGCTCAGTGCTGGTCAAAGCCCTTAGCAGATAGTGTATATTATTAGACTTTGATGACCTGGTGGGTGGGGGTGTCCAGAGCGCTCACCTCTTCAATAGTACAAAGAGCACCCCTTTGTGCATACTGTATACCACAAACTTTAAGGGAAGTTGCACCTTTTGGTGTGCAGGATGTCTAAACTTTTACTTTTATAAACAAGTAAAGGCACCCACTCAGCATCATCAGAGTCTGATTCAATCAATCAATCAATCAACATTTATTTATATAGCACATATTCATACAAAAAATGTAGCTCAAAGTGCTTTACAAAATGAATAGAAAAATAGAAGACACAATAAAAAATAAACATAAGTCAACATTAATTAACATAGAATAAGTAAGGTCCGATGGCCAGGGTGGACAGAAAAACAAAAAAAAAAACTCCAAAGGCTGGAGAAAAAATAAAATCTGTAGGGGTTCCAGACCACGAGACCGCCCAGTCCCCTCTGGGCAATCTACCTAACATAAATCAAACAGTCCTCTTTGTATTTAGGGTTTTCATGGTAGGACCTGATGATGATGGTCACGTAGACTTCTGGCTTTCAGTCCATCAATGTTGGTGCATCATGATGCTTTGAGTAGGTGGTGGTGGCGCAGGCCACCACCACAAAGAAACCGGAAAAAGAAACAGAAGAGAGAGTTGGGGTCAGTACGGATTTTAGAGCCACTATGGATAGTTATTTTGATGAATTGAACATACAGAGTATCAGTATTAAGATTAAATTGAAGCTATGAGAAGGCCATGTTAAAGTAATGTGTTTTCAGCAGTGTTTTAAAGTGCTCTACTGTATTAGCCTGGCGAATTCCTATTGGCAGGCTATTCCAGATTTTAGGTGCATAACAGCAGAAGGCCGCCTCACCACTTCTTTTAAGTTTAGCTTTTGGAATTATAAGGAGACACTCATTTGAAGATCTAAGGTTAGGGTTAAGGTTATCCAAGGTTGTCCTTGGGGTGGGGCCTATCCCACTCAGTGTCCGGAGCACACCCCCCTTAACTTTCATAAATGGTGCCCTTCACATGACTGCACCCCAGGTGGCTACCTAAGTCACCTAATGGATTGACTGGATCGGCTGGTACTGCTGAATCTGTGAAAGCAATGCAGGCCTGAGCAGAACTTGCAAAAACGAATGTCAAAACAATCAGTACATATCACAGTAGTTTTAATACTTATCATACTTAAGGAAAATTTGCCAAAGAAATTAATAGTCATGCAATATCAGCTTCTCTGCACAAATTAAAGAGAAAAAACAGCAAATGTACAGAAGGCACAAGACTAGCGGCTATCCACTGCTTAGGGCAAAGTGTTAGATGCACAGAAAGAGTCTCTTGACATCAGTTTCACAAATAAATTTCAGTGCAGTAGATGGCAGTAGCTTTTTATCCATCCATCCATTATCCAGCCCACTATATCCTAACTATAGAGGGGACTGGGCGGTCTCATGGTCTGGAATCCCTGCAGATTTTTTTTTTTCTCCAGCCGTCTGAAGTTTTTTTTTTTTGTTTTTTCTGACCTTCCTGGCCATGAGACCTTACTCTTATTCTATGTTAATTAATGTTGACTTATTTTATTTTCTTACTGTGTCTTTTCTTTTTCTATTCTTCATTTTGTAAAGAACTTTGAGCTACATTTCTTTGTATGAAAATGTGCTATATAAATAAATGTTGTTGTTGTACAGGAGCCAATCCCAGCCAACACAGGGTGCAAGCAGGAAACAAACCCCGGGCAGGGCATCAGCCCACCACAGGGCATACACGCACACACACACTAGGGACAATTTAGAATCGCCAATACACCCAACCTGCATCTCTTTGGACTGTGGGGGGAAACTGGAGCACCCGGAGGAAAACCACACAGACACGGGGAGAACATGCAAACTCCACGCAGGGAGGACCCAGGAAGCAAACCTGGGTCTCCTAACTGTGAGGCAGCAGCGCTACCACTGCTCCATCGTGCCGCCCTTTTTTCATTTATTTTTATATTATTTAGACATTATTTTAAGAAAGAAGTATGGTAGTGCAGTTGTCAGCACTGCTGCCCCATGGATCAAGCATTCTGGATTCAAATCCAAAATCCATTTGTTGACTGTGCGGAGTTTGCACTTTCCCCCTGTGTCTGTGTGGACTTTTATCTCAGCACTGTTTTTTCCACCAAAATTGTCAAAAAATGTTATTTAAGAGGTTAGTTGGTAATTCTAGCCTGACTCTGTGTTTGTGAGCCTTTCAATTGACTGCAGTGCATTTCCCCACAAACTTGTATTTGAATTTGTTGGGTTTGTTAGTTATTTTATGGAATGACACTTATAGTCCAAATATTGTCTCTTTATCAGCATTATTTTTAGCCATTTTTTTTCATTCTTTACCCTGGTAGATATTCTTGGAGGGCCAAACGTGTATCACGGAAAGCAGAAATGATTTTGCTACTTTGATCATGAAGTGACAGTTTTTCTTGTATAGTTGTAGAAGGTTTCAATCAGATATATATTTTTTTTCTGGAATTGTAAGCAGACTTTCAAGTTGTAAACATACTTGAATACATGAAGACAGTGACATTGGATCAAGTTGCCATAAGGGTGCTCTGTTTTTGATTTTTCTGTAGAAAGTGGGTACATCTTTTTTGCTTTACAAATGGGGCTAGTCAGATGAGTGCTGCCCATTGATGAAGCACAGAAAGTGGGGTCCCAGTCTTTGATGATTTTTGCACAAAAGTTACATAATGTACCATAACATTACCAAACATGCTTATTCTGGCAAAACTGAGCAGAGGTCATGGAGCAACCCTGGAAATGAAGTAATGGCAAAAATGGTGAGAATTTAGAATTGCCAATTGACTTAACAAATACACACACACATCTTTTGGATGTAATAAGAGACCTGGGGTGTCAGGTTTAAAACTCACTCAGAGAGGAATACTGCACATACTCTACTTAGATAGCGTCAAACTGAAGACTCTGTATCTGTGAGGAATCACTACACTCTCTCACCACACTTACGTTCTGCCAGGATGAAAAAAAAGAAGTTGTCACACCACAAGGGCAAAAGAAATGGATCAGGGGGTGAAAGGGCAATAATCAAAAAAGCTTTAACGTGAATCTAAACCCAAAACACTCAGGATAGCTTGTAGTCTAAATACTTTTCAGAGCCTTAAGTCAGAAAAAATATTGTGAGCCTAAATCAAATACATCCATCCATCCATCCATTTCCTAACCCGCTGAATCCGAATACAGGGTCACGGGGGTCTGCTGGAGCCAATCCCAGCCAACACAGGGCACAAGGCAGGAACCAATCCTGGGCAGGGTGCCAACCCACCGCAGGACACACACAAACACACCCACACACCAAGCACACACTAGGGCCAATTTAGAATCGCCAATCCACCTAACCTGCATGTCTTTTGGATTGTGGGAGGAAACCGGAGCGCCCGGAGGAAACCCACGCAGACACGGGGAGAGCATGCAAATACATAAAGCAAAAATCAAAGCCAATAAAACCAAAGGAGCTGTTGCCTTTTACCGTTTTTGCACAATCTTGGACAAGCTGGAAGTACATGCCACCAGCCTTTATACTGTCACGGTAATGGCTCATGGCACACATCTGCTGGTCACACAGTAGCAACCAGGGGTAACAACCACAAACAAAGCTACCCAAAATTGAACCCCGTTGAAACAAAATGGCAGCATGTACTAAACAGGACAAAACATTAATTTTGTTAAAATAAAATCAAAAGTAAAAGATAATGGCCGAACTGAATGCACAATATGACCAGACTCCATTGCACACTCAATGTACCTTGAAGGAAGTCTTCCTCTAAATTACCTTTCCCAAGATTTCTCCCTTTTTTGCCCTAAAAGGTGTTTTTTTGGAGGATTTTTCTTGTCTGCTTAGGAAGCTAAGGCTGGGGGACTGTCAAAACACAGGGCCTGTTAAAGCCCATTAAGACATTTTTTGTGTGATTTTGGACTATACAAAGAATGAACTGTTGTTGGTGCTGACACATACATAACAATCTTGCACATGATTGCAAAAGCAAGCTTAACATATAATTAAAGCACTACGGTGTCATTACACCCTAACTTGAAAGTACGAGCACCAGTTCACAATACCCCATATATTGAACATAAATATTTGCAGATGTCATTAACAGCACTGCCTCACAGATTCTTCATATTTCTACTAGCCTGGTGGGTTTCAGCTGGCACAATCTCCCCAGTCCACAAATTCTCTCTGGGTACTCATCTTTCCTTCTACATCTCAAAGATCAGCATCTGATGGTAACTGGCAGCTCCAAATTGTATAATGAGCTGAGAGTGCCCATCCAAGGATAATTCCAGTGAGGACAGAATCCAGCTCAGACTACTTGGTAATGAAAACAGATTAATAATTGTTATCATGTTAATGCTATATGAAAAGGGAACAGCTTTCCACAGTCTATAAAAAATCAAACCCATCAATAAGAACTTATCTCTCAATTATTTAAGGAAGAATGTATAATAAAATACCACTTGCAGTGCTTAGCATTCCTATAATATCCTCACATTTACAGGCTTTATTGCTTCAGTAGAATAAGTGAATCAAACAAAACGATGAGAGCATTTTGAAAATAATAATCTATAATAACATAATGCAATCGGAGTTTTATGCTTTCGTAATTGTCATGGGACATTTCACTGTCAAAGAAATAAAAAACCCAGTCTACTGTACATTTACTGAAGCATTTATGAGAGCCAAAGTTGTATCAGAGATGTCTTATGTGATAATAATGACTAATATTGTTTTTCACCGTAATAATATTCTCTCCATCCTTTATTTAACTCGCTTCATCTGATTCGGAGTTGTGTTGAAAATACAGCATTCTATTACAAATAAAAAAAAAATAACATATTTAAATAGTTATCACAGCAAATATTAGGAACACTCTCTCTCACTCTCTCTGCATATCTTAAGCCAGACTGAAAGAGGCGGAAAATGATTTAATAAGGAACCAGAAGATAAAACATGTGTCATGAATCCAAGATTCATAACTGGAAATTCAAATACACTAACATCAAGCCAAAAATCGGAATCCTAAATCATAGTTAAAAATTAGTTTGCACAACATTCATTTACCAGAACCACTATTAAAATTATAACATTCAATAAACTCGATGATGAGGAAATGCTCAGCGTGACATTTACACAGTCTAGCTGATGACATCATTTTTAGGCCATTTCCTTAGTAATGCAGTAGAATCGAAAAGAGACACAAAAATAACTGAACAATTTTTTCAAACAACTTTGAAATGAGAAAACTGTTAACGAAAATTAAATTCTACATAATTCAAAACCTAATATTGCATAAAAATCTCACAAAAGTGCCATGTGTAAATCAAAGAGAAATGGCAATTTGAAAATTACATGGAAACCACAATGGAGAGAATCTGCAATACAATATGTTTACAATGGCTTATGGGTAGCTTGAATACGCACAGAACAGCACTCTGCTGGCATCCTAGCTTAAGCTCCACAGCAGGATTGCACCAAGATCACTAGGGAGTAAAATCTGTTGAAATATATATAGAGAGAAAGTCCCCAACTATATATATATATATATATTTATAAATCCCCTACATAAGAACCTTCAAGTTACAACATGTCAAAGATGAGAATGTGCATGTCCAGTAAATTAAAAATGATTTAAATAAGTAAAAAGTAAAAAATTGTACCATAACTTCAAATTTCGAGGCAGCGCCTAAGTCAGTTTGCATATCTGCCGCTAGGCAGAGCTCAAAATCCCGCGCTATTATTGCTTACATTCTTAGTCATGTGCATGCATCCTCTACAAGTGGTTGTGCTTTTAGCTGTGTCTCTTTTTACGTTAACATCCTTTATTTCAAGGCCAAGATGTCCAGAATTAGGCGTAAAAACGGTGGTGATGTACTGCTAAGAAACACCTGGCAATAACAATGGAAACAAAAGTGAAAATAATTGAGAGAGTAGAGAAAGGCGAAAAGATGGTTGATGTTGCTTATTCGCATTACACAAACCATTCAACCATCAGCATGATTCTAAAGAACAATGACAAGATAATGGAATAGGGATCAGGGAACATAGTTTTGCTATATTTGCCGTGAGTCTACTCAGATCAGCTGACTGAAAACATGGAAAATAGAACTTAGTTGTCTGTTGTTAAAATGCACTTCAAGATCAATACAAAAATAGGTTTAGGTAGACTTTATTATCCCAGAGGGATTTACGGTATGTAAATAATATATGGGCCACAGACTTGCACAAGAATGAAGAAGGTGAGTCCAGATTAAAAAAAAAAAAAGATACATTTTTTTGTCATCTCAAAGGTACCCAAATGGGAGCTGTCTCTTCAGCACTCTCAGCATCCCCAGCATGCACACAGTGATGCTGTTGTCATCTTACAGTTGTTCCCTTCTTGGATTAAAAGGCTAGACAGTCTTCATGCACAAGAGAGAAAAAAGCAAGTGAATGGCCAAGTAAGCAGCCAGCTTAAAATGTTTCCAACATCAACCAGCAGGTGACAGATGCCTTATACAGTGAGCCTCTGAACTTCCAGTTGTGCTGGCGGTGGACAAGCAGTCCCTTCCTGTGTTAACAGAGTTTCAGTGCACAGCACAGTTAGGGGGCTGTCAAGGTCTCAAAAATGTCACAGTAAATATTTTATCTTTTAAAGCTATTTGTACTGTACATACAGCACAAATAACATTTTTTCGATAAGAGCTGAGGAGAGAGGTATGCTTGGTCTGCATATGTAGGCTCTTTCGCTAGCGGTAAGGGAGTCTACTGTACTGAGCTGTATCACCTGATGGAAAGCAACAGGAATAAAAAATATACAGTATTTCATCTGTCTGTTGTTAAATGCACTAGAAATCTATAACAAAAAATACAAATACTAAATTTTAAAGGTACTTCCTTATGTAGAAATAGCTGTACATGTACACGTTTTCTATAGGAGTTGAGGGATGGGGGTTGCATTGAGTTTGTTGGGTGCCTAGGCTAACTTTGCTGGATTTACAAACAAAGTGGACTTGCGAACACACTCTTGGAACGGAACTCATTCGTATGTAGGGAACTGTCTCTATTTATTTATACAGTACTAGCAAAATACCCGCGCTTCGCAGCAGAGAAGTAGTGTGTTAAAGAAGTTATGAAAAAGAATAGGAAACATTTTAAAAATAACGTAACATGATTGTCAATGGAATTGTTTTATCACCGTTATGAGTGTTGTTGTCATATATATATATATATATACACACACACACACACACACACATATAAACATACTGTATATACATATATACATATAAACATATCTAAATATACACATATCTACACATACATATACATACATACATACACACACACATATACATATATACATACATACATACATACAGATAAATATACATATATATACACACATACACATACATATATATACACATACATACATACTGTACATACATACACACACATATATATATCTATACTAATAAAAGGCAAAGCCCTCACGACTGACTGACTAACTCACTGACTCACTCACTCACTCACTGACTCACTCATCACTAATTCTCCAACTTCCCGTGTAGGTAGAAGGCTGAAATTTGGCAGGCTTATTCCTTACAGATTACCTACAAAAGTTAAGCAGGTTTCATTTCATAATTCTACACGTAACGGTCATAACGGTCGATAACGTTCGACAACATCCACCATGTTGAACTTTCTTATTTATGGCCCCATCTTCACGAAATTTGGTAGGCAGCTTCCCTGCGTTAACCGAAACCGATGTACGTACTTATTTCGATGGTATGACGCCACTGTCGGCCACCATATTGAACTTTCCAACGTCACTAATTCTCCAACTTCCCGTGTAGGTAGAAGGCTGAAATTTGGTACTTATTTTGGTGGTATGATGCCACTGTCGGCCGCCATATTGAACTTTTCAACGGTCTTTGTTACTTATGGGCCCATCTTCAAGAAATTTGGTACGCGGGTTCCCAACGCTAACTGAATCCTACTTACGTACATATATACGTCCATAGCCTGCAGCTCGGTCACCGTATGAGGCAGCGTTGGGTCCCCCATCCCAACGCCTCCCACGTTGTTGGCTGCCTGCCTATATAAGGCCGTCCATCGCTCTGGTCTCTACATTCCCTTCCTTGCTTCGCCACGGGATTCACGTCTCCCTGCTGATAACTACAGCCTTTTTATTTAATCCATGGCTTCTCTGCTGTTTTATTGTTCATTTATTACGATTATAGTTATTGGGTAGGTATTTTAGACTTACTTTACATTGTTCAGGTACCCATTTCCTTTATCATTCCAACCGTACCCCCATTAACATGTCTATCGAGGTGATCACCATCGATCAAAGAACTGTCACTTACCGAATGGTTTCCATGCCTGGAGATGGCACCTGCCTTTTCCATTCTCTTTGTTACATATTGCAGGCTCACACTTGATATCCGGAGGAACATTGTGTCTTATGTATTGAATGACTGGGACATGTTCAAGGTGTGGACTGATGACGGTACAGGAGATAATTATACTACACAGGAGCACTATAAGAGTGAAATGCTTAAGCTCTTCACCTATGGTTCTGCATGTGAGTTGATGGCTGCCGCTGAATTGAATCCTGCCGGCTACACCAGATGTGAACCTGGCCTGGACACAGACAGGCAGACATCGTATGCAGTTCACCACCACACGTGTTTATTTACACTATATACAAGGTAAATGTCACTAAGACACAGTCCGTGCACAAAGACAACCCCTACACACAGTCCTGGCCACTCAGTTTCTTCTTCTCCGGGCCGCCTCCACTCTCCTCTCGTGCCTCGTCCTTCTTCCACCCGACTCCAGCCTCGACTGACGGGAGACGGCCCCTTTTATTCATGTCCCGGATGAGCTCCAGGTGTTCCTGACACTCCCCCATTGGCCACGCCCCAGCGTGGCGGAAGTGCCGGCTGTTCTCCTGGCAGCTCACTGGGTGTCCCTTTTAATCTTCCCCCCAGCACTTCCAGGTGTGGTGAAAGTGCTGAGGTAACAGGTCCCAAAGGCATTGGGGCGCCTCCTGGCGGTGACCACGGGCCCCTACAGGGTGGGGCTTCCATGCCCTCAACCCGTGGCCCCCAAAGCAACCAGGGCAGCGGCCCCCACCTGATCCAGGGTGAGTGCAGACCCACATCCGGTCCCTCACGGCGTCCCGGCCGGGTCGTTGCCCCTGGCATCCCTGACAATATATATATATATATATATATATATATATATATATATATATATATATATATATATATATATATATATATATATATATATATATATATATATATATATATACACAGACACATATATACATATATATACAGATCTACTTATATATATATAAACATACATACATACATACATATATATCTACATATATATATACTGTATATAGCAAAATCCCGCGCTTCGCAGTGACGAAGAACTGCTTTTAAATTTTTATTAAGAAGAAAAGAAAACCTTTTTAAACTGAGGGAAAATATACCAATAACTATCTGTTAAGGATCTCTTTGTATACCACGTTGTCAGTTCAGCAGTCCGGTTGTAATATGACCAAGCTGTGCACTGAGATTACTTTTGAGAATGCAACGTATAGTTTTGTCCAGGAGGAAAGCAATGTTGCCTCAAATCAATGGCAAACTTTTGTAAGGTGTGTCCCTAAGACTTATTAATTGTCATCGCGAAGCAGAGCCTTACTGAAAATTTGAGGTATTTCAATTGAAATGGGAGATCAGAGGGTATAACGTTGATGCCAGGAATACATTCAGAGTGTGGCACTCTGCTGTTTTTTTGTGTAGCTGCCTTCACACAGCTTCTCTGCTGCTTTATAAATGAACGCCATCGTTTCTCCTTGCTTCGCGGTTCTGTACTGTTTTATTGTTCGTTTATTACGATTCTTATAGTTATTGTGTAGCTATTCGAGACTTACTTTACTGTTCAGGTACCCATTTCCTTTATTTAATCCGTGGCTTGTACGTTATTTTTTGTTCATTTATTACGATTATAGATATTTATTGATTCCCTTCTTTAGCTGACTGCCTGCTCATATAAGATGCTCCGCTGGTTTTTTGTGAAACAGCCTTTACACAGTTTCTCCGCTGTTTTATAAACGAACGACATATAAATCCATCACCTTGTCAATTGTGTAATGCATTTTTTGCACAGGTTTGATGCATGGAAGTGATCACTCATACTGCGTTTAGTCAGTTCACGTGAGCTGCTCTCGTGTGATGTTGCAATGTCCACGGCTTTATTTAATGTTAGCTAAGACCCGGCACTTAAAAGTTTCTCGCTACAGCAATTTTAACTCCGTTATAAAGTGATCCAAAGTCTCGTTTATACCTTGTGTCTTCTCAATAAACTTGTATCTCGCGAATAAAGTATTCAGCATTTTTCTTCAGTGCTCTTTGGGAGCTCTTCCTTCTTTTCTACGTACAGTCAGTTCACGTGGTTACGTGGGAGGCGTGATGATGTCACACGCAGCTCTGCCCCCCACGGCCATCGAGCTAACGTCCATTACAGTATATGGAGAATAACAGGTTCCACTTATGACCATAATGAGTAGAATTTCGAAATGACACCTGCCCAACTTTTGTAAGTAAGCTGTAAGGAATGAGCCTGCCAAATTGCAGCCTTCTACCTACTCGGAAAGTTGGAGAATTAGTGATGAGTGAGTGAGTGAGTGAGTGAGTGAGTGAGTGAGTGAGTGAGTGAGTCAGTGAGGGCTTTGCCTTTAATTAGTATACAGTAGATATATCGCTGTCTATTTTCTAATTTGATTTTTCTTTTTACAGTCATTTGGAGGTACTCACACACTAACCCATTCTGTAACCATTTACATTATCTATTCATACTATATTTTTAATGTTGCTTCACTTCATGGAGGAATCCAGAATTTCCAGGAAAAACACCAAGAAAGATTCTAGCCTGGAATTATATTTACATTTATTTATTTGGCCGATACCTTTATCCAACACGACTTATATCTGAAAGATACATTTGGTTACAGATCTTTTTTTTATATTTGCAATTGGAGCACAAGCAGGTGAAGTGACTTGCTCATAGTCACACAGTGTAAGTAGCAGTATTTGAAGCCACAACCCTAGGGACTGAAGTCCAAAGCCTTAACAACTACACGACACAACCTTGGGCTAAAGTGCTGTAACACTGTAATTTAATCTGCCATGAAGCAGAAAAACACTACTCAAATTTTTTATCAAATAGTTACACATACCTAAGTATATTCTCAAACCTGATTGTGGCAGGCATGTAAAGATTGCATTGATTTTAATACACAAAAGGAAAAAAAAATCATAAGGGAGTCAGTTGAGACCATTTTGCACACAGTTGCTTGTGGCTGGCAAGAAAATGGTGGACAGTCTCTTAATTTCAGTTTTTTAATGGTTTTAAATGTTCCATCAAAAAACATTGAGTCCTGAATACCAGATGCATGCAAATGTATGTGTATATACTGTATATATATATATATATATATATATATATAGTAATGGGTGGCCAGGGCCCCTGCCCAGCCAGGACGCCTCTGCCTTGGAAGGAGCAGAGCATCACCTCCCCCAGAACGCTAGATGGCAGCCTCCCCTGGATGACAGAGATACCTCTGACTCCCACAGGGCTTCATGGGAATTGGAGTTCGTTACAGCCCTGTTGTGATCCAGGGGTGCCGCCAGGATATCCTGCAACTGTCCCTGAGCCTGTGTGGGCGATTCTTCTGCCACACCCGGAAGTGCTGCCAGAAGTGAGTCAATGACCACCTGGAGCACTTCTGGGTGACCTATATAAGGGACTAGCAGACACTACTCCGTAAGTCAGAGTCGGGAGCAGAGGGACTAAGCTTGCCGGAGAGGAGTGGAGGAGAAAAAGAAGAGAAGTATTGTGATTGTGCTATTGTGCTTATTGGGACTGTGCTGTGCCTGTGGGAATGAGGAAGACGTTGCCCACAGGCAGAAGAAAATAAAATAAAAACATTTATTTGTTTTATAAGTGTGCCTCCAATGTCTGTCTATGTCAGGTTGAGTGCATGTATAGCACCTTTTGTTACAATATATATATATATATATATATATACACCACTCTCTTCACCCATTTATTTTCAAACTCTCTCAATCCATTCCATCGCAAAGCACAAACCAGACCTAAAGGGCAATCCACTTACATTGTATCTAAGTAACAGTTACTTATTTAGCAAAACAAAAATATAAAACCACTTCGACAGGCAAAAATGTATTCCTGCATCAGATTTTCAATTTAATGATATTATTGTCTAAGACAGTAAATAAATATTATTACAGAAATGCTTCACTTAGTTTCTTCAAAACAGCTTAAGTTGGTAACATAGCAACAGTGAGGGCCTAGATGACCAGATGGAATCTTTTTAGACTTGAAATTTATTTTCTCTCTCCTGTTTCCGCGAATCTTAGTTTATTTATAGAAAACTATTTTAATGAATATTTTGTTTCACATTTTTTGTTTAACTTTTTTTTAATGTGTTGGTGCATTAACGGAACATTCTGGAATAAACTCAAAAACATCAGAATCAGACCAGGTATGGGTGGAAGGGTATATAATCAGTTAAGAAATTACAGACTTCAAAAAAGTAGAAATGAAGGAACAAAACAGGAAAATTAAAACACTAAAGTTTATGTTGCCCTGTGTCTTATTAGACACGAGCCAGCTACATAACTACTCATGCCAATCTCTGCTCACCACCCAACTTTGTTTCATGGTCATATTGGCCCTCTTTTCCTCTGCACCAGGCCAGCCCTCATCGCTGAATTGCTCTTGATTCCAACTTCATGTAGCACTTCCAGGTCAGTTTGGTTCTGCTGAGATTCATGAACTACAGCTCCCAGGAGCCCCTGCAGATATTTTATGCAATGCAGCAAGCCAATGCTGCTACTCATTATCTGTCTTATCTTATCTTGTTATCCAAGATGAATAAGGGTATCACATCCAGGATGCGTACTGCTCTAACATAACTTCCATTCATGTGCTTCATTTTACACTGAACGTTATTTGAGGTTATTTTGGTGTTACTTTGGATGGTGGACAAAGTGCAGCAACAATTGGAAATTGAAATTGTTACCCCCATTTTTAAAAAGGGGGAACAACAGTTTGTGTTCTGATTACTTCAGAGGCCAAACCTATGCCAAGTTAGTAGAATAGAGACAGTATAGTTATTGAGGTGGATCCATGTTGATTTCATAATGGATATACTGTAGAATAATTAACCAACGCTCTTGTCTTTGCACAAATACAGTACTTGAAAGGTCATAGGGGTTTACTAATCCTGTCTATATGTTCTTATAGAATTGAAAAAAGCTTAAGACTGTTTTCCCTGCTGGGACTGCTGCTGTATGCCTATTTGTCTCTGTAGCTGCAGAACAATAATCGTATTTGCATATTTATGTCAACTCCATCCAATGTGGGTGTTGGAAACTCCCAGAAGTGCACCTAGTCTCCTTTCCTGTTTGTGAGCTTCATGAACAGGACAGCAAGACTGTGGCTTGGAGAGCATGCTGTTTAGAAATGTATGGGTTGCAGTTCTGCTGTTTGCAAATGATATTGTCATTCTGACACCCTCAGTGGTCTTAGACTGTGATCTCCTCTACTCTCTGGAATAGTCTGAAGAAACTCGGTGAAAATTAGAACCCTCCAAAACTGAGGTCATGGTTCCCTCCCAGAAATGAGTAACTTGTTCTCTTCATATAAGGGTGAACAGCTGTACCAAGTGAAGGAGCTCAGGAACCACAGGGTATTGTTCACAAATAAGTTAAAGATGAATATGGGAATGATAACCAAATGCTGTAGTGGTTTTGTTAAGTGTTATACAGGGCCTTGGTGCAGAGGTGGATTAGAAGTCCTCAGATGAAACTTTCAATTTAACAATCAGCCTACAGCAGCTCATTTTTCTCTCTGATGGCCATGAGCTCTTGGAAGTGAGAGAAAGAATTAAATTCATAAGTGCAAGCTGCTGAAAAAAGATTGCTGTGAAGCGTTGCTGGGATTACTCTCCATGACATTATAAAGAGCTAGGGAGTATATTGAAGTAGAACTGCTGCTTTTCTGAATTAAGAGTCCAGCTGAGGTGTTTTGGACATGTATTTACAGTGCCTCCTTAGTGCCTCCCATGCGTGGAAGGAATATAACAGACACAGCCCATTGGAAGAAGATAAGGGGCACACCCAGGATATGCTAGATGGATTGTATCTCCCGATTGATCTGGGAGCATCTGGGAATTCACATTAGATAATGGAAGAAGTTAACTAGCACAGCTTGTCATGTCGCCACTGTTATCCTTACCAGACAGAGCAAGTGATGAGGGTGAAGTACATCCATCCATCTATTATGCAACCCGCTATATCGTAACTACAGGGTCACGGGGGTCTGTGCGTGAAGTACATATAAAAAAAGATATAGAATTGTATACCTCAGTAGCCATATAATTAGATAAAGTGGGTTTGTAAAATCGATGGATTCATGGAAGAATGTTTAAAAGCTAGTAAAGTGCTTAGTGTTCTTGAGAAATTCCTTTTATAATAGAAAACTTTGTTTTTAAATTACTTGAGTTGCCTTCTCAAACCTTAAGGGAATGAGCCTGAAATCACAATTTTTTAAAGACATTTTTTACCAACAGAAATGACTAGAAGTTTGGCATTAGAAGCAGTATGCTGCCAGGCTTGACATATCAACAGCTATAATGATATGATCAGGTTTTTCTGCCCACTGGAGCTCTTTTAAATTGATCTGATTCTTAGCTGTGACATCTGTGTTTCCACTACTTAATACAAAATGGTCTGAAAGAAGACTGATTTTCCCCCTCTCTCCTGAAGCAGCCCTTATGCTATTACAGTTGCTGACTGCATCTGTTGGCTTCCTGCACAAATAATTTGAAACCGTTTATCTTGTTAGTATAACTCCAGCAACAGAATACCTCTATTGGGCTCTCCTGTCAGCTTTCCTGTCCACCGTGTATTATCTCTCCTACATCTTTATCATTTAAGCTTTATATCTCCACCCCTTATTTCTCCCTTTCTATAGCTTTAATGTCTTTCAAATACAGTGGTGATCTGAAGTGCACATCTTGTAGGTTTTCCCAAGTGCATCTTTTCTATTAAATCATTCATCTTCCTTAGTTCTACAATCTAAGCATTTTGTTAAACCTGTTTGTGTAGTCTTTCTAATAACCATTTTATTCTTTATACTAGTGTACTAGTTTGTGCAAAAAATAAAAGACTGTTCCATCCACCTATTTATCCATTTTCTGAGTCAACCCTTTGCAGCAGCACTGGGTACAAGGAAAGATCCATTCTGAGACAAGATGCTGATCCATCAAAGAGAACACTGATGTAGAGCTAGACTGTGGAGGGAAACAAAATTCAATAGATACAATCCAGAAGAACAACATTCAACATTCACATAGGGTGATTGAACTGAAATACAGGTCTGTGGAGCTCTACAGCTGTAGCATTCTGCCCATTTTTTCAAAATATTACCTCCTATGTGTAGGAAAAGGTTCACATAGTATGTATGGAGAACCTGGGTGAACCATAGTTGTGGACTGACAAGGGGCAGAGCCTAGACTACTTTCAAACTTGCCCTGAACATATTAGAATGGATTCAGTTACGGAGACTTGGAAGGCCATTCAATAATACAAATTTCTATGCCCTTCTGCAGTTAAGACACAAATATTTAGCAACACAACACAATGTGGGAAAACCTCATTTTCATAAAGCTATTGAAGGGGAAAACAACAGAGTTGGTCCCTTTGTGGACATTCTCTTCAGTGTCCAGACTGGCATCAGTCACAACCAACAAGTATCTGCTGTCATATGATATAGCTCCTAAAAGAATGATGCCAAGAGACAAACCCACTGTCACGAACTGAGTTAAAAGAAAGAAATTCTGAGAATACATCAGTATACTTCAGTACAGTTGGATTAAACCCAAACTGACACTCAAAAGGTGACATTTGAATAGAGACATTAAATAACATATTGCGAGCAAACTCGGACAAAGGTAAAGTGACACTCCAGTCAGATTAGGAGGAAGTAATATTGCAGTAAAGAATCTTCTCCATGTCTTGATTGACCCTTTCAGCTAAAACATTAGATTCCAGGTGATAGCCTGATACTAATTTAACTGAAATCACACACCTGGAACAAAATTTTTCTTTGCTCTTTCCCAAAAAGAAATGACATTCATCACTGTAGACAGATTGTCACCACTATACTGTTCAGTGCAGTCTTTCTTCAGGCAAGTCTTTGCAGTTTGTGCTGAGGTAGCAGAGGAAGATAACAATGTTATAGTTAGTTATTTATGCACTGTTGTGACCTGTAAGTATACTTTCTTTCTTTCTTTCTTTCTTTCTTTCTTTCTTTCTTTCTTTAATGAAAAATGAAACTACAAATCAAATTGGACATCTTGACCAAGTGAAAGAATGAATGTGTACAATTTCAGGTCAGTATTACTTATTTTTTGATTGATTTATCAGTTCATGCTCCCAACCCAACCTATTTGAGGCAAAGAACTGTGGGAAAACTGCAAAAGAGGAGATAAGATCCTAAAAATACCGAAAAATTACCAGAGAATGACAATGCTCTGAAGATATCATGATTCCACAACTAACCCTGACTTACACCATCTACTCCTCAGTACAAATTAGCTAAAGAGAGAAGAGAATTGAAGACTTTGCTGTCAACATCTGTTTTTCTGTGGCTTCTTTTGGTTGTTCTTGTTGAACAACGTTACAGAAAGGCAATCTAAGTGCAATTCTGATTTTTGCAATACAGTTTTATTTTTTGTTCAAAAAAGTTTTATAAATTTTGGTTTTCTCTTTGTTAAGGGAAACCACACTCTAGGTTCCAACCTTTCATTGTTATTGTTTTAAAAGAACCTCATTTCCAAAGGAACCAAGCTCCCTGTTCTTGAAACAGAAATATGTTGCTGGTTCTTAAAAGTATACATTAATGTCACAGGCAGTCTGTATTGTGACAACTGATGTTAGCACAAAACAGGTTTTATTTGAGTGTTACCTTGAGGTATGTAAATACCTTCTGACATACATGTTGGTTTTCCCTATCTGTCATTATCCTGGAAGGTCCAATTTCAGGTCTCTGATGGGGCTACAGAAGTTACAAAGTCAAGTCCATTAAATTCACTCTGTAATATCTCAAACAGACAAGCCAGTAAATTGACTTGACATGTCTTGTAGGCACATGGTATACAATATTTAGTAATAAGCCAAAGGATAATGTCTGACTAGAGACAAGAGCTGTAAATTTACTTTTCTTCATTGTACTTTAATATGATAATTAGAGACATATACAAAGAAAACAAATGTTCCATGTTTCCTGCCGAAAAGCAGTACTGAATGTCTTGTTTCACCTTTAAACTTCCCAAAATCAAATTTTCAACCATTGAAACTTTTGTCTATGCTACAAGAGATTGCACGAAGATGCGTGTCAGAATCGATCCATGGGTAACACTTCCATTGTCTCCCATTCATGCACAATGCCATTATTATCAGCCCATTCATTTTTCAAACATACCTGTTAGACTACATGTTCAGCTGGTACCAGAGTCTGTCTATCTATCTATCTATCTATCTATCTATCTATCTATCTATCTATCTATCTATCTATCTATCTATCTATCTATCTATCTATCTATCATTTATATAATGCCTTTCATATCTATCTATCTATCTATCTATCTATCTATCTATCTATCTATCTATCTATCTATCTATCTATCTATCTATCTATCAAAAATGCAAAAAATAAAACAAAAAGTTAACTGTTGCTGGATTTGGAGGCCCTGTTGGTAATCCTAGTTCAGAGTTAATAAACATAGTATTTTTCAAAGTGCATGTACTGAAGTCTCAAGCAATTTCTGGTAGATGCATCCAAACATTGTTGATGGCGGATCAATGTGGGGCTTCTCTGATAAATGACAGTGTTGAATTATTAAAATATTGAATCATTGCAGTCTTTTCAATAATGCAGCAAAGAGATCACTGCATCACTGAGCTGTGTTTGATAAATTTCTACATAGGTTAAGCTGCTTTTATTTTTTCATTTTTATGGTCAAGTCAAGCTTCAGTTTCAAGCAGCAGGAGAAGTGAGCTACTGTGACTGAGGTTCATGCAACAACAACAACAACATTTATTTATATAGCACATTTTTATACAAAAAAATGTAGCTCAAAGTGCTTTACAAAATGAAGAATAGAAAAATAAAAGACACAGTAAGAAAACAAAATAAGTCAACATTAATTAACATAGAATAAGTAAGGTCCAATGGCCAGGGTTGACAGAAAAAACAAAAAAATAAACTCCAGACAGCTGGAGAAAAAAAAAATAAAATCTGCAGGGATTCCAGACCATGAGACCGCCCAGTCCCCTCTGGGCAATCTACCTAGTGTCAGGGATGCCAGGGGCTATGACCCGGCCGAGACGCCAGGAGGGACCGGAAGAGGGTCAGAGCCCGGCCTGGACCACGTGGGGTTCGCCTTCCGGGTTGCTTTGGGAGCCACGGGTCAAGGGCTTGGAAGCTCTTCCCTGTAGGGGCCCGTGGCCACCGCCAGGAGGCCCAATGCCTTGGGATTTGTTTCCCAGCACTCCTGCCACACCAGGAAGTGCTGGGGAAGACTTTGACGGTGCCCGGGAGCAGCCGGGAGGACAGCCGACACTTCCGCCACGCTGGGGCGTGGCCAGAAGATTGCCGGGAACACCTGGGGCTCATCCGGGTCCTCCATAAAAGGGGCCGTCTCCCGTCATTCAGGGCTGGAGTCGGGTGGAGGTAGGACGAAGCTGTGGAGAGTGGAGGCGGCCCGAAGAAAGGCATTGTGGCCAGGACATTGGGTGTTTGGGGTTTTTGTGCACGTGACTAGGTCTTTGTGACCAATGGACTGGGGTCTTGGTGACCAACATAATTGTAAATAATTTGTAAATAAACGTGTGGTGGTGTCAAAACAACATGTCCGCCTGTCTGTGCCCGGGTACCGTTCACACTAGCATTAATGAAACAGTCCTCTTTGTATTTAGGGATCTCACGGAAGGACTTGATGATGGTGGTCACGTAGACTTTTGGCTTTCAGTCCATCATTGTTGGAGCATCATGATGCTTTGAGTAGGTGGTGGTGGCGCAGGCCGCCACCACAAAGAAACCGGAAAAAGAAACAAAAGAGAGAGTAGGGGTTAGTACGGATTTTAGAGCCACTATGAATAGTTATTATGATGAATTAAATGAAGGCAGAAATCAGACAATTAGCATATAATTTCCCTGAGTTTAACAATCAGGAGTGGCCGTCAAATTGTAAAATCAAAATAAAAAAAGCAAACAAGCTGAAGTAATCCTGTAACATTGTAATACTAAAACAGTTAACTACTTTGTAATTGAATTGCTCAGAATGTTTTTATTTTAGGACAGAAGACTTTGCAAATTTGCGAATCCTTTCCAAATTTGAGATTTTTTAAATTTCAAAAATATGTACAGCATGCTGCAGTAAAAATGTATCTGTCCCAAGGCAAATTTTCTTGAAGAATAAGTGTGCCTATTTAAAAAAAATGAATTCATTGGGAGCTGACTTGTTGAACATAGACAGACAGTCAGACAGACATGGCTATCGCCAAAGCAGTTTTTTGAATTACATGCAAGCACGCCTTAAAACGCAAAGGAAATCCGAAATCAGAGCCAAACAATACATGTAAGAGCTAATACCACAGCCAAGTGCTTAGGCAGTCAGTTGGTATATGTAGGCCTGGTCAGGTCACACCTTAAGACTCTGACCACATAATTGTAGGGAAAGGGACTAGGGCAAAGTAATAATAGAAAAAAAAATGAACTGATAAGGGAGTTGTAGTAAATTGCAGAAATTACAACATACTACAAAACAACATAGAACAATCGTATCACCAAGCAGACTTGGGTAAAAATGTAGGAACCAGTCCTAAATGCAATATCAGCAAGTCACAAGTGTAAAACTCAGACTTGTACACAAACACTTGGACAATTTAGTAATAAATACAAAACTTTTTAAAATCTTTGACAAGTTGTAAAACACTCGTACAGACCTCACCCCCATAGTTGTTGGGGTGCACACATCAAGGGAGAACAATATTTTGGCACCAACTCTGAGACATTAAATTGTCCTCTAGGATTTGAATCCTGAACCAATTGAGTTATGAAGCAACAATATTCTCCAGCCCTCTGAATATTTACAGTGTTGTCAGCTGTAAATCTGGAGGCGTACTGCACTTCATACATCATCCATTCTGAATGCATGACAGGTACTGACTATATTTTGAAACAGTCAAACATTTTCCAACTTTTACATTTTTTGCAAAGAAAGAGCTCAGCAAGAGATTTCTTTAACTGTTCTATTGTGAGGCTATTAACCTTTTGCACTTCTTGAAGCGGCTCTCTCTATGCAGCGTGACATTTGCGTGCTACATGCTAAAATGTACTTTTTAGCTTAATGAAAATGTTATGAACTCTGCTGCAGGGTTAGAATGTCTTGCCAGTAGAAAGAAAGAATCTGATGTGATTGTATTGGAGAGGTTGAATGAATCACCCTATATACTGTGTGCACAGCTTCATTTTAAATTTTCCCCTTCTGTTTTCAGGTGTCTATGTCATACTTTTCTGCAGTATATTCACTTATTTGGTATAAGAGAAAATTACAGCACATCCTGTCTCAGCTGACCATCAAGTAGGACCACTCAGCTCTAGAAATGTTGGGATTCATAAAATAGTTTTTCTTTATCTGGGCATAATAAAAATCCATTTCTCATTCTCATCTATCAAGAAACATTCCTTTCATTATTTTTCTTTTCAAAAATACACATCAGTCGATGTGCTGTGCATGCTTTCAATAATATTCCTCTCAAGATGAATTACAATTTTTAAAAAACATACAGTATGTGTGACGTGTATCTTCCTGTTTCTAGCTCTCCATGTTTATTAATTGATAATTTCTAGTGGATCAGATGATTAAAACTCAGTCACATTATATTATACCACATCAGTCAGTCCTTCATCTTTTTTTATCGTTTATTCTCACTAAGGCCCCAATGGTAATTAAATATATTTTTAAGAGACCTCCCAAGGGTTCCAATTAATCTTAAAACCATGTAGAACTCACAGCCCCGCAGCCAATTAAACTTACATCTTACATTTGTTAAAGTTTTTTATATTGCATATGTGACCTTCTTGAAACTTTAATAGCACATCATTTATTTCAACATGTGAAAATGTGGAGATGTTAGTGTGCTGGTTTAAACCCACAGCAATGGATGCAATGCAGGAAATAACCTTGCACGTTGTGTAAAATCTGTTTGCAAGAATACACTCACTTACACTTGATACACACATTGACTTGTATTCGGCCAACACCCCCATGTTAATCTAGTTTTCCCCTCATTTCTACAACATGTTCAGGTTAAGTTAGATGGTAACTCAGAATTATCCTGTTGTGTGTGTGTGTGTGTGTGTGTGTGTGTGCTTAAGTGTGCCCTGTGATGTACTGGCTTACTGTCCAGGGTTTACTTCTGCCTGACTCTCAGTGCTGCTGCAGCAGACTATGGCCCTCTGGGCCCTGAAATAGTTCAGGCAGGTTTCAAAACACAATGCATTGCAGAACCATTTGTGGCTGACTCTCCCAGCAAAAAAGTTGAAGGTGACTTGACGGTCTGCTTTGCTCATTTACCAATTACAACAACAAGATTTATTTCTATGTAGCACATTTTCATACATAGATTGTCATGCAAATTACTTTACAAGATGTCAAAGAAATAGTTGCAAGAAAAGAATAGCAAGAATAATAATGAATAAGTAATAACAAGTAAATCATTATGAGCTTACATAACATAGATACATAATTAATAGAAAAGCACAGTCCTTATATATAAAATATTGCATTCCCCAAAGTCCCCAAAGATTAGTCCGATGATTAGGTCAGATGGCCAGGAGAACAGAAAAAACAAAAAAACTTCAATTAAGCTGGAGAGTAAAAACAAAAATCTTAAGGAATTCCAAGGCTAAAAGACTGCCCAGCCCCTACTGGTTTTTCTTAGTAACATAAATATCCTTAAATCATCTCTCATTGTTTCCAGGCTTCATCCCAGAGGATTTGACACTGTAGGTCTCATGGCCAGCTGAGGTTTCTGCTTTCACAGGTGGCTAAATAGTGGCTTTGGTCAGGTGGTGGTGGCTCAAGATGCCACCAAAGAAGAAACGGAAGAGAAAGCAGAGAAAGGTAGAGATTAGTAGAGATTGCAAATCCATGCAAAATAAGATAACTCTATGCATTTACAGTCTATGTAAAGTACAACTTAACAGTAACTACGAAAAAGCCATATTACAAAAGAAGGGTTTTAGGAGTTTATAAAAAATTTCTACAGTATTAGCTGGGTGTATCTCTATTGGTAAAGTATTCCAGATTTTGGGTGCATAATGGCAAATGGCCGCATCAACACTTCTTTTATGTTTAGCTCTTAGAATAATAAGTAAAGCGCTATTAGAAGATCTAAGGTTACAACTTGGAGTGTAGGGCGACAGGTATTCCAAAATATAGAAAGGTTCATATACCATTAGTAGTATTTTAAAGTCACTTCTAAAGAACACGTGTAATAAGTGGTCTAATGTTTGCAATGTTCCTTAAATGGAAAAACTCAGTCCTATAATCTGGTTGATGTGCAATTTAAAGTTAAGGTCAGAGTTCACGATTACACCTACTTTCTTTACCTCCACCTCAAATTTTAATGCTAAGGGATCAAGTTCATTTCTAAGATTTCACTAAGATTTCTATTTTGTTCTCATTTAGCTTGAGAAAGTTACTATTTATTTATCCAGAACTAGAAGTAGACATTGGATCAAAAAGGTCAGAGTATCGAGACAGATAGTAAAGCTGCACGTCATCTGCATAGTCGTGGTGGTTCACCATGTGTTTCGATATAATCTGGCCTAATGGAAGCATGTACTGTAGATTTAAAAAAAGCAGTGAGGCCAGAAAAGATTCTTGTGGTGCACCACATACAATATAATGGACCTGTGAACTACTCGATCAATGCGCTGATGAGTTCAAGATCTGTTTCTATAAAAGCAAGCCAGCTTTACAGTACATTAGTGTCAGTTAGCTTATTACACATGTAGGCTCTAGCACCAACTTTGTTTTTTTGGTTTCTGAATGAATTGTGTCTTTGTCTCTAGAGTAATGCTTTCACCTCTGATTCTTGGTTGTCTGTTTTGTTTTTACTGACATAGACACTTTGCTATTCCAGTCCTGACTACGGTTTTATTTAACGAAGCATCTTTTGGTCTTTTGACTTCTCACTTACAACAGTCTTTAGACATGCTGTGCATCTCGTAGTAGCAGACTCCCAGCAGTACTTGTTTTGACGTCTGTTGTCATAACGAAGTTTTGCTCTCTGGATTTTGTTTTTGATAGTAATACTTTGGTTTTCTTAGAAACCTAATCCATTTATAGCTACTTTTTTTCTGGTCACTTAGGATCCACTGTGTCAGCAGACAATACAAACATTTGGCTGAAAATGAAAAAGTAGGTGAAATGAGTCTATGCAGTGGTCTGCCGAGCTGCTTTAAATCTTTGTGATTGGCACATCACCCCAGAGTTGTTTATTGTCATTTCAGGTTGCAGGGATAGTGTCAAACTATTTCATCGCCATCGTAACCTGTCCAGCACTATTTCCCTGTCATGTCTGACACTACATAAGACATGTTTTTGATATTTAACTTTTTTCCAATTTTAAGAAACAAATGATGAAAACAGGGTGGCATGATGGTGCAGTGGTAGCAGTGTTGCCCCACAGTAAGGAAATCAGGGTTCATGTCCTGGGTCCTCCCTGTGTGGATTTTGCATGTCTGAGTGGGATTCCTCCAGTTTCCTCCTCCTGCCCTGTGAAGTACTGGCATTTTTTCTTTTCTTGCACCCTATGCTAGCTGGGATAAGCACCAACACTCCCCATGACCCTGTTCAGGACAAAGTGGGTTAGAGCATGACTGACTAAAATAATAATAGCAACACACAATCCAGTAATGTGAAAATGACACAACAAGTACAATAGTATGTTCAAAAGACACAGCATTAAAATTGGCCCTCAACTGCTGTCCAGTGATGCTACTTAGTGTTGGGTGGAACACAATGCAAAACATTCAGAAAATATTTAGAAGTAGATTTATTTTCCTTAGCTATCCAAACAAGTGAAGTTTCATGAACCTCTGCCAATTTCCAATACTTTATTGTATGAATTGTGGAACGTGGCCCGGACACAGACAGACGGACATCGTTTTGACACCCAACACACACATTTATTATTTATAATATTTACAAGTTAATCAAGTGCACAACCCAGTGCCTCCAGCACTGATCCCCCAAACTCCAGGCCTCACTCTCCAGTGCCTTCCTTTTGGCTGCCTCCACTCCTCTCTCTCCAGACTCCAGTCCACTTCCACCCGCCTCTTGACTCCGAATGAAGGGAGGTGGCCCCTTTTATAGCAGCCCGGATGGGCTCCAGCTGCTCCCCGACACTCCTCCGTGGACACTCCCCTGTGTGGCGGAAGTGCCAGCTGCACACCCGGAAGCCCTCCGGGTGTCTCCAGTCTTCTTGCCCCCAGCACTTCCTGGTGTGGCGGAAGTCCTGAGGACCAGGGCTCTTCAGGCACCGGGGCGCCCCCTGGTGGTGGCCACGGCCCCCTACAGGGTTGAGATTCCAAGCTCTGCATCCGTGGTCCCCAGTGCAACCAGGGCGGTCACCCCCTCGTGGTCTGGAGGAGGCGCAAGCCCTCCTCCTGTCCTCCTGGGCGTCCCGGCTGGGTACCACCCTCAGCCGCGTGCCACAGAATATTTGCAGCCAAGTAATAAAACAGAAGGTGAGGTTATGCTTTTTTAATGCATTCCACTTTTGAATTCCAAATAAATAATTTTTCATTTGAGTCTAACTTCTTAAGACAGGAATTATTCAAATATATGGTACTAGTTGTGTTAACCATCTAAGACAGGTTGAAATCTTAGTAATCGTTGTAGACTTCAGTGTTAACATATGGAATTTTTTTGTAATGCATTTAGTAATTAAGTGCACTGCATTTGTCATTCCAACAGATGGCACATCACACAATTTTGCTCAGTGCCCCAAGCCACCCCAGCTGGGGTCATAGTGTCTCCGGAGTTATTGTATTTATTGCAATTTGCAGTTCTTTTCTATGAGAAGGGAAAAAACAAGAGTGTTGTATATAAAAAAGCCCCCCATTATGAACAAAAGCTGTATACTAAATACAGCTATTTTGAGGTTTGGTAAAATGTACAGTAATTTGAATTCTCTTCTTATGTTTCCACCTTTCCTGCTTCTCAACTAGCAGCACCAGGCAACTCGGCTAGTCTGGTGATAACGGTGTAATAATTACCTGGGAAGTTCACTGGAGGATTAAATTGAGTGAATAAAAAAATTTGGGATGTGAAATACAAAGGGAAAGAGGAAACAATAAAGAAACTAGCCAAATTTTCATTTTTCATACCAAATGTAACAACTAAAGCATAAACCCAGAAATTGTTGTCAGAATTAACTTAACGAAATCCTAACTCAAAAATGAATTCTAAGGCATCTCTAACAATTTAACTTTAGCACAAGAGGATAAGGGAGAACATCAGGCTACCATCTTGTATTAAGTGCAACATGATGACCCAAGTCTGCATCACTTGAGCAGCATCAGGCATAAGAACTATAAACAATATGGCTGCGACCATGAAAAGACAGCAACGAAATGGCTGTGATCACACATAATACAAAACACAAAATAGCCAGAATAACAAAAATTAACCAGAATAACAAAAAGATTAATAAACGTGAAAAAATTCAAGCAATTAAGCATTACGGGGAAGCCACAGCAAATCTTTAATTAATATTGAAATCTTTTAAGACAGACTTGGTGACTTTTGATTTTGCTTTATTCATTTGGCAAACTTTCCATGAACAGATATTTTTAATGATCAACAAAGAGAAAAAAAGTGGCTTTGCTACTAGATTGCTTCCCTAAATTAATCAAAAATGGATTCCTGTCTTCAATTCACAATATCTTCCACTACCTCCGGAAGCACAAAAATAGCACCTGTAATGTTATTCCTCGACACTCGCATATCCTTAGATGCACAAGGTATCGCAGCACTTGCAGAAAACAAACAGGGAGGCATAAAGAAAATAAAGCCTAGAATGCTGCCAAAACAATCAGAACTGCACCGTAATGCTTATAGGCTCATTCTGACAATAAAACACTAAAAATGGAGTTTTGAGAATTCGCTTTTGAACTAATCAAGTGTATCTCATTTATGCAAAATACCATCTAGTTAAATATAAGTGGAGGACACAAAATCCCATTATGGGGACTGTGATGCTCACTGATTGAAGCTGTAATATGTGATCTGAAGTCAGAAAGGAGTCAATTCACCTTACTGCTGCACTTCTTATCTGGTGAGAATGGTAAGGAATTTCAAGCAACCAAAAAGTGACCAAGTCCTCAAATGAAGCAGTATGATATTTATTATGTAGGAGATGCTGTTACACAACTTTGGAATTAAAATTAGGTTAAACAGATTCTCTTTGGGTTTTGCTTGTTGCTAGAACTACATCAAAGTTTTTGTTCCAGTGTAGTCTTTTACACTCAGCCATCCAAGGTTTAGAGTTAGCCCCTGACACCATAAAGTAGGGGCTGTATGCACAAAGGTACGTATTTCACATCCTTTAAAAGTAGTTTTAAAAACCTTCCAACTTTTGAAATTGAAATGATGGGATTTTTTTCCTTTCCAGTTCTGAAGATATTGTGTGTATATATATCTTGTATATACTGTATATAAAAGCCAAATAACACTGACTCACTCATCACAAAATCTCCTGAACCATGAGGATTTGGGACTTGAAATTTGGAATGTAGGTTACCCTTGGCCCATAGGTGCTCGGTAAGAAACGGTTATATAAATTTCTTGGTCCAAGCGTGAAATTTCTTATAGTTTTTTAGACCCATTTGTATGTCTGTCCGCTTTTCACGAGAGAACTACTTAACGGATTTAGATATTTTTTTTTCTATAATTTGCTTGAACATTCCGGTTGATTTTGCGACTTCTCTCATTTCACTAAGAATCATTGTTTGCTTGCAGGAGTGATATATTCGCGATAATCCGAGACAGAGGTTGCAGGCCGAGGGGAGATGGAAGAGTGACATCAGGAGTAGAGAGCTGGGTCGGGCCCTCCTCACTGTCCTGCTTCACTAATACGCGGGTCGAAGCCGCAGGGGAATGGATAGTGTGTATATATGTAATGAAGGAAAATATATTTTTATTTTACTTAGGGTAGATTATTTTGAGTGTATTTGGTCGCAGCATTAAAGTTCAGATTTTCTATGTTTCATATCTCTAGGTACTTCATTGACACTGGGAAAAGAACAATGCAATGTACAAAAAATAATTAAGAAAAACACGTCTGTCTGGCTAGTGGGGTGCCTCAGTATTAATTTGAAATACATGCTTACATACTTGTTGAGACATTAAAACATGTTGAAATTGATAGTATGTTTCCTTTGTTATGAATATGTTCAATACAGAACTTCACAGTTTGATATTTCCACCACAGTGACTTGAGGCTTTCCTGTTGTTACGTGCCTATTGAACTGCCAACTGGGATTTAGGTCCTGTCTGAATATTTGCTAAAAATACACTAAATTAAACTGTATTCTCAGTTATCAATGGTAAATTCACTTTGTTCTTTAATCCAAAAATAAAGATAAACAATTTTCAGAAAATACTCTTTTCAAGTAAAAGTCATTTACCAATGTATTTTTGTCCAGGATTATGAAGCAATGAGGGAAAACACAGTTTTTCCTAAATTTAGAATGGTATTGTACTGGTAAAGGGCCTAAGTCCATGAATAAGTAAAGTTAAGTCTAGATCTATGCAGTAAAGGTGAAGACACCTTATTGTTTCACTTCATTGTTTCAGTTTTGTCAGCTTTTTTTCCTTCTGCCATTATTAAATTTTGACTCATTATCAGATTCATCAGACTATTATAGTGAAAGTTATTTGGAATGTTTTTCTTAATAATGTTTGCTTCATCGTGGGAGATTTTGGAGTGACCCTATCCTTAAACATGTGATATTACCATATTCCTTTTATTCTCACGCCTAGATTCTTTGCTATATATGAGTAGACCCACACATATGTCCTCCACCCAAGCACTTGCCCTTACATGTCTGGTAAGGAGACACAGCCAACAGCCAAACTAATTCATTTGACACCTTGGGCTTTTCTCCATCTTTACACATAGCTGACTGCTACTGCTCTCCACTTCCTCAAATAGGGAAAGTCCCCTCTACATCTCTAGACCCCAGAGTGGCAAGACAGAGCAATATTGCAAGTAGAGGAGCAAGTACGAACTTCTTATTCATTCATTTTAGATTTAACATACCTAATATGACTAAAGCAGAAACAAAGAAAGTAAGTGTGGCAATCGCACCATACAACCTGGATGTTCATCAGACGTCACAGACAGTGCTGACCAAAGCACCCAGTGTGCATCAGTGATCAGTTCTTGCATGTAGCTCAATGCATGGGTCCTCTCATCTTTTGGTCCTTCCTGTTCCTCTGCTGCTACTGAAAGCTGCTGATTTTTACGGTTTGTTGGAGCACAAGGTGAACACACATCACCTTATTCTCTGCGCAATATCATTTCAACAATCCATATCAGCACTTTTTCATGAGGTAAAAGTATGTTTCGGGGTCTCACTTCTGCATACACATACCCTAAGTATGAAAAGTCCAGGAAATGCCCATTCTGCCATGTTTAATACTTGACCTTTAGCTAATCTTCATGATACAGCAAAAGAAAAAAATGACTTTGCAATTACATTTTCTTTTGTGTGGTTGATACTAGCTACTAACAGGATACAAAAGTTTTGTCAAGGTGAATCGAATGAAATAACCCTGCCTGCTTATCTTCTCCTAATGGGCTATTTATGGTATATGCCTGTGAGAGGTACCTGAAGGAATTCTAACTGCATCACCAAATCATTTTTGCAGACTCAATGATTCCGATTCAAGATCTAAGATCCTCCTATCAAAAAGAGTGGGCACAGCTACCCTACACAGTCAACTCACTTAGCCCACTTTGTTTATGTCACTACCAACCCAGGACTCATGAGTGTAGGTGATGATGTGCACGTAGATTTGAAAGTACCACAAGATGACTCAGCTCCCCACAACAACTCAATACCATGTTCACAAAATGGTTGTACCAATTCTTGGGTCAAACCCATATAGTCATTAAATACAATTAATGTGAATAGATGATCCGCTGTGGCGACCCCTAATGCTAGCAGCCGAAAGAAGAAAAAGTCATTTAATGTGAATAACTTACTGGAATTATTTTTTTTAAATCATCCAAACTATGTACTGTACATATTTTTAGATTCATTTTTTAATTCACAAATGTATACAGCTTTTTTACAAAGAGATACTTTTTACTGAATTATTCTACAGTTTCAGTTTTCAAGTCTACATGTTGGTACATTTTTACTTTTGTGTGATGCATGCATTTATGTTTTTTTTTTTTTTAATGCATCCATGCAACCTGCTCATTTCAATACATAGTCTCAAGGAGCCAACGCTTATCACAGCAGGATTAGGTGCAAAGTTTAACACATCAATATTCCTTAATATACTGTAAATATTCTAAGAAGCTTTTTTAATACTTGAAGCTAAACTTTGCTTTTACAGTCACACTTAAGATTTTTAATTTTGCTGTGAATCCAGGTACATAATTCCTGATATGTATCTGTTCCATTCTGATTTTGAAATAAAATGCTTAATTGTTATTAATTTTTATTTTTGGTTTGTTTACTTGTGGCTCCATTGATAATAAAAAAAGATCTTTTCAACACAACTTGATACATTTTTACTATTGTGCAACAACCACCCATTTAAGAAAGGCAGTTGATCAAATACACTGGGTTAAACAGCACAGACTTGGAAATTATATTCAAAAGGTACTTGTTGTGTTTTGAAATGAGTAGAATTAAATAAATAAGCACATTAGGAATACAAAATGATAAGAAGGTGAGACAAAGCAGCCTTTTGGACTTCATATTTCAGTTTGTACATTTGGGTCATGCTGGCAGCTGTGATTGTTGTTAGAAATTAATGTAAATTTTCAGGAAGTAGGGCTTCTGACTGAAGATGATAATACAAGTGAGATGATTATTAGAGTTCATTAGCACTTCAGAGATTTTCTACAAAGTGTTACTTTGTAACTGCTGCACAACAGCCTGAGGTTATCATGAAAAAATGTATGAAGTCAGAACCAGGTTGGTTGTCTTCTTCATGTAGCTTAGTGACATTTCCTTAGGCTTCTTGCTGTGATGCCAGAACTGGAGAAAATGTTGTGTGTGTGGGTGTGTGTGTGTGTGTGTGTGTGTGTGTTAGTAATCACTTATACATGGCGTTTATGGTCTGTGTGACTACCTGTTTGAAGCAGTATTTAATGGAGTGAGTTCCCCATTGCTATTGATTAGTTTTGAGCTACAAATATGTTTTACTCTTGTTGGATTATTTTCTTTGTTTCCTTTTGTATTATATTTAAAATTTGTGCCCATCCATCTTCCACACCTACTTTATCTCGAGCAGGGTCACTGTTAAGCTAGAGCAGGGTCTCAGCAAGCATTAGGTACAAGGCAAGAGCAACCACTGGAGAGGATGCCAGTCCATCATAAGGTCATCACAAACACACACACACACACAGAATAGGGATAATTTAACATGCCATGCCAACCAACCTGCATGTCTTTGGACTGTGGGAGAAAACCGGAGCCCTCAGAGGAAACCCACACAGACACAGAGAAAATTTCTTTTAACCTTTTAACCTCATCTATTAGATATCGACTTTGTATTGCCATAGGAAGTAATCATTATGATTTAAAAAATGTGTGAAGCTCCAGAGTATACTCTAGTAATTTATTATCTTGTTAAATACGGGCTGAAAAATTTAGTAGGCATCATTCATTGAAGTCTTGGCAACAAAAGATTTGATTTAGTCAACCAAATGAAGGTGATGGTTACATACCTAGGGAGAGTGGATGAAAGGCTTTTTAGGAACTTGATCATGCTGCTCCCATTAGCAGTGGGTTAGGTTAAGGTTACTGCACAGGCAGGACTTGATTATGTGTGCCGACATCCTGACCCTTCTGGCTCTGGCAAAAATAATTTTGTGACATCTGAAGAGTTAGGCTATATCCTTTGTACTATGGTTTGATTTGGAAAATTGGATTATGACCTTTGATTCTCATAACGTTTATCAGAATATGTACAAATTCTAATTTTGTTTCCTTTTTCTGATTGTAATTGTTGTTTATTTTACCAGTATTTTTATGAAGCCATCGCACTGCCCTTTTGTTTAATACTTTTTTATGAATGTCACCATTTCATACATTTCCTTTGTTTTTTGTCAAGGGACATACATGGATTGTCATCTGAAATTTCTTTAAAAACAAGGGAATGACCTCAGGATCGCGTACTACTAGAAAACAGAAGAAACATTACAGCTTTCTTTATTTAAATTTTAACTTGAATATGACCTTTTTTTTTTTAGTAATTTTGGGTTTGGTTACTTAGTTCTCTTGATCTTTAGGATTTGACTCTTTTCCTATTTTTTAGTGACTCTTTGGATTCTCCCCAATAAGACTGTCATTTCTATGTCATGATTCCCCACCTTGTTGTCTGTTTGGTTGCGTCATCATTTCCAATAAATTCATCATTTTGCAGAAAGCCAGAAAATGACTTTTTGGGTCTGAGAAAGCAATGTGGAGTTTGAACCCTCCTCACTAGCACTGCTGTGTCATGACTGTTTTAGTGTAAAGTCAAATTTTTCATCTATCAAAAAGATGGAACAACACAATGCGTAATGATTCAGGGTCTAGGTGATTCTCGAATTGTTACATTAAGCCATCCTATTGTACTTCATAAAAGGAAACACCTAGAAACAACAAAGAAGCAATGTAAAGATTATCACGTCTCTTCCACAGCACCATAAGACTGACTTTGTCTATGAGGTGTTTATAGGTTCATCTTTTGTCTGCATGGGCTTTTCTCTAGGTAACGATTCCTTAACCATATCCCAAACATTTGTATGCCAAGTTGTCAGTTTTATATTGGCCAAGATTAGGTGTTTAAGTGGGTTGAGCAGTGGACTGTGACTCCATCCAGTGTTGGTTCTTGCCATGTGCCCAGTGCTGCAAAGGTATGAAAAACTTAGGCATGTGATGTTATGTTATTTTTAAGCATAAATCATCAAGAGGGATTGACTTGGATCCAGTGCTGTCAATATAGACTCCATCTCATTACAACCCTAAAATCTGGGCAAAGTCAGTTTCAGTAAATGGATGTTGAACGTTGAAGGTTCAAATTAAACAAAGGTTTTTTTTTTCTGGATGGCGGTGGTGGACAGGAACTTTGAGTGGTGCAGAATAAACAATTTAAATCTAAATTTGTTCAAAACCAAAGCCAGGATCATTGGCCTTTGTTGTGGCCCAGACATCAGTCTCACTAATGGAAGTGGATGGTCAGAAATAGAATAGGTGTGGGATAAAAATCGAGATGTCACTACTGATTGCAGAGTCAGTAACTGAATGGTCTACTATTTCTCATGTTCTCATAATCTATGGAGTTAATAGTTTAACAGTTTATAAGCACTGGCCATGCCTGTCCTTCAGCAGAAAGTTGGATAAAAGCAGAGGTCCAGCATTCACTCTGTCCTTGAAGTATTCCAAGCATGTCTCCTTGAATTTATTATAGCATATTAAAATCTATTAGAATAGTGTCTTAAGTCTTAAGTAAGGAAAATTTCCTGAACAAACTTTACATTGTCTGCTGCAGAATCAATTGAACATCTAGAATCACTAAGTAGTGTTCATAATAAACAGACAAGACAAAAGTTTCATAGAATACAGTATTTTAGATTAAATTAAATTATTACATATAACTTCTCTGTACAGATTCAGGTCCCTACATTTTGGGCCGTATCTAATTTTTTTCCTGCTTCTATCAGGCTGTCAAAGTCGTAGAGTGAGTGGAACTTGATTTTACAGTTGATTTATTTTATTTAGTGTTTCACATGGTTGGTTTCTGTTTTGTCTGGTCTATTACAGTCTATGAAAGTCTGAAATAACATGAGCACCATTCTGCACAAGAAGTCTCTAACATAAAAATATAGTTATTTAAAATGAAATTGAGGTAGTATGGCCAAGCGATAGAGATAGCTTTGAGAACTTTAGTTTTGAGAACTTTCGCTGAAATAAGATGTCCACTTTACTGAAATTCTTGAGATAAATGGTCCTGGTTTGTTCTAAGCACAAAAGGATTCAGATATGTTATGAAAGTACTTAAAATGTTTTCTAGTCTTTTTAATTCATAGTTTCTCTTTTTCATTTTTCTTATCTTGTTTCATTCAGGTCTGTATCTAAGTTGGCTAGTTAAACTATTGTTTCATTGCCCACAGAGATCGTTATATACTTAGAAACTTTCTGTCAATTGTTCCAAAGTTAGATCCTTGCACTTTTGTTTTTTATTTTATTGTCATTTTGTTTAGAATGTCACCAACGTACTAAGCTTAGAAACAAAACCTCAAAGTAATGTTATGCTTTAAAAAAAGGTAAAAAGGAAAGCAAACATAAATTCATACATTAGCACAATTATTTATGTAGTTCAAACAATAATGTTTTTCAGACATATCTGTTAAATCTTTGTCATTTATATATTTGTGCCTAAAGATGCAACAGTTTCAAGTCGACGCATTTACAAAACAAAAGGAGCTGATGGAGAGGTGCGAAGGGATTTAAGGTGGGCTGGGGTTACAAGTTTTTTTGTAGGCTTCAGGAATTCTAGTGTTAAAAGTCTTGCCCCTTGTAATAAGAGTCAGGATTTGGCTTGTTTTTCTTTGGAAGACTCTGCTGTCTCTGTTGTCTAGCAATTTTGGGTTTTAGCTTGGCATCTCTTTCTTCTGCCAGTGAACCTTTGCTCTACCTTTGTGCCTACTGTAGGCTCACCATGTCTATAGTTTGAAACTTGCCAGGGCCACATTCTGCTAAATCCAAAATGAATTGCAAGGTCAGAAGCTAATCTATGAAGTCCTGGAGTCACCAGGCCACAAGTCCCCCTGATGCCCTCTAAGGTTATTGCACCTCAAACTCTTTTGTAATATTTAAAGGACAATGTGCTTTTAGGTGGTCGTGGAATCTCTAGATGCTCAGTTTTGGACTTTGTGTACACTTGTGCATTGTTATTATATTACTTACATTATTTGTATTGTTATTCTGAAGCTGCCATTTTGTATTGTTTGTTGGATGGTTTTCTTCATTTTGTGGCTATTTCTGCTCAGCTGAGGCCATAATGTTTATGATTGCCAAGCTTGCATTGTGATATCCCACTTGTAACATATGGTGGCACACAGCTACTGGTTACTGGGTTTTTGTCTGTGATTTGTGGCTCTAGCCTTGCTGCTTTACCCTTTGGAAATCAGTTTCCTGCTCACAAACTACTGTTGCTTTTTCCTTTTTATGATCCTGTCCAGATTGTGACACCATGATTATTATTTAGCTTCTGGTCCATCTCAGTTATGAGAATATTTGTTACATTTAAATCCTATATACTATCGCCTAACAGGATAATGACTAACCTATGATCAGTCCAATGGTGCTCACATGTAAAAGGTGCATCACGCTCTCATTTCTGTCTTGGAATCATGTGGTACCAGTCCTCTATGGCATCAGTCTCCGCCTCTATTGATTATTATTACGTACCTCTGACATTTACAGGGTTGCCATCTCTTTAGTGCTTTAGATGCATGTTGCAGATTACTGTTGTAATAAAAAGATTAAAAAAAAAACAGAAAAAAAGGGTTGGTGTACCAGCCTTGTATTTTGTTGAGCAAAAAAGAGATGATTAGAACAAATTGAAAATAGAGGGTGTATTTTCAGAAGCAAATGCATGGTTCATACTGGCAAGTGGAGGTAGAGCTTGAGCTAGCGGTTATATAGTCTCCTGGCTGTAAAAGGCAGAATTAGGCAAGGGACTGGAGGTGAGCTCATGGATGGTTGACTTTCAGAGCTTCTGGTCTGTAGATGAAAAAATAGTATCCATAAACAACAGTGCCTTCTCTCGTCCCGGGTACAGTCTTTACACCAGTCATTAGAATAGTCCCTACTCATGCGTGTGTGACACCGGCCAGGTCTCAACTTTTTATCTTCTCTACTGATGCCCCAGTCTATTGTCCTCTGGATCACATAGTATAGTTACAGAACTTTCTGCATACTTAGTGCTCTTATTCCAACACTGTAGGTCTAAAACTGTTGAGCGGTAGTGCTATTAAGTCACCACAATGATAGGACTTCAGAATACATGCAACTTAAGTTTAACTCCTTAGTGTATGAAAATCCAAAATGTTAATCTAGCACTACTATAAACAAGCAGAATGTATACACATTTTGTCAAAGAAAATGACTAAAATCACATCTATTGCTCAGCCATACATGAGGCAGGGATGTGTCAAATCAGATCGATATCTGTTTGTGGAAAACTGTGGGAGTGAAATCAGTCTCTTTGAAGTGGGTTCATCTACATCAGGATCAAGATATCATTGGCAATGTGGTGTTTCTGGCCATAGGCAATCATTCAAGTGAATTCCATCCAAGCTGTATTCATAAATAAAACATTTGCTAAAGAATAAAAAAAGCAAATTAATCAGAGTGATATTCTTGAAGCTTGATGTCATGGCTTCTGAAGCCTAATACATGCTGCTTGACAAGGTAGTAGAAATGTTTTAAATACTTAGTATGTTATTATATCCATCCATCCATTTTCTAACCCGCTGAATCCTAACTACAGGATCACGGGGGTCTGCTGGAGCCAATCCCAGCCAACACAGGGCACAAGGCAGAAACCAAACCCGGGCAGGGTGCCAATCCACCGCAGGACACACACAAAGCACACACTAGGGCCAATTTAGAATCACCAATCCACCTAACCTGCATGTCTTTGGACTGTGGGAGGAAACCGGAGCGCCCAGAGGAAACCCACGCAGACACAGGGAAAACATGCAAACTCCACGCAGGGAGGACCTGGGAAGTGAACCCGGGTCTCCTAACTGTGAGGCAGCAGCACCACCACTGCGCCACCGTGTTGCCCTGTTATTATATTACCAAGACAAATATCTTATGGAACTCAAGGTAATGTTTCAGTACATTTTGTGAAGAAGGGGGCTGTACACATCCCTAGAAGACACAGTCGCTCCTCCGAAACCCCCTCTGAAATGCTGATACAATGGGAACAAATATAGTTTACCTCCTCTTTGCTCCGTTAGATTCTGGGCTGCTGCTTCTGCTTTATTATGCTGTTTACAAATAAAGTTTATGTTTCTTGAAAACCCTGAATGAATCTGTGCAACTGTGTAACCCAAGCGTGACAGGTGGTACCAGAAGTGGTTGCACAGATGGATCCTCAGGTTCGATGTGAATGTTTTGCTTCCTCCAGACCCAGAGGTACTGCCTCCTATTCCTGCTGTTGCTCCTAAGATCACCTAGCGAAGGGCTGTGCGCTTTGCCAATGGAAACTGGACCTGGATCGCCCTGTTCATACTCAGTTGCAGGATGTAATTCATCTCATTCACGGCTGGTCGGAGGGAGACCTGTTCGAGCGGATTGTGGAGAAAGTAGCAAGTGATATGGTACTGGCGGGAATTCCTGAAGTTCTCCGGGATGAGTTTTTCATCACGATTTTGACTTGGTCTCCACCTTGGACAATTGATTGGAAGGCTCCCAGGCTGGTTGGAGATGGGGTGGTGCATTGGCTCTGCCAGGGACACACTCTCAACCTGCCTGAGATCGTCGCAATGAACAGCAGGCTCAGTGCACTGAACCTGAACATCCAGTTTCCTCAGAAAGGCCATTATGGGCTCCCATTGTTACTGATGTTACCACATCTAGAGAGGCTCCTGGTTGTAAACACCGCCGTGCATATTTCAGCAGTTGTGTTGAGCGCAGATGTTTCAGATGTGATCAGGTTGGCCACCTCACCAGAAAATGTTGCCTCTCCCCTGCTCGGTCCTTGGCAGTCGGCTTAGCTGAGGTGTGTTGCTCCCATGTTTCTTCTACTTCACTAAAAAAGGACCGATTAATGATTTCCGTGATGTTAGCAGGCCGCAAGATCACTACCTTGTTGGACTCAGGTAGTAACCTTTGTGTTGTCAGATGTGACTGCCTCAGCAGTACTTCCCCATGTGGCACTGAGACTGTGAACATAAGCTGTGTACATGGGGATGTTATGGACTATGAGGCAGTGCTGCTTCCTTTAAAATATAAGGGTCAAAACTTTAAAGTTTGGACTGCCATTTCGGATTCCATGGCCTTGCTGATTGGCAGGAGGAATGATGCCCTATTCCCTAGGCTCTTAGCGGAGTTTGGAGCACCAGCCCTAGAGCCCCCTGTCATCATGAATGAAGGAGAGGAACTGGTGGCTGTCAGAGAAGGTCTTGAGCCTCGATTGGACATTGAACCCAATTTCTTCAGTGAGACCGGGAGTGACTCCTCCAATTTCTTAGAACGGCAGGCTGGCCCATCTACAACTTCTCATCTTGCAAATGCCACTAAACACAAACCAAGCACTAGCGAGAAGATGGATTTCGTGCTCTTGTAGCATGCTGATAGATCATTAGTCTAAACAGGCTTGCTTAGCTAGTGACTCCTACTACTAAGAGCGTGAGACTGGAGGCTTGAAAACCCCATACTTTCTTGAGAAAGGTGACTGCCTTTTTAGAGTAATTTCAGATCATTTAGTGGGTGAATTTATTGAACAGTTAGTTGTATCTAAAGTACATAGGGACATTCTTTTGCAGTTGGCCCATTCTCACATCTTGGGTGGTCACCTGGGAGCTGATAAGACTAGAGATCATTTATCAAAGCAATTTTATTGGCTGAATATGGGCAAAGATGTTGAACGATTCTGTTGTTCGTGTCCTGACTGCCAGATCGTCTCTCCTTATAAACCTCCTCGGGCTCCCCTTTCTCCTATGCCTATTTTGGACATTCCTTTTCAACGGGTAGGACTAGATATTGTTGACCCTCTTGCTAAGAGTAAAAATGGGTTTCAATATATTCTTGTGTTGGTTGACTCTGAAGTGGCTACTCTGAGAAAAGTCAATTCCTCAAATTTTGCCAAAGCTCTGTGTGATATATTTATTCGTATTGGCATCCCAAGTGAAATTTTAACTGATCAGGGAATGCCTTTTACTTCTTGCGTGATGAAACAATTATGTAACAACCTTGCTGTTAAGAAATTAAGTAAGACTGTTTACCATCCACATACAAATGGGTTGACTGAGCGATTTAACAAGACTTTGAAACAGATGATCAGGTGGGTTGCTCATGATGACACGACGTCTTGGGACTCTGTCCTGCCTTTCCTTATGTTTGCGGTACAGTAATCGCCGCAAGCATCCAGTGGCTTGAGTCCTTTTGAGTTGTTGATTGATAGGCGCCCACGAGATGTCTTGGATGTTGTTCGTGAGGAATGGACAGGGGTTCTGACAAAAGCTCATGAGCAGAGCTTTGCAGATCTGATCATTTCGTTGCAAGACAGGATTTCTAAACTTTCTTCTATCGCTGTGGAACATCAGCAACGAGAACAAGAAACCCAGAAACAGCTATATGATAGATGCTGTAAGCTCTCTGAATTCAAACCCAGTGATCGTGTTTTAGTTCTGATTCCATCTGAACCGCACAAGTTCCTAGCAAAATGGCAGGGTCCTGCCACTATTGAGAAGCTTATGGGGCCTGTGAATTACAAGGTCAGAATACTGGGTCGCTGCAAACCTTTCCAGATTTTACATGTTAATCTCTTGAAGGAGTGGCGTGACCCACAGAGGCTTTGCGCTTCCTTGGTTACTGTCTCCCATTCCGATGTTGCCTTTGGTGACGTTTTGACTAACTCTCAAAAGGCAGAGTTTTTAACTTTGATTGAACGGAATACTGATGTTTTTTCCACCCTGCTGGGCTTGACTCACTTTGCAGAACATAAAATCACCACTGAACCCGGTGTTAAGGTACAGATGTGCCCGTTTCGGATCCAGGAAGCACAAAGAAGTCAAAAAGATGCTGGCATTGGGTCTAATTCGTGAAAGTAAAAGTGACTGGTGTGGTATCCGGCTGGGGCTGGAGCCCGGCCGGGACGCCCAAGAGGACTGGAGGAGGGCTTGTACCTCCTCCAGACCGCAAGGGGGCGTCCGCCCTGGTTATGTTGGGGGCCTTGGGTAAAGGTCTTGGAAGCCCAGCCCTGTAGGGACCCGTGGCCACCGCCAGGCAGCGCCCCGGTGCCTGAATATCTCTGGAGCCCAGCACTTCTGCCACACCAGGAAGTGCTGGGGGGAAGACGACAGGGGACACCCGGACGGCTTCCGGGTGCTCAGCCGGCACTTCCGCCACACTGGGGCGTTTCTGCGGAGGGGTGCCGGGAAGCAGCTGGAGCCCATCCGGGTTCCTATTTATTGGGCCGCCTCCCTTCAGTCGATGGCAGAAGTCGGGTGCAAGGGGACGGAGCTAGAGAGAGGACGGGAGGCAGCCAAGAGAGAGGCACAAGGACTGTGATGCCTGGACATTTGGGGGAACAGTGCTGGAGGCACTGGGAATTGCACTGACTCTTGTTGTTGTAGATAATTGTAAATAAAAGGTGTGTGGTGAACTTATGATGTCCGTCTGTGTGTATCCGGGTTCAAGTCCACACTGGTCAGTCCGGTCGTATTAGTCCCAATATTGGACAGTTCGGTCCAGTTCTTTATTGATTTCAGGTGCTTGAATAAGGTCTCTAAATTTGATGCTTATCCAATGCCCCGTGTTGACGAGCTCTTGGAAAAATTGGATAAGGTGTCCTATATCTCCACACTGGATCTCACGAAAGGTTACTGGCAGGTAACTCTTGAGGCTAGCAGTTGTGAGAAAACTGCATTTTCAACTCCTGACGGTCTTTACAAATATACTAGACTTCCGTGTGGTCTCCATGTCGTGCCTGTAACTTTACAGCATATGATGGATCAGATCTTGCGCCCTCATTCTGAATATTCTGGGGCATACCTCGATGATGTTGTGATTTTCAGTAATGATTGGCATACACATTTAGAACGACTTCAGGCTATCCTTGATAGCTTGAGACAGGCTGGCTTGACAGCTAACTTTAAGAAGTGTAGGTTGGGTATGTCTGAGACACATTATCTGGGTTAATCAATGGGATTGGGTTTTCTGCACCCCCAACTTAGGAAAGAGGAAGAGATTCTTGCTTACCCACGTCCAGAGATGCAGAAACAAGTTTGTGCCTTTATTGGGGCTTGCCGGTTATTATAGAAGATTCATCCCTGATTTTGCAAATAGGGCTGCTCCTCTTTCCGATCTTAAATGAGGCAGAAAGAACCGCCCTGTTTTAAGAGCAGATGATTGTGAACATTCCTTTTGTAATTTGAAAACTGCTTTGTCTTCTTATTTGGTTTTGTGGAATCCCGACTTCTCTAAGGATTTTGTTCTACAGACAGACGCTAGTGCGTTTGGTTTAGGTACTGTCCTGTCTCAGGTTTTTGATGGTGAGGAGCACCCTATCACATTTTTTTTGTATAAAATTTCTTCCTAGGGAATGCAATTATTCGACTATTCAGAAAGAATGTTTGGCAGTTACATGGGCTGTGGATTCACTCCGTTATTATATGTGGAGTCAAAATTTTACATTGGTAACTGATCACGCTCCACTTCAATGGCTATACCATCAGAAAGATACAAACTCTCGTCTCATGAGATGGTTCTTGAGCTTGCAACCTTATAGTTTTATTGTCAGTCATCGACCCGGCTCTGAGCACATTAATACAGATGTCCTGTTCATGCCTGTCGGAACATGGTTTGGAGAATTGCTCGATTCACAAAAATGTGAATAAAGCTGAGGGAGGGGGTGTGAAGAAGAGGGCTGTACACACCCCTAGAAGATGCAGTCGCTCCTTTGAAACCCCCTCCTAAATGATGAATACAAAAACAGTTTACCTCCTCTTTGATCTGTTAGATGTTGGGCTGCTACTGCTGTGTCACGTGATATGCTTCTCACGCAGCGCTACGTATATTTAAAAGCCTGTACAGCACCTGCCCTTTTTGCTTATTGCCTTGTCTCATTTCTCCTTCAGACATCCTCTGCTTTATGCTTTATTATGCTGTTTATGTATAAAGTTTACGTTTCTTGAAAACCCTGAATGAATCTGTGCAATTGTGTAACCTGATCTCGACACCAAAACACAACCTACAGACAGATACAGACTTGGAAACCTGTTTATTTTACTGTCTATCACATTGAAAGAATTTCTAATGATGCCAGCAAGATGCAAAGATATACATATACAGGTTTATAGATGTTAAAAATACTCAATTACTTCCAAAAATTACCTTCATTTACTCACTTACTATGTGAAACCCTGTGCCTATGGCCATATGCACATGTCCCCAGTGGGGCATCTTGTAGTTCATGACCAGGTTGGACCAATAAGAATTGAGTAGACAGACACAACTGTAAAGGTACAAAAATAAAATCAGTGTTTATTCGATAAGAACAAAAGTCAAAGTGAAATCCCATAAATAAATAATGTTCAATAAAAACTTGTCACACAAACTTCAAAAAATATATTTCAATAACAGTTAAAAGGAAATTCCAGGAATTAAAATACGTTCCACTACAAAAGTCATTCTCTGGTCAGCATTTCCAAAGATAAAGACCTTTGTAACCTGTCGCAGTGTAAGCAGCTTGGGTAGTCCAAAGCCTGACGGAGCCGTCAGCAATTTTCAGTTCTCGCTTCAGCATTCCACTCCTTTACCACATCACTAACAGACACCTTTATGTGGAGCTCCCTCAAAACATTATGTCTGGTCACCTCCTATAGCTGATCTACCACTCTTGCTTGATTCATCAACTCTTTGCCTCGGTATGCCCGCTCTCCTCTCATGTGTACACTGGTTAAGCCACCAGGAAAGGACAAAACAATCAATAAATTATTCTACAAACCCAAATGACTCTTTGACACACCCTGTCCCTTTCTGTGTTATACTGCAGGTACAGTTTTAAATAAGAAAACCACAAGAAGAAACAATCAGTCAAAGACTGCTTAAGACCCAGTTCACTGCACTGCATGTGTGTAAGTCATAGACTGAACTGAAACACAAAGTCACACTAAAGTGAGTAACCACACCATTCTAAGTGAATATGGTGTTCTGGTGCTCTTTGTGGAAGCATGCCACAAAGTATTGCGGGCACCAGCAAGTGCTAATTTTGTAGCAGCAGGATATTCTGCAGCAGCTTTGAATAGTACAGAAGGTTCTGGAACATATTGGCATCTTTGAGCCATTCAAACTACCCCACTGCACTGAAAGGCATGTGTGTGGGACCACTTAGCAATTTTCCACCTCATTAAGTGTTTCTGTTTGACTTTGTGACTAGACGATAGCTTTTATAGGCACTCCATTGTAATCTTTATTATGTGTATATTTTTATTTGTCTGATTTTCAAATTCAGATGAATCTTTTCTACCACTTTCTGAAATTGATTTTTCCTTATTTCTGTTTCATAGAATTTGTCTATTTACTGTTGCCTTCGATGAGATGTCCTACTGGGTGCACATGTAATATATTTTTTAATCTTAATATTAATTGCTTCATGCTGCCTTTTGTATAAAAAGTTATGTATAAAGTAGAAATTTATTGGCCGATTATGACCTCACCTCACCACCCAGTAGATTCTTCTAGGAATGTATATTATGGCACAAATGGCTGCTTTCCTCCTCATTTGCCATCTGTTTTCCCTCTTCTCCTCTTGTAAGTGCTCCTTTTTATTGCTGAGGTACTTGCAACTGTGCCAGCAAATGCTGATTTCACCTGAAACCATGGTGATTGTATCTTAACGTGAGTGGAAATATTGTCAAAGCAGATAATGTCTAGTGTCCTGGCACTTTGCTTTTGAAGATAAAAAAAATATATTTCTATAATATAACATGACATTCATAGAACTGCTTAATATAATTCAGGGTCTTGGGATGTATGTATAAGGTGAAATTGCTTAGTATTGAATTAGGAATAATAAATGACAGTTTCAGGAGCCAAGTGATCTCAGTTGGGGCCGAGAGTGATTCCTGACCTGGCCTGAAGGCCATAATGAAATGAAAGCATGGAAGGAGCTGCAACCTGGCTGGGATAGTTAGCGATCCTTACCCCAGTCAGGGTGAAAAGATAATGAATGAACTGGGCAAACTTGGATGCCAGAGGCAGTCCATTCTTCCACACAGTAGCTGGTCCCAGTTAGTGCTCCCACAAGGTTGCATGGGAGATGGAGTATAGCAGAGCAGTCCTGATTGGGTCCTTGAGAAGCCCACCACATCCCCCAGGGAGTCAGAGTCAGGAGGCAGTGGACAAAACTCACTTGGAGGATGGAAGGAGAGAACAACTTATTAATTATATACACTCTTGCGTTGGTCTGGTGGATGCTCATTTGGAAAGGTGCTTATTGTCAAATAAAATCATTTATTTGAGTTTAACGTTGTGCTGGATGCTATTGTGTCATTGAATTGGGACTCTGTGTGGTCATCATGTTGTTGCATAATATCCAATACATGTGGATCTGTATGACCCTTAACATAGATAACAGCTTTTAATATACAGTTAAAGACAGACATACAGACAGCTCCATCCCTAGTTATTCTTTTGGACTCTCTGAAACTCTGTTGTGCAACATTAATCAGGTGACAGAGGGGGCAAGGAGCATAAAACACGGAGCTGCTTTCTTTGCTCTATTATTATGCATTTCGCCTTTGTGAAAGTCTCTGGCAAGCTAGTGTGATTTCTGCAATTTTTGTTCTGCTTTTCTTTTTTGTGATTTTTGACCTGATGATTATGTTTTGGTTTGGCTTTGGGTTTTTTGAGTACCTTTACTTGTTCCCGTTTCACCAATAGTTCAAGATCATCTGTCTTCATTTGTACTCTGTCATTGTTTTGTGCTTCTTGTAAATCTTTCCCTGATTCTTGTGTCCTTAATGCATGTCTCATTCTGCCTGCTTCAATAACAGGTTTGTGTTGTTGCCAGTATTGCATCACAACAAAGGTTTAGATCTTCAGATGTACTTTACACAGCATGTCATGGTGCAGGCTTGTGATTTGGCTTTTCATTGTCATTGATAGGCTGCACTGTATGTACTTGTATGTGCTGGACATTTTGTGTCAGTGTGTACCTAACAAAATCAGTATTTAAGTGAACTTCGGACAAGTTACTAAAATCTTTTATACAGTACTTCTTGTTCTTTCTCTTGTTCTTTCTTCTGACCTATTTTGTTTTGGCTTGCTGGGTCAGTCCCTGCCTTTGCCTGTTACCATCAAGACATCACAGAATTATTCATTAGCAAATGCTCTGTAATGCCAGATAAAGAAGATATTTTGACTTGTAGGTATTAAATAAAGTTGATAAACAAACTTTTGCTGGCTAAAATAAGCAGATAAGCAAATTCAAAACAACATTTGAAATAGTAAAGAGTTACCAACAAATGCTAATAAAATTAAATCTTGCTGGTTCTTATCAGAGAAGGCTGTTTGGGGCCTATCACAGGTCTTCCAAATTCTTAAATAATCAATGAAGTTGATATAACAGAATTCTTTGATGAAACAGTGAATCACATACTCAAAGACACTAGTAAAAATAAATAAGGAGTGCATTTATAGCTGAGGCCAAGAATCACTTCTTTACACAAAGAGTTGTGAGAATTTGCAAAAAACTATCAAGTCATGTGGGTAACAGAATGGCCTATTCTCTTTTAAAACTTTTTATGCTCTAAAGAAGGCCAACCAAAAGTTAATTAAGTTTACCATGTTGATACTGAAATATTTTTAGACATCCTAATTTCTTTTGTGGTGATGTAAAGTAGATTTTAGATAAAATACTTTTAAGGTAAACTTAGATTTATCATAAAATGGTTTCTGCAATCTGAATCAACAATGTTTGTTTCTTAATATAGACAATGACATGACACCCAATGTTTGCAATGTTAATAAGATATGATTTATAATTACAAAATGTAAAAAAAAGGATAGAAAGAGCAATTTGAATCCTCCGGCGTATGAGCCCTGAGCTGGTTCAAGGTTGTGTATAATTTTAGGTAAAATGTTGATGTTCTCCCAGCATTAATTCTGGGTAGTTTTTGATACTTCAAAGAATTATGGGGTAAATGGCTCCAAATGTGTCTTTTTGGGGGCTCTAGGGAGCTTAGATTTACTCTAATGATCAATTTGTTGTACAAGAGGAGGATGAGGAGGATTAGGAGCATGCACTGATACAGTCAGTATGTTGCCGCACACTCCACATGACAAACTACCTCAGGATCTCAGTTGTACAGGTGATATTATTTCTCTTCTGCATTTGCTTGACACACCTCCACCAGTGCCCATTAGTTCGGCTGCAGGATCGTCAACTGGTGCCACCGTTCATTATTCTTTTGCTCCCTGCCCAGTGCATCCCCCCCTGCGGAGAGGCAGTGCCCAAATGGGGATGTCTCCCCACCACTCCCTACAGCTAGCCTTACAGTGGGGTTAAACCCCAAAAACAACAATTACCTAACTTTATCCGCCTTCACTGCCTGATCCTTAATGGCATTCTGTAAGTTGATACCAGTCATACCTGTAGCTTACATAAACCAGATTACCCACAAAGCCCCTGAATCCAATCTCTACTGGGTCAACAGAAGTCACCCAGCCTATCTCATTACACTCTGCTTCCAGCTCAGAGTACTTCAGGCACTTGTACTCATGCGTTACTGGTAGCCTTCATCCCAGGAAATGGTAAGTTTGATGATAAGGACCTTCCTGGCAGCTGTAGACCCCATTACAGCATCTGGTCCTAATGGTATTTGAGTGATTTCTGATGGAAAACCCAGCTGCTTATTCAAGTCCACCCTCAACTCCCATTCTATCCTAGGAGTCAGCACTGACTGCGACTTTCCTGCCGCTGTTTTGGTCAAGTGTCACGTTGTTTAACAAATACAATTTCTGATCGATGGAGTTCTGAGATGTTATTTGCCACCACCCTGCATCTTTCTAATAGCTCGGCCAACTTACTCACCAGTAGGTTATGCCACCACCTATAGTGCTCCTATATCAATGTAACCTTGCATCCCAACTTCTTTTCACTCCCAAACTATAGAGAGGGGTTCTGAAGACAAGGGAGAGTGTCATATGTCACCCTCATCATGAAGCTCAGCTGTGCCTGTGGTGTCCTCCAGATGTCTGCCCAGCTGATGACTAGTTGTGTAGGCCTCTCATCATGTCCATGCTACCTGCCGGCCCAGGGATAGAGCCTTAATGAGGTAGCGTTTGTGCTCCACCTGTGTAAGCTCCTGCACAACCAAAGTCTTTCTCTGCTCCTTTGTGGCCTTACCCTATACCAGTAAAGGTTCTCCTCCTCGCAATCCTACTTGGCTGTCTTTCACATTCCCCAAGACTTCATTGTGTTGTAACCTTCTGATGGCAAGGTCAACATCAGTCTGTGCCCTCCACTTGCGTCCTATGCTGACATTCACTTCTGCCTTTCTTATCAGGTGGTCCCTGGATTCCCTTAGTTCTAGCATCAGACAAGTTTTGTCCTGCTTGTGTCTGAGGTTATCTGCCTTGAGAAGTGGCTGCAGGGCATTCTTCTCAAAGAGACCTGCATCGGAGAAGCAACAGGGTAGACTAAGCCACTTTTTGATGTAACAGTTAGCTATGTGATCCATCCTGCTGGCAACTACTGATGATAACTCACTCACTTTAAGTGTTAAAGATGTGTCCTAACCACACATTGTATTTCCCTGGAAGCTATGATTTTTTTATTTTTTACCGGGTTGTCAGGACACCACCCATTCTGGTCAGACTCATACACCCTAACCCAAAATATATATTAAATAAAATATTTACAAACAAAAAATATATATGTAATACATATATATTAATTATAAAACCCACTCCAATGACCCACAACAGCAACACACTGCAAACTATGAACAAACACAATCACAGTCCAGTTTATAGGTTAAATTGAGATGATGTATGGAAAGTTCCAAGTGAATAAGCCCACTGGACAGTTGTCACTTTTGTCCAATGATGACCTCTAGGGGAAGAAGTGAGCTCAGTTTAACAATGACTTTGACAAACAAATCTTGCAAACGATACAGACCATGAACAAAGAGCACACAAATTCAAAAAATATGAAAATCCTTGTTGACAGTAATATTGCAATCCAGAAAAAAGTGAAAGAAAAATGATATACAGCAGGTGGGAAAAACAAATGAAAAAACCAAACCCCTTCTGTCCAAACCTGAAATCCTTTTTAAATCTCACAGTCCTACTTTAGTCCCTCTTAGGTGGTGCTGCTTCACCTTGTTTGTAGCCTGTCATGGTATTGTACCTCATCAATGCCTAGTCATTGCCTGACATCTCAGAATTCAGCTGTCTGTGACTCCCTGTTGGAGAAGAAGGTAGCGTGAATTCATGGAGTAATACACAGCACCTTCATTAGAAATCACGTTATCTGTATGTGTATTATTGGAATGATTATTCAATGTTTTAAATAAGCAAAATCAATTAACTGTTGGTAATATGCCATTCAATACATTTTGTGTCTTCAATGGAAAACTTCACATACTGTAAATAGTAAATTAAGAATATAATGCAACCATATACTAAATTTCCTTGTATATTTTGTTGTATTGCCATTGGCAAAATTTGGAGTTATTGTGACAGATGCTAGTTTTTATATCCAAATTTGAAGTCTGCTCCAGAAGGAACAAAACAGAGGCTTGTTGGATGATTCTTTGAGGGTTCTGGGTGGCACAGTCTGTGGCTCGGTGTTAGCAAAACCAGTCCGATGATGGTGAACTTTAAAGAAGAGCAAATCTAATCTGACTTGGGTCGTCAATCAGGTAGGAAAGGTTAAGGTGGTCAAGATGCACACATATCAGGAGATGTGCTGGCACAGAAATTTGAATTTCCAAAATTTTCCAAAAGGGGCCAGAGGTGACTGTGCTTCCCGAGGATCCACATGTCCTTTGGTGCATATATTTTTTTTTTTAGTCTGTGATTTTAAGTATGTTCTTTGGTATAGTGGTGTTTGAAGCTGTCCACACTGTTGAAAATTGGAAATAAAAATGGGGGTCCAGGATCTTACTATGAAATAAAAAGTGAGCAACATTGACAAATTGACCTGAGACTTATTTTCTATTGCTGCCTGGCTGGCAGATGGTACCTCTAGATATCCATCTCATTAGGTTTTAAATTTTTATGACACACGGAGTGAAAACAATGAGGCAGGTACTGATGTTGAGTCAAATCAGAGTGACCTGGATCAGTTTTATAAGCCTGGGCCAACATTTAGTAAAGTGGGCTTAATGAGGCATTTGAAAACAAGAATAGCTGGTTCTGCTTCATTAGCCTGGCTTGCAGCCTGAACTCAAAACAGTTAACACACTGCTGCTTAAAGTATTCTGGAAGAATGACAAACAATTAAAAGTCATCTTTCTGTGTCGCTCCTTGAACAGCGATTTGTGTGCTAATGTGTTTTGGACCTAATGTCTAATGAAAAACTGCCAAATGCAAGATTGTGTTTAACTTTAAAATGGGCTTTTCATTAAGTAGCTAAAATGTCATTATGTAAGCATTAGAGGCTATGATTCTACTGTCATGGATAAGCATTTGTCATTGAGGGAAGGGAAGCTTCTAAACATATTTGTTACATATATTAATCTTGTATGTCTTTAGTTTGTAAGTCACAATTATAAAGAATTGATCTTTACTCTTGTATGTACTCCAACAATAATGTGGCTGCTCTACACAGAATAACAAGTCAACTGGCCAACAGGCTATCTTCTTTTTTAAGTTTTCAACGTTAAGATGAGGTATTGGAAAATTCCACATTCAACATTTTAAAATTAATGAAATACATTTTTTCATACACTTTCTAGTAGTTTGACTTTAAACTTCTTGTCCGCTTGGTGTAATGGTACAAATCTGTATTCTTGTAAAAACATCCACTGTGCAGTAAACATTTGTATTTGAGGCTTTCCTTCATGATTTCTAATAAATGTGTAAGTTTCATGTCAAATCAAATTGTCTACTTTTTAACAGATTTCCAAGGAAACATTATTTATTGAAGGAAGAAAAAGTATCAATCGGCTGCATTCTCAATATTCAACACATTATAAAGCTATGAGTAACCTCAGACAGCCTTGTATTTATCCTTAATCATTAAGCTCTGTGCTGTATTCCTGTAGCATGTTCTACAATTGTACAGATTAGCCTTAGTTTTGCACAACTGCTGTAGGAGTAGGAGGCCTCAAATTGTACATATCTACATATTTCATATACATTAAGACAGTATTTTTTAAACTGTGAGCTGCGACCCAATTCTGTGCTGGGTCACTGTACGATTATATAGTAAAATTCCTGAATTCATTCAAGTGCGAATTCTGTGTTGAATGATATGCCACCCACTATTTAGCATACTATTTATTGCAGCAGCACAGTATGAGAAACAATGGCACTGATGTGTCATGAAGAGCTTTCATTTCTATTTTATAAAAATATAACAAATATTACTCGCTTCCCATGTCAAAGCCTATAAAACAATGAGAAGACCAGCAGCACAGTTACATAAAAGAAAGGAGAACAGAAGTGGAAATGACAGATTAGCTTGTAAGGTAATGGGACTGCGGCACTAGTTTGAAATGTCAATGTGAAATAACAGGTGTGGGACAAGAATGTGGCCATTTTTGGGTTATTATAAAGGGCGAGTGAATTATACAAGGGTGTGCAAGAAGATTTACAGTTGTTCATATGGAATGTGTTCTAATAAATAGGCACTACCGATCATATCACTGTAACTTAACCAACAACCAACCATCAATAGCTGAACTGAAAATGCAGTTATAATTATATAAGAATAAACTCAGTGTTTTGCTTACTCACATCTGTAAACATACTTTTGCCCACCCCTGTACAATGTATAGTGCAGTGGCAGTGTTGTATACTAAATGCACTTTCCACAGTTGTGTAGAACTAATCAGTGCCTCATTGTATGTTCACCATTATAAGATAAATTGAATCTACAGTGAATCGGTAACAGAGGTGCAAAGAAGATTTTGTGTTCAATGTGCTTTGGATAGGAAGTATTCTTTCATATTATAATATTTCTAAAGTAGTTTGATAAATGTCCATCAACTGGCAGTGTGAAGGACAAGTTTGTTAGACCACTGAGGACCACAAGAGCACCAGAATATATCAAAAAAGTGAGACAAGATGTAGACATTCAGCATGATTTCAGTCAATACAGTTAAACATTTCAAACGGGGCTCTTTTCCAAACTAGTCAGCAAGATTTATCCAGTCGCCCATATAAAATTCATTTTTTAGAACATATTAGCATTTTTCCTTTGTGTCCTCCCCCACCATAACCTGTTGTCTATTGTGTAGAAGTGAAAGCTTTAGAGTCATCAAAAATTTCGATCTCTGGTTTTCGATGCCTCTCCATGTTTTAGGGTCCCATTGATACCGAAATCATTGATATCTCGATGATGGATATGTGTGTGTGTCTGTGTGTCATGGTTTCTTGAGGACGGTCTAGAGCTAAAACTACTGGATGGAAAAATACCAAACTCAAAACTTAAGCTTGTTATGAGATGACAGTGTGCTGATTAGTTTTTCAGCCAAAATCACCGAAAACCATTACACCACCACCAATCTGAACCGTTGATACAAGGCAGGATGGATCCATGATTCATGTGGTTGACACCAAATCCTGACCCTACCATCTGAATATCACAGCAGAAATTGAGACACATCAGACCAGGCAACATTTTTCCAATCTTCCATTGTCCAATTTTGGTGAGCCAGTGTGAATTATAGCCACATTTTCCTGTTCTTAGCTGACGGGAGTGGCATCTGGTGTTGCCTCCTGCTGCTGTTGTCCATTTGCTTCAATGTTTGATGTGCTGTGTGTTCAGAGATGCTCTTCCACATACCTTGGTTGTAACAAGTGGTTATTCGAGTTATGTTGCCTTTCTATCAGCTCAAGCCAGTATGGCCATCCTCCTCTGACCTCTGGCATTATCAAGGCATTTTCACTCACAGAACTGCTGCTCACTGGATATTTCCCTTTTTTGGACCATTCTCTGTAAACCCTAGAGATGGCTGTGCGTGAAAATCCCAAGAAATCAGCAGTTTCTGAAATACTCAGACCAGCCTATCTGGCACCAACAACTACACCATGTTTAAAGTCACTTAAATCAACTTTCTTCCATATTCTGATGCTTGGTTTGAAATTCAGCAGGTTGTCTTGACAATATCTATATCCCTAAATGCATTGTGTTGCTGCTACATGAATGGCTGATTAGATATTTGCGTTAACAGGTGTACCTAATAAAGTGGCCGGTGAGTATATATACTGTATTGCACATTATATTTAAAACTTTGCATAGTTTACTTCCATATATTATGCCAACTATAAACAGAAGATTCTGATTTAATCTTGATAAAGTTAGTTAGATTTGCTTCTCCCAACAACAACAACATTTATTTATATAGTACATATTAATACTAATGATATAGCCTAAAGTGCTTCACAAGATGAAGAAAGAAAAAAGAAAAATATAAAAATAAGATTAGGCAATAGTAACAAAGAATAAAGTAGGGGCTGATGGCCAGGGATGACAGAAAAGACAAAAAAAAAAAAAACTCCAGGGGGCTATAGAAAAAACATAATCTGCAGGGGTCCCAGGCCACGAGACCAACACCAGACACAGAACAGATAAATTACAGTGTGTCATGGAAGTAACAAGTTCTATTGCACTCCTTGCCACACCATGGCAAAATTAAAAATTCCCAATTTGATGATTTCTTCTTAATTCTTGTAAAGGTAATGCCATAAAAAGAAGCCTAAAATATCACCAAAACAGTACAAGAAGAAATCATCTTCAAATGCAGTAGGTTGGGCGACATACAGGATGGTGGCAAAATTGGATGCCATCATGAAAAATCCCTTCCATCCCCTCCAGGAAGTGCTGTCTTGAAGCACTTTTAGCCAAAGGCCCATTTCAGTACAGTGTGCTAAGAAGCAGCTCTGGGGTCTTTTCTGTTCACTTCTATTAGGCAATTCAATGCTTTATCCTGACATACTCTTTAAGTTCATTTTGAAATATCTGCACAATATGCATTTTTTATTGATTGATTGATTGGCTGCATTATCTGTCCGGTGAGTCTGTATCCTTGTTTTTTATTTTTCTGCTGCTGTATACATTTGAATTTCCCTGTGAGATTAATAAAGTTTATCTAATCTAATCTAATACTGCTTTTACTTGATATTTTTATCTATATGTCTTTTCACACTCATATTTTAATTTAATGCTGTAATTAATGTGCATAGGTGATGAATCCTATTTTTTTGTTTATTTCTTGGAGGCTTATTTATTTATTTTCTCTTTATTCTGTGATATGAACAGACTGGATTTTATAAAATTTACAGTGACATGTTAGGTATTATATTATATTATATTATATTATATTATATTATATTATATTATATTATATTATATTACCGTATATTATATTATATTATATTTCTGCCGTATTGTATTTACAGCTACGGGGAGCTGCAGTGCGTAGTGCTTCTGTGGACTCACAGCTCCAGAGTCCTGGGTTCAGCTTCCAGCCTGTTATTTTCTGTGTCATGTTTTCATTTTCTTCCCACATCTCAATGATGTTACTACTAGATTAATGATTTTAAACTGGCCTAGTGTGTGTGCGTGTGCGTGTGTGTTTGTGTGTATGTGTTTGAGAGAGTGACCCCTACTAAGGACTGAAGCACTATCTTGTGTTGGTTCCCACCTCATGCCTAATTCTGTCAGGACAAGGGGGTTAGTAATCATTTAAATACTGTCTATGATCTTAAACCACTACTCTGAACTTAAATTATCAGTCAGCCTATCTTAATGAAAGGCCATAATACATAATTACTTCAGAAACCTCTCTTTGAACCCAATGATCAATCAGTCAAAAACCTTTACTGTATAGTTTATGTATTGTATAATTCTTGATCATGACCAGTGAACTCCTTTCCTGGTGAAGGGTTGACCATCTATGCAAGTCTTGTTTAATTTTTTCCATACAGACGACGAAATTTTTTTGATAAAGAGCTTTATGTTTACTTGTGATGTTTACCCCGAGGTATTTAAACTGTTCTGCAATGATAAAAGGAAGGGTGTCTAATCTAATATTATATGCTTGCGAATTCACCGGAAAGAGTACACTTTTATTCAGATTAATTCTGAGACCAGAGAGCTTTTGAAATTCTGTGAGTGCTGCTAAGACTGCAGGCACAGAATTTTCTGGGTCCGATATATACAGTACCATGTCATCTGCATATAATGAGATTTTCTGTTCCAGTCCTTCTCTGCTAATCCCCTTTATCTGATCAGTATTTCGACAATGTATTGCCAGTGGTTCAATGGCAATTGCAAACAGCAGTGGTGACAAAGGGCATCCTTGTCTTGTGCCACGTTCTAGTTTAAAGTAGTCTGAGCAAATGTTATTGATGCAAACTGAAGCGTCTGGGTTAGTATACAGTAATTTAATCCATGCACAAATGTTCGGGCCAAACCCAAACTTCTCCAAAATAGTAAAAAGGTATTTCCATTCAATCATGTCGAATGCTTTTTCTGCATCCAATGATAATAATATTTCTGGGGTGTTTGATTTAGTTGGTGAGTATATTACATTAAACAGGCGTCGAAGATTTGAAGATAAGTGTCGGCCCCTAATAAATCCAGTTTGGTCTTGTGATATTATGAGGGAGCACTTTCTCCATCCTTCTAGCTATGATTTTAGAGAGTATTTTAACGTCGTTATTCAGAAGTGAAATTGGTCTGTATGATGCACATTGTAATAAGTCCTTATTTTGTTTTGGAAAGACAGTGATTAGTGCTTGGCGAAAGGTTTGTGGAAGAGATTGGTTATCTCTGGCTTCTGTAAATGTTGCTAATAGGACGGGAGCTAGCTGAGCGGAGAATTTCTTGTAAAACTCTGCAGGGTAGCCATCAGGGCCTGCTGCTTTTCCACCTTGGAGTGACTTTATAGCATCCAGTAATTCTGATAATGACAGAGGTTTATCGAGCTCCTCCACACTAATAGCGTCAATTTGTGGTATCTGTAATTTATCCAGAAATGCATTAGATTGTATATTGTCTTCTTTAAACTCAGTAGTATATAGGGATTTATAGTAGTCTCTAAAAGTGTACATTATATTTTTGTGTTCGATGATTTTATCTCCATTCGTGTTAGTAATTACGAGATTGCGTTGCACTTCTTGCTTGTGAATTTGTTGCTAAAAGCTTATTAGCTTTCTCTCCATGTTCATAATAATGATGTCTGGATTTGTAAATTAGTTGTTCGGTTTCTTTAGTTGTCAAGAGGTTTAATTCTGAATGTAGAGCCTGCCTCCTCTTATGTAGAGTCTCGCTTGGTAGTCTGGCATGTTCTTCATCTATTTTAGTAATTTCGCTTTTTATCTCTGCTACTTTCTTCGCTCGGATTTATTTCTGTGGGAAAGATATGAGATAATCTGTCCTCTTAAGAAGGCCTTAAGAGTTTCCCAGAGTATTCCTGCAGAGATCTCAGGGGATGTATTTGTCTCTAGAAAGAATTCAATTTGTTTGGATATAAATTCAGTACAATTCTCGTCAGCTAATAGAAGCGGATTGAGGCGCCATCTGGGGTGAGTGTATGGGGCTTAGTAATTTCAGCTCCAAGATCATCGGAGCATGGTCTGAAATAACAATAGCATCGTATTTACAAGATTTAATCTTAGGCAAGAAGTTATTATCTATAAAGAAGTAATCAATCCTTGAGTAGCAATGATGTACTGGTGAGTAGAAAGAATATGTTCTTGAATTTGGGTTTAAAACCTCCAGGGATCTGATAAGTTGTGATCAGTTATAAACTTTGTAATTATCTTTGCGGTGTTAGTTGCGTTCCCCTGTGGAGGAAGTCTTATCTAAAAGTGGATTTAGAACACAATTAAAGTCCCCAGCCATTATAAGTTTATGAGTGTTCAGATTGGGAATGGATGCAAATAAATTTTGTATAAATTCCTTATCATCAACATTAGGTGCATAAACATTTATCAAAATCATTTTACAGTTAGATAAGTCTCCCATGACCATCACATATCTCCCTTCAGGATCCAATACTACATCTGATGCTACAAATGGTACTGTTCTATGTATGAGAATTCCCACCCCTCTAGTTTTCTTTGTAAAACTAGAATGGAACATTTGGCCAGTCCAGTCTTTTGCAGCGGAACTGATCCTTACTTAGTAAGTGGGTTTCCTGTAAAAATACTATTTTAGCATTTAGACCTGTTAGGTGAGAAAGTACTTTCTTTCTCTTTAATTCGTGATTCAGGCCTTTAACATTCCAGCTTACGAAGTTAACTGTCCCATCATGGAGACACTGATTCTGAGTTTTTGGTGTCATATTATAGTCTTAACTGGAAGTGAAATAGTTTAGGTCTTAATTTCCTATTCCCCCAAGAGTTGTTGCCATGCAGCTTATTATTACGTTGATAGTTATAATTATAAAGATTGAGATGATAGATTAGATATAGATCAAGCCTGCTCTCTTTCTCTTCCCCTTAACCCCCACCCTCCCTTTTTGCCTCCCCAGGTGAGGCTAAAACCCACTTCATGCAGTCCCAGTCCTCTGACATACCCAGAGACAGAGCACGTCCAAAGCACATCAAGCCCCCATGCAGTGGCGCTTTAAGGTTAAAAGATAGAGATATCTGTTACCAATATAGTCTTTAAAAGAGGAAAAAGAAAAAAAAAAAAAAAAAAATTCATCTCACACTAGCTGGAAGAATTAACACTGTTAAGATGAATATTCTTCCTAAGCTCCTTTTTTTATTTCAAAACATACCAATATACATTAATAAATCGTTCTTTAAGCAATTAGATTCAACAATAACCTCATTTATTTGGAATTCTAAACATCCACGCATCAAAAGAGCGACCCTACAAAGACAAAAGGCAGAAGGCGGCATGGCTCTACCTAACTTCCAGTTTTATTACTGGGCGGCAAATATACAGTCGATAAGAACCTGGACACAAATAGAAGAACATACACAGGCATGGACCGCAATAGAAGTAAAATCCTGCAGTACTTCTTTGTATTCCTTGCTTTGTGCTCCAATAAACACACGTTATCGGCAATACACTAATAACCCAATTGTGCTCCACTCACTTAGAATCTGGAACCAATGTAGAAAGCATTTTAAGACGGAGAAGCTTCTTTCTGTGGCACCCTGCAAAAGAACCACCTCTTTCAACCCTCACAAACATATGCAGTTTTAATATCTGGAAAAATTTGGAATTAACTTGCTTAGAGACCTTTATATAGACAACGTCTTTGCATCCTATGAACAATTACGTTCCAAATTTAACATTCCAGCTACAAATTTCTTTCACTATCTTCAAATCAGGAACTTTGTTAAACAGAACCTTCCAGATTTTCCTCATCTTGCACCCTCATCCACGCTGGAAAAATTATTGCTCAATTTCAAAGAGTTAGACTCCATCTCTACAATATATAAAATCCTTTTACAATCCCTTCCTTTCAAAGATCCAAGAGGACACTGGGAAAATGACCTCTCAATTAATATATCAGAAAAGGAGTGGAAAGTAGCAATGCAGAGAATTCACTCAAGCTCCATATGCAAAGCATACAATTATACAACTCAAAATTATATATCGAGCACATCTGTCTCGACTAAAACTCTCCAAAATGTTTCCAGGGCATGATCCAACCTGCGAACGTTGCAACCAAGCCCCAGCCTCATTAGGTCACATGTTCTGGGCCTGCTCCAAATTAACATTATTCTGGACAAAAATTTTTAATTACCTCTCAGACAGTCTTGGACTCACAATCCCTCCTAACCCATTAACAGCTGTGTTTGGGGTTCTTCCAGAGGGTCTTAAAGTGGAGAAAGACAAACAAACTGTGATTGCATTCACTACACTGTTGGCACGCAGACTTATTCTGATAAACTGGAAGAACCCAAACTCTCCTCTTTTAAGTCAGTGGGAAACTGATGTGTTATATTATTTAAAATTGGAAAAAATCAAATACTCAGTTAGAGGATCTGTGCAGACTTTTTTCAAAACATGGCAGGATCTAATCAGTAATATTTTGAAATGATTTTATAAAGCACAGAGAATTTGTTGATTTAGGTATTTTTAAAAGCCTTAAATTTTACACCGTTTGGCTTGCTCTCTCTCTCAAGGGTGGGGATCGATCTGTTCTTAGCATAATTCTTTTTTTTTGTAAAAACTTGATTGCTATGTATTGATTGTAATAAAATTAATAAATAAAAAAAAAAAAAAAAAGAACTCCTTTCCTGGTGAGACTTCTTCCTTGAAGGTGAAAGTTCTAAAATGGCAGATAGTAATATTCCGTAACATGAGCCTGTTTCAAGTGGCCTCCCAGCCCCAGCACTGTGAAGCGTTAGTGAGTTTTTAGGCTGGGTTTGTTCACTTTGATTGAGTGAGCTGGGTACATTATGGAAGTTCAGATATTCCAATTCTGTCACACTACATCCAAAAAACACTAATTACAGTCGGTAGTATGAAAATTTTATTGCTTCATTGCCTAGCTGTTTTTATTTGTAAAGTAAAAATGATAAAATACCATAATGTTACTTCATATTCTGAAACCGCCTGCTCTTATAACTCTGCTTTCCTTTTAAGTTTATTTGACTCATTATATTTTTCACTGTAGATTACTGGCTTACGTGAGCAAAATGCACATATTCAGAGGAAGGTTGCATCAGGGGATGAAGCTGAACTTCTTGAAGGAACAGAAGCTGGTCAGAAAGTCCATGGCAAGGTATGAAGAAGTTTGCAATGTTCTTTTGTTTATTGCCATAGAACCAAATGTGCCTGTTAGTGTGACAAGTGAGAGGAATGTGTTCAATGATAGCATTCTAACCTTATGACTTTGTTGTGTTAAAATCTGACTGATGGTTCTTCACAGAATATCTTTGCTCAGGGATTGTTTATTATGATGATTATACAAAGTTTGTTATCTTAAATGAATACCATTCTAACTAAATGTTAACAATGCATCCAAAATAGCTGAGGTAAAGAAATAAATGCTGATAAGTGAAGTAGTTTCATTTTGCATACATAGAGTGGTGCTAAAATTAACTTTACTTTCGATTTCACAATTGGGCAACTTATCAGAAGAATTTTTGGGATGATTTTTAACGCTTTTTTGGAAGTGAAAAAAGGTCTTTAATGCCTTTCTCGCAATTATGGTTTTACCTGCCGCTGAATGATACTAGAAATCTGCACCACAGCAATATATTTTGTGGGTCTCATTCACATTGGTGATAGAATGCAATTTACGCCTTTATTTTTTTACATCTAAACAATGCAGTAGTGATGCTTTTAGTTTGTAGTTTACACGTACATGTGATCCTTATTAAAACAGTTAACTTCAAAGCAGTTCTTATCCAGTGGGTGCATTATTTATTCTGCATTCAGGATCATAGGTGGAGTGGTGGTTCTGAGACTAGGAATTTGCACTGGCAAGGTTGCCAGTTCAAATCCCATAAACACCAAAAGTGACACTACTCCGTTGGACCCTTGAGCAAGGCTCTTAACCTGCAATTGCTCCATCCTGGGTATGACATTAATCTGCATCCAGCCCTGCATGTAGGCCCTCCAACCAGTAGGGAAAAACCAGGGGGTTGGTGGCAGAATTTGCTCTCCGGACACCATATACAACCTCACATTGGTTCCATTTCACCTGAACTAGTGTGTTGCTGAGGTGTCACCCGCCACATGGCTGCACTCGGGTCCTAATCTGGGATCTGTATCAGTGCCTGCTGCTAACCTCTCTCTCAGGATCATGAACAGATATGGTTGGTATTTTCCATTGCAATTTTTTTGCGGTAGATATATGTTGGAAAAATTACAGGAATATGAATTTATTTACTGTCATTTTTTAAGAAAAAAATAATATTGTGTCTCTTAGTGATTTAGAGGCCAAGTCTTTCTTTCATTTGTTTTCTAAACAACATTTTTCCTTTCCCCAGGCCCTGGAGTATTAAGTGAAAGACAATTACCAGCCCTGTAAAGTTTGGCTGTACACTATGTTGCACCCACACACACACACACACACACACAATCATTTAATTTAGTTACTAATTAATTTAACATCCATGTGTGTTGGATATGAATGGAAAACAGTACCAAAAGAAAACCATTTTCGAAAATGAAATTAAAATACAGGTTCCTGGAACTGTGAGACCACTGCAATACCTTGTCTCCTATCTAACATTCTGTATAACTAATACATGCTCAAAAACAGTTTAGGGGTCTACTATTAAACAAGATTCTAATCCTCCAGGTAATGTGCTGGCTATATCATAAAAACTCTTGAATGTACATTAAGAAATGTAATGTTCATACTATGTAATTCTACAGTACTATGTGCAGTCCTAGTCACCATCATATTTTAATAAGAACGTAAATAACAAGCTGGTTAAGTTTGCAATTGATACCGAAATAGGAGGAATGGCAACTGAATTGTTACAATGGGACTTGGAAAGAATTCAGACAGATTTGTAGCAAATTAAATTCAATCTAAGTAAATGGAAAGTATCACATACACATAGCAAACATGTAGCATTTGAATATACACTGACAGATTTGTAAGTTGAGAGTACACCTTATAGTGTATAGTAAAATGTGTAAAGCACGGATCAGAGGAGGTTATTCTTAAGCTACACGCTGTATGAACTGTGTAAAGTTTGAACTCCATATTACAAAGAAGACAAGGCAGCACTGGAGAAAATACAGAGAAGAATGACTAGGCTGATTCCTGGACTGAGAATCATGAGCTATTAGGTGAGGTTGAAGGAATTGAACCTGTTCAGTTTAACTGCGAGAACATCTAGCCTGTACAATGGTCTGGTTCTGCTAATGACAAGGGTGCACATGCCTTCTATTATGGGGTTATTTGTGAGCTGTTTAGGTCCAAACTGTGCTTCCGACATGTAAAATCAGACAGTGGTTGTTATTGCATTGCCACCTTTGGTGCTGTACAACTTAAGTGCTGAGCAGCTTGCACGGAGTAAGAATTTTTACTTATTCATCGGGTTCAAGGCAGTCCCTATCTTAACAAATTCATCAAAGTACACACTTGGTCAGTACATTGCTGAAAACAAAATATAAAAAACTAAAAATGCATTAGTTGAGAGAGTATACATCCGAGTGACCTAATTAATACAAAGCTATCGTCTTATATTTTTAGCTGCTTAATGCTGAAAAAGTAACTAGGATAGTTTCTTAATAGTCCAAATACATTAGCATACTGCCCAAAACTGCTGTGAAATATGAAAATGATTGTTTGGAATGGGATAACTACTTTTAAATGTCTAAATGTTGCATTCTTTTTTAAAAGTACTGAAATATTGTAATCTCAAAAGATAAAATGCATTTTAGGTCTTATCAAACGTTGGAGTAAAAGGAAATGACAGAGCCACCTTTCTTGAGTTTTAATTTCTCAAAACAATATTTTATATTAAATTCTTAAAAGTAAACATCCAAAGCAAGTAGTCGCCTTACTGAATGATGTGAGCCTGTAGTACAGTAAAGAAATGAAACAGATCCTCTTCCTTTTAAACTCCGTCTCCCGTAACTGTGAATTGAATATAACTGATGTGCTCCATTTATTGCAGAAAAATTGATAATAATTCAGGTTTTTAATTTAAAATAAGAGGCCCTTCCTTTGTGAATCAAATGGAAAGCTTTAGGTGTATATTCATCCCAAACAGTACACTGCATATTGTCAAGAGATAAAAATTCTAACATTTTCAACCCCTAATCTTTGCTGCAAGATACAACTGTGCTAGCTACATTTAAATATAGATAGCTTTAAGTTGACACGATCAAGAATTTTACCCCAAATTCTTGGTAATCGATAATATGAGCTACAACTTCAATTTAACTGTCTATAAACGTCAGTTTCAAATTTGTAAGAGGCCGCTGCCAAGACCTTGTGGCACTAAAGCTTACTTGAGTAGATGAGTGGCACGGATTTGTCAAAAATAATAACATCTGGCCTCCCCAGAGGCTTAGTTAGAGTAAGTGCTGTGCTCTCAACTTAGAGAAAAAAACTATTTTCAGTTTAGTTTGAGTCAGGGGCAATATTCCAACTTTTTGACATCATGGGCACTAAATTATCTGGGCATGATATGTATGAACTGACTCTTTTTACATGTAAAACATGGATTTCATAGGGAGGAGAGGGGATGCCATGCTGCAACTGAGAAGTAAGTTAACAAGAGAGGCTGATACTGTTGGCTTTAGACTTTTCAGATCAGTATCCTGCCTATCTGCTTTTCAGTAGTTTCCTTGAGGGCATCCACATAGATATATCGTTATCTATACTAATAAAAATAAAATATCTTTATCTATACTAATAAAAAAAAAATAAATAAATAAAACCCTCACTCACTCACTCACTCATCACTAATTCTCCAACTTCCCGTGTAGGTAGAAGGCTGAAATTTGGCAGGCTTATTCCTTACAGCTTACTTACAAAAGTTAAGCAGGTTTCATTTCGTAATTCTACACGTAACGGTCATAACGGTCGATAACGGTCAACAACGTCTGCCATTTTGAACTTTCTTATTTATGGCCCCATCTTCACGAAATTTGGTAGGCGGCCTCCCTGCGCTAACCGAAACTGATGTACGTACTTATTTCGATGGTATGACGCCACTGTCGGCCGCCATATCGAACTTTACAACATCACTAATTCTCCAACTTCCCGTGTAGGTAGAAGGTTGAAATTTGGCAGGCTCATTCCTTACAGCTTACTTACAAAAGTTAAGCAGGTTTCATTTCGAAATTCTACACGTAATGGTCATAACGGTCGACAATGTCTGCCATGTTGAACTTTCTTATTTATGGCCCCATCTTCACGAAATTTGGTAGGCGGCTTCCCCGCGCTAACTGAAACCAATGTACGTACTTATTTCGGTGGTATGATGCCACTGTCGGCTGCCATATCGAACTTTTCAACGGTCTTTGTTACTTATGGGCCCATCTTCAAGAAATTTGGTACGCGGGTTCCCAACGCTAACTGATTTCTACTTACGTACATATATACATCCATAGCCTGCAGCTCGGTCACCGTGTGAGGCGGCGTTGGGTCCCCCATTTCAACGCCTCCCACGTTGTTGGCTGCCTGCCTATATAAGGCCGTCCGTCGTTCCGGTCTCTACATTCCCTTCCTTGCTACGCCACGGGATTCACGTCTCCCTGCTGATAACTATAGCCTTTTAATTTAATCCACGGCTTCTCCGCTGTTTTATTGTTCATTTATTACGATTATAGTTATTGGGTAGGTATTTTAGACTTACTTTACATTGTTCAGGTACCCATTTCCTGTATCATTCTAACCGTACCCCCATTAACATGTCTATCGAGGTGATCACCATCGATCAAAGAACTGTCACTTACCGAGTGGTTTCCATGCCCGGAGATGGCACCTGCCTTTTCCATTCTCTTTGTTACATATTGCACGGCCATATCAGGCTCACTCTTGATATCCGGAGGAACATTGTGTCTTATGTATTGAATGACTGGGACAGGTTCAAGGTGTGGACTAATGACGTTACAGGAGATAATTATACTACACAGGAGCACTATAAGAGTGAAATGCTTAAGCCCTTCACCTATGAATCTGCATGTGAGTTGATGGCTGCCGCTGAATTGTTCGGTTGTCGCTTTCAAGTGTACTGAAATGGCCAAATATTTTACACCTTTCGACAACCATCAATGCCTCTTAAACATCTTAGATTCACAGGTGACGATTTCAGTAGTGGACACTTTGATGTTTATGAATGTTTAAACTCTGAAAAGCTGGATGTGAAGTTATCGATGAAACCGGTTGTATACTTACAACGCTTGACAGATGCCGAATGTCCCTTCAACACAAGTCCTACAAATACTGTCGTAATTGAAACAAACCATGAAACTGAAACCGATTATGACAGCAGCAATCCAAGCTGTGAGATTTGAAACAAGATTACTGTTCACGTGGCCAACTGTACGTTGCATGCTCAAGAGTAAGCTCAGCGCATAGCTTGGTCATATTAAAATCGGAGGGCCAAACACAATGTGGTATACAAAGAGATCCATAACAAATAATTATTGGTATATTTTCCCTCAGTTTAAAAAGGTTTAATTTTCTTCTTAATAAAAATTTTAAGGCAGTACTTCGCCGCTGCAAAGCACGGGTATTTTACTAGTTATTTACATAAAAAGCAGTGCAGGCAAATAACCACTCCTAAAATTTGTGACTGATTGCAAGCTATTTATTAAAGTCGAAGAAGATCACAGTGTAGGAGGATGATTTCCATTATCAATGAAAATATTCTTATTATAACGAATCATCACAAATTTGCAATTCTAAAATCACAGACTAATATAAAAGGAAAAAAAATGAAAAATTGTTTCAACATCTAACAATACATCTGTTTCACAGATGAAAATGAAGCTTGCCACTAAAAGGATTAACGGCTGGTTGAGCATGTTTGATACTTTTTATTTTTGCTTTGTTAAGTTTTTTGATTTCTAATATTTTATCAAGTTGAATAAATTAGCTCTGTAAGTCATATAATACTACATCATATACAAATCAGATCAGATACCCAACCACCCTAACATACAGAGCACACAAAGAAAAGAGATTTACTGTAATCTAATCTAATATATAAAGCTGAAAATGTGTATATATATACTGTGGGTACGGAAAGTATTCAGACCCCCTTAAATTTTTCACTCTTTGTTATATTGCAGCCATTTGCTAAAATCATTTAAATTAATTTTTCCCTCATTAATGTACACACAGCACCCCATATTGACAGACAAAAAAAAAGAATTTCTGAAATTGTTGCAGATTTAATAAAAAAGAAAAACTGAAATATCACATGGTCCTAAGTATTCAGACCCTTTGCTCAGTATTTAGTAGAAGCACCCTTTTTGAACTAATACAGCCATGAGTCTTCTTGGGAAAGATGCAACAAGTTTTTCACAACTGGATTTGGGGATCCTCTGCCATTCCTCCTTGCAGATCCGCTCCAGTTCTGTCATGTTGGATGGTAAATGTTGGTGGACAGCCATTTTTAGGTCTCTCCTGAGAAGCTCAATTGGGTTTAAGTCAGGGCTCTGGCTGGGCCATTCAAAAACAGTCACAGAGTTGTTGTGAAGCCACTCCTTCGTTATTTTAGCTGTGTGCTTAGGGTCATTGTCTTGTTGGAAGGTAAACCTTCAACCCAGTCTGAGGTCCGTAGCACTCTGGAGAAGGTTTTTGTCCAGGATATCCCTGTACTTGGCCGCATTCATCATTCCCTCGATTGCAACCAGTCGTCCTGTCCCTGCAGCTGAAAAACACCCCCACAGCATGATGCTGCCACCGCCATGCTTCACTGTGGGGACTGTATTGGACAAGTGATGAGCAGTGCCTGGTTGTCTCCACACATACTGCTTAGAATTAAGGCCAAAAAGTTCTATCTTGGAGTTTGCTAAAAGACACCTGAAGGACTCTGAGATGGTGAGAAATAAGATTCTCTGGTCTGATGAACCCCACAGGCAATACACAGTCCCAAGCACACACACAAATACCAAGCACTTTCTTCTTTTGGCACCACCACTCCTCCCAGGCAACCTTGTCCTCCTCCACCCGAATCAAGCCGCTGAGTGGTGGTCGCTGGCTCCTTTTATAGTTCACCTGGAAGTGCTCCAGGTGCTTGATCACCGAGTTCCGGCTGCACTTCCGGGTGTGAAAAATATGCTGCTCACACGGGCTCAGAAGTCCGAACCACAGCACCCCCTAGTGGTGCCTGCGGGACCCAATAGGGCTGCACCAAACTCCAATTGCCATGTAGCCTTGTGGGAAACTAAGGCACTACTCCACCCCAATTGGGCGGCCATCTAGCATCTAGGGGGAGGTATTGCACTGTCCAGGGCTGCTCCCCCCACTGAATACAGTGCGCAGGGCATGGACCCGCCGCCTGCCACAATATATACATACATACATACATACATATACATATATATATATATATATATATATATATATATATATATATATATATATACTGAGTATATATATGTATATCTATACTAATAAATGGCAAAGCCCTCACTCACTCACTCACTCACTCATCACTAATTCTCCAACTTCCCGTGTAGGTAGAAGGCTGAAATTTGGCAGGCTCATTCCTTACAGCTTACTTACAAAAGTTGGGCAGGTTTCATTTTGAAATTCTACAAGTAATGGTCATAACTGGAACCTATTTTTCTCCATATACTGTAATGGAATTCAGCTCGATGCCCGTGGGGGGCGGAGTTGCGTGTTACATCATCACGCCTCCCACTTAATCACTTGAACTGACTGTGAACGCAGTACGTAGAAAACAAGGAAGAGCTCCAAAGAGTGCTGAAGAAAAACGCTCCAAAGAGCGCTGAAGAAAAAACGCATACAAGCTTATTCATAAGTGCAGCTACTGCGGAAACAAAGCACGGTGTAAACCGTAAGTTTAAATTAAGTTTATAGACACGCTCAGTCTAACGTTTGTCATGCCATTGACGAATACTTTAAGTTTAATGAGAAGACACAAGGTATAAACGAGACTTTGGATCACTTTGTAACGGAGTTAAAATTGTTGCAGCGAGAAACTTTTAAGTGCCGGGTCTTAGCTAACATTAGCTAACACGTGTCGCGTACTCTTTGCATAATTTGACAGTAAAAACTATTTCAACCATTCTATGATCTGCTTCTTGCAACTGAAAGAGGGCACCGTGGCGGACGTTAGCCGACTTGCTGACCAACCTCAAGCGTTACCTGGTAGGTAACCACCCACACAATCAGACTGTGATTCAGACTATGAATGCATATATATGTATATATGTATATATGTGTATATGTATATATGTATATGTATATATGTTTATGTGTGTGTGTATATATATATGTATATATGTATATATATATATATATATATATATATGACAGCAACACTCATAACAGTGACAAAACAATTACATTGACAATCATGTTACGTTATTTTTAAAATGTTTCCTTTTCTCTTTCATAACTTCTTTAACACACTACTTCTCGCTGAAGCTGGTGGTATTTTGCTAGTATATATATATATTTATATATACTATATTTATTTATATACTATATATTTTGAAGATTAACCCAGTCACAGGCAGGCACAGACTCAGAATGTCCCACAAACACACACATTTATTAATGTTCTGCATAATAATGCAATGCACACAGTGCACAAACCCCACAATGCTCAGTCCTTATCTCTTTCTTGTCCTTTTTCTTCTGCCGCCACCACTCCTCTCTCGTCAGCTCTGTCCTCTGCCTACCGACTCCGGCTCCCCGAGTGGAGTGAGACGACCTTTTTTATACCACTCCCGGAAGTGTTCCAGGTGTTCCTCGCTCAAGTTCTAGCAGCATTTCCGAGTGTGGTGGAAGTGCTGCAGACCACGGCTTTTGAGCTGTCCAGGCACCCCCTGGTGGTGGTCACAGGCCTCCGCAGGGTTGAGCTTCTAAGCTCCAGTCCCGTGGCCCTGATGTAAACCAGGGGGGTGCCCTCTCAGTTCCTGGGGAAGGTACTGCTGGTGATATGTCCACTGCCCCGGTCCTCTCTTCAAAAGGGCATCCCAGCTGTCTATCATGGGGGTCTGCAATCTAGTGCTTCAGGGGAGATAATGCCCTGTATATGTTCTCTCCCCTGGTCTTTCCATTAAACAGGCGTCCTGGCCAGATAATAGCCCAAGCTGTCTGCCACAATATATATATATATATATATCTATATATATGTTTATTGATCAGCCACAACACCAAAACGTTACCAGCAGATTCTTTAAGTCCTATAAGTGGGGCAAGGTGGGGCCTCTTTGGATCAAGCTTATTTTTCCAACATATTCCAGCGATGCTCAATCAGATTGGGATCTGGAGAATTTGGAGGTCAAGTCAACACCTTGAACTCTTTGTCATGTTCCTCAAACCATTTCTGAATAATTTTTGCAGTGTGGCAGGATGCACTGTTACACTGCATTCACCGGCTTGCCTTCTCCCCATAATGCTTCCTGCTATCTCTTCCCCAGGTAAATGATGCACATACACCCAGTTGTCCACATATTCTAAAAGAAAACATGATTCATCAGACCAGATCACCTTCTTCCACTGCTTCATAGTCTAGTTGTGATGTTCACATGCCTTTTCTAGGTGCTCTGGGTGATGGGCAGGGGTCAGCATGAACACTCTGAACGGTCTGTAGTTACGCATCCCTCATACACATCCAACTGTGATGTACTTTGTCTCTGGCACCATTTTCTCATGGCCAGCATTATACTTTTCAGCAATCTGTGTTACAACAGCTCTTCTATGGGATCACAAAAGTGAGCCTTGGGTACCCATGACCCTGTCACTGGTTCACCATTTGCCCTTCCTAGGTATTATCTACTGCATACCAGAAACACAACATAAAACTTGACGTTTTGGAGATGGTCTGATACAGTCATCTAGCCATCACTATTTGCCTGTGGTAAAAGTTGCTTAGATCCTTATGCTTACTCCTTTTTCCTGCTTCCAACATATCGTATTCAAGAACTGACTGTTCAGCTACTGCCTAATATATCCCACCCATTGACAGGTGCCATTGTAACAAGATAGTCAATGTTATTCACTTCACCAATCAGTGGTTTTAATGCCAGGTATACAAATCCACACTATTGGACCAATCTGACAAAATTTACACACCTTCTTCATTTGATCAAGGGAAGACTGTAGACTATGTAGTGCGCTAACTTTTTGACCTTGGAGATATATTTGAGTTTATTTTTTCATTTTTACTACTTTGAATGACAGTGCCACATGGTGACTCAGAGCAGAACTGAGTGAAGCCAGACTAGTAGACAAATTGACCAGAGTTTAAAATGACTTACCCCTGCAATGCTGGGGCAGCTTCTAGTCAGTCATAAATACTAAAATATCCAAAAGGTTAGCAGTGGTTCAGCACGCATCAGGTAACTGAAGACAACATTTGATAAACATCTAAAGACCTTTGGATGCATTCCTCGTATTTTTCTTTCTGATTAAAATAGTATATCCTTTTCCCATTGTTTTGTGGGTTAGGATTCTCCCATTTAAGCATAAAAAGACAGAGTGTGGTGACAGTTACTACAACAGGTCATTCATTAAGAAGTAATGTCTCAAACAAACCTGTTAGAGGATTATGGGTTTTTTCTTTCTCTAAGAATGCCTGATAAATAAAGATTTCATCCCAATAATGGTAAAGCAGGGAGCATTTCCCAAAATGTGTATGTTAGTGAAGTCAGCATCTGAAGTTACTGCAGCTCCTGACCACTGTGCACTGTGGATAATCGAGAGATATGTATGTGATGTACAGTTCTGAGTTAAGTTAGACTTCCATTCATTTTTTAAAAATCTAATTGAAGCATCTTTTTCCCAGCACTGTCTCAGATTCTCTAAAGGATCACTCTTTAGAAGGCATAGTGTGGATAACTTTTTATGCATCTTTATTTATTATTGTATAATTTTTACAGTAGATAATGACAGAATGTTAGGGAAGTTGACCAGGTGTCTTTCAGCAAAGTCTCTGACTTGAATTTAGTAAAAAGAAATGTCTTGAAGAAATGTTATATTTGACACATGTTTATCCAGAAAATGTGCATATATTCAGAATACAGTATACAAATCCCTAAGGTTCCCAATGTCAAAAGTATTCCATATATTTATATTATGTACTTTGGATACGATATTTAGCTTGTAATGGTATAATTGATTGTAAAATCTCAACTTCGTATTAAACCACGATATTTCACATAATGTATGTAACAGCAGTTAACGGTAACTGTTGCAAAGAACAAAGCTTATTGGAAGGATCAAGTGCAGGATTTCTTTCTTCTGGGTACAACGACAACATACATTTGTATTGCACATTTTCATACAAGATATGCAGCACAAAGTGCTTTATAAGTAGTAAAGAAAACAATTTGATAAACAGTTGATAAATGATTAAATAAGATGAATTCCAAAAATAACAAATAAATACAAACTTAACATAATACAGATAAAATAATTAGGCAAGTGAGAGAGATTTTACAGCATGTTTCTGAAGTAAAATGTCATCTGCATACAGTATATAGAACATTTTGCAGTGACTTCAGATCAAGATATGTAAAATAAGTTAATTGAAATGGAGAGCAACAGCAATAGGTTCAACGGAAAGATTGAAAAGAAGTGAAGAAAGAGGGTATCCTTGTCAGGCTCCACAGCAGATTTCGAGAGGAAAGAGATATTAGAATCTGTAAAAAAGTTTGTCATAGGGAAGACATATAAAGTTTTTTTTTTTCTAAAATTATCTTTGAATCACATTGAATTCAGAAATGTGAATGAAAAGGCCATGATATACGGTCAAAGGTCTTTTCTTCATCCAAGGCCAAGACTACAACAAAATGAAACAGAGTGAATTAATTAACAATAACATAACGACAAATGGCAAATGTTATCTTCAGCATCATGGTTATGGATGAAACCCATCAAGTCAAGTCAATAGGGGAAGGACTTAGAGACTAGTATTCATAGAAATATTTGTTTATACATATGATCGAGATCAAGGAGGAGTTTTTAAGACTTCTCTTCAAAACTAGAAATAGAAGATTGTGAGGAGCATCAAAGAAGTTGAATAATTTACTGGATCTTGCATTAAGGATATAACAGTACATCCCAGTTCGATTGTTTAAAAATTCTGATTTAATTAACATCTGAGATTTATATCCTAAGTTAAAAATTTGGAGGTTGTATTCAGGGTCAACTACCCAAGGTCATGAGTCTTTCATCAAATTGAGACATAAGACCCCACAGTAGACCTTTGGCTTTTTCTTTCTGTACATAAACAAACCAAAATGTATAAGCAATTATAAAAGCAATGACAAGATCCTTTATTTTTCATCCAGGCCCAAGCTGGGTAATTTGGAAGAAATAAAACCTAGAAACATTTATATTAAAGAAAGAAATCTTGTTTTTAAATTAAAACCTCTTTATATTAGAAACCAGGCAGGAGACTTGTTCTGTGCATTTGTAATATCAATTCATGGAGAGGGAGCATTCATCACAGCAGTCTGTTACAGAATGATCAAAGAAACAAAGTTCATGTTATAAACTATTGAATTAATTTAAAGTGTCAATCAGTGCAGACATTTACTTTGGTTGGTTTGTTGGCTTACACCCAAATGACTTATTAAAAATAAAGTTTATTTTATTATTCTCATATTCTTCTCCAATCCTTTGGATTTAGCCATCACCCTTGAAGTCTCTGCGTATATAACAACTGTCCATTCTAGTTTGTTTACAGGACATCTGCTGATCTCTTAGTCATTTCCTGGTTCATTTTGTGTATTACATCAACTTTCTTCTGGTACATCCCTTGTTTACTTGACCATCTCAGTAGTTTTCCAAAACCAATTCTTATGTATTTCAATGTACACCGCAAGTGAAAATACTTAACTGTTGTTACCTCTAAATTGTTGTCTCACAATTATTGGCAGGGATAATATTACTATTGATACATTATTTAAGCATTCCTGAAATGTTTTGAGCAGAAGTCCATCCATCCATCCATTATCCAACCCGTTATATCCTAACTACAGGGTCAAGGGGGTCCTTAGTACTGAATAAAGCAGTGTTGAACAACTGGTGCACATTACCTCAAAGGAGATGAGAAGTATGGAACTGTATTAGAACTGTATTATGATTAGCTAAAAATGCCAACTCAAACCTGACATGGGAGAGTGATGAAGACAAAAATTGGACAATTAGAATTTTATCCATTCTGCAGTATGACCGGAAATAAGGTGAAATGAAGGAGAAGAATTTTCCAGTAGCATTAAGTAATCAGGGATAAACTTATAAAAGAGTTTGTAAAATAATGGGTTTATGTGTCCATACCCACAATCACTTTGCAGTCTTTCCTTATAAAGGCTTAATAATCTGACAATGCTGATAGTATGATTTGGTATTGTTATTCGTATTAAGGCAGTAGGCAGAAGTTTCAACTTCTGTAAGAAGACAATATTTTCTCTCTTGTGCAGTGCATGATTGAGAATGGCATCCTTTTTAGATCCAGATCCATGGCCCCTAGAATTCCATGAAAGATTTAAAAGTCATTAGTATAAAAGTGTAAATGGGAAGTATACAAAAAAAGAAAGTAAGTGAAGAAGTTCAGGCAAGAATCCAGGACATTAGCTATTGGTTATCACTAAGAGAGTAGAGTTTGTATCATTTGGATAATTAGCAAAGTTATTAAGACATCTTTCACAGAGGTGGCTGTAATTTCCCTAGAATCTCCCTAGTATTCATACCCTCCCCTCCAGTCAGGCTACATGAAAAAGTTTGGGAGCCTTAAAATCAATGGCCTTGGAGGAATTCTGGGCAAGTGCATACATTCTGTGGCATCAGTCCACAATTGGACTAACTTGTTTAGTATCTGAAAAAATTACTGGCATGCGCTTTTTAAACAATAAATGGGATTGCCATCTACATTTTACTTGACACACATTATACAAATATTTGACCTAGGAACACAATCCTCACATTCTATTTCATTGTTAACCTCTTTGTAAGTTGTCCTTTTAGATCTTGGATTTCTTCCCCTTTTGAGTTTTCGTTGATCAATTTGTGTTGCAAACTCTTTGGATATTTTCTTTCGTTCTTATTTGACTTTTGAAATGTCTCCTTGGAAACCTTGTTGTAGCAGCACCAATTGTTCAGACATACTGTACACATGTTAAAATTATAGCTAATGGTGTCCTCCTATTTTATCTTCTGAAGGCACACACCCATTGTCTTCCTGTTTTTAGCTGGCAGTGCAAAGCTGCCACAGTTGAAATTTTATGACTATTTTAATTTTGGAAGCAATTAAATGCCATTGTTCGTTTCAGTTTTTATCAGTTGTGATCTTTGGCTAGGGTTAAGCGTATATTATTCCATAGTGATCTGGAGAAGGTCATTCACGTTTTTATTTCCTCAAGACTTGATTACTGCAATACCTTATATTATGGAATTTGTCAGAGAGCCCTTTCTCGACTGCAGTTGGTCCAGAATGCTGCTGCTAGGTTTCCTACTGGTACTCGGAAACATGAACACATTTTGCCAGTATTAGCTATCTTACATTGGCTTCCTATCACATTGATATTAAAATTTTAATAATAGTTTATAAGGCTCTTCATTGACATTCTCCTGCCTAAATGGTTAATCTTCTAGTACTCTATATTCCTCAGGGCATACCTTACCTCTGCTTAGCTAGTGAACGAGAGAACTACTTAACAGATTTAGATCAGGTTTTTTTCTTTAATTTGCTTGACCATTCTGGTTGATTTTGCTACTTCTGTCATCGCACTAAAAATCATGGTTTGCTTGCAGGAGAGATATATTTGTGCTGATAGGAGACGGGGCCGAGGGGAGGGGGAAGCATGATGTCAGGAGAGGGGAGCCAGGCAGGGCCCTCCTTACTGTCCTGTTTCACTAAAACATGGGCAGTGCTGCAGAGGACAGCTAGTAACTAATACATTTACAATTATGGATTATTAGTAAAGCAATTAAACTTAATCTAACAACAAATTAACTGACAGTATAACTTTTCACTGAGCATAGTTACTCCTGATCAGTTAGACAAATATTCACAGAACAAATTCAATTTTAATTGCTTCTTAAGCAAACGAGGGAGTCAGCAGTACAGATGGAGGTGGGCCACTCGTTCCACCAACTAGGAACTATACAACAAAGTAGTCTGGATTGAGACTTGATAACACGCAGAGGCAGCATCACCAGACGCTATTCACTGGCAGAGCGGAGTGGACGAAAAGGAGTACAGGGCTTTGCCAGTATCTCCATATACTCAGGTGCTGACTCACTGACTACTCTATAGGCAAGAATCAGGGATTTGAACTTAATGTGTACTGTCCCAGAGAACTAATGTAGCAACCTGAAGAGAGGAGTGACATGTATCTGTCTTGGCTGGTTACATACAACTGACATTGCCGTTTTGTTAGTGTCACTACAGTGTTGCTAGCCTGAAGTTAGTCAAATGATGGTATAAAGGTTAGAGCCATACACTTCTTGGTTATCTGAGCTTGCAGATATTTCTAACAAAACTGTCTTTACTGGTGTGTGATTTTCTTTGAATGTTCTTATTTTAAACCCTTTGTGTGTTTTTTCAACTTTGAATTGTGGTTATAATTTTGATTAGTGGTAACTCTAGTTATGACATTTGGCTTGATCCTCAATGTCTGTCTTCTAGCAACTGTAAACTCCTTACGCTGCCTCCTTGTGATAGCATAATGCTTCCATTGTAGAAATCTTATAATTTTCCAATGTCAAGAATATTTAATGAATTCGAAACTTTAGAAGAAATTATTTTTATGTGATTGATAGTAACATCTTGTCACTAAAGTTTGCTCTAAACTGGTGTATCATATTGTGAGTTACTATTGAACCCCTGGCTTCCTTCTCATGGGATGGTAGTTAGTAGTAGATGCACAAAGCAAAGCATAAAGGAGTAGTTGTATATGATTTCCTTTACAACCAGCCTGGTGAAATTTAATTTCTTTCTTTCTTCATCTTCTCACCTCAATCGCAGAATATTTATATTCATTTCCCAGTAGTAGAACTGGATGTTAGGGGGTATGATGCTCCCTCTGTTTTAGGTCTTTGTAAATGGATTTATTAAAACGGCCAAGAAGGAAGAAAAAGCTAGTCTCATTTATCTTATCCAATATGCGGACATTTATTTTTGAAGCTTGCAATCGGAAACATATTCATATTTTAAACCAAAGTTGAAACATTTTCCACCAGTTATTCAGAAATATGCATTTTGCAAAACAAAAATTTGGTTACATAAATAAATCATTATATTTATGCGGAATGTTAAAGGTTCAACCATGAATTTAAAAAGAAAAAGTGATATCACAACATGATTTACTAATGTTCAAAAATATCCTTCCTATACTAAATAAATACATTAAATTGAAGTTAAGCCTTGGCTAAAAAATGATTGGTATAGTCAGGTATTTTACTGCAATTATGACAAGTAGACTAGAGGAGCTGAATTATTGATTAATGAATCTATTTGTAGCTACAGATTTAAAATCTAATTCTTACATTAAACAAGTTAGCAGAATGAATGAAACTACAGTAAATATATTTTTATAGTGAAGGTCATTTAGTTAATCCCTAATATGAAGTAATGATGGCAGGAGATTTTAATTGATATTAAGTCATACCTTAGACAACTACTGTAATTTCTAGAAAAAAGATGGCTTTGATAATCGCACTCTTTACCCTGGAACATAACTTATGTGATTCATATAGCTTTCTTTACCTACTGTATGTCTAAAAATGTTGATAAAGAATCTTTTTTTCCTTCGGTGCATGATTTCCATTCATGAATTGAGTATTTCTTCTTTTTTATTGATACTAACCTTTCCTCTGTCAAGTCTTGCCATTATTATGTCATTATTATTTCAGACCATGCTTCTCTAGTCCAGGAGCTTAAAATATTAATTATCATTGTTCCACCTTGTAACTGGCAACTCAGCCCTTTATTAATAGCATATAAAGAATTTGGTAAATTTATTTCCATACAAATTGATTTTGCTTTGAAACTAATAAATCTTCTGAGATATCAGCTAGAACACTTTAGGAAGCACACAATGCCTACTCATGGGGTCAGATTGCCTCTAACACTTCACAAAAAAATAAATTACAAGTCAGGATGGTATCTGAATTCATTGGTGATATCTGTAACATTGTTATGTGAATATTCAATATCTTCCCACACAGAGCTTTATAATAAAGAATATCAATTTTTGCCAACACAATTCAATATATTGAAAAGAAGAGAAACAATTAATACTTAACTCATAATACTGTCATTATCAGCACAGACAAAGACTTTTGAAGAGTTTGGCCTAGCAACTACATAACATGTGCATTGGGACAGTTGGAAATCCCAGAGAAAAAAAACGTTTTGTGTGTGGCATGGGTTATAACTATTTTGTAATTATATAGAAGAATAATCAGTACCTTCTGTGCACTAAAAAGGTTATATATCTTTCTTCTTGTTATTAGGACTGAACTAATATCAATGACACAAAACCAAACACAAGTCAATTTTAGATTTTACTTTTTATCCCTAAGTGCTTTCTTTATTAATGCTGTTTGAGTGTCAGTTTCTAACTTAAGTCTTTCCTGTGAACAGGAAACTTAACTTTTGTACAGGTACAGGTACGCACTATGTTACCCAGCAGCATGTCATGTCCATTGCCAAAAAATGCAGCAGACAGTGAAAATCAAAACCCCAAAAAATGAAAGTTATCTACGCATTGGAACAGAGCAAAAGTATCAGAAATTATATACTAATATGTTTCTAACAACAATGTTACTGAAACAATGATAACCAATAACAGTTGGGAATAAAAAAATGAATACCCATAGTGACAAAAACAAACATTAAAAAGTGAAACACTGATATTTTTAACATCACAGTCCTGGATGCATTCATAGAAATCAATAATGTTGAATGTAAAGAAAAAGTAATACATTTATAGAGATCCAAACATATAGAAAGTGAGGCTCTTATAAAATATTTTATTTGATGTATTTGAAATAACATACTTTGACACATACTGTACAGAGGAGCTGGATAGATCTGTGAGTGTTTCTTCAAGAACACAATTACATCTTTTTAGATCAGGAATGCCACAGGGCTATATGAATAACCACATAACGTTTTAGAAGCTAGTCATATAAGTCAAAGTAAAAGAAGTGAGCCATCTACCTGGAACATTAAAACATTCGCCAATTGCTGTCCTTCCAAAAAAAAAAAAAAAATTAAAAACCCACTTGAATATGCGTTATACCATACAGTTCCATTACTTTTAAACTGAGGGCAACATTTTATTAAAGGAATAGGAAATATTCTTGCATCCATAATTTCCCAAAATCAAGCAGGATTTGTTAAAATGAAGATGAATGGTCAGGGTAATATATTCTGATACAGCCATTGAGCTTCCATGGTTGTATTGTCTCTTGATACAGAAAGAGTAGAATGTGGATATCTATTTACTGTAGTATGCGAATCTGGGTTTAAACCTAATTTATAGGCATAGATCAAACTTATACTACAGACAAGTATATATTTATGTGAATATCATACATTTTGCAAATTATGCTTTAGAGCACTGAACCAGGCAGGCCTGCCCTCTGTCTCCGCTGTAGTGTGCCATTGCTATTGAACCCCTCTCTATCCATATTCATAAGCAAATCAATATTTAGGAAATTGTAAGAGAGGGATATGAACAGAAAATATCACTGTAAAATAATAGAATATTACTTTATTTTATATTGAGAATATTATTTTTTCTTTCTGTGACACAAGACTCCAACTTAGCAGCTCTGCAAGCAGATTTCTTGCTGTGATTAGTGAGAAGGAACAGTTAATAAATCATCAGAGAGATGTAAAACCGATGGGGTTCTTAACAAGTTTACTACTGGCAGGTTAAATCAGCACAGATGGACTCAAGTCTCATCGATGGCTTCTGAAAGAATGCATTCACTGGTTGCTTCAAAAAGAAAAAAAGATAACACTCTTTATCTTGGGATTTAATGGTGTTTAACTTTAGATTTGAGATTTATATATAGTATTTTTTAGATAAAGTTATTCCTCTCAGGGACAAATGAAAAAGGCTTTTCTGTCATTTAATTGGGAAGACTTATTTATGAAACAGAAGTGAAATATGTTACTAGTAAGCTATGTTTTACCAGGTACAGTTTCATAAAACATCCCTTGCTTTGTTTATAAAATTAAAAGTATTAGTTTCTGGTTATTATTGAGAGTAAAAATTCATAATAATAGAAATTCATCCAGCCTGTCACAGGGTACACTTACACCACTCTAAACCCCCAAACACACACAGACACACACACAGCATGCATACTCCACAAACACAACAACCAAGCTGAATTTCAAACTCAGGAGTTCCAGAGCTGTGAGGCAGCAAACTAACCACTATACCACTCATAAACTGAAAATATAGCCATAAACAGCTCTATAAGAAGACCAAGAAGAACTATTAGAACAACAACTCTGAAATAAGCTTGAGATTTCATTTGCCCTGGTGCACCAAAAATAATACATTTAATTGCTGCTAATTTTACGAAATTTTCATTTATTTAAAACGTTTCATGTCTAAATAGTGAAACATGCAGACTAAAGGTTATACGTTAAAGATAAGGAAGTGTTGATACTTCTTATGTTGTCTAATTATCCCCTTGTTTGTTGGCACGGATTTATCTCTTGTTCTTGTTCTTGCATTTTGTATTCTGGACTTTCTCTTGCATGTCTTTGTGCCACTGTGTTTCCCTTGTACTGAACTGCTGTATATTCAAGAATGCTGTACTTCTTGCCTGGTTATGTTTTTCATGGTCTTGTCTTCTTATTGTTTCTCATTCTTTGTCAATGCAGTATGGTTTGCTTGTCACTCAGCAGATATCCCTAATCTTCTTCTTCCTGCCAATGTGATGGTTAGCACTTTGTTTTGCAAGTCACTCTGATGTTCGTCATGCACTTTTAATAAAGTTTGATGTTCAGTGATCATTAATTACAATAAATTCAAAAACAGGATGCTGTTTTTTTAACCACACTGTTTTTAGATGGTAAAGTAAGGATATTAAGGAGCAGGTGCCTCATGTATAAATGGTGCGAACGCACAAAAATGTTGCATAAGAACATTTCCACGTTCAAATCGTGATGTATAAAACTTAAACTTGGCGTAAAGCCAAGGAAATTTCCACAGTAGCTCATACCCTATCGTATGTAAGTTCTCTGCTCGGTTTTGCAGACTGTGGCACCCAGCGTCAAAGCAGTGGTACTATTCAGTGTGGTTATCCTTTCTTTTTTAGATAGACATCCCTGATGCAGCTTTATAAATACACTGAAATTAACCGCATATTGTTTATTAGTTTAATGCATCTCATTGTAATTAACCTGTAACAATATAATGGTCCACAGAATGGTCAAACTATTCCAAATACAATAACTGCTTTAGCGTTGTTACTTTCACTGTACCTTGGATCCCACATTGGATCATCTTTTTCCATATTACTCTCACTGCACCACTCGGAGTATTTATATCACTGTATCTGAGTGTGAATCACAGCTGTACAGCAGCTGATCGGAAAGAGAATTATCGGTATACAGCATCAAGCTGCCTCAGCCATGCTGTGTATTGAACTGCTCTCACATGACAAACGCTTCAGAGCCTTTCCTGTACTGACCTCGCGGTTCAGAAACGGTTTCATCCCAAGAATTCTAAACGCACTCAATCAGTCCATCAAGTGCTCCTTGTAGAACTGTTTATACTTATTAGTACAATCACCTCACTGTAAACTTGCACTACAGTTATAATATTGCACAACCTGATCCACTTTATAAAGCGCGTATTTACATATGATGACGATACCATTTTTAAAATGAAATGCAGCAAAATATGTTTATTATATTATACAGATAAAACCTTAATTACACGGTGCCGCAGCACTAGTGAGCTGCTGGCGCTCCGTTCACGGATTGTTCCTGCCTCGCGCTGTATTCTTCCTGGTGCTGACGTGACACTGGAAGGATAGATGGATAGAATAACTAAACACGTACTACGAAGATATTTCAATGTTCCTTAAAAGTTTTGAAGAATCGACATTCTAAGCTTACAGATGGCTTAACGTCTATTACAGAGCTGATTGTGTGGTGATTGGGTATTTGGAGAAAGAAAAGTAAGGACAGGAATTGAAGGTTAGTACATTTGAAAGACACTGAAAGAGGACTGCTGCAATAAAGTATTTCATCGAAGGTAGCACACAGCGCAACAAGCATCTTGCTTGAGACATGAACTATCACTGTGCCACCGTTTTCCCATGTTTAATAACATGCTTTAACTCCTATCATCATGAAAATGATATCACGTATACATCTTAGTATTTTAATTATTCAGAGAGCTGTAATATCACGAATGTAATGGATTCTGTGTCCTGTTGGAGGAAGAGAAAGCCCGGATGCACGTAGTGATTCACACACATAGAGCACATAGAAGATCAAATACCAAACAAAGCATTTAACGTGCTACTTTATCTACGATGGGATTGAGAAACTAGTAAATTAAATGATTTTAAGATGAAGTTTATGATGTTCTACTTTAATGACAAAATAAACTATGTGATTAAAGTGGAAATTTAGAGATTAAACTTGATAATTCATGCTTTTTCCCCACTGTGTGCCTTTTTTTTCTCTGTACACTAATAAGCTTTCATATGACACTCAAACAGTGGGCTACAACTCACCTTTTCATGGCGACTTTGATATCTGTCAACTTTTTTTTATTTCGGGTACTGTGCGACTTTGTGAACGTGAGCTTTCAAGTTTCTCTGACACTCTTTGTAACTTGATCAACTTCCTTTTATTGTTTATACCACTGTTTAAATCTACAAATAATATGTTTTTCTTTGCCTCCACTTGGTGTTTTCTGAAATTCTTCTATTTTCCCTCTTGCTTTTGCCATTGCCTTTTTACAGAAGGCTGATCTTAAAGGTTATTTATATTGATTTGCATATTCAAAGAGGCGTAATTTGGGAGGATTTGGGACAGGACTGCAGGCACATGCACATGCATTACTTTTCACGCTGACCGGGATTTATGGAGCTGAAGAACGTGGAAGTTGGTCAATGCACAGATTTATGCATCTGGATTTTTTTGTGCGTAAGCACATTTCCGCTTTTGTCCATACGCCATGTTATAGTGTGAATTCTACACACGCCGTTATACATGAGGCCCCACGTCTTGTAACACAGCATAAGGTTAGATTTAAAGAACAACCAATTTGCCAGTTGTTTACATGAGAACTCACCCTTTATTATGAATTCTGGACACACATTTGATAATTGCATGCATTTCTCTGGTTTTGTCATACTTGTATTTTGCATCCAGCACTTGATGCTGATGGCACTGCCCTTCTTTTTCTCCTTCCTATTATGATGACCTTCATCCTGTTAGCAGCCACTGTAGTTTGCTTGATGCTCCAGCAGATGCCACTGATCTTCTTTTTCTTTCTCCCATGCCACTTGATTCGGCAATCACTTTGCCGCATTAACCCCACAAGCACAGATCACTTTGCCAAGGCGGTCGTTACCTACATTTCTTTTTAATTTCCAAAACATATCAGGTCATAAACTTTTGATAAAGACCAAAATCAAAGTTCTAGCACCAGTGGAGAGACAGACACACTTTGGTATTTTATAAATTTTTTATAAAATTTTTTAACCCAATTATTCCTTAATAAGATCACAGAAAACTGTTGCCATTGCAGACAACTTTAGGGATAAGACATGTTACTAATCTTTCTTATCTCATTTGCAAATCATATCTTACCATTTATTCTTAATAGATAATTTCTAAGTATATTAAATAGCACAGTCCCTACTGATGGAGCACTTCAGGATTTCTGATTATAAATGCATTATGGTGGAGGCAGGCAAAACATAATGAACATCATGCTGAGTTAATTAAATAATATACCAACATGTATCTTTAACCATTGTACTTTCACCAGCAGGCCGAAAAAATTTTAAATCAATTTTAATGAAAATGGATGAATGGTCAGTTTTCTTAATTTGGTTTACTTTTAATCTTTTAAATAATGATTAGAGGCCAGTAAGGGTAGATAGTTACTTATTATAAGCATGCAAATATTTCTTGACAAGCCTTACAGCATACACTTGTTTAATTTGTATTCCCAGACGTATTGGGATCAAGGCAGAATCTACTCTTCGATGGGTTGCTAGTCCATTGTAGAGTAAGCTTACCCACGCTTAGTCCAGTTATAGTTACCATTATCTTTGTGTGCACTTACTTACACAGGACCATTTACAAACACCACTTAGAGAGGGGCACCCCTGTGCCACTTTGCCACCCAAAAACATCTTTTTGTCCCACATCGCTTCTCTGTCAGTGTAGATTGAACAGTTACCAAATTGAGATTTGGTCAAAGGGGCGAGTTTAGCTGCATTGTCCTGCTGTTTTATGTTAAATTAACAAAGCCCTTGTAGAATGTAAATTGATGGGCATACAGATAGTGTAAAAGTGCTCAGGTGATTTAACTTTTCCTATGTTTCAGATTGTAGTATTTGTTGTGCCTCATCCTCGCTGCACGCTCAGCCTTGTATCTTGTTTGAAAACAGGAAACAACTTTGCAAGGTATGATAAGAATTGTGTCTAGTGATTTCCCTAAAGAATATAACTCAGATTGCATTGTCAAGCCCTGCCATATCGCTGCAAGTTATTTTATGGATGCCTAGCTGTGCCATGGCTGCTCCTGTGAGACACTGTCTATTTTGATCTCTGCAGTATAAACATGGATTGCCCTGGGCTTGCTATGACTGCATCTTTACTCCTCTCCTTCACTAGGAGCTCTTGGTACTTTAGTGGGCAACGAGGGTTCTCTGTCCTATCAGCTTTAATGACCTCTTGCAATATTAGTGTTCTGAGCATTGACAAATGCAGCCAGAGGTGAAATTAACCGGATAACAGCTGTTGCAGCAGCTACACCTGCTAGAGCTTCTAAAATTTCTTCAAAAAAAAAAAAAACACCTCTCATCTCTTTCGAGCACATTGAGTTCAAAGGAATGGATTAAATGTTAGAATAACATCTATACTTATGAAAAAAAGAATTACAGCCATTAATCTGTCTTCTGCAATTATTTTGTTAGGCAACAGCTACAAGATGAAAGTTAGTTTTTTGATGGAACAAGTCTCCATTATAGGAAAGATAAAACACAACATGTTGCAAAAATACTTTAATTTTAAATAAAAAACTGGTCCACTTTCATTTATTTGGCATTTTGGCAATTCTTTAAGGTTGACATTTTATTGTAGTATCATATAGCTTAGAAGCATTTGTGCTCAGCTAGAAAGTATCAACTATAGTGTGGTGAACAGTGTTTACAGAATTCTTAATATTCTTAAATCTCTCTATTATAATAAAAAAAAAAATCCTAGGATGAGATGAGACTGAATAGCGTGGGGCTAGATGTGACTCTTTCAAAGAGATACTTTCACGTTGGGCTAAATCGAGACCTTGTGCCAATAGGTTTAACCACGCCCAGAAAGACAAAGAGTAGATGACAATGTAGAACGTCGTAAAGAATTCAAAAAAGTTGGCACGATACACATGCAGAGCAGGTTAGAGAAAACGAAAGTACTAAAATTTGAAAGTCTCAAAAAAATGATAGTAAAGATCTCATTAGCACAAACAAACAGAAATTATTACTCAGTGAAATAACAGAACAATGAAATGAGATTGCATATATTGTTCGGATTTAAACTTTAAGTCAAAGACTTGTAGATCATCTAATTTGTGTTGCCATCAGGGAAAAGTAGCGTTTCTTTCCAATGAAGAGGCGTATCCACAAGAATTAAAAGATTTGTTGTTTGGTGAAAGTGAAATCCACATACACGAGCGGCAGAGATGGGAAGAGGCTGGTGCGTAGCGTAGGCTGGGGGTTGCGGGTTGGCAAGTGAAGTGATCAGGGGGCAAAGCCCCTTAGTATTCCTAAATATCCAGCCAGTCCTGACCTGCCCTGTGATCTGAGTCCTCGAAGGGACAATGAATTCAAACAGACATGTTCCTATCAGATTTGAATAGACCCTCTTCACCTTTACAGCAGATGCAAATAATGAATCTACTACTGCATAAACTCCTGGCCACATGGAGTTTGTGGACATCTTGTTTTCCAGTATATCTAGCATTAACAATTCTTCTCTGAAGGATGGATTTGACTGAATCTAGATATCATTGTATGTATTCATTTTTGAAAAAGGTGTCAATTCAAAACTCCTTGAGTATTTCTTCGGGCTTCCTCCCTCATCCCAATGCTGTGTTTGTGAGGTTAATTGGTGACTTTATATTCTCCTCTGTTTGAGTGAGTGTAGGAGGATGTAGGTAAGTGTGCTGATGACCTGAAATTCTATCCAACTTAAGTGTCTTCACTTTACTTCACTTTAATAAGACCAGGAGACATGATCAGAACTGAAGCAAAGTAGGATTCTACGAAAAATAAATTATTTATAAAGATGGGGGTGCAAAAACAGTCTGTTTGATCAAACAAGCATTTACAATTTTTAATTCCTATCATTGTTATTTATTTTTAGGTTGTTTTTTTTTGTGATTTCCTGATTTGTATATATTCAATTAATTGCTAAGTGTGTGTCTTTTTTTTAGCGCCTTTCCAATGGTTCGATTGACTCAAATGATGAGGCCAGCCAGGTGGTGGAGCTTCAGGAACTGTTGGAGAAACAGAACTATGAGTTGGTCCAGATGAAGGAACGAATGTCTTTGCTTTCATCCCGTGTCTCTGAAGTTGAACAAGAGTTAGAGGCTGCAAGGAAAGATTTAATAAAATCAGAGGAAATGAGCAATAAATTTCAGCGTGATAACAGAGAGGTAATGTGAACAGGTTTTCCTATATTCCTATTCTGGCCTTTTTTCCAGTATATTCATGATAGGCTAGACTGAAGTGAAAAAATGACTTGAAGGACTTTGTTATTTTCATATATACTGACCTAACTCTGCTTTCTAGTTACTGTCCAGGGTCTTTTTCTTGCAGTATTTGATAGTCAGTAATTTTTAGCCAAACAGTTTCAAAGTAGTAGATTGGCCTTCTGATGGAAGTTCTGTCTGCTGCACATTTAGATGGGGGTCTAGCAAATGTATAACATGATCCATAATCTCCAGAATCCTGCTGAATAATTTATGAATATTTAAAAATTTCATCACCTTCATATCCCTCTGAGGTTCCCGTGGGCTTGTACCATTTGGCTGTGAAAAGAAAAACAATCCACCATTTCAAATGATATGCACCACATCTGATGCAACCATGTGGAATCCTACTGTTGTTTTGACTGAGCTGTTTTGTAAATATTTTAATATAATTACATATTTTTTCAGTGTCATTCTGAGCGGTTTCTGCCATTATTAAAAATGCAAATTCATAATATGTGTCTTATTTTGTTGTGAATTGTAGCTACTGTATGCCATTATGAAAATCAGTTGTATTTGTTTTGGAAAATCTTCGTCATTTTGTGTTTCCATTGATTGGTTGCTGTCAGTGTATCCTCAGTAGTCATGAGGTGGCCTCATTAGCCCAACAGGTTATAAATGGGCGGCAGGGGAAAATCGTCAATCAAGCACTGACCTTTAGTAAACAATTTTGTAAATGTTTTAGATATTGAATTCAGGCTACAAGAAGTATGTGAAGATGGTTCAGGATATGTATGAGGTAGTGAGGACTCGGGCTAAAAGTAGTGCTGGGGTAACAGACAAGATCCCAGTTAGGGTAGGTCTGCACAAGGGATCTTTTTTAGGTCTTTACCTCTTTGATCTAGTTATGGATATGTTGACTCATAGTATAAAAGACCAATCCCTCCTGTAAATGCTTATTGCTGATGTCATTGTGTTATGTAGCACCAGAAAACAGAATGTGGAGAGGAAGCTGGAAGAATAGAGAAGGCTTTGGAAGAAAGAGCACTGAAAATAAATAGGAAGAAGACAGAATATACGTGCAGTTACAAAATAAGAAAGAATAAGAAATGAGACAATCAGAGGTACCACAAAAGTGGGAAAGATATCTAAGAAAATCCTGGAACATTAGTTGCGTATATATGTAGTATATGTGGTCAAAAGAGTGATGAGAATGGAAGTAAAAGAGGGCAGAAAGTGAAGGAAGTCAAAGCAAAGGTGGATAGATAAAGTAAAAGAAGATCTGAAGGAAAAGGGTTTGATTGGAGAGGAGCTGCAGGACCGAGGTCTTCGGAGAAGGTGGATCAAACACATCAAACCCACATGGAATTAGAAAAAGGAAGGAAAGAAAACATTTAGGCTATGATTTTTTAATAATTCCTCCTGACTATGATTTGCTTTGCTCTGGTTAAGACAAAAGATAAGACTGATTTCTCTGGTTTTTGACTTTAGCATGTTCTTGGCTTTGTTTCTTACTTGTGATCCATTATTAATTGCCCTTACAGTCTGCTTCTAAACCATCTTGGCTGCAAAACTATAACTTGCACTGCAGTACGTCTATTACAACTTAATGTGAAACAAAATAGATATTGACTTTTTAATGTCTAATTGTATTCTGTTTATGAATGATATCTAGTTGGCCATTTATTTCAAAAGTGTGGATTATGTTCTTTCTGAAGAAGAAGAGATGAATTATGTCAGTCTGCAACCTGGCACACGACATAGTAACCCATCTTTTAAATAAGGAAGTATCTGGTCTGCAATTGTTCTCAAAACTATTTTCTTGTAAAAAAAAGTTCACAGAAAGCATTGCACATGTAGTAAAATATTATTTCCAGAATATCAAAAAGAAGCTGTTATATGAGATTGATCTTATTGTTACTGTCAATACTAATGAGGTCCTAGGAACAGGAAAATGGGAACATTTCTACAAGGGATTATGGTAAATTGACATAGATAAATGTATGCCTTCTCTAAACTATCTTGCATTTCAGAGTATTGGTATTAGTAAGAGTGGGTCAGAGGCAGGAACTGAACAAGCAGCTTTGTTTTTTTAAGTCTAGTTCCCTAGCCACAAGGTAGTAATGTTTCACATTGAATTCTTCTTTGCTAATTCATTTTCTTTTTTATCATCCTTTCAGGTATGAAATACTATTCCATTTGCCAATAAGTCATGTTTTCTTGTCAATTGGCACCTCTCAGATTTGTTTAATGTTTCTTTTGTGCAGGCAATGTGCCAAAAAGAAGACATGGAAGAGCGCATCACCACCCTGGAGAAGCGATACTTGAGTGCTCAGAGGGAATCTACCTCTTTGCATGACATGAACGACAAACTCGAGAATGAGCTGGCTAACAAAGATGCCCTCCTACGCCAGGTTCTGTATCAGGATTGGCAGAAACTCTTATTATGCAGTAGGGGTTGATATTGATTTTTAGGCTGACATCTAAGTCTGTGTTTTTGCATACCCCATCTTGCTGGCTTTTCCTTTAAGTAGATTTCTGGCTTTTGTTTGTTACCTGCTCATAATTTTTTTTATTTTTTACTCTATACATCTATTATGTTTCTGTTCTTTTCTTCCATTTTCAATCATTTGTCTCATCCGCCAAATGCTTATTTTCACATTAATCCATGCTTTGATATATTTTAATCCATCTCAGACACCATCTTTTTTTTGATCAGGTCAGCATTTCCAACTATTTGTGTACATGTTGCTCAACGTATAATATCAAATCCATTTTTCAATTATATTGCCAGCTTCCTTTGCCGTCTCATGCTTGGGTGAATCTTCAGTGTCTGTATGAGGTCCCTCAAACATGCTTTGGCCTCACATTACATGGGATCTCCAGCAATCTTTAATCTTAGAGTTTATTTATCTCATCTTAGTGACTGATGGAGAATTGTGTAGTATGGCATCCCCTGGTATCAGATCATAGTGCATTGTGGCTGGCTACAACAAAATCAAACAATTATGATTTTATCTTAAGTCATAGGGGTAGACTCTTGTCTTTGTAATGGTTGACCACTATTGAGAATGAGGAAATACAATGCATAAAACACATGGAGAGGGTGATTTGGACTAGGCAAACAAGAAGAGAGGCTCATCTTTCTGGTGTCATATACTTTTAATATGACAGAATGGAAGATAACAAAACGCAAGCTTAGACTATAGCTGAACTCATAATACATGAAAAACATTTATAGACCCACCAGTGCTACCAGGCAGCACATTAATTGGCAGTCAAAATGTAGCAAGCTTGCAACATTTCAGAAATTAGAAACTGTGCCAAGAAGTCAGGAGCTAGTCGTGTAATCTGTCATCCCTGAGAATTAAAGGCGTGTCGTCTAACATCCTCAACACAATTAGACCAAGTTCTTAAGTGTGGCATGGTCTGCGACTTGAAGTTGTATAGTGTGACAACAACAACATTTATATATATAGCGCGTTTTCATACAAATGATGTTGCTCAAAGTGCTTTACAAGATAAAGAAAGTAAAGGAAAGAAAAAAATATAAAAAATCGGCAATGCTAATTAAAAAAGAATAAAGAAAGGTCCGATGGCCAGGGAGGACAGAAAAAACAAGAAAAACTTGATGGGTGGAAAAAAAATACAAATCTGCAGGGGTTCCAAGGCCACGAGACCTCCCAGCCCCCACTAGACATTCTACCTAACATCAATGATCCCAGTCAGTCCTCATGGGTTTCAGGCCTTCACGTGGAAGAATTAGACGATGATGGTCATGTGGACCTCTGGCCTTCAATCCATCAATGTAGGGACATCATGGTGCTTTGATCAGTTGGTGGTGGCGCAGATTGGAAAAAAAATGGAAAGAGAACAGCAGAGAAAGTAGAGGTTAGTACTGATTTTGGAGACATGAAGAAAATAAAAAAAAATATATAATTAAACTGACCTTACAGGGAGTTTACCATGAAAGCACAAGAGAAAACAAATGATCAAAGTGAGCTGGGTCTTATGTGCAATATCATGACACTCTTAGATAATTAAGGGTTATCTAGCCATCCTTTCTTTTATGATCTCTCTAGACTAAACATATATAATCCGTCTCATCACTAATGGTGTTTCTACATGTGACACAATCTTTCCAAATACTTTAAAAACAAACTAATAAAACACTTGTACGAATCAAATGATTTTAGGATTATATTTAAGAGAGCAAATTGATTTATATTCAAATTTTAAACTACATCATAATATGATTAAAAAAATGGAACCAGATGTGTTTGTGCTTAGAGAAATTCTGAAAGAGGGAAATATCACACATTTTATATATTTTGTCATACATGCAAATCAGATGATCCCCTTAGGGGCTCTGTTGATGCATGTAATAACCCTCCAAGACAACAGATGGCACTATTGCTAACATTGTCATATCCTTCTGTCCCCACAGTGCAGAGAAACTTTTGAGTGAACTCTTCCAGTTCTCCATCCATAAAAGCCCTGGCTTCCCAGAAATAGGCATCATTTTGGCAAGAGTGATTCACCAGACAAAGCTCCTGACCAAACTAACCTTGATTTGTGGCTAGGAGCTGAATTCATTTTTAACAGCCTTTTTTAGCCTGAACACAGGGGTAAAGGCACCAAAGAACATACTTTTTTTGTTTTGTAAAAAAATATATATATTGTCAGGGATGTCAGGGGCCATGACCCGGCCGGGACGCCAGGAGGGACCGGAAGAGGGTCAGAGCCCTGCCTGGATCACGTGGGGTTTGCCTTCCGGGTTGCTTTGGGGGCCACGGGTCAAGGGTATGGAAGCCCTTCCCTGTAGAGGCCCGTGGTCACCGCCAGGAGGCGCCCCAATGCCTTGGGGACTTGTTTCCCCAGCACTCCCGCCACACCAGGAAGTGCTGGGGGGAAGACTTTGGAGGATACCCGGAGAGCTGCCGGGAGAACAGCCGGCACTTCCCACGCTGGGCGTGGCTAGAGGAGGAATGCCGGGAACACCTGGGGCTCATCCGGGTCCTGTATAAAAGGGGCCGTCTCCCTTCATTCGAGGCTAGAGTCGGGTGGAAGAAGGACGAGGCAAGAGGAGTTGTGGAGGCGGCCCGAAGACAAGGCATTGTGGCCAGGATTGAGACTGTTTTGGGGTTTGTGCACGTGACTGGGTCTGTGTGACCAATGAACTGGGGTCTTTGTGACCAAATTATTGTAAATATTCTGTGTAATAAACGTGTGGTGGTTTGAAGACAAGATGTCCGCCTGTCTGTGCCCGGGTGCCGTTCACAATATATATATTTAATATAATAAAATAGCACTAGATGAGCTAGGTTGGATAAAGTAGCACCATTAACAAGCCTTCTGTTATTGTCAATTTTTTTATAGCACTGTAAAGTCAGCTTTCATTTCAAATTTATTATAGATACCACAAAGCTCTCAAGAAGCATAATTCCTCTAGATGTTTTAATTAATTTTTGCAAAGGTGATTTTTTTTATATTTCCCATATTTAATGGTGTTAGAACTATGAAGAGTATTGCAAATTAAACCACAGAGGCAGCAGCATTCGACAGCCGGAAAGAGTCTTGAATATTTTACTATGGAGAGAAATAGTTTTTTGATCAATTTTCTATTATTAGCCTCTTGTGGTGTCCTTCATGTAGATTGTTTTCTATGCCTGCCAAATGCCAGCCTCTGGAGTCTGGAATTTTCTTACTTGAAGAAGAGAATGAAACACATACAACAAAGCCCTTGCAACAAACCTTTACATTCTCCCATTCCAGTCCTTCACAGTCCACTTCTTTTTGAATTCCCTGCTGTCCAACTTGCTTCTACTATGAAAGTCACTCCGTCTTTGCATATATTTTTAAAGTATTGTCATTTAGTCATAATGAAATTTAGCTTACAGTACGTTTGACTAAAAGCATGATTTTAATTGTTAAATTCCCAGTTACAGACCTCAATGATGTAACCATTCAGTGTGGCATTGCAACTGGTAAATCCCTTTTGTGGTTATTCCAGTCTTACACTGTATTTATACAGCAACATCCTTCCTTAATCAGAACTACACTTATATTGGAAAAGGTTAATATACACCAACTCTGTGTATTGTTTAAAATAATGCATACAATAGGAAAAGAAATTGGTATATACTATGGGAAATTAAAGGTAAGTGAATGAGGTGTTGCAATACTTGTATAATCAATCAAAAATATGTGAGAATCCTATTTTATAGTAAAGTAAGAAAGTCAATGTGGTCATTTCCCTAGAGGAAGGTATCAGAGTTCCCTGGTGATCTTAATGAGGGGTTTGCAAATTCCCATCACTCTGGGCAGTTATTACTATAAACCAATAGTTTTAAATGTATCAGTCTATTGCAGTGCCAGCCCATGCAGAACTAGGCATTGTGCAGCACAGCCTTAGAGCAAGTGTGGCCACTTTAGGTTATTATTGCACCTATTAGGAACTTGACAGCAGGGCACATCCTTCTACCTTGATCGCTACCCAATGGAATTTAAAAAAAAATGTCAAATAAGTTCTATTCTTACCAATGTTTATAAAAAAAAAACAACAAAATTCTACATTAAACTTTTTGCCAAGCATTGCTTACCATATTTCCTAACAAATATATGGACTTACTACAATGTGCATCGTACAGACCAATCTCTCTTTTGAATAACAACATTAAGATACTCTCCAAAGTTCTAACCAGAAGGACTAAAAAAGTGTTTCCTTCTGTAATATCACAAAACCAAACCAGATTTATAAAAGGCAGACACAAAACTTCTAACCTTCGATGTTTGTTTAATATAACATATTCACCCATTAAATATAGCATCCCAGAGAACTTATTATCTTTAGATGCAAAAAATATTTGGGAAATGTCTGGAAAATGTCCGGAATTAAAACACTTAAAGACTTGTAAATAGATAATGTCTTCACACTGTGGACACGGGTTCGAAGAGAGAAGACAGCAGAGGATAGACACAGTTTGTTGAATCAATGCACACTTTTATTCTTTATGGTTCTTGGTGAGTAGAAAAGATTCCTCAGCACCTGTCAGCTCAAATGCTCAGGGCCAGCAGAATCTCTCGTTCCTCTTTTCTTACAGACTTTTATAAGTTAGCTGTCACGTAGACATCATGCCAACACCCTGAGTAACAGATATATATCTTAGATAAAGCATCACTTCTAGCTTAGCATTTTTGATTATTAATGAGTCATAAGACTCTTCCTTAAAGAGTGCATTTTAAAAGATTACTTCTTCACATATAAAAATCGCCCAAAATACAGTTATTTGTCATCTTTGTGGTTAGGCCTACTTTCCTTTACCGTTTGAGACATGCTGTTCTTGTTTTTTGCGTACTGAATTATTTGCACGTTCAAGGGTGCAACTGGCATTGAAGGAATGTTACACCCAAGAGTTTAGGGAACAGAATAAGAGACAGAAATTATACTATCTTTTAAACTACATCTTTGTTCATAATAATTTCTTTTTTCCACAACATCCTAAGAACAATTACACTTCAAATTCAACTTCTCATCAACACAATTCCTCTAGTACTTCCAAGCTAGAACCTTTTCTAAAGAGAACCTGCCCAATTTTCCACATGTTCCACCTTGTTCTATTCCAGAAGATATCTTGATCAGTCTTGAAGACTCAGATAGCATCTCTACAATTTATAAAAAATATTTTAAAGTCCCTCCCTTTCAAAGACCCCAGGGTACATTGGGGAAAGTATCTGTCCCTTAATATTTTAGAAATGAAGTGGAAGGCAGCCATGCACAGAATACACTCAAGCTTGATATGTGCAAAGCATTCAGTCATTCAACTTAAAATGTTTTATCGAGCACATTTATCTTGTTTAAAATTGTCCAAAATGTTTTCTGGGCAAGATTCAACCTGTGAATGTTGTAATCGAGCTCCAGCCGCACCGGGCCACATGTTCTGGGCATGCACCAAATAAACTATATTTTGGACAAAGGTCTTTGCACACCTATCAGGCAGCCTTGGTGTCACAATCACTCCCAGGCCTTTAACAGCTGTGTTTGACGTACTCTCAGAGAGCCTTAAAATAGAGAAGGACAAACAAACTGTAATTGTCTTTACTTCACCACTAGCATATAGACTTACCTTGCTTAACTGATATAATCTCTCCCCACTACTTTTAAAACAGTGGGTAACTGATGTTCTATACTATTTAAAATTGGAAAAAATCAAATTCTCACATAGAGGATCTGTTCAAAACTTTTTAAAATGTGGCAGGATCTAATCAATAACATTTTAGAATAAGGTTCCTTTCATAGAGTAGCTTTGGTTGCTGGTTCTCCTCTCTTTCCTTGAGTGGTAGTTCTGCTAACCGCTATTTCTGCTTTGCTGTGTTAAGCTTGACTTGATTGTATGGAATGTTATCTGCTTTTAATTAAAATCAAAATAAGGACACATCCTTGCTGAGGAAGGTGTCAGTCCAAGCTGTGGCCACCCAGCCCTGACTCTGTGCCACTGGCACCAGGCGCAGCATTTATTGGGACATTGTTATGTTGACCAATGAAAAGTAAGAATGATTAATATAATAATGCTTCTTCTGGTTTGTGCAGACATGTTTGCCCCTTAGACAACCAGTTTGATGCACACACACAAGAGATGGTGCATTACTGCTTCATTTGAGTATGTGCCAGGTGGGGAGAGCCATAGTTTGGGATGGGTCTTCTGTCTCTTGAAGTCTGAATTTATAACTAAACCAACATATTTCTCAAGCTGTCCAATAGCTGAAGTTTATCCAAAAAAGATATCTAAAGTAGCGCTAGGTGTAGTAGTGGTAGCAGTGGCAGTCGTATGAATGTCTGCTTAAGCTTTCCAGCAAATCTACAAAAGAATTGATTAAAAATAGGAAATTGTGTAATTTGGATTGGCTGAATCAAGGTGTATATCTCAACAGAATAGAAATATTGTAACCATGTCTAAAGTGGCCTATTCCTTGCAAGATTGCCAGCATTTGGAAACAGATAAAGCAATTTTTATAGAAGAGCTGTCAAAGACTTGATAGTTGCTAATGGTGAATGGTCATATCTTGATTGCTGTCAAACCTCCTAAACACTGAATTAAAAGGGTTGCTTTCTTTTGTACATTTGCATATTTCTCTTCATCTACTATAAAAATTAATAGACTGTGTGCATATAAAACTTGTCCTTTTACTAACGTTAAAAGTTGATCTTGATAAAAAGAAGCACAAACATGTCTTCACAAATATTCATATGTTACTTTATATGTATCCATGCTGTATTTGATTTGAAATTTAAGCAACCCTGGTGGCATCATTGGTTATCTTCTTCCTGTAATGCAGTTGAAAATACCTCATATTAATAATGCAATAACTTTGCTATTCTTAAAGTATATGAAAAATGAAGGCATTGAACTAAAACATCTATCCATCAGCAACATCCTCACAGAGACTTACATTTAATGTAAAAAAAGAATGGCTGATCTGTAGCAAACAAGCACCAAGTGAAATTCAACGAAATACAAAGTTTTTTTTCATTTGTTGTCAAAATAGGATAAATGTTAGTTACGGTTGGGAGGCAAAGTCAGAGAGGCGAGATTGCATTATTTTTGTACATGTGCAGAGGAGTGATGCTGGGTATATTGGGAGAAGGATGCTAAGGATAGAACTGCCAGACAAGAGAAAAAGTGGAAGGCCTAAGAGAAAGTTTATGGATGTGGTGAGAGATGACATGCAGGTGATGGGTGTGACGGAACAAGATACAGAGGAGAGAAAGACATGGAAGAAGATGATCCGCTGTGGCAACCCCTAACAGGAGCAGCCGAAAGAAGAAGAAGAAGTTAGCTACAATAAAATAATGTTAAAGGGAATTATGTTATTATATTCACTTTGTTATTGCAATTGTTTAGTGCTCACATGTTAGTGTGTAGTGAAATCAATTTTAAATTGGGAAACTATTTAACAATAAGAACATTTGTCTATGTCTGTCAGCCAAGCTCATTTTTATGGACAAGAGGCTAATCTAGTACTACTACACCTGACCATTATGAAGATGTAGGTTTGGGGGGTGTGATACTCGCCCGGACACCATCAGACAGAGACCGCATCTTTATAAAACTTTAAAACTATAAAACCGTTTATGTTCTTCTCAACAACACAGAACTCAGTCCCGCACAACACACTGGGCCTCTTATCCCAATCAACTTTCTCCTGGGCCTTTCTCTCATTGTCCCTGGGCCAGCTTTTCCTCTGTCCATGGGAGCCTGGTCCCGCTCTCACTCCCGACACCAGCTCCCAGACTCTAGGAAAGCGGGCCCTTTTACTCTCACCCGGATGTGCTCCAGGTGCTTCCTCCGACGTCACTTCCTTGTCTGGCGGAAGAGCATTCGGAGGCACTCCGGGCGTCCCTGGAGGGATCCACCTCCATCTTCCCGGGTGTGGCGGAAGTACATCAGTCCTGGGCCCTCTGAGACTCAGGATGGCCCCTGGCGGTGGCCATGGATCCCAATAGGCGTAAGCCTCCTTATTCTTCTCCCGTGGTCCTCCTCTGATCCTGGAAGGTTGCCCCCTCGTGGTCCGGAGGACGTATATGCCCCCTTCCGGTCCTTTCAGATGTCCTGGCCGGGTTGCAGCCCCAGCAACTCGACACAGGGGCCTTAATCAGTCTTCATTGATAAGGTCAATGCATGAATGATGGCTGTGAAATGGACAGTACTATCCTGAACCTCCAAAAAGCCTTATGCATTATTTTGTGTAGGTAAAAACAAAATGATGCAGACAGCAAACTAGAGTTTCTTCCTTCTAGCTCAAAATGAATGAAATACATTTTTTAATAGGGTCGGGAAATATTGCATGTAAACACAGACAGACAAACGTGGTGACAATGCAAACATTTTTACTCAAATTTGCTAAGATGTTCTGACATACTAGCACATCCATCTATCTATCTATCTATCTATCTATCTATCTATCTATCTATCTATCTATCTATCTATCTATCAATGCATATTAAGAAGTTGTTTTTCTTTCTGCATGGATCTTGCACATTCTTCTATTTTTTAATTTTTAGACAATATTTTTTATTGGGATAAATTGTTTAATTAAGGAAATTAGTTTCATATTCCCATCTACTGTTCTTCCAAAAGCAAACTCTCAGAATTTAGTTTGAGCCACCTCATTAAGAATGTGCAATATGTTGAAAATCTTTCTACTCTACTCAGGAACCCTTTTTGTCTTTCCATATTCCACCTCTGTTTAGGCCCCTAAATTCACCCTCTGTGTTTAAGCACTATCATCTAGATAAGATTTCTCATGACAATATATTCTCTTCCACTTTTTTTTTGATTTATATAAAGTTATGTTTCAATATTGAAAAAGTCTTCTCACACAAAACTACTTTCCTTTTTCTCAAAGGACCCGGAACGTCTTTAATCATTAATTAAGATGTAATGGCTATGTTAAATTGCTGTTTCCATAGAGCCACTAACAGGTAATGCCCAGATTTGTAAATACCAGCATAACCATAGTACAAAAGTAGAAAAAAATGACTTTTATTAAGCATAGTATAACAAATAAGCATCCACAAAGTTATTGGGAGGAATGCACAGCATGATAACTGCAAAACTATTTTACAATTCTGTATGGTTGGATACTGAGGTTCTTAAAACTGACCAAAAAACAAAAGAATTCCTCTTTATCAAGTTCAGTGGGTGGGTTGGTAAATATAAAGTAGCTAAAAGAGCAAAAGTCAAAACAGAGTTTTTATTTTACAACACTGTTCTGTCAAGTTACGAGAACAGTTAGCAGAATTACTTGTCATCTTCTCGTCTTCTGCTTCTGCCATACCTCTCCCGGCCACAGAGATCTACACAATTCTCAGCAGAGAAAATATTGTGCAAATTGAACAGTCCTGGTTTTAATTAAGTTTAAAAAATAGTTTCTTCTGTTATATTCTATAATTACTTCAAAGTTTGTGCTGCCCTCTTTTAATTTAATCTATTTCTCTCTCCCCTTTTTCATGGCACATTAGATGGAGGAGAAAAACAGACAACTCCAGGAGCGTCTTGAACTGGCTGAGCAAAAACTTCAGCAGACAATGAGGAAAGCCGAGACCCTGCCAGAGATTGAAGCTGAACTGGCTCAGAGGATAGCTGCCCTCACGAAGGTAACGTCGCCTGTTTATACTAGTCGCTGCTATATGGAAAAACAGCTAGGAATTGAAAGGTTTTGTCTAAACAAACATTTTAACTCTGACCCATCTTCTCTTCTGTTATGCTCTGTTGTGATTTATAAACCTATGCTTATTATGAAAATTTTACTTTGCATTTTGCAAGTTCAACTTTATTTCCATGTATACAGGGATATATTGAACTTAATTTTTACTCGATAGTAACATTTACAAGAATTATTTATTTATTTTTGTTATTTAAATTACAGTACACATGTAAATATTGTTATGCACCATACTTCTTTGTTCCTTTATGGCAACTTTATAATTCTTCTTGTTCTAAAACATTTTACTGTTGTAGGTAGCAGATGACATTTGGTTGCATTTCGCTCCTGCCAACATGGCTTACAAGCTGTATTTGATCTATCCATGTCACATTTTACACATGACTCCCTTCCATAATGCCTGCTGTTATTCTTGACCTCCACCTCAAGATGCCTCACTCCGTGTGTATACACTCACCAGCAGGAGTGAATCCTGAAAATGGCAAACATGCCAGGCTGAAAACTGGATTGGTCTTTCTGAAATGATGCCATTGAGTACTTTACCATAGTTTCAAAATGGAACATTTTCACTGTAGACCAGTTACTGTAAATCACATCAATGGTGGATCGTTTAAAATATCAATTAATTAATAATAGCAACCCATTAATGTGAATTAAACTGCATCCAACGTACTTCTTGAACATCATTTTTTTTTTTTATTTTCTCCCTATTCCATGTATAGAGGTCCTATTATTTACTCTGTTTTGTTTATGTTTAAATTACGATTGCCACTCTTGCAGTTTCTCATTTGACAAATTCATCCTTTTGTCGACTTTGCTCCTTTTTAATTTTATCTTTTTTATAGGTCAAGCTAACTGGATTCTCAGACATTTCTCACAGTTAATAATGATGTTCAGACATGTTCACAATGCACAAGTAGTGTGGTTGTTGTTTGTAATGAATAATTGATGATAAACAATAGTTGATTAATTATTTTCAGTAATATTTTTTACACTGCATTGTTTAATTAATGTATTTAATATATGTGTGTTCTATGTGTGCGATATGTGTGTGTGCTGAAGCTGTTTTTCTGTTTGGGTGTCTTGAGTTTTGATTCTTCAATTTGTCCCTCTCCTTTTCCTTGACCGGTTAGTCTGATCCAAGTTCTTCTACTTCATCTGATGGTTATCAATATGTTATGGAAGCTAAACTCCAAGAAATGAACTCCATACTTAGGAAGGTAGTCCTACTGGACTTTACTTTCTATTGCTAAATGATTTCCATCTGACCTTTCTGTTGTATCTTACCATTGTGCAGTTCAATGCTTTGACAAGCTTTTTCTTTTACAAAAACAACGGCAGGTTTGAGTTCAAACCCCACCATACCTGCATGCAACATTCTGGCTGACTGTCACTGCTCACAAAGCTGTTTTTGACAATGTTGTGTTATTGCTTGTTCATTAACAGGCCTCTCAAGCTGACACATTTCAAGCAATGCTGCTCAGCTGCCTGTTCGAATGATTTTCCTTTCTTCTCCCCTTTTCTGTTTTGTTCGTCTTGGACAACTTGAGTTTGCGGATAGCAGTAGCTTGGCTTTTCTGTCTTGTTCGAATGGCTGTGTGAGAGTTGATGTTCTTGTTGCTAATATTTCAGGTGTGATTTCTTTAACTTAGGCTGAGGAAAGGCATGAAAGCATCGAAGAGCGTATGAGACACTTGGAAGGGCAGCTAGAAGAGAAGAATCAAGAACTTCAAAGAGTGAGTTCAGTGAACACAACAGTGCTCTCAATGGTTGAAATCATAGGTTTACATCAGCTGTATGTGTCATACTCTCATGGTGCCTGCAGACTCCGCTAATGCCTTCTGTTGCTCAAATATCTTCTTGTACCAAATCAGACAACTCATACAAAATTGCAAAATTAACAATCAAAGTTACAATTTTCAAAAATGTTAATAGCTACTTTAAATTTTCATGGCATGAGTAAGCATATCCTATGATTGAATGGCTTTAGATCCAGTAGTGGAGTGTTTCTCAAACTATTTCAGAACATTTTGCCTGATTCGAAGATACAGTGGGCAACCTGTACCCATCACTCACTTCTTAATCCTTTTACTGTGTAATAACTTTTTATTTATTTTTTTTGCATTTTAAAGCTAATTAATCTATAATAAGCTTCTCAGTCTTAAAGACAGAACGAAGGGGTTGCCTTTGGGAGGTGTGGGTACTTAGGGTGAACATCGATGGAGATTTAAAAGCGAGTCCAAGATTGGTTGAATTGGTTTGAGATTGTGAGTTTGAAGTAGTGTTGAAAAAGACTAATAGGGAAGGAGCAATAGCTACAAATGAATAGTATCAGAATGGGATGGAGTGGAATTAAGGTAAGTTTTTATCATCTGCAGGAAAGTCAGATGTTAATAATCTGTGGTGGTTGTTTTGGAGCCATTGTCCATAGCCGTAACAATGCAGAAGATCATTTTGTACATGTTGGACTGACATCTCTGAGCAGTTTAAATGTCACACACATATGCCATATTATGGACCACTTGCAGATCATAGGTGGTCTGCAGACCAGATATAAAGAGCCACTGCAGCAGTTAATCCAGCATTGTGCAAATTCCAGTTCCTATTCAAGTAATGAAGAAAACCGGTTCTAGAAACAGATGGTGGGAACCATGATCTACACTTTGATTGGCTAGCTGTTAATTCAGTTACTGAGTCTGCTTAAGCTTTGCTCAACTTTAAGAAAGTATGGCATGACAGAGAAAATGACATAGACCGTGTATAGGTATGGGATTTTATATATATGTTAAAACCCTGATAGACTAATCATCTCAAACTAATCTCCTCAGTCGTTATGCAGGTCTTCATTTAGATATTGCTATGATTTGGTTTCCTTCTGAGTTTTTTCCTGGCATATTATGCACCTTTTTTAGGGGATTACTTTATTATTTTATTTATTATTACTCTTCTACGCGGTGGTGTGCTGGAAAGGCAGCATAAAGATGAAGGACGCCTCATACCTGGACAAACTTGATAGGAAAGCAGGCTCTATTGTAGGAATGAAGCTGGACAGTTTAACATCTGTGGCAGAGCGACGGGCGATAAGCAAACTCCTGTCAATCATGAATAATCCACTGCATCCACTGAACAGTGTCATCTCCAGACAGAGGAGTAGCTTCAGTGACAGACTTTTGTCACTGTCCTGCTCCACTGACAGACTGAGGAGATCGTTCCTCCTCCACACTATGCGACTCTTCAATTCCACCCGGGAGGGTAAACGCTGACATTATTCAAAGTTATTGTTTGTCTTTACATGCATTTTTATTACTCTTTAATTTAATAATTTTTTTGTATCAGTGTACTGCTGCTGGATTATGTGAATTTCCATTGGGATTAATAAAGTATCTATCTATCTATCTATCTATCTATCTATCTATCTATCTATCTATCTATCTATCTATCTATTACTTTATGGGTTTTGCCATTTTGCTCTTTAATCAAAATGTGTCTGAAATGTGTCTAAAGGTACCACTATTTTGGACTAAGTTTATGTACAGCTCTAGCCACCAGAATGGCTAAAAAAAAAAGAAAAAATTAAAAAGAAAGGAAAGAAAACTTCTGACTTGGCAGGCACAGTAACAGAGAGGCGTTATGCAGGCATATCACTGTTGGTTTCTTGACACACTTCTGCTAAATAATTCATTGGCTGAAAGTACACAGTGCTAGTGTGTCAGAGAGAGTACGTGCAGTTCTTTTCAGATTGGGATTTAAGGAAACAACCTATCAGCTTGGGGGATTTCTGACCTACATCTTGTGCCTAAATCCCTTACTATATTCCACCCACATTGATTTTGAAAGTGTAGTAAGGCTTTGAATACCCAATATTATTTAGGTGGTAATCAGAAATCAGGTCAAATTCTTAGGCTACAATATTTTAAGATCATTTTCCTGTTCGGCACATTTTCCCAGTGCTTCACAACTGTTAAACTCTGCTTTATTCCTCTCTTTCTTCCTTTCACATTCTTGGCTTTACATTTCTGAAGTTTGCTGCCTGCCTTCCCAAGCCATTTTGAGAGAACAAGAGCTAAGAATCAAAATACCATCCATTTGTGTAAATGGAGAGCACAATCATCAGGAGGGATTTCTGGCCTCATCCTGTTACAGCCAAAGAAGCCAAAAGCGTATTGCTCACGTCTTCCAGTGGAATTTTCATATATACTGTATGCTGTGTGCTGGATGAGAGCAGTAACTCATTTTGCAAGTTGCTACTAATTAATTCAGTTTTTGATTTGCAGCTGTTGTTCATATACTGTAAATGTAATAGTTGAACACAGCAGAACAATTTGACTCGAATATGAATTCCTGTGCTCTCTTTTTTCTGGATTATACTGCAGCCCATCTTTTCAATGACTGAAATGTTTTTAGTCAGTTATAGTTTTTCAGCTTGCAGCCCTCTCAGAGATTGTGCTAGAATTAGTAGTGGCAACCGTGAAATGGATACATTGGCAAGGAAATGGATAGATGGACAATTACTCACACTGTGGGGCAATGGTTAGTACTGCTGCTCTACAGCCCCTGCAGACTGGGAGCAAATTTTTGCTCTAAGTACTTTATATCAAATCACCTTTCATGCATTTACCAAACATACTTTTTCCCACTAAAACTTTGTATCGAGCAACAGAATTAAACAGAAAACAGGTACCAACAATGGAGAAGGTCCAGTCTTTTATAGGAAACACTCAGGGTCCCACCTACATTCTTTCACAAAAGGGATAGTTAACAGTCACCAGATAACCTAAAATCATTTGTGTGGTATTTGGAAGGGATGCTTAGCATTCTGGAAAAGTCAATGTGCAGAATATGTAAAGAGTGTGCTAGGGTTCAAACCCATGTCCCTGGAGCTGTGAGTCAGCACCACTAACCACTGTGCCTACCAAACAGTCCATCTTAAATCATATTACAGGAAAATCACAATATGTGACCACCAGCTTCAGCTGCCAATATCTAGACCTTAGACCATCTGTAGAAAATGTTTTATTTGATCGCAGTTCATAAGGAATTGACAACAGCTTCTGACACCATCAAACTGACATCATAAGTCCCTTTTTAGTAAAACAGTGTAAACTAGTCTACTCTATACAGTATATATACTGTAACAATTTTGTGCAATAATTGTATGTGACATTAGAACATTAGAACATTCTAGACGAGAACAGGCCATTCAGCCCAACAAAGCTTACCAGTCCTATCCACTTATTTCTTCCAAGAAAACAAGTCGAGACGTTTTTATGTCACTCATTAAATCTGGCTTATTTTAAATCCTATATATAGGTTTTGTATGTTTGGTATCATTCTTTTCAGTATTTATCCAACTTTAATGTGATGTTAGATTTTCACATTCTTATTCCGTTTTTAAATTATAAACTAAAATATCAAGAACTCACGTCCCGTGAGACAAGACTTTGTGCCAAGACAGTTAACCATCCCCGGGGCCGGAAATAAAAGACAAAGAGCAGATGACAAAGACAGCTGTTGTACGCGCTTTTAAATGTTCAAAGTGCCACGCAAGATGCAGATCACGTGGCGCGGCAGCAGCAGCATGCCAGCAGCTGATCAAGCAAAGAGGAGGTAAAAAACTGTATTTGTTTCCCATTGTACCACCATTTAAGAGGGGGTTTCGGAGGAGCGACCACGTATCCTTGGGGTGTGTTCAGCCCCCCTCTTCACAACACGAGCAGCAGGCCATGGGGGTTGGTGAGCAAAGCGAGGAGGGGTTAACCCCCTAGTACAGCTATATTTTTTTTAAAGTCAGTAATGAAAAGTAATGATACATAGTTTTGTCTAGTGTGAGTGCAACCATTCACTTTTTTGTAATTTAGGCAAATCATGTCTTTTGACAAATTATATTTTCAAACAGTAAACTTGTTTCTGTTTATGTCAAAAACTTCAGTGATTCCATGACAAAAGCTTAAGTGTAGGTAAACCAAATATCTACGACCTGTACCAGGTTCACTTTAGTTATGTAGCCTAAGTATTTCTCTATATTATTACATGAACCAAATAATGCTGTAATGAAATAATTACTAACTTTATGGATATTTTGGTATCTCTGACCAAGGTCTTCATATTGAAATGTACTTTCTTTTAATTACACATGAGTAGGGGACTGTGCATCTGGTCTGAATAATATATAATAATATATATCTTACTGTGCCCTATAATTTAATTTTGAAGTCAATGCAAATTCAGAGACACTTCATTGTAATATCCTAGATCTAATTTAAGTGGAAAACATTCACAAAAGTACTTGAAAAAAGTCTAATTTGTGTCATATCATTCATTACTAAATCAATCGACAGAATCTAAGTGGAGCAAGTAGTGTAGCTGAAAGCAGCCCCTCCAAATCCTTCAAATATGAATGCAATAATATTTTAAAAACATTAGACTATCATAAAAATGCAAGCTTTGTTGAGCTGAATTACCTATTCAAGTGAAAACTGTTATGTGGAAAACAATGAAGTTCAGGACTTTTAGAAACCTTTTCCTGGATAATGCATGCAGAAAATGCTAAATTAATATCTATGGAGAACAAAATCTCCTCAAGTAGTTTTGCTGAAAATCAATCAGTGTCATACAATAACATTTTTGAGCCTTCTCTTGAGAATCTCGTATAGACACACAGATCCATTGCCCTGAAAGTGGTCAAGCAGTATTTATGAATGCCTAAAAGTGTAAATCTGTTGAAAACTCAAAGGTTAAATTTTGGCTTTGTCACAGTACTTTTCCTTTATATTTGCAGTATACATAGGAAAACAGGGCAGCACAATAGCGCAGTGGTAGCACTGCTGCCTCACTAAGGAGACCTGGCTTCTGTCACCTTGTTCTTCCTGTGTGAAGTTTGCTTGTTCTCCTTGCCTTTTGTGTGGGGTTTCTCCCACTGTCCAAAGTGGTTGCAGGTTCATTAAACTGGCAACCCTAAATTATCGCTAGTGTGTGTTTTATATGTAGGTGTTCACCCTGTGATGGACTGGCACCCTCACCAGGGTTTTTTATCTGCCTTGTGCCCTATGCTAGTTTCAGCACCCATGGTGATCCTGGTCTGGATTAAGTAAGTTACAAAATGACATGACATAGGAAAATTAAAAAGAAGAATAAATAATATAAAATAAAAGAATAATAAACAAAAGATCTAAGCTTGGAAATTTGCTAAGTCACAATGAATGTTGTCTTTTGAAAATGTATATTTAATTCAGTTCAATTTCTCCCTGTAATGGCAAAATAGATTCAATTCATTTTTTAGTACTTTTTTTCACTAGGGAGGCTCAGATCAGCAGATGCATTAATAAATATGATGAGTAAAATACAAAACATCGTGCACTCCATGGTTTCATACTATATATAGAGTACATATACTGTCTATATCTGTACATGGCACTAATAAATAATCCATTCATCCATGTCCAACACTTCCAGGAAGCAGGAGGCATAATAAATAATGAAGCATCTTTTAAAATTCCTATTTCAGTCAGCAATGAATTTAAGGAACATCAGAGCTTGTTCAGTCCTGAAGAGCTGCGGTGGCTGCAGTATTTGCAGCTGATGCCTTACCCAGAGGTTGTGTTGTGTGTCTAACAGACATGAAGGTTTAATTCACTTCTCTTTTTCCATATCTCTCCTATGTTAGGGTGCTCAGTTTGTACCTTAAATGACATAATACATAATGGCACAATGACCAAATTTGTGTCATTACAGCCAATCTTACTATTAGAGGAAGACCGCCACTTTGAATGAAGCCCCTTGTTTAATTATACTGCTTGATTGCCACTGTTTGAACTCTAGTGATTCAATAACATTTACAATATGCTCAGTGCTTTGATTTGGATTAAAAGATTTTGGTTATGGATGGATGGATCTGCATTATTATTAGCTTGTCTTCTGGTGCATAATAAGATGTTTGGCATTTACTCTGCTTGTTTAATACTCATTTGTCATTTTTCAGAAGTGGGCAATTTGCAATGAACAAGCAAAGTTATTGAGTGATAGATAATTTAAATATTTTCCAAGGAAAGAAAACCCAATTATTTACACCTTCAGGATTTCCTAATTTTCCCATTTACTGAAAGTGCTTAGTTCATTCTTAAACTGCAAAGAGTCAGATCCTATTCCAGCAATATCCAGTGCATGACGGCAACAAATGCTACTTTTTTAGTTATATAAAGGGAATTAAGTTTCACAAAAATTCATCGACAAATATTTCAAGCAGTAAACACAGAACATTAGAACAGGCTATTCACTCCAACAAGTTCATCTACCCTATTTACTGAGATTACTTAAAATAACATCAAAGTAAGCAAATTAAATCAGGAGTTCAATAAAATGTTCAAGAAATTAGAGACTGGGTTCAGTGAAACCAGCATCCAGGCCCACAAAAACTATCCAGAAACAAAGTCAGGAGAGGAAACCAGAAAGTAGGAGCCACATGGCTAAAGACCTGCTGCATAAAAAGTCTATGGAATAGTGAGAAGGCCGGCCTCAGCGATTCTTAGGTGTCTGGTAGGTTGGAAAGAAATGTTGACAGTTAATCTGGCATGTTGACATTCATGGTTTGATCGTTCAGTGGAAGAGCTTTAAAGATAACATGATATAATACTTGATGGCAGTGCAGTGGAGCCGGGTATGGTATACATCTAACCCAGGCATAGGAGGCACCCCAGCCTAGAACTTAATATGACAGAGATAGAAATGCTGTAATCACTTTTCCTTTAACCTTTACCAGTTTCTTCAAGATGTTGGAGAAAAACTGGTAATCCTTTATAAAATGAGATTTTACTATTTTAAGTTGTTAATTCTGTATGCAGCAAAGTTAGCATATTTACAGTATATGATCATACAAAATAATATACTTCTTCTCACCATTTGTTCATTAGTACCTAAAGTTTGCAAGTGGAAGCAAATCATTTTGGGCACTTAAATGTATGTATGGGTTACATGGTTTTAACACTGTGAGAATGCCAAATGTTTAAAGTAAACGGCATGAGTGTTTATTCTTTACTTTAAAGCAAGAGATGCAGGTCGTTCTCCACTGATAAGTAGCATTATTTATTTTGAGTAGTTTCACTTTTTATTTGTAGGAGATTTTGGTATAGGAGAGTACGTACACAAACCATAAGCATCAGCCTCCTTCCTTTAGACTCTTCCATTAGGCATTTTGCTTGAGACACTCCATCCATCCATTATCCAACCCACTATATCCTAACTACAGGGTCACAGGGGTCTGCTGGAGCCATTCCCAGCCAACACAGGGCGCAAGGTAGGAAAAAAACCCTGGGCAGGGCACCAGCCCACCGCAGGGCGCACGCACACACACACCCGCACACCAAGCACACTTGAGACACTGAGGACAAATTGGAAAGCACAAATATGATGTTTGTCTGTGTTTCATATTATAAATCATTCTAGCAAATATTACTGTATTTTGGTATTGATGCACTGATGAAGTCATATATGTTTAAAATATTTTGCATGATATTTCCTGGCATTTAGATATAGAGAAAAATAATTTTTTGTACACCAATATGCTCTAATGCTGCTTGTCATCATTCAGGCCCGTCAACGAGAGAAAATGAATGAAGAGCACAATAAACGGCTATCAGATACAGTGGACCGACTTCTAACAGAGTCAAATGAACGTCTTCAGCTCCACCTAAAAGAAAGAATGGCTGCCTTAGAAGAAAAGGTAAGTATGGCTAACCTACAAATTGTACACTTACATTAAAATTTATGGGCACTAGATATGCACAAAAATGATAAGATAAAAATGTAATGTCTTGGCATGATATGAATGAATATGAGTGTTTGCATGATTGTGCCCTGTGAAGGAGTGGTACTTTGTCAGGAGTTGGGTTTAGCTTCATGTGCACTCTTACTGGCTTAGGCAGCAACTCCTTATGAGCCTTACTTAAATAAATGGCATTTAAAAATGGATGGATGTGTGGATTATATTACCAGTTCATTCATTCATTTGTTCATTCATTCATTCATTCATTCATTCATTCATTCATTTTCTTACCCCACTTATCAAGGGCATAGTCATCTGGGCAAACTTTAGGTGCAAGGCAGTCCATCATAGGGTGAATGCACACACACACGGGCCAGTTTTGGAATATGGAAGGAAACCCACATGGACACAGGGTGAACATACAAGCTCCAAGCAAGTGGCACCCAGGATGTGAACCCCGATCTTCTTGTTATGAGACAGTAGTGCTACCATTGTACCACTATGCTGCATTATATTATATTATGTTACGTTACGTTATATTATATGATATTATATTAGCCACAGTGCCCGTTAAAGGCAGTTAATAGAATAATTAAGTCAATCAAGCTAGTCTGACAAGCTGATAAAGCTGTCCCAATATCGTATCCAGATTCTCTTGAAAGTTGTCAAGTTTGCCACTTCAACTTTATAAATTAATTGTTTGTTCCAGATTCTAATAATCCTTTGTATGAAGAGGGATTTCCCAGTTTTAGTGCTTAGTGAAGTTGTATATAAATTTCCCATGGTATCTTCAATATGTGAGTCATTATTTAAATTATATTTGTGGAATTATCTTATTTGATCTGCAAGTTGCATAAATATTCAGCTCCCACACTTTAATATTTGATTAAGCCACATTGTGCGGCCAATGTCACTTGTAAGTTTTTCAGTGTGTACCAGCTCTGCACGCTAGTTAAGAGTGCTTTTTTCCCTATTCCTTTGGCCCGTTTACCCCAGTTAAGTCAAGTTTCTAGCACAGGGATTGGATAACCATTTTCAAGTTGTGCTTATTATTATTATTATTATTATTATTATTATTATTATTATTATTATTATTATTATTATTATTATTATTATTATTCACTGACCACCTCTGCTGCTGCTGTTTCTTTCTCTTTCAATTTTCTTAAACATTTACAATCACAGATTTGTGTGCTATGTAACCAGATGAGTGTAAATGGCATTATTATGTATTAAGGCTTAAGTAGTGTAGCTACATAGAGACAATGAAAAAATACAGAAACAGAAAGAAATAAAATACAAATGAACTACAAGACAGACTTGAATTAAACATTTGACTTGTTGACCTTTTATCAGTTTATTTTTCCTGAAAAAACCATTGCATTAAATTTCACAATCTAGAGTCTGTGGTCTTTGGAGAGCTACTGTATGTATAGCCTAAAAAAGCTGGCAACTGTCTCCATCAATACTTCATCAGTGTCAGTCTGTCTGCCTCTGTTTCCCAAGATGCACAATAGTTTGCTCCATCTGGTGTTGTTCCGGGCCAGACTGTAGCTGGAAGAAAAAGTTGTATTTAAATGTGTAACTGTCTATGTAAATTTATGCTTAATTCCCCACTTTCCCTTTTATTGTGTCATCTCATTGAAGACAGCCTCCATTGCTATGTCTATAAATAAAGTAGGTCCTCTTCTCAGCTTCTCATATGTTCAGCCAGAAACATAAAACAATACTCTCCTGTCGACTTAATCCAATTTATGGTTACTGAGGGCCAGAGACTATCCCAGCAACACTTGGTGCAAGTCAAGAAACAACCCTGAACAGAGTACCAGTTCATTTCAATATTTAGGGAGAAGAGGTCTCACATTCTTGTTTTATTTTGGACAGTTCTACCTAACACCAATAGGTCAAATCTAATTTTGAGGCTGCGGGCAAATCAAGTTGCCACATAGGATGACCAAATAATTGGATAAGCACATAATAACATCCATTGGAGGAAATTCTTCTGACTATTGTATCAGAGCAAGGACTTTCCTGTAATGCTACTGTTTAACCAGGCCACCTCTAGCTGTTAAATAAAAATAAATAAATACATACATACATACATACGGTGACAAATAGGGGCCGCTGTCGTCCCCTTGAACCCTCAGACCAGATGCCAGACACCAGATAAAAGTCCAAATAATTAATTTATTTGTACAATAAAGTGCACAAAGCACCTTCACCTCCACTATACTTTCAATACTCGCAATAATAATAATCAATAATACACAATTCACAATAATTAATCCTCCACACCTCCCAGCAGCTCAGTCACCCTTCCTCCCAACTCGGCTCACTGCTGGGATCTCCCACAGTCCTTTTAAACACCTTGACCTGGAGGTATTTCTGTCCCTCAGTCCATGTGACTATATTAACACTTCCGGGTCAGGTAAAACTCCTTTTCTTTAACCTGGAAAATACAAGTCCTTCAGCCTCCCTGCAGCGACCTCTGGCGGCCCCCACGGTATCCAGCAGGGTTGTGAGTTAAAACTCCAAAGTCCATGATGCCCTGCTGGAATTCGGGGCACTTCCATGTTGCAGGGAGGGCTCCATCTGGCGGCTTGGGGTTATTGGCCGGGATAAGCTGCCAGCCATATTCCATAATGCATACATACATACTGTACATAAATAAAACATAATCTCTACATAAGCATTTGCTAGTAATACTCTGATACAATCTGTAATTTTCTACTTTATATACTATATATTTCTATATTTTGGCGTAAGGTGACCACCTAAGTATTGCGATTTGGAGGTGGGACCTTTAAGATGCATGTGAATGCCAGCCAAACAATATCATTTGCCTTGATCAGATTGACTTATGAAATGAACATTTACAGGTAACAAAGAGGCAATAACAGTAAAAAAAAACCATACTGAATTACAGGGTAGGCTCCCTATAAAGTATAATGTTTAAAACCATGCCAATATTTAAATTAGGCCTATATGAGTATTGTCTGACTGATCCATTTGAGTCCACCTTGTGATGGACCGTCTCTTTGTCCTAGGTTCATTCCATAATATTGCAATAAATGGATTCAACAAGCTGAATAATAGGTGGAAGGTGTAAAAGTAAAACCCTGTTAAACTGATGGATTTGGCAGGGGTGTTTGCAGACCTCATTCATGCTATCAGTATACAAGCAAGGTATAAAGCACATCTTCATCATGTTGCTAACCATGTCATTGGACATCGTCACCACACAACTGTGTCACTTTACACTATACACCAATCAGCCACAACATTAAAACCACTGACAGGTGAAGTGAATAGCATTGATTTTTGTTACAATGGATGCCCATCAAGGGGTGGGATATGTCAGGTAGGAAGTGAACAGTCAGTTCTGGAAAATCATGTTGTGGGAAGTAGGAAAATTCTGAGCAGCATTGACAAGGACCAAATAGTGATGGCTAGATGACTAGATCAGAGCATCTCCAAAACGGCAGATCTTGTGGGGTGTTCCAAGTACCGACCAAAAATGGTCCAAGAAAGGACAACCTGTGAACCAGCAACAGGGTTGTGGGTGCCCAATGCTCAATGATGAATGTGGAGAGTGAAGCCTTGATCATGTACTGTACATGATACTGTAGCACATATTGCTGGAAGACTTAATTGTGGCCATAATAGAAAGATGTCAGAACTCACAGTGTATTGCACCTTGCTGCGTACAGGGCATAGTCCAGATAGAGTGCTCTTGCTGACTCCTGTTCTCTACTGAAAGTACTTACAATGACCACATGAGCATCAGAACTCGACTTTTGAGCAATGGAAGAATGTGGCCTGGTCTGATGAATCACACTTTCTTTTAGATCATGTGGATGGCTGAGTGCATGTGTGTTGCTTACCTGAGAAGGAGATGGAAGCAAGATGCACTATGGGAAGAAGGCAAGCCTGTGGAGGCAGTGTGATGCTCTGGGCAGTGTTTTGCTGGGAAACCTTGGCTCATGACATTCTTCTGAATGTTACTTTGATATGTGCCACCTACCTAAAGATTGTTGCAGACCACATACACTATGTATTTATGGGAAAGAAGGTTCCTTTCATCAGAGCAACGTTTCAGCCGTGGCATGGCCAAATGGGGAGGCATCTAGATGGATGAGGTCTCCAGGACTCTAAAAATATCCAAACCTAATTATGTCATATCATCTACTGTTAAACCGTACTTCTAAAATTTTTATTATTATGCTGTGTTAAGGAATTGTTCTGTTCTGTGTATTGTATTGTATTGACCCCCTACTTTTGACACCCACTGCACGCCCAACCTACCTGGAAAGGGGTCTCTCTTTGAACTGCCTTTCCCGAGGTTTCTTCCATTTTTCCCTACAAGGTTTTTATTGGGAGTTTTTCCTTGTCTTCTCAGAGAGTCAAGGCTGGGGGGCTGTCAAAAGGCAGGGCCTGTTAAAGCCCATTGCGGCACTTCCTGTGTGATTTTGGGCTATACAAAAATAAACTGTATTGTATTTATTGTTGCCTTTAATGGCAATGGTATCCTCTGATGGTAGTGACCTCTTTCAGCAAGTAAATGCAAACATTGTTCAGGATGTGTTTAAGGAACAGGACAGAGGGTTCAGGGTGTTGACTTAGTCTCCAAATCCCCAGATCTCAAGCCGATCTTTGGGGTGGGCTGGAAAAACAAATCAGATCCATAGAGGTCCTTGTGGAGTCAATGAAAGGCAGGTCAGAGCTGCTTGGGGGGTGAAGGGGGACCTACATAATATTCAATAGGTGTTGTTGGCTGATCGATGTATGTGTGTGTGTTTGTGTGTGGGAAGTCATAATTTACTGAACAAGAAGAAAGTGTATCAAATATCAGTAATACTGCTGTTGGACATTTTGAAAGGCTTCTGTTGTTATTGCTTCACTGGTTCTGTCTTGGATAAACTTGATATTTCATCCAGATAGTTCTTTGCAAAACATCTTAGTGCTGTTACATACAGTTCATAAAATGAATTAGCATATGTTTGCTTAGCTTATCTCTTTGTAGTGAGTGACTGTATCTTTTATTTTTTCTCTAACAAAGCACTAACAAGATTGTGAATTTCTTCCATAATGATTTGCATCTTCACATGGATTTCTCTTTGGCAAAGTCTGTTCTTTCCTTTATGATGACCAATAGTAATGTGTTTTTTTTTTCCACAGAACGTTTTAATACAAGACTCGGAGACCTTCCGGAAACAGCTGGAGGACTCACTTCATGAGAAGGTATTTAACACTCAGTTTCGTTTTGCTTACCATTTTTCAAGTACATTTGTCTTTTTAGTGTCTCGAGATATTGAAACCCTTGAGAATGTTCATTTTTGCCTTTTTTTACCTGATCCATCCAGTCTCCTTGACAATGTTAAACCAAATAACAAAAGAAATTTGAAAGTGACCTTTTTATGTTTCTGTATTATGGAGGGGCAGGCAGTCTGATTGTATAACACTTAGAAGTGCTTCTGTTGTTACATTGATTTTTAACATAAGTCATGGTGCACTAAAGTTAACATAAAAATTGGGAGTGGTCTGCCCTAGACTTTCTCATATACTCAGACATGGGGATGAATATTTGAGGAGTAAACCACAAGACAATGATTATATTTTTATATTATATACATTAAAGAACCATCAACAACAAATCAAACTAAATTAATAATAACCTGCTCAAAAAAAAAATTACAGAAACACTTTGAAAACATATCAGATTTCAATGGGAAAATAATCATGCTGGATGAACAATGTTACAGGCAGCATAACGTTCTTCACAGCTTCTCCAGACCCTTTCACGTCTTCTCTCATCTGGGATAAGCACAGGGCGCCAATGGTGGACCTGCCAATTCTAGTATTCTATGGCAAATGCCAGTGGAGCTCCACGGTGCCCACTAGAGGACGTCGGGCCCTCAGGCCACCCTCATGAAGCCTGTTTGTGATTGTTAGATCAGCAACATTCACACCAGTGGCCTGCTGGAGGTCATTTTGTAGGGCTCTGGCTCTGCTCATCCTGTTCCTCCTTGCCCAAATGAGCAGATACCGGTCCTGCTGATGAGTTAACGACCTTCTACAGCCCTGTCCAGCTCTCCTGGAATATCTGCCTGTCTCCTATAATCTCCTTCATGCCCTTGAGACTGTGTTGGGTGACACAGTAAACCTTCTGGCAAAGGCATGTATTGATGTGCCATCCTGGAGAAGTTGGACTATCTGTGCAACCTCTGTAGGGTCCAGGTATCGCCTCATGCTACCAGTAGTGACACTGACTGTAGCCAAATGCAAAACTAGTGAAAAAACAGCCAGAAAAGATGAGGAGGGAAAAATGTCAGTGGCCTCCACCTGTTAAACCATTCCTGTTTTGGGGGTTGTCTCATTGTTGCCCCTCTAGTGCACCTCTTGTTAATTTCATTAACACCAAAGCAGCTGAAACTGATTAACAGTCCCCTCTGTTACTTAACTGACCAGATTAATAATCCCATAAGTTTCATTGACTTTATGCTGTACTCTGATTAAAAAGTCTTCCTTTAATTTTTTTGAGCAGTATATATTGAACAATTATTATAACAGTAAAAATCAGACTGCAGCTCCATGAATAAAAAAGTACCACTTCCGGTTAGTGGAAATAGCTCAAAAGTTGATAGACATCTACATTTTGTACCTAATACTTGTATGCAAAACTTTGTTGACCTAATTGAAAACGTACTCAGGTTATTGTATTTACATACACACACACAGACAGACACACAGACATAATTCCAAAAATGGCATTTTCAGACTCAGGGAGATCTAAAACGTCAAGATTCATCAAATTCTTGAGGTCAGATTTTTGAACAATTACAATACGTTCCCTATACCTCGTATATGAGAAAGTGAATAGAATTGAGAGGAATGCTGGCTTGGCATTTACCCTGGCCTAACAAAATAAAAAATTGGGATGATTTTTGTAAGTTGGATTTTTGTTTTATTTTTCAAATTAGATTCTACTATTGCTCACACAGCCCCTTCAAGCTGCACGTTTCTGTGACTGAGCAGTTTCCCATGATGGTTGAAGAGATCTGTCATGTTTTTTCATTTTTTTTATCAGATCATAAGGAACTCCAAGACTCTGAGCATTAAAGCCCTCACTTTTTAAACGCTCAAAGAGACTATTTTCACGACTATGACTCTGTACTTTATAAAAGTGATCTACTTTGTAAAGCACGCATGTTTGTTCTTCATATGCACCCAATATTCAGGCTTCTATGTGCAGTTTTTTGGCCGCACCTATTTCATAGACATTATCTATGGTTATGTCTTGCAATTTTTAAGGTTTAGCAACTACAACTACAGTAATTGTTATTTTGCAGTTTATCAGCTCCCTCATTTAAATAGGATCCTATCTATTGCTCTGTCTTTGAGATGTTCATGTCTACGTTTTAGTGGCTTTTTAATGCATCTCATTGTCCCTGTATTTATTGGCCTTTGCTAGCAAGTGTGTTCTCTTTGTTTAACAGTTTTCTTGTATTTTGACTAATGTCTTACCTGATTAATTCCATTTTTTTTACAAATCTGAAGAAATTATTTTTCCAATTTTACAGTTTTACTTCATCCTCCACATGCTATATTCGCATTAGTAAATCACTTTCACTTTTGGGCACCAGTGGAAACTAAGGGAAAGTGCACTTAGGACTGAAGTAAGGAAGCATGTCTTTATGAAAAGAGTAGTGCAAATCTGGACCAAACTACTGGGACATGTAGTTGAGAAACCCTGACAACCTTTAAGAAGTGTCTGGATGAGGTATTGGGACAGATTAGCTATTAAGTAAAGAAACACCCTTAATGAGCTGAATGGTCTCCTCTTGTTTGTCAATTTTTTTATGCTGTTAATTCTGCTGCCTCAAAGTCTGGTCCAGCGACTGGCTTTGAGAAGTTTGTCTGTGTTTGTTTGGACTCTTCTTTGCCCAGTCTCATTTTCCTGCCAATTGAAAGACATAAGGGATAGTTAGGTTGATTGCTGACTCCAACTTTTCTTCCACTGTAGATGAGTAAAGGTATATATAAGAGTCTAGCCTGCAATGGACTGGTGCCCAGTATGGGACTGGACTGTGGCTTCCATCCAGTGTTGTTGGCATAAACTCTGCTCCCCTTCATCTTTGTGGTGAACCAAATTCATAAAAGTTATGGATCAATGAATGAAAAATGACAGAAGATGGGCACTAATACAGAGTCATTTGCTCTACAGATTTTTTTTTTGTAAATTTTGTTAGCATTTTTTGTTTCTGTTATTTTCTAAATAATGTTTATTCAGCTTACAATTTGCATATAGGCAGTAGACTCAGTTATTGAGCACTTGATTGTTTGATACTTATTGGCTGCAAATTGGCTGCTTTGGCTACCCCACTTCAAAGAAATTTTAAGAATCTCTAACTGACATTTTTTCTATTCTTAAACCATTCTGTGCTGTTATTATTTTTACTCTGAATGCATAGGCAGGCATTTGAATAATCTTATGTTAAAAGGAGATGGCTGAGGTACATGTAAGAGGTGGGACAACATGAAGACTTATATCAACTGTGCCGTTTGTAGACAGGGTTAAGTAACCTCTTGCTTTTCGTAGTTCATTTTTGCCCCCCTCCCAACAAGTACTCTAGTTTGACATTACTTTAATCAAATGATTTATACATTAATAAGTGGAACTATAGCCAAACCCACTTTAAACAAACTCGAAATGACTGTCTCTGATTTCTCCACTGCTGGATTGTGTATTTCGTTTTACAGAGTAATGTCTATCCTACCTTCTTAACAGCAGTTTGAGTATATGGGTGCTACATTGTCTGTTGGCAGTGACTCATGTAGCATATTGCAGCTCCTCTGTCATGTAATCAGTGAGTCTATTGAGTTCAGCGTTACAGAAATGTTTCTGCACAAATAAGTGCCTGTTATAATAGAATCTGACAGGCTCGGTGGATGCAGATTTATTTGAACTATGGCTAGAAATAAATCTGTTAGAAGTCTTTCAGTATCTTTATTAAACAAATATCTATATTAGTGTTTTATTCCACCAATGTTTGGCTTCACTGCAATTGCAAAACTGAGTTAAAAGTAACTTTTTTTTTTTTTTTTTGTAAGGATCGGTTGGGTGAAGATGTAGAAAAGCTTAGAGCAGAACTTGAGCAATTTAAGATGAGGGCCGGCCCTTTAATTGAATCGACACTATGCAGGTAAGTGCACTGAAAGAGGCCTATTGTAAATTCATCTATCCATTTACAGACCTTCCTAAACCAGTCATTTCAGGGATATGGTGGATGAAACCTATTCCCATAACAACATGGGGTACAATTCTGAACAGCAAGCCAACACACTCATGACTGTGCACATACGGAGCCAATTTAAAACCACCAATTAACATAACTTGGGATATGGGAGCAAATATGGAATATCTACAGAAAATGTATACATACCCAAAGAAAATTGACAAACTACTTTCAGACAGTGACTGATTCAGATGCTTTTCATTGTATTGTAAGATACAGTACAGCAACCTTAAATTGAGCTGAACTGGCACAAACCCCGGACTCTTGGGCTGGGAGACATTAGCACTTCCCACTGTAGTTCTATGTCACTATCTTGTGTATTTATTCCATTATTTCTCTTAGCAGCAATTCTTTATTGATTAAAAACCACCACATGAAAAGTCATTACATATAAATAACAAATTACAAACATGTAGCATATACATACGGGCAGATATTGATGGCAACTTAAACAGAAACATGGACTGTCAGCATTAATTCATTCTTGTGGTAATCCAACATTTGAATACTTCTCACAGTGGATTAAATTAAGAGAGCAGCAGACATTGAGCAGATGATCACAACATCTTGTTGGAAATTGAAATATTCCTCATACTAAAGTGAACATTCAAGTGTCCTGGACTGTGACATGTAAACAGGTTGCAGTAGCACTTGCTTTAGATTATAATGATGATTTTTCTCTCACCCTCTATTAAGATATTAATTATTAATATATATATATATATATTAATCAGTGATTTCAGTGAAGTTTGAAATGACTTACGGATGCCAAAAAGAACTATCTATGACTGCAGCCCAGGTTGATGTGTAGTAATTCTCATTTTGAAGCATATAAACAATAGTGAGGTTTAAAGGTCAAAGGCACATCACTCTGGAGGCACAACTGAGCATGCATATGGAGGTTTCTCTGATTTCTAATGGCACACATCCTAAGGTGTAACCAGCAGGGCATGCCAAGCACTTTGACCTTGAAATTGTGTTTTTCTCTAGTCAGAGCTGTAAGGTTAAGTTGTCATAAAGGCTCACTAATGGGAAGGCGGTCTTGCTATCTGAATGGCAGAAGCAGAGATGCAAGGAGGACTTGTGAATCTTTTTAATTTGTTCTTGAATTTTGTCTCTTGACTTTGCTATCACTTTGTTACATTTGTCTTACAAAATATTTTCTCCATCATACAGTAACAACTGTGTAGCAGTATATGATTTACACTTCACCATTTATACATTCTTAGGAAATTGCAAAACAGTGAAACAGTCATCCCTGAAGATAAGTTTTTCCATAATTACAGAATTATAAATTAAAATTTCCTGTTGTTGTAATATTTTATGTATCGTGTATATAAACGTCTACGCGTGGAAGTGGGTGTGTCTGTCCCGACCAGAAGTGAGAGGTGGAGTCAGGGTAAGGGCTGCACCTCCAAGGATACAGAAGCAAGGTGAGCAGGTCAGCAAAGCGAAACCTCAGAAGAAAGAGTCACTCGCTAAGCAGCTAACACAGAAGCGAGGCAAGCATGTCGGCAAAATGAAACCTCAGAAGAGTCACTTGCTTAGTAGCTAATGCAGAAGTGAGGCAAGCACATCGGCAAAATGGTATCCCTCTTTACAAACATCCTATACAGTGAAACCTCAGGTCACGACCATAATTCATTCCAAAACTCTGGTCATAACCCGATTTGGTTGTGACCTGAAGTAATTTCCCCCATAGGATTGTATGTAAATACAACTAATCCATTCCAGACCGTACGAACTGTATGTACTGTGGCCCAGGAGGACCGGAGGAGGGCTTGTGCCTCCTCCAGACCGCGAGGGGGCGTCCGTCCTGGTTATGTAGGGGGCCTCGGGTAAAGGGCTTGGAAGCCCAGCCCTGTAGGGACCCGTGGCCACCGCCAGGCGGCGCCCCAATGCCTGAATGTCCCGGGAGCCCAGCACTTCCGCCACACCAGGAGGTGCTGGGGGGAAGACGACAGGGGACACCCGGAAGGCTTCCGGGTGCGCAGCCGCACTTCCGCCACACTGGGGCGTGGCTACGGAGGAGTGCCGGGGAGCAGCTGGAGCCCATCCGGGTTCCTATTTGAGGGGCCGCCTCCCTCCAGTCATCGGCGGATGTCGGGTGGAAGCGGACAGAGCTGGAGAGAGGACTGGAGGCGGCCAGGAGAAAGGCATTGGACTTGTGTGGCCTGGACAGTTGGGGGAACGGTGCAAGAGGCACTGGGACGTGCACTGAGCTGTAAATATAAACGCTGTAAATAAACGTGTGTTGGGTGAGAATTACGATGTTCGTCCGTCTGTCTGTGTCTGGGTTCAAGTTCACAGTACATATACAAAAAATAGTTAATTATACCATAGAATGCACAGCATAATAGTAAACTAAATGTAAAAACATTGAATAACACTGAGAAAACCTTGAACAGAGAAAAGTAACATTGCAAGAATTCACGCTACAGCCTTATGAACCGCTCGCTGTAAACAAATTTTTTTAATGAGTTTTAAGCACAGGGAAAAAAATTAACATTTGAAAAATCTGTAATTTAATAAACAACAAAGAAAAGTAGCATTGCAACAATCCATGCTACGAACCGAAAAATGAACATTTGAAAAAAACGTAATACAAAAACTAACCATAAACTAACCTTGCATGAGTCGAGTTCTGGCATGAAGAAAGTGAGGAGGAACTGGGTGGAGAGGAGATTACAGTTTTCAGCTAAAGTCTGTGACGATGTGGGTTCGCTGCATGCTCCCATCTCACTTCCAGGAGCCCTTAAACCTGTCACCGTCGGTAATATTACCGATGAGAACGACAGTGAGGCACTACAATGGAGCAATCGGATGGTACAAAAAGTGCCAAGTGCTTTTATTAAAATCAACATCACAACAATCAAAAGCAATATCCAAATTAAATAAAGTGCAGTGCTTTCAGAATCCTTCAATAAATAACTAATCCCATAAAAACAGAAGTAAAGTGGAGGTTAAAATCCAATATAAAAAAGTCTTCATTAAATACAACGAGGTTAAAATAATGCTTGAAGCAGTCTCTTTAAAAACAAGCCCGGTGCATTCTTTAACTGCCTTACGCGGCCAGTCGTCCTTCTTCTGGTCACTCCAGCTCCTTGATCGCTCAGCTGGAGCGACCGCTTCCTTCTGTCCCACAAAGTGTCCACCAAAACACCCCTGTGGACCCGCTATGCCACAAAGTCCCTCTGCGCGATGCACGTCTGACCGAGAACAATGTACTGTACAGGGAGAGACTGAACACATGTGTAAATCACTGGCACGTACGAACCGGAAGGGAAAAGAAATAGAGCACAAAGAGTTCACAGTGAATGTACAGGGAGAGAATGAACATGTGCAGAAATCATCGGTGCATACAAACCGGAAGGGAAACTGGCTCATTTGTCACCCGAGTGTGTGGTCGTGAACAGATGCAAAAGTTTGGCGAAGTTTTTGGTCTTAGCCTGATTTGTACGTGGTCCGAGATGTTCGTGACCCAAGGTTCCACTGTGTATGCATTTGTCATGCAAAGGCAGTTGCTTAGCCGCTAATGCACAAACGATGGAAGTGTGTCGGCAAAAACTAAACCTCCTAGAAGAGGGATGCCGAGAATAGTTCCTTTCAATTACCTGATAGCTCTACATTTCAATTTTTTTTCTGACAATATCAACAGTTTCTAGGACCCTGTGTTTACACAGCTAGTATTATATAAGCTGCAATGAATGGCATGCATGAGGGGTGTCCTGACCGGGAGGGAGCATATTTCTTAAAGTGGACAGGAGGCCAGCCCACAAGAAAAAAGGCGAAGATCATTCTATTATGGCCAGAAGACAGACAGCGGATGCCAGTACCAGAGTGGGTACACTGGTATCCAGGCTAGGGTGGACACAAGCTCAATACCCAGCCGGGAGGACTGTAAAAGGCAGGACAGGGGGAGACAACTCGGCAGGTCTACGGGCTTCCCCAACACAATAGCAGGCAGTCTTCCTGGGCAATTGTACATGTGCAGATACCCACAAGATATGCTGAATATTATATTCCTCTGGAACAGCCTTGTCAGACACAGTGAGGGCTACCAGGAGATGGTATAGGGATTCTTCATCCCTGTTTTATGGGACTTTAATTTGACCTAGAAGTGCTTCCATCAGACCATGCCCTAGCACCAGAAATACTCCCGGGTCTGGGATAAAAGAAGTTGCCCAACCTCATCCAGGCGAGTCCGAGTCGGGTGGAAGTGGACAAAGCTTGCCTGGGAAATGGAGAGGAGGAGTTAAAAAAGAGATAATGTGAATAGATTTGTGTTTATTACACTTCTGGAACTTTTGTGGAAGGTAGTAGTGGAAATAAAACATCTTTGTTTTAATGGGACTTGTGTCTGTGAGGTTGTGTCTGAGGTTGAGTGCTCTCTGGGGCCCTCTAGGGTCCATAAAATAATGAAACAATTTAAAAAATAAAGATTATCCACCAGATTATGTATGGTGACAATGATGACACTTTATCTATCCCATTCAGAATATTGTTAAAACCATTTCATGCTTATCAGTAAGTTTTGATTAGAAATCACTGCCATGAATTTTAACTGCTGCGTTTGTCTGGCTTTTATCTCCATAGTGGTGCCTGAAACTAATCTTAATACGGCATTTTAGATGTTGCTTTTTATCTTTTACTCTGCAGAGAGTCCATATTTAATGCTGTGGTATGTGGCTGAACACAGAGCAACATGAAATCAACTGTCTACTAAAGTGAAACGACAGTAAAATATAGTTACAGGTACATGAGCCATAGCTCAGGAGTAGTTTACCAAACCTGTTGTATAGTTCTAGGCTGGAGATGAGGTAGTTGGTTGCACAGAGATGCAACTACAACACAGCTCTAGGAGACTGGGGTTGAAACTCAGCCTGGTCAGTGTCCACATAGAGTCAGCACATTCTCTTTTGATTTCTGCATATCTACAGTTTCCTGCTCCATTGCCAAGTTAGGCTGATTACATTAAACTAACGTAGTGAAAGTGGAAATGGATTTTAGCAAGAATGCACCCAGAAATGGACTGGCACACCATACAGGGTTAGCTCCTACCTTGCACTACATTCTGCTTGGACAGGCTCCTGTCCTCTCATGAGTCAAATCCAGAGAATGGCATAGATAAATTATAGAGAATAGGAAAAGAAAACTAAACTCCACAATTTATTTTCACTTTAGTATTTTTTTAGTGTTGTCATAACTAGTGAAAATGTCCAGAAACGTGTGAAACCCTCGGTGTTAATTTTAAGTTTCTTTCCAGCCTATTATTAACAACAACCTCCATGTCACCAGCCATACCTGTCTTTATTATCTGTCTATCATCTCATTTCCCATAAGGACTCACTGTGCCTTAATCTAAAGCAAAAAAAAAAAAATCAACTTTTCTTCCCACACACCTCTGGCAACAGTTATCTTTGTCAGCAGCCTTCAAGGAGCCATTGTCATCAAACGTCTGAGCTTACCGCTGGCACTTGACCTTTTGAATACAGTCACTTAGATGCCAACAGCTCTCAGGCAAAGTACTTTTGCAGACAGTTGTGAACAGATTTTGATAGCAAATGATGGGGGGACGGGTGATGATAATAGACATAATCAAAGTCCAGTGTACTGCTTCACAGGATAATGGTTCCTTGAGGCTAGACTACGGACTAAGTCAATCAATCTTTAATTTGACATAGCGCCTTTCATGCAAGATTGTCTTATACATATACAGTATCCAGAACAATAAAACATAGTATGTGAGGCTGTGTTGTATTAGGGTTTGTGACTTACACAGTCATTCTGCCACACATACTGTATGATGAGATGGTTCTGATCTCCACACTACCATAAAGACACAGCGGCACCAAAAACAATGTGAGCAAGAGCAGCTAAGTGTGCCTCTTTATTAAAAGGCATGTCTTACTCTAGCAGGAAAATAAATCCTTCAGTTCAGTCTTTCACTTGCATTAGAAGAGTATTAATAAAACAAAAAATCTGTTGTGAAACCATCTGCACTTGTGTTTAGTCCCTGTTTCAAACACCATCCCAGACAACTACCATCATTTCAGCATGATTTCAAACACATATGCATACACATTCAGGTGTATTTTATATTTCATTTTTGATTTTTGGTACAAAAATAATTTAATGCCTTCAGCATCATGGATATGATGAAATCCTGATTATTCAAATTGATGAGCAAAATACCTAATTAGTGAAACGTTAGTTTGAACTAGAAAAGAATTCCTCCTGCAGGTGCATTGAGTATTCATTAAAATATAAAATATTTTTGGAAAATGTATGCCATTTTCTGTGTGGTTGACATGTCAGGGCAGTGATAAGGTCTTGTTGTCTAAGAGCTACAATGGAGTGATTTATAATCCAACACATGGCAAGAACAGGAGTTTTATTGGCCAGTCAGCATGGGCTCAGATGCGGGAGGTTGTGTTTTACTAACATGCCGAAATTCAATAAGGAAGCAAAAAAAAGGATACAATCAAAGTAGTGCATATGATATTTTTTATCTTGACTTTCAAAAGCATTTTATAAAGTCCCACATCAGAGATTGGACATTAAAGAAGTGGGAGTTCAGGGTGTTGTTTGTAGATGGATGCAGAATTGGCTCAGACACAGAAAGCAGAGGGTGATGGTGTGAGGAACCTCATCAGAATTGGCTGATGTTAAGAGTGGTGTTCCACAGGGATCAGTGCTAGGGCTGCTGCTATTTTTAATATATATATATAAATGATTTGGACAGGAATATACAGTAACAAGCTGGTTAAGTCAGCAGATGATACCAAGATAGGTGGATTGCTAGATGATCATTACAGAGGGACATGGACAGCATACAGGCTTAGGGAGATTTATGGCAGATGAAGTTTAATGTCAGTAAATGTTAGGTATTACACTTATGAAGTAAAAATGTTAGGTTTGAATACACATATTCACACATATACGATGTGCTTCCCGCCCGGTGCTTGATTGTTTGCTTTTCTCTGTCTCTTTCACTCTTTCTGACATTCTCTGACGGAGGGGGTGTGAGCAGAGTGGCTGTTTGCACAGAGGCTGTTTGTCTAGAGGATACGGACACTCCTCTAAAAAATGCCACTTTATCGCGGTGCTTCGGTACACTTAAAAGCATATATTGATTTTTTGATTGTTTGCTTTTCTCTCGCGCTCTCTCTCTGACATTCTCTGCTCCTGACATGCATTCTTTGAAGAGGAGGATATATTTGCATTCTTTTAATTGTGAGAAAGAATTGTCATCTCTGTCTTGTCATGGAGCACAGTTTAAACTTTTGACTAAAGGGTGTTATTTCATGTCTAGGGGGCTCTAATAATGTTAACAGTGTGGGAGAGTTTAAAAAGGCTTAAAATATATACAAATAACCATATAAACATATGGTTTCTACTTTGTGGCTTTTCATCTATCGCGGGGGGTTCTGGAAAGCAACCCCCGCGATCGAGGAGGGATTACTGTATTTCATCGAAGAGCTGTAATATTACGAATATAATGGATTCTGTGACCTGTCCGAGAAAGAGAAAGCCTGGAAGCACGTAGTGATTCACACACATAGAGCACATAGAAGAACACATACAAAACAAATCATTTAACGTGCTACTTTAGTTATGATGGGGTTTGAGAAACTAGTAAATTAAACAATTTTAAGATGAAGTTTATGATGTTCTGCTTTAATGACAAAATAAACTATGGGATTAAAGTGGAAATTTAGAGATTAAAGTTGACATTTCGTGGTTTTTTCTTCACTGTGTGCCTTTTTTTTTCTCTGTACCCTAATAAGCTTTCATATGACACTCAGACAGTGGGCTACAACTCGCCTTTTCACTGCGACTTTGATATGTGACAATTTCTTTTTTATTTTGAGCACTGTGCGACTTTGTGAACGTGAGCTTTGGAGTTTCTCCGACACACTATGTCACTCAATCAACTTCCTTTTGTTGTTTATACCACTGTTTAAACCAAGAAATAGTATGTTTTTCTTTGCCTCCACTTGGTATTCGCTGAAATTCTTCTATTTTCCCTCGTGCTTTTGCCATTGTCTTTTCAGAGAAGGCTGAGCTTAAGGGCTATTTATATTGATTTGCATATTCAAAGAGGTGTAATTCTGGGAGGAGTTGGGGCGGGACAGCAGGCGCGTGCATGTGCGTTACTTTTCACGCTGACTGGGATTTATGGAGTGGAAGAACGTGGAAGTTGGCGAACGCACAGATTTATGCATCTGGATTTTTTGTGCGTAAGCACATTTCCGCTTTTGTCTGCACGCCATGTTAATGTGAATTCTATGCACGCCGTTATGCATGAGGCCCCAGGTGGCAAGAATGCAGATACCATAAACGTCTGCCTGAATGAAGGCTTATGTAGCAGCAAAGACTTTTTAGCTTATGGAAAATAGACACCCAGCTGTTTCCTGAAGAGGCATTAGCTCTCTTGGAAATGTGTTCTTTTGAAATTGTGGCATATTAAATAATTAAACAACATCATAATATACCAGAAAAGGCAATATCCCTCCCATAGTGATTACGGCGGTACAAGAATCACATGAGACAAAATATCTTTTAGTTTACATTTACTGACGTTTAGCGCGGTTACAGACGGGAGGACATATGGACAGACTTTATATTCAGGTGGGAATCTGGATCAACGCAGCCTGCCATTTTTTTCGTTCCCACACTGGGAGGTTTTTCGACAACTCTTTGCCGACACAGCCTCAAAGGGTCTGGCTACTGTCCAGGCCTTTTATACGGTTCTTCTTCAACTTGCTGGTCCTTTCTGTCTCCAAACAAGGGCTGAATTCCTCTTCCACAAAATACAGAAATATCATAGTGCTTACATGCCGATTCTCATTCTCCCAATAATGAAGGAAGATTTGTGCTGACAGAGGACAGAAATACCCTATCCTGTGTCCAGATATAGTGACATAAAGAAACATGCAGTATAACACCAGCTCTTCGGCATTCTGTAATATATTACACCATCTATCATGAAATCACGGTGATCTGAAAATGATGCTGGTTTCTCTTACATGTTCCTTACGAATTTTTTGAAACTTTATGATGTTGCAGAGTCAGATGGTGCTACAGAAGGAAAACAAGAAGAGAAAGGGTAAGAGAGGGGGGTTATAATGCAAAGCGCCGCAAATTTTCCTACACATGAATGGCTATCACACAACTACACAGAGGCTGCAGAGGGTGGTGAAGATGAAAGAGTATTACTCGTCCATAGTTCTTTTCTGTTCAGGACATGCATGTGATGATTTAGAAAGGCAATGTATGGCTATCATACAACTGTGCAGTGTAAATAGCCAAAGCAACCTCTCAGAGCTGAAATAATTTAAGTATGTAACTATTAAAGTTTAACGTATTCTTAGACAATGGCTAATAATGATGAAGAAAATGGCAAATTGAAAATGTATGCTTTTCTTACTGTTTTTGCTTGATGTGTCTCTTTTGGCAAATTTTCAGCGAGATAAAAAAAAACCCTACCTTTTAAATGTATGAACTAGAAGAGAGCCTTAAACATAAAATAAAGCTTTACAAAACTCATTGGTTACATATATTTATGATTTGTTCATATCAGGTCTCATCTGGACACCTCAGGGGAGTTACGATATTCAATGGGATCCCTTGCTGACAGTCAACCAGATCACTATCGATCAGCTAAGGTAATAAGAAGGCCAAGAAGGGGTCGTATGGCTCTGCGCAGGGATGACCAAAAGGTTGGTCCTTCTGATTTCTTTAAATACTAATTGTGATCAGGCTTTGGTGGAGGGGGTGTGGGGGGTCAATTTAGTTTACAGCAATATTCAGCACAAAGCGAGAAACTGAAGAACTGAAAAGGAAACATACAGGACTCTAGATGGAATATCACATTTTTTCTAAGGTATTGTTTTGTTGCAGAAAGGGGAAATGTGTTTTTTCATAATAGAATATGTAACAGGAGGGTGCTGAAAAATAATGCTAGTTGAGTCCAGAATAAATGTAAAAAAGGGACAGTTGTCTGAAAGAATACAAAATGTCAATGGAAAAAAGAGCAAGTATAACATAAACCCAACATGGACCACTGAGTCTACTTGTACTGACTTCATCTCTGAATGTCTGGTGGAGTGGCTAACCTGTATTCACACCTCCCAACATACCCCATAAGCACTCTACGAAGGTCTTTAAATCCCATTCTACAGTAATTACCAGGCCAATCCTCCAAAACCCCGCTTTTGGTTGTTAAATGACCTACTAAAGCGTTAAGATGAAAAGATAAAATGGTGCCATCTAGCAACTGCAGTTAGCCCTGCAACTCAAGATCTCTCTCTGTCACCTGTAGTCCAGGGCTCACTTCTGGAGTATGCCATGTTGACATAAGATTTATCATTTCCAGCTATTCCCAGTCCAGTTGTTTGGCCTTTGTTTGTAACTGAAAACAAAAAATGTCCCTGGCTGGAGATATGATGCCCATTCAAGAGGCAAGCTTATCAGAAGGCCATTACTATCCAACCTAGTCAATAGTGAGTGGTTTGAAAAGACTGAATTAAGGGAAAGGGACACTGTTATGTCTGTTAAGGAGTGGGTGGTAGAGAGTCCGTCTGAAAGTCCTGAACATTTAAGGTGTAGAAATTGTACATTAATACTTGGACACTAGAGTTTGCCGGAGGGAGTTCTGTTTTGGCAATCCTGTAACAAACTTAAGCAATTCTGGTGCATGACTTCAGTTTGACATATAAAGCTGCCCCAATGACAGAGGTGAAATTGAATCTAGAGTTGGGGTTAAAATGGCCAGACCTGTGGTTGAGAAAGAGAAAACAAGAAGGTGAAATAAGATATACATGAAAGTGCTTATGAGATAGTTATGTCAAGCTATTATTGTGACCAGAGATGAAAAACGTATGCTAAGAAGGAAAGGATCAAAAATAACAATCTAAGCTGGTAGGACCAGTAGATGAAGTACCTAATAATGCCTAGTAAGCCGTTCCCTACACCCTGTTCATTAAAGTTTGGTTTTTATTTATTATTTAATCCATATACTTGGGCACTATTAAATGTTTGCCTCCATCTCTTATAATACATGTGTGCAATGATGAAATGTGCCATGTAGATCTCTGAACATGTGACTAGCTACAGAGTGTACTTACTGGCACCAATACAACACGGCTCATGAAAATAAACAAACAAGAAAGGTGACACTCAAAATATGTAATAACAATAATATAATAAAAATAATACTATGATAATATCGAAAATTCTGAATCAATGCTAATACTCTATAGTTCAGAACAATAATAACAATAAAAAATGTTAATATTTAGGTAAGGAGAATTCGTAACAGCTACCTCACCAGCTAGAAAGGCTAAAAGTCCCACGTAGTGCGGACCAGAATTGGAGCAAATTTTTTTTTTTTTTTTAAACTTTTACTGTGTATTTTAGGGTTCACCCTTTTATGCCTCCAATTGTTGTGTGTTTAATTTCATTAGTACACCATTTTGATGCCTTTAACCACATATGCAATATTAATCCTCTTTAATAAAACCCTTGTGTGTGTGTCTTCTGGTGAAGTGCGCATGCGCGGGGCCACACGGCACATGTTCAGTCTCTTCCTGTGCATTCTCTGTGCAGAGAGAGAGACAGATACACACACAGGCGCACGCGAGTCACACACACACACACACAGGCGCGCGCGAGTCACAGCACGTGTTCAGTCTCTTCCTGTGCATTCCCTGTGCAGAGAGAGAGACAGACACACACACAGGCACACGCGAGTCACACACACAGGCGCGTACGAGTCACGCACACACACAGACACGCGCGAGTCACGCACACACACACACACAGGCACGCGCGAATCACACACACACACACACACAGGCGCACGCGAGTCACAGCACGTGTTCAGTCTCTTCCTGTGCATTCCCTGTGCAGAGAGAGAGACAGACACACACACAGGCGCACACGAGTCATGCACACACACACACAGGTGCCGCGAGTCACACACACACACACACACACACGAGCGCGCACACACACACGCGACAGACAGACACACACACACACAGGCGAGAGACAGACAGACACACACACAGACACAGAGGCGTGGGCTTAAGAGACACACACGCGAGAGACACACACACGCAGGCCTGCGAGAAAGACACACATACAGGCACGTGTGCATTGTTGCAATGTTACTTTTCTTGGTTGTTTATTAAATTACAGATTTTTCAAATGTTCATTTTTTTCCCCTGTGCTTAAAACTCATTAAAAAAAGAGTTTTTAGTGAGCGGGTCATAAGGCTATAGCCAAATTCTTGCAGTTTTTAGTTTTCTCTGTTGTTCAAGGTTTTCTTAGTGTTATTCAATGTTTTTACATTTAGTTTACTATTACGCTGTGCTTTCTATGGTATAGTTAACTATATTTGTGCTTAAAAACTTGAAAACATATATATTTACATACAGTTCATACAGTCTGGAACGGATTAATTGTATTTACATACAATCCTATGGGGGAAATTACTTCGGTTCACGACCAAATCGGGTTACAACCAGAGTTTTGGAACGAATTATGGTCGTGAACCGAGGTTCCACTGTATTACTGTCAGACAAAATTACAGGCATTTCACGGAAATGCAAACCAGTATTACTGAGAGAGAAAATGAAAGGCACACAATACAGTGACACATATTACAGCCACATACAAGGTCCCTTGCCATTTAATATAGACTGTTCATACAAATGTTTATGAACTACTGTTCTAACGCCCGTTATTTTAACGGGCTTAATGTCTAGTATATATATATTATTATAATGTTATATGGATAATTTTATGTATAAGTACATGTAACTTTTTTAAAAATAACTTATATATAAATATGTTATTTGTCCTTAGTAAATAGTAAATTTGGTCTGAATGTTAGAAATAATATTAAATAAAATTAAATACGTATTTCATTTTTTTAACAAAGTACTGTAAATTTGCTGGTCAGGCTAAATCATTAGGGGACCATGACTGGGGTCGACCACAGCAGATTAGCGTTCTGGGGAGTCATGCTTTTGAAAGCGACACAGAGATGTCTGATATTGATGATGACGACAGAGAAACCATCTTCAGCTCTATGGATCTTCTGTCTCCAAGTGGACATTCTGATGCTCAGACGCTGGCTATGATGCTGCAAGAACAACTGGATGCCATTAACAAGGAGATCAGGTAAGCTAATTAGATAAACATATACAGAATTATTTTATACAGGTAAAGTCTCTAACAAAGGTGAGTTGTGCTTTCAGGTAAGATTGTTTAATATTTTTTTTTAAAGTGTAAGTATGTTGATGGGCAAAGGCTATTACCACTAACTGTTTATGTCCAGCTACTTGTACTACGCTATTTTATGGATCGAAGTCACAGGTAACATTTACAGGTGTACACAACATGCATAAGTGTCTGGATGTTTCTTGGTATATCTGATTAATGTAGTTAAGCACTGCAGTGAGATGTAAAATTTTCATTAAAATAAGAGGCAGCATAACGGATGTGGAGAAAGTCTCCCTGGAAGCTGACGGAAGAAGGAGAGTTCTGTAAGTCTGTGTATTGATGCTGCATGATTTGTCATTTGTGAGTCTCAAGATCTCTGGACATTTTTCCTACTCACTCAAACTGCATGTTGTATTCAATTAATCTGTGTTGCTTGTGTAATGGTGGTCCATGTTCTTCGGAAAAATACAAAATTAGACTTCAGATGTCCTAAGCCAGCTAGCTGCCCTCCTCTTTCAGTGTGTTTAGCATTTAGCATCCAAACACACAAACTCATAAGTTTTACTGTATGTGATTGTTCGGTGCTATGGCATTAAACATTGATGCATACAGTTATTTTTGTTCTTTCATGGACATAATTGGCTAATATCATGAAAATAAAAAAAAAAACATGATGGAAAATGGTCAGCAGCAGTTGATAATGATTGCCACATTTTTTTTGTGGGAAAAGTAAAGAGAAGTCAAGCAACATGACACCTTTTTTGATTAGCCATTTTGCTTGAATTCTCATTGAATCCATAATGGCTAACACAGAACAACATCCTACTACTGTGGGAAAAGTACAAAAATCTTATTGCAGTATGAACACATTAATCACTTACATTTCATAAAAGTCTTGAGTCTTAAGCCTGAATTTAAAGGTTGAAACTGGTTACTTATACAAGCAAGAAGCCAAATTCACATTTTTGTGAAACTGTTATTCTTTGGAATTCTTGAAATTTTAAGAAGGTCAGTCTTCACCTTGTGATCATAGTGTGCGCTACCCCAGATGCATCTCTGCATGTGCGGCTCTCACTTGACAAAATGTAATTCTTGTGAAACAAAGCTCTGTCTTAACTCTAGCATTATTGAACTTACAAAGTACATGTTCTATATCTGCCCATCTAGAGCCCTGAAATAACATTACTGTACATGGGTTTACTGTATTTAAAACTAATGATATATTATATACACTCACCAGCCACTTTATTAGGTATACTTGTTCATGGCTTGTTAAAGTATATATCCAATCAGCCAGACATGTGGCAGCAACTCAGTGCATTTAAGCATGTAGTCATTGCGAAGACGACATGCTGAAATTCAAACCGAGCATCAGAATGGGGCAGAAGGGTGATTTAATTGACTTTGAACATGGTATTGTTTTTGTTGCCAGACAGCCTAGTTTGCATATTTCAGAAACTGCGGTTCTACTTGGATTTTTCACACAGAACCCTCTCCATTACAGAGAATGGTCCAAAAAAGGGAAAATATCCAGTGAGCGGCAGTTCTCTGAGTGAAAATGCTTGGTTGATTCCAGAGGTCAGAGGAGAATGGTCAGACTCGTTTGAGCTGATAGATAGGCAGCAATAACTCAAATAACCTCTTGTTACAACTGAGGTATGCAGAAGAGAAGCTCTGAATGCTCAATATGTCAAACCTCGAAGCAGACGGGCTGCAGCAGCAGGAGACCACACCAGGTGACACTCCTATCAGCTAAGAACAGGCAACTGAGGCTACAATTCACACTGGCTCACCAAAATTGGGCAACAGAAGATTGGAAAAATATTTTCTGGTCTGACGAGTCTCAGGTTTTGCTGTGACATTGGGATAGTAGGGTCAGTATTTGGCATCAGCAACATGAAAGCATGGATCTATCCTGCCTTGTATCAGTGGTTCAGGCTGGTAGTGGTGGTGTAACGGTGTGGAGAACGTTTTCTTGACAGACTTTGGGCCCCTTAGTACCAATTAAGCATTGTTTAAATCCCACAGCCTACCTGAGTATTGTTGCTGACCACGTCTATCCATTTATGACCACAGTGTACCCATCTTCTGATGGCTCCTTCTAGCACGATAACGCATCATGTAACAAACTCAGATTATCTCAGACTGGTTTCTTGAACATGACAATTAATTCACTGTACTCAAATGGCTTCCACAGTCACAAGATCTCAATCCAATAGAGCACCTTTGGGATGTGGTGGAACGGGAGATTTGCATCATGGATGTGCAGTGGACAAATCAATAGCAACTGCATGATACTATCATGTCAATATGGACCAAATTCCCTGAGGAATGTTTCCAGCACTTTGTTGAATTTATGCCACGAAGAATTACTTCAGTTCTGAAGGAAAAAGGGAGTCCAATTCAGTACTAGCAAGGTGTACCTAGTAAAGCGGCTGGTGAGTGTATACAGTACACACCGATAAGCCACAACATTAAAACTACCTACAGAATATTAGGTAGATCCCCCTTGTGCCGCCAGAACAGCTCTAACCTGTTGAGGCATACACTTCAGAAGACCTTTGAAGGTGTTCTGTGGTATCTGGCACCAAAACATTATTAGCAGATCCTTTAGGTCCTATAAGTTGCAAGCTGGGGCCTCCGTGGATGAAACTTGTTTTTCCAACACTTTCCAAATATCCTCAGTTGGATTGAGAACTGGAGAATTACTGAAATATATTTCCAGAGTGGCAGAGCACATTATCCTGCTGAAATTGGCCACTATCATCAGGGTGTACCGTAGCCATGAAGGGGTGTACGTGGTCTGCAATAATCTTTAGGTGGGTTGTACATGTCAAAGTTACATCCACATGAATGCCAGGACCCAGGGCTTCCCAAAAGAACATTGCCAAGAGCATCACATTGCTTCCACCAGCTTGCTGTCTTCCCATAGTGCAACCTGCTGCCCTCTCTTCCCCAGGGTAAACAATGCATGCACACCTGTTTCATCAGACCAGGTCATTTTCTTCCATTGCTCAATAGTCCAGTTCAGATGCTCACATGCTCAAAGTAGGCACTTTCGGTGGTGGACAGGGGTCGGCATGGACACTCTCTGACTTGTCTGCAGGTACACAGCAAATCGTGATACACTTTGTGTTCTGACACCATTCTCTCATGGCCAGCATTAAGCTTTTCTGTGGGATTGGACCAAACGGGGCTAGCCTTTACACTTAATGCACATCAGTGAGCCTTGGACATTTATGACTGTGTCACAGGTCCACCAGTTGTCCTTCTTTGGATCATTTTATTAGGTACCTAACCACTGCATACTGGAAACACTCTACAAGACCTGCCATTTTGGAGATGTTATGACCCAGTCACCTAGCCATCACACTTTGGCTTTATCAGAGTCACTGAGATCCTTACACTTCCCCGTTTTTCCAGTTCTAACGCACCATCCTGAAGAACTGACTGTTCTGTTGCTGCCTAATATATCCAACCCCTTGACAAGTGCCAAAGTAATGAGATAGTTGATGTTATTCACTTCACCTGTCAGTGGTTTTAATGTTGTGGCTGATCTGTGTAATATGTACATAGATAATAATGGGTATATGCGAAACCAAGTTTACTGTAGTTTAAGATGACGTAAAGTTTTGTCTTGGGATACGCAACATAGTCCTTAGAAATGTATCTTTCAGCTTAAACAAGGCTCTGCAGTAACTCTATTAATCTTGCGACTCACTAGTATGGCCACACTCTTCTATCTATTAAAGACATTTCCTTTGTGATCTGTTCTGGATGCAAACCAGTTTCTCTTTTAGTCCACTGGTTTATGATGTTGTTTATCATCTAATCAGGAAATTGTCCTGCTTTTTGATTTTGGTTAGTAGAACTAACGTGTTGTTCTTAGAAAACCTCCTTGTCCAAACCTCCTCCAGTGTGCATAGGCTGGCAAGAAAAAAACAAAATGAAAATTGTAACATCTGGAGATTTTAACCACACTTTCTTCTTGTTTGTAAATTTCTGTGCTCTGCAAGTGTGCATACCTTAGTCAGTCGAGGCCATATCATTCACTTCTCTTTAAGACTAAATCAAAAAATGCATTATTATTCTGTAAAATTTTTACTTGCATTTATCCTGGTGTTTAAATAAAATGTCAAAAATGTAAAATTTATAAACTTGCTATAGAGTAGAAAGATTTAATTCTTGATTTTTTCATGTACAGCTTAAATCCCATTGCATCCTGAACGATAAAAGTTATTTCATTTTGACATTTACTTATGCATCAGTCCTCCATTTCTGGTTCTTCAGCTTGAAGGAGAAGACACCATATATGTCAGTCATTTACTGAGAATAAAGATAGTTTTTTTCTAGTTTAGCTAAAACGGTGTAGTGTTTAGTTCTGCTACTTTCCAGCTGAAGGGATTTGGGTTTGAATCCCATTCTGGTTACTGGTGTTGTGGGGTTTCCCCGTTTCTGTGTTGCTGTAACTGACAACTTTAAATTTACCTTAAAAACAAATGAACATGTATTCATATGTGTGTCCTGTGACAGTATGGTGTCCGAAATATGATTGGTTCCTACTTTGCATGTGATTTATGACCCAAACCCAAGAAAATTGATTCAATGGGTTCAATAAATTAATGAATGGCTAGATATTGAGTTATCCTCTTTGACGTTTTGTGGGCGCAACACATTAAAACTATACTGTATATGGTATGTTATACACAGCTGTTAGGATCACATACACAGAATGAATTCTCACAATGATATCAAGGCCACGATGGAGTAATCAGATATAATGAGTAAGAGGAGTATTACATTGTTAGAGGTGGAAACAACATTTTTTAATTGCTTTCCATTTTTGTCCATCTTTAGAAGGTCTTAGGTGGTACCGTTATTTTTTTTAGATGAGTAAGTGAGTATAAGTTGGGTAATTGATTTAGTTTTTAAGTATTTTGTGTTTCTGGACATATAAATATCTATGCTTGATTCAGAAATAACATTTTCATGGCTTACCGTTGTTTCAGTGTGCCATTCTAAACCCAAACATAAAGAGGCAATGCCATACTTCTCCTTTACAGAACGTAAGGTCTTCTTAGCTGAATTGATAAATGTGCTGGCATAATTGAAATGACAAGGTTTTCTCCAGCAAAAATTTTGATGTCAAACAATATATATTTTTAGGTTAATTCAGGAAGAAAAGGAATCGACAGAACTGCGCGCTGAGGAAATTGAAAATCGTGTTGCTAGTGTCAGCCTTGAAGGGTTAAATCTAGCTCGAGCTCACCCTGGGACTTCAATTACTGGCTCTGTGACTGCTTCATCTCTGGCCAGTTCTTCACCACCAAGTGGTCATTCTACACCAAAACTTACACCCCGTAGCCCTGCTCGTGAGATGGTCCGAATGGGGGTTATGACCTTGGTAAGTATGTTGAACTAGCATCGAACAGATCATCCTTAAAAGCCTCTTATCTAAGATCTTAGTAGTACTTGTGATTAGACATATTTGTCTACTTTATGGTTTAAGCCTTTTAACACAATTGAAGAATGGAAAAGAACTTGCTGAATAATTAAGGATTGAAAACATTTATAACACAAATAAAAATAAAACATTCATATAGCTCCTTTCCCATGCTGAAATCGCTGCCATAGAACTAGAACTTTGAGACTAATGCTTTTCCTCCAGGTATTCTGGTGCTTTGGTTTTTCTCTCACATTCCTAAAAATGTGCATTTTAGATTAATTGGCCCCTTGTGAATGTGGGTGCTTGCATGAGTGTTCCTGTCCTATTTTATTAGAAATGGTCCCGTAACCCTGCTTTTCTCTCCCCCACTATACTTTTCTTTGTTTTTCATGGATGCTTGGACAAGCCTATTAGTTCCCTGTCTTGTTGACTAAGTCAGGCAGAGTCTTGTTAACAATGACTTGTGGCCTTTAGTAACCTCTTGCTATTAGTGTAATCAGGTCATGCTGGACAATCTTGAGGTTTCTGGGTGTCCTGGTGCTTGCAATGTTAGTGTATTCCTGCAGTAAGGGGCATATGGAAGTATCCTTCCCATTTCAGTAATATCCCCTGTAACACCAGGAGATGAAGCCATCATATGACAACATGTAATTTTTGTATGTTTTCTGATTTGGAAAACTCATAGTATTTATATTAGGTCTTTACTCTTTCAAAAAAACATTTTTGAAAATTACAAGAAATAAAAATAAATAATGAACACTGATTGTTAGCACTGGGCTTAATTGCTGTCTATTTCAATTATGTTGTAGTCCATCAAGAGTAATTAACCAGCAGCCGAGTGTCCCAAAACATATGTAACCACCACATGCTTCTGAGCAGGACATTCTAATCGCAGTGAAATAGCGACCAACACACAAGCTGTTTGGCTCAAAGAAGTTACTTTATGACACATGATGTATATTAGGCCGAATTACTTCATTTTAATCAATTTGTTTGGATGAGCCAATTTTGCTTAATCTGACTCTGAATGGTAAATTGTTTTTGGGCTTTTTTATAGTCATATATTGGCCATATTCAAAAAAAGACTCCAGATAACTGTACTTGGTGTCTAAGTTCATTGGGTTTTGTTGTTTTTGTTTTCTGATCAGATGCTGCATATTGTAATGAGAAATAAAGACAGGAAAAAGGTTTGGGGGGTACCACCCTGTATATTGTCAGATATCTCAAAAGAAAAGGATTGCGTGACGTTCTGCCGAGTAACCTGTCGAGACTGAGTCACCAATAAGAACTATATGCAGAGGAAAGGTGGTGAGCTTTTATAGTTGAGGGACAAGAACAGGTGGGTTATCTGGAGGGAAGGCGGATGTGAGGTCATCAGAGGGTGTGGTCTAAAGCAAGAAGTGGAAGGAAATTAGTTGTTACTACTCCTATAAGAATGGGAATAAAGGTAATAGTACACTTGATCACCCCCTGTGTCTGTGTTTCAGCGTTAGTCAGACACCCGTGCTGTCTCCCATGCACACGTGTGTGACAATATATATACTGTATATATATATATATATATATATATATATATATATATATATATATATATATATATATATATATATATATATATATATATATATATATATATATATATATACAGTGGAACCTCGGTTTGCGAGCATAATTGTTCGAAACGTGCTCGCAATCCAAAGCACTCGTATATCAAAGCGAATTTCCCCATAAGAAATAATGGAAACTCAGATGATTCGTTCCACAACCCAAAACTATTCATATAAAAATGATTAATACAAAATATAAAGTAAAAATACATAAAACAAATTAACCTGCACTTTACCTTTAAAAGAATCATGGCTGGGGTGAGTGAGTTTCTAAACTCAAGTGGGATTCTACCCAACGGGACGACACGCTGAAGAGTGTCCCAAAGCAATCGCAGTCTCCCGGCGCTGTAGCAGTTCGTCGTATAAGCGCATTCCAAAAAGATCACAGACATGCTATAAGCGCCTGCCGTCAATGGGTGATACAAGGAACATTATAAAGATCCGCTACAATAAATAACAGCGCTGTTGCTGTTTCAAGCTGAAGGCGGCTGGTGTTGTTAAAGTACTGAGACTCAGCTTCGTGTTTTGGGGCGCAAGATGGGGACTCGCACTTCACAGCACACACGTGTGCGCGCGAGCACACACACACACACAGTCACAATGCTGTAGTAAACAGTATAGCCTCGTACGAATGTTGACTATATGAGTGAGGCACACAGACTCAGACGGAGAATAGGAGACAATTGCCCTCAAGAGAAGAGAGAGAGAGAAGCACTGCGCACGAGCAAGAGAGATAAGGAGAAAGTGAGAGGCGAGTGCGAGTGAGCGAGTAAGATAAGGAGAGAGAAACATGCGCGAGCGAGAGAGAATAAGAGAGAGAGAGAGAGACGCGATGTCCGAGCAAGAGAGATAAGGAGAGAGAGAGAGATGCGTGCGCGTGAGAGAGAAGAACCATCAGCTCAGTTGTGATCACATGACGCTCAGCAGACAAAGTGTATCCATACTGCTCGTATTGCAAGACATCGCTCGTTTATCAAGTCAAAATTTATTTAAAAATTTTGCTCGTCTTGCAAAACACTCGTAAACCAAGTTACTCGTAAACCGAGGTTCCACTGTATATATATATACAGTATATACACTGTATATATATATATATATATATATATATTCAGAATATTCAGTTCAAGAGATGATTTTATTACTTACTTATTACCACTTTCTCAGAGTGTTGGCCAGATATATTCAGGAAACCCTAATTGATAGGTATGGCATCTTGGGAGAGCCTTAGAGGAGACAACTCCTTGGGATGAACTCACCTTTGGATGAGCCTCTCCTCCATATCAGAGTTAGTTTTAGGCATGTAATCAGAATGATTGTTTAATAGATGATTGATTTGTAGATGTTTATAGTGGACACTGCTGCAATGAGCCTAGATGAAACGACTGTCAGCTCCTGTCATGGTGGCAGGCCAGTGACCTATAGGTGGAGTGTAGTTAATGAAAGCAGCTGTAAAAGTATTGATAGTGCAAAGAGGTCTAGAAATTTGACAGAGATCAGGCAGATCAATAAGGTGTAAGCTGCAGCAGTGACTGAAGCAAATGCCCATGTGTGGGAGGAGTGTTTTGATGCCATGGAGGATCACTTGTGAATGGGTTCAAAGAGATTGTAGCAAACCATTTACCATCTTTTATACCATTTCTACTCACAATCTCATTCTTTCAGTTACCAAGAAGAAAGTCTTTCTATGAAAAACAAGAATTTTACTAGTGATTTTAATTATTTTATTTAATGGGTAGAGAGGCAAGAACACAAACTTGAATTATACGACAACCAAAAATTGATCAATTGGAGAAATTTTCCTATATTGAAAAGACAGAAATTGTAGTCAAGAAAGAAAAAATTAATACCCAGCATTCTAACCTAGCTAATTTGCTCTTATATTTTTTAAACTAAGAATCTTTTTTTTATTATACAAGCCATTTATTTCAGCAACCTTTTTTCTCAAATAATCTTCTTGTGTATTCAGGTATGTCATCCATTGACATTTGAGCAGTGATCAACGTGAACAACAACAAATTTTGTATATTGCACATTTTCATACAAGAAAAGAAAACCAAATAAGATAAGGCAATAAAAAGTCAAGTCATCCATAAATTTAGTCAGACAATAATAGTGTAAAAAAAAAGCAAAGAAGAACAGGAAAATGAAGAAGAACAAAAGTGTGATGTTGCATACAAGTATGTGCTTAGCCGTGCCGCCACCTGCAAACCAGTGAAGAACTGGGAGGTTTTCCATAGCTCATGTATGCTATCAACTGTGTCTTTCAGAATACTATGAATATATATATATATATATATATATATATATATATATATATATATATATATATATATATATATATATATATATATATATATACTGTATATATATATATATATATATTTTGCAGTATTGTGATTTGGGCATACTAGTTTAATATAGCATTATAAATTAAATGGTCAGTTGTTCTTTACAGTTGTTTGATTCTGTGTGTTATGGTTACCATTTCTGCTGTTTTTCCTACATTTATGATTCTAACTGTAATATACACAACTTGCCAATATCCAAAACTAGAATGGCAATTAGAGATACAAATATTTAACAATCAGAAATGCATCAGGAGCCATCACCCCAGCCTCCACTGCCTTATGTGAAAAATAACGTCAAAACAATTCTACAGTTTTAAAGCTGGTCTCTATAGGTAAAGTCTCTGTATCCTCTTGTGATTTTGTTTGTCCTGAAATATTATAGAGATTGTACTAGATGTGCGGGTGTACAATTTCAACAAGGTAAATGTGAGTTAAAATATTTTACGTACATTTAGAAAAACAGTTCTAAGCTTAACTGTAACCCATTGGTGAAATACAAATAGGACTAATTTGATTCTTCCCAGATCTTACTATGATCGTAGCCCTTTGGACTTTGCATCAGTTGTATGGATCTGTAATTCAAAATAAGTGCTTAGAATCTAACTGAAGCATTGCTTCTGATCATGATTAGAATTATAATATATATATACAGTATATGTGTGTGCATATATACATTATATGTGTGTGTGTATAAATATGTATATGTATAAATATGCACATATATCTCCTATTCTATCCTATTCTGAATTCTCTATGGCTATCACACAACAGCCTACAACGAAAGTTGCCTTATAGGTAGTGTGAAAATAAAATCAATTTCTGCATTTACAGTCTCAGTTCATCTACATAATGAATAATACCAAGAAAACCAAAATGTCTCACAAATAGATGTAGTATTATGCAGCAGTATATTCCCTAATGTAATTTGATTTGTAAACCTGAAAATGAGGATTTATTGTCAGCCTCTGCTTAACCAAGGATTGTATTTGAAGAAAGTTTATGCTGATGGAAAGAATTTGATATGTGCTTTTACATTATTTATGTTGTTGCATGTTTTTAATGATCATGTGTCTGTTTTTATTTTTTCCATTTTTTTCCTTTGCTTTTACGTTCCAGCCCAGTGATTTGCGGAAGCATAGAAGAAAGGTAATGTACTACATCTGTTAACTATTTCACTTTTGCCTGATACAGAGCTACATGTTTTTCTATTAAATATAATGGCAAGTCATTATCAAGTTTAATTTTGTCCAGTATAAACTGCCTTGTAACTTTGCATGGTATCTTACAGACTAGATGTTGTACAATCAGTACTGTTTTTGTTAATGAGCAGATTTTAAAAATAAAAAACAAGTTCTTCTCAAATGAAATCACATATGTAGTTTCTTTGTATAAATCCTGAGACGTTCAGTTTTTTGTTGTAAGTCTGAAGTCAGACAATCCATTCCTAGATTGCTGCTGTGGATGAAGAAGGCCGTGAAGACAAGGCTACCATAAAGTGTGAAACGTCTCCTCCTCCAACACCTCGTCAGGTCAGAATGACACACACACTGCCATCATCTTACCACAATGATACAAGAGGGTAAGGAGTGAAAACTACTTCTTGTGTTATTTATGTTCCTTGCTGATAACATTTAAAACAATACCTATTGTATTTCTAATAGTCGTGTACCTGTAACTAACAGTGTCATATTTCTTGATACAATTGTCTTGACAATGCGACTAGGTGTTCATTCTGCTTAGAGTTAACTGCCCAAGTCCAAAGACCTCCTTCTTTTAATTAACACCGTGGCTTACTTTTTCTTCCACAGTTTAAGGGAATGTGCCCAGGTGAACAGCTCAGAGCCTTGTTATTGTTTTTTACACTGTTATACCTTTTTTTTATCCCTAATAGTAAATTTCTGTTAGTTCTTGGTTCTTGGAACATTGTGTGACAATGATCTTATCTGTCACAGCTTTTGTTTCTGTGTGTATCGCTTGAATGCTGATATGTGAGGACACAGACACCATTTTACATATAAGCAGACACATTGCCTGAGGACATTCACAAAGAGGAAATAACACATTTGTTTTGAAGCAGAAATAAAGAAAAACAACAATATTAAAAAATATAAAATAATCGAATATCTATTATTTCACTTCATAAGACCAGACATCTGTTTTATATTCTTTGTTTTTATTTATTTTGTTTTTCTGGAATCCAAACCCAAGGCAGGCAGGCAGGCTGGCTTTCTGTTTGATCTTGCAGACAGGCCAGTCCCTTGTCATGAGTTCTTTTACTTTGAACTCCTAATCAGATTCCACACATCATTTTTTAGTTATTCTCATGTATTTTGTATACTTCTCATTTTTGTTTGGGTGATGCAGTACCGCCGCTCCCTATACGCAGAGTACGCAGTCTGCGTAGGGCACCAACTCCCAGGGGGCCACCATCCCAGCTGCTCAAAAAAATCGTTTTTATATATTATAATAATAAATTTATATTAATAATATACATATACAAATAAACAAAAATATAAACGTATATATTGCATTTTACGGTGAACGCAGAGTAGGCTAAGCACACATGATGACGCCCTCATGTATTTACTTTTATTTGAATAAAGTTCTATTTTGGCCCCTATAGTAGGTGTTTTTTTTATTGTTCTATTTTTACTTCCGTAATATTTGGGGGAGGGGGCACAAAAGTAAATTTCTGCTTAGGGCACCCATTTGGCCAGCAGCGGCCCTGGGGTGATGTCATTGTGCTGTCATTTTGTTCATTTTTTCTCATTTGCTATGGGATTCAGGCAATCGTGGGCATATTGTTTGCATGTTGCTAGCAATTGTTGATCTTGTACTTTGTAGCGTCAGCACAGCCGCATTACAGTTTAAGAAAGCAATGCGGTCACAGTGCTATCTTAGCTTTTAAATAATTTTGTTTTGAATTTTGTTTTCAATAGATCTTTTTTTGATTCTGCTTGGTTTTCCTTTCTGCTTTGTTTTCTGACTTATGAATTAGTTTTCTCCATTGGATTATTCAGTCAGAATTTGAACAAGCTGCTATTAACTCCTTGCCTGTGTTTTGACTACAAGCCTGTATATTGTGATGGACGATATGCAGAAGCGGGCACTCCCGCCCTATGCCAAACCAAGAAACAGGGCCCTTGCCCAGAATAGAGGCAGAGGATGTCAATGCCAGGAGGAATACACGGGCATCCCAGCTGGGTTAGATCCAGGAACAATATCAAGCTGGAAGGACTGTATAATGGAATAACTGGGGAGAACAATGGATTTGGAACATTGCCTTCCCCAGAACATCAGATGGCAGCTTCCTGGGATTGCAGCGGTGCCCCAGGTTTCTACAGGGCACTATGTGAACTTAGAGTTCTTTGTCTCCTTTCCATCTCCACTACTCCATGGTTAAACTTGGTTCCTCTTCCTCCCAACTCTGGCTCCCTGAATGGAGTGAGGTGGCTCCTTTTATGTTGGGCCTGGAACTGTTCCAGGTGACTCCTTAATCAGACCAGGAATCACTCCCAGGTGTGGTGAAAGCCCAAAGTAGGGCTGTGCAGCCCCCTAGTGCCTTGCAGATGCTCTGTCCCCTGGTCCTTCCATCCAGCTGGCATCCCAGCTTGGTAATGGCTGTGGCCGCCCACCACTACATATATAGTGTAGTGGGTGCGGCAACGTACTGTACCAGTGCATGCTCCCCAACTTGACTTGACAGTCATTCCACACAAATGCAGAATCAGGACAGGTGCCCTGCAGATGTATCAAACCATTGACCCGCTGCTAACATGTACAACTATGAGTATGAGTACGTTAAGTAAACGTTTTTTTTCACTAACACTAAATCAGAGTGACATATACTCTTCATATTCAATATACTAAATAGGCTATTGAAAATGAGTGTACACAGAACATATAAGTCTTGCTGGCATAAAAGTCATGGCCTGTGCTAAAAGGCTTAAGGCTGATTAGAAAAACAGAGATCATTCAGTTCTAGCTAGCCTGACCAGTTTTTCTTTATTTTACCTGGTCATGTAAATGCTAAACTTGATTGATGTCTAAGACCATTTCCTGTTTCACTCATGTATTATTAGTATGAGGTAACACACAGGTAAAATCCTTTTGTCATCAACAAGGGTAAAACAAAACGGCTTTCATCTCAAATGAGAAAAAAAGCTACACAGATTGGGGAATGGCCACCAAAAATGGGTATTAAGTTAAAATTACCAGTCAACACAATTAGGCCCATAGTAAAGAAGTTTAAAAAGCAATCACTGTTATACATTTTCCAGGAAGGAGATGCATCCGCATACTGCGCCCATGCACAGTGAGGATGGCAAGAGAGGCAAATAGAAGACCAAAGATTGCAGTTTTATGTCTGCAAAGTTTAGTTGACTCTTGGGAACTCACCATTTTAAAATCAATAGGGTACTGTATACAAAGACCATAATCACATACCCAAGGTAAAATATGGTGATGGATCTTTAAAACTTTAGCGCTGTTTTTCTATCAGTGGTCCAGGGGCTTTTGTTAAAATCAGTGGCATAATGAATTCCATTCAATTAAGGCCAAACATCTGATTACCTCTGCCAAAAGACTGAAACTCGACCATGGTTGGATCTTCAGACAAGACAATGACCGAACTCACACATCCAGATTGACAATGAAGTGATTGCAACAACAAAAAATGAAGGTTTTGCAATGGCCATCTCAGTCTTCAGACCTGAACCCAACTGAAAATATGTGGTCTTAATTGAAGAGAGCAATTCCCAAGAATTTCAATGAGTGGTTCAGGATCACTCCACTAGTGTTCTCTGACATTGTTAAAGAGGCCAAGTGCTGTCATTCTCACCAGCATGAGGCATACCTATTTATTTATGCTCATAATTCCACTCATTCCACGTGTGGTTCTTTTTATATGTTAATTTTAGCTAATTTTCATGGTGTTGACTTTGAATTAGGTCATGTAGCTCTTGTGGTGAGCACAATTATTCAACAACCAGTAACGGCGTTAACGTACAGTGAATACACTAATCTTGAGCATTCATAGTTTTTGTACTTTTTCTCTGTACATTTAGAATTCATTTGCTCAGAGGTTGATGCACTTGCTGCTTCCTTAGCAGGTCTCCTTTTCTCCACCCTAGGGGCCCGCTGCTTCTCTTCTTCCGTTGACATCTTTTCATGTTAAAACTGATTAGGTCAGTGTTTGTGTTGCAATTACTTAGTACGTTTTCTTTAATTTTTCACCTAAGCTGCCACTTAAGTCTACAATCTGCCTCAAGAATGATTAAAGATATGAAGAGGAAGGGGAAGTGACCACAAAGGTGGTAGGGATTAGAACGGCACCCATATGCATGCCGTGCTGCTTCCCGCTGCCAAGAGTTGATTCTACAATAAAATAAAAATAAAAAGAGTAATAAACATCTTCACCCCGAAAGCAGACAGTAGAGGTCACATAGTATATGTTGACTAAATTTCTGGTCAATAGGTCAAACGGTTTGCGAACTACAGGTGATTTAAAGTCCTGGACAGACAAACAGACAGCCACGGTAGTGTATTATATAAGAAGATAGAAAGTTTGGCAGAAGGCTGTCTTCTGCATTCTCCTATCTAAAAGAAGCAGATTCCGTGTCTCTCACATGTTCGTTTTGGGATAGGACTAACATAGAGAGAGGTTTGTTAGATTTTTTTTTGTTTTAACAGGAATGCTTTTCGAGAATCGCTGCTTTGTTTGCTCCACACACAACTAATTAAAATTTTGTGCCAAATTATGTGAGAAAATAAAAATACACAAAAGAAAATAGCTATTTCCGATCTCAGAATATCATCGTTGTGTTCCTGAACCACCATACTCAGACCTGCAGATATTTAGTTAGAAATCACTTTGCCACCTTTGAACATTGTGGAAAGAATTATCATTAGTGTGGCAAATACATACATGAGAATCTAAAAGACTGAAATGAGGAAGTCAGGAGTTTTCTGTTTTTTGTTTTTTTTTTCTTATTTTAATTTTTGAATTCCACAGTAGCCTCCATTGTGTTGGAACCCAACTTCTCTGCATATTTGGAGTACCAATGCTGAACACAACATTCCAGTAGTGGCTTTGGTTTGGCCACCCCAGGACATGAAAACTCTTCTTGCTAATCCATTTTTTGTGCCTAGCTCATTCAACATGGATGCCAAACATGTTTTCAAGAATGCGATATTCCTCAGAATGTGTGATTCCCTTGATGAAGTTAAGTTGCTCAAAACCAGATTAAGAAGAAGAGTGTCATACACTGTGACAGTAGATGTAGGCTGTGTTAGCTTTTTGTAAAACACAGATTTCCGTGACTTGTTCAGGTGGACTCTAGCAAATCTCCAACAGTCAACTTAGTTTTGTTTTTTTTTCTTGACAAAAGAGGCTTCTTCTTGGCAACCCTTCCAGGAGTGACATTTCTGTTAAAGGTTCTTTTATTTTTTTTTTTTCACTGATGCTCCACTGCTCCAGATGCAGCCAGGAAAGCTTGTAGATTTCTAGGTGTTATTTTTGGATTGCCTTTTACCTCTTTTATTATTCTCTTTGTAACCCTGGGTATAATTTTAGGAAGGCATTCACATGTTAATGGGGCTGCTATTGTTTTAAATGCCCCCTGCTTGTATACTGTTTGCCTAGTGGTGTATTTTATTTTGCTTCATAACCTTTATTCATTTTATTTTTTCATCCGCTACGTTTTCTTTACTTCTTCTAAGGTTTCCTTATTTCAAGGCAAGATGCTAGACTTATCTACTTTCTTGCAATTATTTATAAGCATAATTTCAAACCCTCAGTTTCATTGGTTAGCTTGTTTAACACTTTGTCATTGGCCCACCTGATTCTGCTATGCTTTGATGTAAGTCATTGAGTTGAGGGTTCACTTACTTTTACACCAGTCCAGTTTCTATGTAATGTGTGTACTATGGGGAGATTTACTTGAAAGAGACCCCGCATATTCTGTTGTAACTCCCGTTAGGATGAAGCAATCGGAACCAACAAAATACACTATATACCTTGACGTATCTGTAATCGATTGCATGACATGCGATGCTGGAAGTGGTTTCCGTTTTCCATGAATGTATTGGCAAGTATCTCGGGGGAATAGCAGCAATTTCACATTGGATGTTTTCTGTCAAATCTTCCACAGTGTGAGGCTTGTTCCGATAGACTTTTCCTTTGAGCAAACCCCAAAGGAAGAAGTCTAGTGGTGTCAGATCCAGCAACTGTGGTGGCCAAAGCCCCTTTGAAATTACCCTGTTGCTGAAGAAGGACTCAATTTCTGCCATGCTCCTTGCTGCTGTGTGATACGTTGCTCCATCTTGCTGGAAGCAGCCTTCCTTTAACTCACGATCATCCAGTTGATTCTGATATCACTTAAATGAACTGGTGTCCCAATTGGTGCACACCATGAACACGCGCTGCTCAATACTGTATACCACCATCCTGATGAGAAGTCGAGTGACTGAATAAATGGGTACAGGTGATATGAACCCAGAAGTTGCAAATGGAGGTTAAACGTTATGACGGCTGTCTGGCACCTACCTCATTGCTCTGACGCAGGGGCATGTCAGCCTGTTCGATGCTCCATATACTGAGGAGCACATTGCATGTTGTTTTATTCAGATTGCTTTGTCCTTTGTCCTTATTACAGAATTTTTGGGGCCTCATTTGAGTGAATCTCCCTGTATTTTGCTGCTGAAATTATGCAATAGGTTCAAACATGACTATATCTGGTGCCTTGTATGGTTTCTTCAAGGGTTTTTACAATACAGTCAAAAAGTGATTATCATTCACTGAATATTTCAGTTTCAAAGGTTTTTAATTAAATGTAAAGTTCAAGGTACTCACAAAAAAATGTGATAAAAAGTGCAGGATAGGAAGCCAAGAGCAGATTGAATTTGGGCAGAAATGTGTGACATTAGAACATTTTTCTCATTTTTGCATATATTCTCTCTGATCACATTGGTTTTATCTCAGATGCTAAAGTGTGTGGTCGATGAATTGCAACACTAAATTGTCCTACTGTAATACACAGTGTCCTACAATGGCCAAGTTACCTATCCATGGTTGATTCCTGCCTTGCAACGGGTGATGCTAGAAATGACTCCTACTCAATTATTTAAGAAATGGATGGAGGTATTATTCTGAGGAATGAAACTACCACCAAAATGCTAACACTTTCATACTACAAATGGCTATCTAATCTCCATTATATAAGATGTCCCCAAAATGCACTCCATGCCCCATGCATATCTTTTAATTTCATGGTTGTGCTTCTGTCTCTACTCTTGATGCTCTGTCAATATGTTGATGTGAGATTATGAATATTTTTGTTTTGTTTTTTTTACTTTTTAAGCATTCAATACCCGTATGCCCTTTTCTTCTTGTATTCATCATAGCAGCATAGCTTTAACTGATCAGATGTGATCTGTGGTAGCTACAATCTATAGAAAGGGTATAGAGGTTATTATTTTCTGAAGAAAAAAAAATTGTGTTTACTTTCCTTTCAAGTTCAGTGCTCTGCTACTTTATTCGCCTGCTGTGTTTAAATTGTGATTAAGTATTTCTGCTCATAAGAAATAGTTTAGCTTCATAAATTTCCTTTGATAAATTATGCTTATTATTTCTGTAAATGGTAGACTGAGCTGGTAATCACAAGAAAAAAAATAAATTTAATGAATAGATGTAAGAAAATAAAGTTTGATTATGGCCTCTTTGTTTGTTAATTGCATTTTATGTCTTTAGTTTATCTACTGCACTGGAAGTAGAAGCAGGCGCGCTCAGCAGTGTGACCAGCAGCCAAGACTCCCTCCATAAAGCCCCAAAGAAGAAAGGCATTAAATCATCTATAGGTCGCTTGTTTGGCAAAAAAGAAAAAGGAAGACTTGGTCAGCTGACCAAAGAGTTTGTTGGTCCTGGTCAAGGTTGGTAATATTTTATTTTTGCATTAATCCAATATCTAGTTAATATTTTTAATATCATATGTGTTTTTGATGGATAATACTGTACATATTGTCTGTGAGAGTCTGTTTATTAAGGTGTTATTTCCTTTTTGTTCAGAATGTATACAGTAATGCAGTTTACAACGCTCAACTGTGTTACCTTTGAAGAATGAGTAAAAGGCTCATTAGTTGTCAGTAATAAAAAGTGGGCTATCTTATACTATTAGATCGGATTTATCTCTGATTTTTTTTTTCACATCTTACCTTTTTTAAGACATCTTTATATATAATACGCTACTGTGGCTGTGCGTTTGTCTGTCCAGGATATTAAATTACCTGTAACTCGCAAACCATTTGACCAATTGACCTGAAATTTAGTACACATACACTACATGACGTGTACTACCCGCTTTCCCAGTGATGACTGACCTCCAAGGTCATTCCTCTTTTTATTTTATTTATTGTTGAATCAGCTCTCAGCAGCATCAGCCAGCAGGGTGACCATGCGGTACATGCGTACGGGCAACGTTCTCATCCCTACTATCTTCACCGTCACTTCCCCTACCTCTTCATATCTTTAATCATTCTTGAGGCAGAGTGATAGCTTAAGTGCCAGCTTAAGTGAAAACCATAGACACATGGAATAACTTACTAGGTATTGTGGTTGAGAGTAGGACTTTAGGGTCCTTCATATCTCAACTGTATGTGGAGAAATTAGGTAGATGGAATTGGTGAGCTTTTTGGCTCAATGTCCTCTGTTCTCATCAAATAGCGCAATACTCTTTTTAAAGAAGTTATTGTGGTATAGCGGGTCCGCGGCTGTGAAAGAATGGTTTTTTTTTAAATAATCCATTTGGCCGTGTCAGTCTCCGTGGGTGTGCTCATGCAGCTGCGGGGTGATGATCAGGTAATTGGGGTGAGACGCACCTGCACGTGAAGGTGCAATCATTCTCAATTGCTTCATTGTCTTCCTACAGTGCGTGATTGAGACTCTGCACCCATGAAGCCATATAAGTACGGGCCAGCAAAAGCGATCATGAGACACAAAGAACAAAAGAGAAAACGAAACGGATGGAGGTTAAGGAGAGAATAAGGCAGGAAACCGCAAAAGCCGGTGAGGGAAGAGAGCAAGTGAGAGCAGGCTCACTGGATAGAATGCAGGCAGCTGGGAGGACAGCCCTGGAAAGGAGTGTTTGGCCGACACTCGGTGGGCGCAATAGTTAGTGGCTGCTCTAGTTATGAGCAGTTATGAGGAGCTGGAGTGACCGGGAGTATCGCCTCATAAGGCTGAGAAGGTAGTGGGAGTCGAGGAGGCTTGGGATGGAGAGCACCAGTGTGAGCTCACTGGTCGAGGACCTGAGTCTTGGTGCAGTGAAGGAGCTGTACATAGCCAGGGGACGGAAGGCTACCGGACCAGTAGAAGGTCAGCTGCACCTGCAAATAGGATGACTCCTGTTGCAATGTCCATATGGGATAAGCAGGGGAGCCACCAGCTATAATGAGGCGGCACCGGGTTTTTAAAAAGGGGACAGCTTCCAGCCCATTGCTTTAAGCTCGTTTAAAAGATTTATTTATTTTTAACATCTACTTTTTGTATCCGTTTTTATGGATTATTTATTTATAACCTTGAGCACTGCACTGCACTTTATTTGGACACTGTTTAGTTTTGATTGGTTTTTTTTTAAATAAAAGCACTTTTGCACTTTGCACCTGCCCCTTGCTCCAAGAGTGTGTTGTCCCCATTTGCACAGCTCTTTCAGTTACATTACCAACGGTGTTGGGTTCAAGAGGCTCCCAAAACAGGAAGAGGGATCTTGGAGCAGGACTGGCACCGTCACAGTTAGGCGCTTACTTTGTAATGAGGTATTCATTGGGCCTTTATACTCAAATCCATTAGATTATACAGCTATCCGTTTTCAGTCTTTCTTTTTCAATTGCAGGGTTGTTTGTAGCCAGAAGTAATTCTGATAGCGTTAGGTGGGAGGCAGAAGTTGTCCCTGAACTTCAGTTCCATACATGCAAATGATTAGGATGTCAAAGCAAACAGGTTTACTGCGAAACACATTTACAGAGGAATACAGAAAGTATTCAGACCCCTTCACTTTTTTTACATTTTTTTCTTCTGCAGCCTTGGACTAAAATTAATTTAATGCATTTTTTTCCCTTATAAAGCAACTCTCTATTCTCCAGAATGACAGAGCAAAAACAGGATTTTGGGAATTTTTACCAAAAAAACAAAATAAAGCTGTTTGAATACTTTCTGAATTCACTGTTGATGCAAGGAGAACGGCAAACTTCAGGATAAATGGTGCCCCGATCATTGTTGAGATTGAGCAACACAAAATATTGAAAAGTTGTGAACAGGCGTCAAAATAAACAAAATCCTGACCAGTAATTTATTCACTCCTCAACCCAGGCAACCAGACGTCAAACTCAAGAGTCAGGCTTTTGTTAGACCGGAAAATGAGGCACTGGGTTTAAAAGTTAAAAAACATACAACAATCCCCTGTGCTTAAAGGACAATTCAATGAACAGTTTTTATAAATGAAAAATGCATTCACCAAAATCAAAAAAGAGAACAAAAATGGAAAAAGAAATAAAAAGGATTTGCCTAAAAATGTCATTTAAGGCAAACAAGTCCAAATCCACAATTTAATAGCAAAATGAAATAAACAGTAGCAAACATTTAGTAAACCAGACAATCCAATACAATACTCACAGAAAGCTGTCTACCCCACGTACTCCAATGACATACTTCTGGGGCCGTCTCTTCATCCTCAATATAAGATCTGTGGCAGGAGGCTGGGACCCAGACCCAGCCGGGACACCTGGAAGGACCGAGAGGTGGTCTATATGTCCCCCGGACCACGAGGGGGCAACTGCCCTGGATGATGAGGGGACCACGGGGATGGAGCAAAAAGGTTCAAACCCACCTGGGCAGGTGGAAGAAGAACCTTCCAGGGACATCCAGAGTGCTTCCGGGTGCTAGTGCTGGGAGCCCTGTGTGTATGCGAACTCTATTGTAAATAAACATGTGTTTCATAACGTGGTGGTGCTTTGTCTGATGGTGTTCAGACCAGCGTTCACAGAGCTAATGGTGGTTTCACCTCTTTGGCGCTCTACCCACAAAACAGATGGAACAGATTCAAACAACATACACATAAATGCTAGATAATAAATAAATTTAGCAATATTAACAAAAATTACATAAAATCAAAAAGCACAGGGAAGTAATAGTGCAAAAATGGCATAAATAGCAATAAAACAGAAAATAAACATAAACCAAGAAACAAACCCTGACTATAACATAACAACTAAGTTTTAAAGGCAGAGCAGTAAAAATTTAGGGCAGCAGTGTTAACCACCACACCACCATGCTTTTCTTGTCACTAATTATTGAAACAGAATGTGCAGGTGAAGCTGTGAATGGCAGATGCACAATGAGCCTTAATTCCCTAAATGTGGACATTCGTGGCTGCATTTCTCACTTTAATAACCAATATAATTTCTAATAAACTTATAATGGCAAGAGCTTTTTTATTGTGCGTTGAAATCTGTTTTAGGTAATGGTTACAATGGTTAAAACTGTCTTGATAATTTCAAATTTTATGAAGGATCACAATTGTGTCCTTGTCACTTTCAACAGTATAGAAATGGGGAAATATTTTACACCTTTGGACAACCGGGAATACCTATTAAACATCTTAGGTTCACAGGCAGCGATTTGGGTAGTGGACACTTCAATGTTTATGAAAGTTTCAACTCTGACAAAGTGGACACAAAGTTATCAATGAAACCTGTGGTATCTTTACATCCATCCATCCATTCATTTTCCAACCCGCTGAATCTGAACACAGGGTCACGGGGGTCTGCTGGAGTCAACACAGGGCACAAGGCAGGAACCAATCCCGGGCAGGGCGCCAGTCCACCGCAGGACACACACAAACACACCCACACACCAAGCACACACTAGGGCCAATTTTATCTTCAATATCTTTACAACGGTTCACAAACACGGAATGTAACTTGAACACAACACGTCCTCCAAATACAAACCTGATTGAAAGAAATAAAGATAATCAAATCCTTGATGACAGCAACACTCATAACAGTCACATAACAATTACATTGACAATCATGGTACGGTATTTTTAAAATGTTTCCTTTTCTTTTTGATAACTTCTTTAACACACTACTTCTCCGCTGCGAAGCGTGGGTATTTTGCTAATAACTAATATAATTAAAGAATACTGTATGTCCTGTATATTGGAGTGTAGTGAAAATTAGGCTCATATGAACGATTTCTTCAATATAATAAAAAAAGCTGCAGCACAATGTGCATAGAGGAGCAGGATAAACAGCTGATGCTCTCCAAAATTCAGAAAGCTACAAATTCATTATAAAGCAGGAAGGTCACAGGTCCAGTTGGCTTTCCAGCGGAATTTAATAAAATAACTGTTAATGCTATCTATGTTCATGGAAACTGGAGAAACTAGCATATTAACATTATGCAAAGAATCAATCATTTAATTTCCATAGAGCAACACAAACATTTCAGAGTGTGCTTCCTACAAACCAATCTCACTACTTAACAATAATTTTAAGTCTATGTTGAAAGTTATTGTAAAAAACAGATAATGTCACAAGGTCAGACTGGATTTTTCTGAAGGCAGACTATGGATCTAGAAAAAGCTTTAGATAGTGCTGAGTGGAGACGTCTATTTGTTGCACTTTGCAAATGTAGGTTCTGACCCTACATACTGTATATTAATAAACTGTTACTTTGGTAACACCCAGAAAGTGTTACTTTATATGTAAAATATAAACTGAGCATTTTATTCTAAAGAGTTTTGCGGAATTGGTACACAGCAATCGTTACTAATTTTTCAATTAATTATTAGGACAAAACCACTGGTAAAATATAGTCAAATACAAAAATAGTCAAAAACAACAATTCTTTTACAAATTGACTTTTTATTTTATTTTTTGAACACTAATTCTCTCATAAAGTTACTTCTCTTGTTTCAGTGAGATTTTGGATAGTTTAATATGTGCACCACAATGATGTTTCGGGATATATGGGCTTTGTGCTCCCATAGCATTCAAACTATGGTTCTTTGCACGTGTTTGTGTTTTATTACTCGATTGTTTTTAAGGCATCATGTCTACAACTATGAGAAATGACAAAAGGAATCTCTGACAGTGTGAGCATTTGAAAATCTTTAGTCATTGGGCACAACAAAGGGAATAATTCAGATGGACAGAAGGGAAGGGAAGACACATTTTAGTAGAATTACAAATCTTACTTCACTTGTGAATTAGTTTGTTTTCATTGTGAATTGCTTAATATTTTAAATTTAAAAATGCAAATTATTTATTTAAATTAAAGAAAAACTACCATAAACTAGGGCTGGCACCCTGCCTGGGGTTTGTTTCCTGCCTTGCGCACTGTGTTGGCCTTGATTGGCTCCAGCAGAACCCCATGACCCTGTAGTAAGGATGTAGAGGGTTGGAAAATGGATGGATGGATGGATGGATACCATAAAATCAAATGTTCAATCTCTCTTTTAATGTAAGCTGTTCAAATAAAACAATGTGTTTCATAAATGTAATTCATTATATTGTAATATGAATGCAAAATACTGGGCTACCCCCAGATACGTTTTTAATTAAAAATCCCACATCTTTTGACATTGTATGTATAAATGAATGTATTATCCTATTAAACCAAATAAAAGTTCTTCAAACACATAGTGTAGTACATTTGATTTGTAACTGATGTGTTTTACATAAGTGTTGCACTGGAATATGTTATATATCATCTAATAATTAGGAAATTATTCACATACATTAAGGTTTAGAAGACCAGATACTTGTGGTCTTTTATTTCACTGTCACATAAATGGAAAAAAAAAACTGAAATGGAAACAAAAATTGAAACAAAATTCAAAACCTCCTACAGTAACACCATCTTTCTTGAGTTCAATTCAATTTAGACAACCACTGTTATTCTACACTTAACAAACCCAATACATCATTTAGTCATCTTTTGTGCTGAACCACAAAAAAAAATGAATTTAAAAAGAACACATTTAAACAGCAGACTAATACAAATGCCTTGTTTTTAAATAATAATTGAAAACAGAATTCATATGTATTATCTTTGTAAGAATAATACTTAAGTATAACTTTACCTTGTTAAGCTCTGTAAGTTTTTTAATGAAGAACAATTACAATTATGTAAATTTAATAAGTATTGACTATGACAGAAATCATTGATGCATGTTATTCTTTTCAAATGCTTTGATTTGGTTTGGGGAAGTCATTCTTTCTGTCAAGGAACTTAAACAGATTATGAAACAATCAGTCAACTTTTATTTAAGAGAGGACCGAGAGAAAAAGTGACGTAAAATGAAATTATGGCATATTTTATTACACCTTAAAACATATCTTTAACATCAGTCAAAAGATCTATAATTTATAAATCACACTTGCGTTAAACACGGTCTTAAATTCCAAGTTAAGTCCTTGAATTTGAAGTCTCGATATTTTTAAATTATGTCCTTGAATACTTGCATTGATTCAACATAGCAGCCAGATGTCAAGAACGTGGCCTGACTTCTGCATGGAGTAACTTGGGCTGCAGCTACAGGGTCCCCGAAATGATCCAAGATGTACAGGACAGATTTATCCCGTTACAGATGATTCCTTACAGCATTTCAGTCAGTTCATAAGTGACAGCATTTAGCTGTAATTGTGACAGCTCATCCAGCACTGCACACTGAAACCAAATGACAGGGGGCTCATGTGGTCTCATGTCAGTTATGATGAGCTGCCAGCTTTCTTTACCCTTATTGTATATCACAATTCAGAACCCTGATGGTGAAATGGACTGATTAACAAAACCTTTATGGGTCATCCTGAATATTCGTCATAAGTGAAGAACTATTCAGCTTACTTGTCAGGTCCTTACATTTTGTTAATAACAGCTTACCTGTCACTTTGCACATTGCTAAAAAAATTTTTGAAAATAACATAGTTTACATACCTGAGCAGAATGCTGCTGACAAATCACATAGTTTGGAAAAGTCATTTTGACAATGAAGGGATACAAAGTGTTATAAACAATTACTGAGCTTGCTGAATCCCTACTGAACAAATGGTAAAGTATATTAGTAGCTTGACAAACGTGCTCAGACTCTGCAAACTGGTGTTTTTCTTTTTTAAATATATGTATTTTTTCCTCTTTTTATTTTTGTTTTTATTTTTCTTAGTTTTACCTGAACAGCTGAAAATATCTGATGGTTTGTAAATAACTGGTGCCAGCAAAAAATGTTTTTAGGTATTTTTTCCTCCATCTCTCCTTCTTGATTTTTCTCTCTGAAAATAGATAGTTGAAATACTGTGGCATGGCATACTGTGCTCTGATGGCTATCAGATATAATTCTTCGATTTGCTATTGCATACTCGGTCCCTGCCTATATATCATTAATAGTCTTGAATGCCGTTTCTGCTCGTACACTTCTTTAAACTCTCATAATACCTGCTGTTCTCATGCAGTGTCTGTTCACCTTTAAGTTACTCCTAAGCTTTGACATTACATACTGTATTTTCTGCTGTTCCGTCAGAATACCTAGGTGACGATGGAGAAATGGTTCAAGCATAGGGGGCCCCCTCCCACCAAAGTCTACCCCAATCAAGTTTCAGCTGATTGGGCCATTGCTGTGCGATGTTTATTTAACAGCAAACACATTTTTCCCAGCTTTCCTTACACCTTCTCACACCTATGACCCTAAAACCAATCCGTAATACATGGCAGGAACCCTGAAACTCATAAAAGCAAATTATGGAGATCCTCCTTCACTTACAGGGTAAGTATCAAGCCTTTTCTACATGTTGTGAAATATGGGAGAAACCCCAGAATGAGGCATTAGCTTCCCTGAATAATTCATTTGTGAAAGTCTCAGGGTTGAGTGTCTCTACAGGGATCTCCAGCTCTAGTCCTGGAGAGCTACTATGGCTACAGGTTTTCATTCTAACCCTAATCTTAATTAGCAACCAGATTTTGCTGCTAATTAACTCTTTGCCTAAATTTTAATTGATGCAAAACTTAAGGTCCCTTCATTATTTCATTTTTCCTTAATTAGCAACTAAACAATATTAAGACATAAAATGAAGCAACACATAAACAACCTGTGTCCATCACACAATAAGTGAAAATAAAGAAAGATGAAGGCCTCAGTAATGTTGATCTGCTCAGGTCCACAAAACATTTTGACAGCACTCTTAAAAAAGAAAATCAACTGTTTTGGAAATGTCTGCCATGGTAGAATGAGCGCCATGGAATTAAATAATGGGTTTAATTAGCAACAAGAATTAGCCTCAAATTAAGAAACTGAATGAAGTGAAGTTGGTTGGAGTTTGAGGCCCCAACTTAGTTGGTCATCTGTTGGCTCACTTCACATAAAATTTATGTTTTAAGTGCCATTTAAGGAAAAAAGAATCATTTTAGTGGTCAGAGTCTCAAGAAAAGTCAATTAAAATAAAGGGAAATAGTTAATTAGCTGCAAAAACTGGTCACTAATTAAGAAACGAGAGAAAACCTGCAGGCACAGTAGCTCTCTGGGACTGGAGTTGGAGACCCCTGCTCTATTTTAAGTCCACAACAAATGTATTGTCTTTGCAGTTTGCATGCACTTTTCATCATTGTATTAAAACTACTTCTATATATTCCTTTAGCTTAAAAGCAGTTTCAATGTAATGTGTTTGTACATCAAAAACATTCAGCATCTCTGACTAGTTTTTGTTTGATAATGATAGATCAAACCAATGATGATTTCATCTGAGAGTTAGTTTTGCTTTTAGACATCTAAGATGTGATTCAGGCATTTCTTTAGTAAAGAAGCCAAAATAACCCATCAAATTTGATTTTCCGGATGACTAGGTTGCACTGCCTCCTACTATTTTGTAATGTTACTTTTATGACAATAGTTGCATAATTACAGTGCATCTATCTCCAGAGTATTTCTGACAATGATTTTATACTCCCGACTGTAATAAATCACAAAGGTTTGGTGTGTCACAGCAATGGCCCTGTTAATTAGACTCCAGCAGCTTATAGATGGAGCTTTAAAAAGATACATATAACATGAAGATAAGCAAACCTTCAGAGATGTGTTCTCTAGGCAGCTTGTTTTCTGAAGGATGGCTGCGTCCCATGTGGCTGGATTCTTGAGACATGGGGATCAGAAGTAACATTGCTAGAATCGAGGTCATGGCTTTTCTTCTGGCCTCAGGCCTAAATAGAAGAGGTGTAAGTCACTCCAGACTTCTTACCCATGTATAACCAATCTGTAAGAGGCAGATTTAGCCTGTGCAGCTGACAACATATATACAGTAATACCTTGGTTAATAAATCCTCTGAGAATGAAGCTCCTTTGTAACAAAGTTAGCATAAAGTGAGGTGTAGCGCATGCACAAATGCAAGCACCAGTCTGTTAGAATGCTGTCATTGTGCAGTTTCCTTACACAGAACAGTTGTCTGTCCTTGGTATTGTGTGTACTGTAGAATGTAACATTATTATACATGAATGTTTAGGCATTTAATATGAACATAAGAAATGTTATAAATGAGAGGAGACCATTCAGTCCATCAAGCTCATTTGTTTAGCTAATAGCTAAGATGTCCCAATATCTCATTCACATTCTTCTTAAAGGTTGTCAGGGTTTCTAACTCCATGTGTTGATAATTTGTTCCCAATTCCGAACACTGTTTGCCTAAAGAAGTGCTTTCTGGCTTCAGCCTCCTTTAATTTCATAAGTCCTGTAGTTATATTTACAGTTGTGCTTGAAAGTTTGTGAACCCTTTAGAATTTTCTATATTTCTGCATAAATATGACCTAAAATATCATCGGATTTTCACTCAAGTCCTAAAAGTAGATAAAGAGAAACCAGTTAAACAAATGAGACAAAAATATTATACTTGGTCATTTATTTATTGAGGAAAATGATTGAATATTACATATTTGTGAGTGGCAAAAGTATGTGAACCTCTTGGATTAGCAGTTAGTTTGAAGGTGAAATCAGAGTCAAGTGTTTTCAATTAATCAGGTGTGAGTGGACACCCTGTGTTATTTAAAGAACAGGGATCTATCAAAGTCTGCTCTTCACAACACGTTTGTGGAAGTGTATCATGGCACAAACAAAGGAGGTTTCTGAGGACCTCAGAAAAAGAGTTGTTGATGCCCCTCAGGCTGGAAAAAGTTACCAAACCAGCTCTAAAGAGTTTGGACTCCACCAATCCACAGTCAGACAGATTGTGTACAAATGGAGGAAATTCAAGACCATTGTTACCCTCCCGAGGAGCGGTCGGCCAACAAAGATCAGTCCAAGAGCAAGGTGTGTAATAGTCGGCGAGCTCACAAAGGACCCCAGGGTAAGCTCTAAGCAACTGAAGGCCTCTCTCACATTGGCTAATGTTCATGTTCATGAGTCCACCATCAGGAGAACACTGAACAACAATGGCGTGCATGGCAGGGTTGCAAGGAGAAAGCCACTGCTCTCCAAAAAAAACATTGCTGCTCATCTGCAGTTTGCTAAAGATCACGTGGACAAACCAGAAGGCTACTGGAAGAATGTTTTGTGGACAGATGAGACCAAACTAGAACTTTTTGGTTTAAATGAAAAGCGTTATGTTTGGAAAAAGGAAAACACTGCATTCCAGCATAAGAACCTTATCCCATCTGTGAAACATGGTGGTGGTAGCATCATGGTTTGGGCCTGTTTTGTTGCATCTGGGCCAGGACGGCTTGCCTTCATTGATGGAACAATGAATTCTGAATTATATCAGAGAATTCTAAAGGAAAATGTCAGGACATCTGTCCATGAACTGAATCTCAAGAGAAGGTGGGTCATGCAGCAAGACAATGACCCTAAGCACACAAGTCATTCTACCAAAGAATGGTTAAAGAAGAATGAAGTTAATGCTTTGGAATGGCCAAGTCAAAGTCCTGAACTCAATCCAATCGAAATGTTGTGAAAGGACCTGAAGCGAGCAGTTAATGTGAGGAAACCCACCAACAACCCAGAGTTGAAGCTGTTCTGTACGGAGGAATGGGCTAAAATTCCTCCAAGCCGGTGTGCAGAAATGATCAAAAGTTACCGGAAATTTTTAGTTGCAGTTAATGTTGCAAATGGGGGTCACACCAGATACTGAAAGCAAAGGTTCACATACTTTTGCCACTCACAAATATGTAATATTCGATCGTTTTCCTTAATAAATAAATGACCAAGTACAATATTTTTGTCTCACTTGTTTAACTGGTTTCTCTCTACTTTTAGGACTTCAGTGAAAATCTGATGATGTTTTAAGTCATATTTATGCAGAAATATAGAAATTTCTAAAGGGTTCACAAACTTTCAAGCACAACAGTATATTTAATAATAAGTAGAATTTGGCCAATATATCACAAAAGTGTAATAGCAATATCTTTAGAAACTAAAATACTTATTTTAAAGAGGGTAGAAGCAGGAAAAAATAAATGCCTCATAGCAGAATCATTGGGGTTAGCAATGAACCGCACTTGTGAACCCGGGGCAGGGCATGGCAAAGGGAGCTCAGATGGAGAGCACTAATCTGCAAGCACTTCAGAGATGCTTCTCCTCTGCTAAAGTTCATTAGTTACCGGCCAGAATTTTTAAGGATCCTGGTTTAGATTTTTGTCTTACATTGTTGATGAAAGTGAAACAGTTGGTGTTGCCTTTGAGCTCAAATGAGATTTGAGGTGGAGACAGCAGCCCGAGTGTTTAGGCAAAAGAATGAAGCAAATGAGACCATGTGTAGCTGCATGCAAAAACCTGTGGGAAATCGCAGTGGCATTGTAGGGCGGCCAAGGAAGGCTTTGCAGACAGCATGAGCCCCCTACCCAAACCAACCTGAGGTCATTACAATACATATCAGTATTCCTCCAATGTTAAATCTACCTCTGATAATGAAGCTTCTAACAAAGAACTAAAATCTCGGAACACATTATATATTTTTTGATTTGATATACTTTGGTAATCCCTAAGGGAAATTTTCTCTTCACTTGAACTTTGGGGGTTAGAGCACAGGGTCAGCCATTGTGCAGCACCCCAGGAGCAATTTTCAGGTTAAGGGCCTTGCTTAAGGGCCCAATGGAGTAGGATCCCTTCTGGCAATAATGACATTTAAACCAATTGCAGATCCATAGCCACAGAGCCATCACTCCACTTAATGTATATAGTCAAAATGTGCAGGAGTAGGTATTATACCCAGTAGTTACAATAATAAAAGATACAAAATAACAAAAGGCTAGGGCTTCCCTGAGCTTACCTTTTAAGCTGTAATATAATATAACTTACAGTCCAAAGCAGTATATTGTATTGGTAGCATTTCCAAGTATTAAATGAGTAGGTCTAGTGTAGAGCCTTGGGCATCAAACAGGTTGTAATCCTGGCCCTTTCAGTTAATCCTTGATCCTGTTTTAAAATGTGAACTTTTTGTGCAGTTTTAACGTCTCCTGGTCTTTCCTTGGTGTGAAGGTATATGACAAAAATTACAATGAAAAAAGTATAAATTACTGAGAATTATTTTTTTAATATTGTAAGGTCAGTCATGAAATTCAAGAAGTGATGTAATGATATGTGGAAATGTATTAGTCAAAGCTACCATAACATTAATGACTGAGAACAGAATGCATTAGTTTTGATGTGAGTAAATGGCTAGGGTTTAGCATTTTCTATATTCATTTTTGAAATTACTATTGGGCTTTGTCTGAATACTCAAAAAAAAAAAAATGCGCACCAACAACTATGCCGCTCGTGTTGTGAAGAGGAGGGGCTGAGCGCACACCCAAGGAGATGCGGTCGCTCCTCTGACACCCCCTCTTAAATGGTGATACAATGACACACATACAGTTTTTTTTTACCTCCTCTTTGCTCGATCAGCTGCTGCCTTGCTGCTGCTGCTGTGCCACGTGATCTGCATTTCACGTGACACACTTCTGTCATATCACCTATGTCCATATATTCAACCTCTTTTCGCTTTTACCTTTTCATCAATATCACATTCAATTTTGATTCAGTTGTTTGGAATTCCATCGTAACAACGCAACGTATAACTGTCCGTGAGTGAATATCATTTCTTTCTCTCTACAAGAAATGTGTCTGACATAACCTCGCAGGACTTTTCCAAATCTCTTTGCATAAGCTCTTGTCTCGCGGGGCTTCCTGCCCCGGGAGTGGTTACATCACTTGGCATGAAGACTTGTTTCACGGGACGTGAAAGTGTCTCTGAGACAATCACGTCTCACCTCCTTCCAAGATTTTTTTTTATAATAGAGAGACATACTCAAAAAATAATGGTAAATACAACCACTGTGCTACTGTTCTTCTTCCTTTAAAGGGCCAATGTCATTATCAATCAATGATAGGTGAGATGTCATAGGCTTGAGTCTCATCCTGAGTACCAACCATGTAGAGTCTGCACATTTTTCCATCTGCATAGTTTTTCCTCAACGTACTGGAATATTCATAAGCATGCCTGCTTGGTTAATTAGTGACTCTAAAGTAGCACAGTCAGGGGGAGATTGAATGCATGTAGGTGCCCGCAGTGGATTGGCACCCTTTTCATGTTTATTTTCTGCCTTCATCCAAGTGCTGCCAGGACAGGTTTCTGGCTCCTGCCACCCTAAAGTGGAGTAAGTGAGCTCAAAAATGAATGAATAGATATAGATGAGTAATAGAAACTGTGGCACATTTGCATAGTTAACGACTTAGCTGACTGGCTGCCTGCCTGCGTTCAGTCTCTGGCTGTGTTCAATTTGTATGTTCTCCCGTTTGTTCAAAGGGGTTTCCCATGCTGTTAGGTTGATTGCCAGTGCTAAATTGCCTTGGTTTGAGTTTATGGGAAATTTGTCTTTAGACATCGACTGCCACTCTCTTTTTTTGTGACTTTTTGGTGAAATTGACAGTGGTTATTTACAGTCTTCAACAGTAATTATCATTTATGAAAAATGAAAGAGTGACATACTAAAAATAAAACTTTTCCTTGTTTATTTTATGCTCAGGGCACATGTCTGACATTGATCTTGCCAGCCAGGACTCCCTTGGGTTAGGAAAACTTGGAACGCAAGCAGAAAAGGACAGACGACTGAAAAAGAAGTAAGTATTTGGCTCATTTTTATTGCTCATAACATTATTGCATTTTTTTCTTGTCATGCATATATCATATGTACGGTAAAGCAAAATTAATTTAATTCACAATCAACTTTAACAATTTGAAGATTTCCTCTATCTAGCCTTCTTGATTAATTAACAGTGTTTTTTTTTTTTTTTTGTCATCACCATGGCCAACATGCTTATGCGGTAGTGCTCTTATTTTCAGAAAAAAGATACCAATGCAAAAATTTTCTTAAAACAACCTTACATTCTGTTTTGTTCTGGTATAAATTTATTGAAAAGAGTGACATGCCCTTTTCTTTCTTTTCATTGTCACATTAAAACTTTAACTAGCATTTTGTTTGCAGACAAATTGGAGTGGCTGCCCATCCTCTAAACCTAATTCCCTTTAAAAATTTTTAATACTTACATTCTCCAAGTGTAACAGTTATGAAAGTGTAATTAGAATTATTAAAGTAATAATCGCAATAATGACAACAATAATTTCATAGATATGTTGACTCAAATGTATAATCATTGATTTCAAGAGTGCCATCTTGCTTTTAAGATGTTGCCAACAATATTAACTTTTTCTATTCAAATAACATTTTTTATTTAGTCGTTCAGTATCGTATGTAACAGTCAGTTTATATGTTCATAGTATATGCTGATTTAAAATGAAAATATTTGTTCTGTTGCAGGTCTGCACTTTTAGTTTTAAATGAATAACCCACCAACCAAAAGTGCATCCACGCGTTTAGTAGTCTTAAGTGATAGTCATGTCCTCCTCCTGATACTAATTAGTTTGACTCAATTTCTATTAAAGAATTCAATACACTTGTGGTCTTGTTTCTTAAAGGGTTCATTTAAAAGGTTATTGATTAAAGTCTGCTTCGAGAGCACTAAGCAGAACACAGTGGATGAAGCCAACAAAAATGAATTAGCTAGTAATCACCGTTGGAAGAGGTGTAATAATTTACAAAACAAAGAAAAAAAACAAAACACATGCAAAAGTAACCATGTGATGTGAAAAATGAAATCCCAAACCAAATAATGTGCATTCTTTTGAGGGAATAGTCACACTACAGCATGCGTGAAATGTAATGGCTGCAGCTGAATCTCTTTACCTCTGAGAGTGCCACATTATACAAGTGTGATTTGCTGGATGTGTCTGACCACACTATCCCCTCCTGACTTTTCATCACAATTCCAAATCTTGTCTTGCCCTGTAAATATTCTCATATATGAGCATTGTAATGCTGTTTGAGAGCTCATGGTATTGAGAGTTGAGTGCTCATTGGCTGTTTAAACTGACAGAGTCAAACCAAAGCAGTTGTCACACTACACAACACCTATTGTGTGTGCAAACACTGTCAAGAACTGGCAGTGATATTCTTAAGATGACGTAAATGAAGGCTATGGCTGATTATCGTAGGAACAGTCAGGTAGTGTGATAGCAGCCTAATTTCAAGGTAGATGCAATGGTGTAGTGGCTGAGAGACTACACTTTAAATTCTAAGGTTGCTGGTTCAGTTCCCACTGTTGACTAAATGTTTGTTGCTGAGTAAGTCACACAGCGTCAGCCTTTGGTTCAGCTAGTAAAAATATTTAACCAGTCACACTGTAGCCTGATCTTTTCGGTAGCTTATCATAATGGGTGCTCAGGGGCTGTCCTGGTGGGCCTCAGTGGCTGTAGATTTCTGCTTCATCTAATAAAGGAAACAGCCAAAAATATAAAAATAATCTAGTAATTCTCCGGGGACAAGCATATCAATCTATTTATGCCAGATTTATCATCCTTAAAGGTGCATTGCTCTGCTGGCATCATGTCATGTGTCTTAAACGATTGTAATTATACATCAGTGTGAAGTTAAGACAGATTCCCATAAAAAAAGGACAATTCTTTTCTACCAGGTTACCAATAAAATATGACACGCTTTTGTTTTATGATACTAGGGGGAAACTCGCTTCACTCACCACCAAGCGCTATGCACCAACCACTTCACGTCTCTGCTGCTCGTGTTGTGAAGTGGGGGGCTAAATGCACCCCAAGGAGATGCAGTCGTTCCTTCAACACCCCCTCTTAAACGGTGATACAATGAGAAACACAGTTTTTTTTACCTCCTCTTTGCTCGATCAGCTGCTGCTGCCGTGCCGCATGATCTGCATTTCACGTGACGCACTTCTGTCATATCACCTATGTCCATATATTTAATCTTTTTTCGCTTCTACCTTTTCATCAATATCGCATTGAAGTTTGATTCCTTGTTTGGAATTCCATCGTGACAACGCAATGTATAACTTCCGGAAGTAAATATCATTTCTTTCTCTCTATAAGAAATGTGTCTGACATAGCCACGCAAGACTTTTCCAAATCTCTTTGCATAAGCTCTTGTCTCGCGGGGCTTCCTGCCCCGGGCATGGTTACATCACTTGGCACGAAGACTTGTTTCGCGGGACGTGAAAGTGTCTCTGAGACAATCACGTCTCGCCTCCTTCCATGATTTTTTTTTTAATAATAGAGAGACATTTGAGAAAATTTGCTTTTAATTCTTAGTCGATGCAGTTTTAACTTTGCTTAAATTCACGCCTATTAAACAACAGTTGTCTTTACCGTTAGAGGAGTACATGTGCCAAATGTGAATCATTTATTTGTCATAATAATCTCTAGGCAATACACATTGCGACTCTAGGTCTTCCTCCGATGTATAATGAAATGGAAGATAATTCAGAAAATAAAACCTGTCATTTGGTTGCCACATTTATAATTCAGGTAGCAGAGTTGCTGCCTCATCCGGCCTTTACTCTCAGATATTTTATGTGTCACTGTATTTGCTACAGTCCAATAATACCCAGCCGGCTTGATTGCCATCTCACAATTCGTCCATTGGAGATTTGTGTGTGTTTTGTAAGAATGTGTGCTCATTTCTGTCAACTGTGACCCTGACCAAGAAAACGTGGACATAGAAAATGAAGGAATAAAAAGAATCCTTGATGTGTTATGTCAAAGGTGGCTTTTATAGCTTTTATTGGCTACAGTTGATACTGGGAGCTTGAATTTTATGTAATAACATACTCATATTTGAGAATGAGGCTGAATACATAAACATGCAAATAAATCAGTACATACAGGTTGCATTATTTATCTCCAGATAAACTTGTTTTCTATGTTTTTCTTTGCTTAAATTATGGAAGTTTTTTGTTCTGCAGCTTTTCCTTGGATACATTATGAAGTGGGGCTATATTCTGCATCATGCCGTTTATCCAAGAATGATTTGTCACTTTATTGATGTTCAGTGCATGTCGCCCTTTTTCTCTCCTTCTATGCTTGGTGTCTTTTCACTTGCATCATTAAAATTGACCAAAATAATGACTGACCAGTTCATCCCTTACTCTACCCTAGAGCAATTCCTTACAACAAACCCTGCTAATCCATGTTTTGGGGGGATTGTGGGACAACAGGGATATATTTTAAAAAGTTTTCAAAATTGATGGCTTTTCTCTTCAAAGCACTTTTCAACTTCAACTTGTTTCTTGATGGCACCCGCATGAGACAAAGAAAAACCATCTGTCTCCCTCCTTTGCTGATTTCCTAAAGGTTGAAAGATTGACTGCTCTCGGCAGCCTCAGGCTGCATGGATGCCGACATTAATCAGTTTCTCCTCTATGCTGTGCTGATCACTTGTGTGGCTGTGAGCTCCTGAAGACCCGAGATGCTTTCCCAGAAGCGTAATTGCGAGTGCCCTTGCTCCCTTCTCTAATAATTCGCTTGTTGCTTGCTTCTGCTGTGTGTGTGTTGACAGCATAAACTCATTAATATTTGTGTGCTTTTGTTTCCCATCCATCTCTTCTCATCACATGAAAAATAAAAAAGCATTTCAGGGTAAGTGAGATCACTTAAGATGCTGAACGTTTCCGCTGTCAGCTCCACATTGCTGTTTTCTTGCTCTTTGTGTGTGCTCGTTGCTTCTTTTTAATGTATCTGTGTCGATAACAAATAGAATTCTGTTTATTGGAGCCGTCGTCCTATTTAGTACATTTTCAATTCCTTTTTTCCCCCCTTTCTCCTGATTTAATGTATATTGAATTAGTATTGATTTTTACAGATGTCTGAGTATTCAAGATTCAGTGGATGGCACTGGTTTTGTTCTCTCTTTCCCTTTTGTATTCTGCTGTTTACACCGAATGGTCTTTCAAATACCTTTAACTTGGTCTCTTAGAACGCTGCCATTCATTCTGAGTGTATGTATGTGTGTGTGATTGTTGCCTGTACTGTAAATCAAGTCATAACTGTCTGTCACTAATGAGATATAATCAGCACTTGCGCTGGTTATTTGATGTTGATTTTCTAATTTTTTTTTGTTATCTGTTAACCATTTTATTCCCTGACTAGCCATGTTTAAATGACTTCCCTCAAATCCCCTTTTCATTAATACAAAGTTATTTTTAAGTAGTCAAATAAAACTACTGTGTGTATTTCAGTATGTTGTTATCATAGTGTGGATAATAATAAACCTGATTTAACATGTACACTGGTTAATATGTTTATTGCAGGGGTCCTTCTTCCATCTGAAACTCCTTGGCTCCATTGTTATAATAAAAAAAAAACTGTGAAAAAAAAGTCTGCTACTTTCTGCTGGGCTTGAAAAGTAAAATTACTTTTCATGGTTGTCACTGCACAAAACTGCAGTTTTGACAACCTGTTGTTTTAAATTAGAGCCTTGAGTGTATTGAAGTTTAAAACTAGCATATAAAATGCCTTCATACTTCTGAAGAAAATAATCAGCACAACCTAACAGTCAGAAAGGAGAATTTTAGAATGGGTCTCCATTGTTTATCTGTACGCTGGCAATCTGTTGGATAAACCTTTAGACTTCATGCATTATAACAGAAAGAAATGTTCTAATTTGGACTGCACATGTCACTATAGGCACTGACATTTTTCAAAAATGTGCTTTAAAAGTAAAAGTCAAGTTGAGAAGGTTTGACTTTAGCCACAGGTTCAGGGTGTATGTGTCAGGAGCTCCATCTGGCAGGTCACTCTGGTCATAAAAGACGTCTCCTTCTTATAGCTGGGGAAATGGAAAGGGGCGGGGCTAAGTGCCCTCACTGGGTGGTTTCTTGGTGCTGCAGGGAAAGGAGGAGTAGACAATGTTAGTGACAGTGCCACCTCTTCTCCCGGTGGGTTCTTAATTACCTTGATTGAGCCCATGAGGAGATCCTCCGACACGTATGCATAACACTCTATCTATCTATCTATCTGTCTATCTATCTATCTTATAGTGCCTTTCAAATCTATCTATCTATCTATCTATCTATCTATCTATCTATCTATCTATCTATCTATCTTATAGTGCCTTTCAAATCTATCTATCTATCTATCTATCTATCTATCTATCTATCTTATAGTGCCTTTCAAATCTATCTATCTATCTATCTATCTATCTATCTATCTATATTATTAATTTGTAGAGTTATAAGAAGATAGAGATGCATAATTTAACTAATTTTAACCACAACCCGTCATTGTAATTCTTTTGTAAAGTAACCGCAGTTGTTGTAGCGTTTTTTGTTTTTTTCTTGATAGACTTTTTAAAACTAAACTTGTTAACTAGAAAGAAAGGATAATATCTTCCAGAGTCTTATCTGTTCTATCCTTCCTAAAACTCTGTGCAAGTAAAAAGCAAATGTTCCTGATCTTGTCTCTTAGTCTTAAATCTTTTCCTATTATTTAAAACTACAGGGCAGGTAAACTTAAAATGTATGCCAGTTGTTACTTAATAAAATTAACTCATTACTGATGTAGTCTTAAAACAACACACTTTGTTTCTTTTCTATTCTGTTTATGCGTTGTATTATATTACACAGTAACCTAAATGTTTCATGTTTCTTAAGTTTGTTTAAAAGTTATTAAGTGCTAGACGGTTTAGTAAATAAAAGTTTTATGCACAGCTGCTATATATTTTAGCATTTGTAGTTTTTTCTTTTAATTATTTACTCAAAATCATCTACAGAGTTTTTTTGTGAATAACTGAGTATTGAATCAAATTTAATTTAAATTAAATCAGCATATTTCCTAATCTAGACGTTAACTGTAAAAAGCAGTAACTCTAGTTAGCTGGCTCTTGTTTTCTACCATTTTTCATCCGTGTCTTTTTCGGCTGTCGTAACCTCACCCTGTTCAACTTCAATGCACCTTTACAAGCTATCATTTTTTTCCCATTTCTCTTCAATATGTGACATATTACCTCCACCAGTCCTTTTTTTTTAAAACAGTGCACTTGTCTGCCTCTCTCTCAGTGAAACTCCATAAATCAAACTGCTTAATTTCATCTCTGCCATTAACATTGTTCTATCATGCTCCACTGTCATCTGCCATGTTTCAAAGACCTACATAGTGCAGCTCCTCACACAGCTTGGATAAACATTTCCTTCAACAGAGAGGATTCTTTTGAAGACCCTCATAACCATCAGTACTGACTCCATTGGCCTCTTTCTGGGTAGAATATCTTCAGCTAGCACAGCCCTAGCACAATCCAGGACAGACAGTTCTTTCTTTGTTTTTATCACTTTCACCAGCTTTGTTCTCCATCTGTTTAACAATTCTGTCATGTCCTTCACTTCAGCTAGCTTTTCTAATTTTTTTCCAGCATCCCAAGTTAAGATCAATACATAGAACACTATACATGTCCTGATATTCGTTCAGGCAGACACAGTGCTTATGCAATGGTTTTTAACCAGCCCTTTATTTTTTACATTTTCTGTAGTTACTGGAGCAGAGAATCACATCTTGATGCCATCCTAGTTTAGATACCAATAGACTTATGGCAAAAATTTCTGGATTGTAGGCTTAAAGGGCGGAACCTAATAGAGCAGGACTGTATTACCCACTAAGCTCAATACTGGCATTTTACAAAATAAAATGTAGTTGTTGGAAGAACTGCAGGTCCAGAAAAGAGAAAATATTGGTGTACCAACAAAACAAACAAAAACAAGGTCATATTGAGAAACATTTCTTTCTGCTTTCAAGCCTCATAAAGTCACAGCAGGAAGAAGCTCCACCCTGCGGTGTATTCTTGCCTTTTTCTGGGAACCGCAGGATATGTATCAGGGAAACTGGAAGGGTCAGAGTCAGTTGCCCACACTGGGTGTCATCTTCTCGATACTGTGGAGGGAGAAACAGAGGATAAGGTTTGAGCCAGTGCCTCATCTCAACCCGGGGTGGAAGTACATACCGCTGAAGAGCCCAGAGAATAAGCCACAGACATGCATGTGTGACAAAATATATACTTTATACAGTATATACAGTTTGAACATTCCTGTAATGTGCATGTTACATGTAAATCCAAGCTGCAGTCACTGAATACGGAATTTACGATTATACAAAATCTTGCTTACTGATGTTTTGCTTGGATGGCATGTGGCTTGTATTAAATATATTATAATCTGAGTTATTTTTGTAAATAAGAAATGGTTTAGTTACCCTTTTTACTACACAAAATATACATACAAAACTATATTTTTTCCCTCTGAAGCACAGTGGTTAGATCTGACTCTGATTTTCAATTTTTGAACTAACTTTGCAAGCATGTTAAATGTTTTACTAAAATTCACTGTCAGGAAAACAAATGTTTTAATTAGTAATGTGTAACATGCTCATTTTATAACGGAATTCATTGTTTGTTTTGTTCTACAGACATGAGCTACTTGAAGAGGCTCGAAGGAAAGGGTTACCTTTTGCTCAATGGGATGGTCCCACTGTGGTTGCGTGGCTTGAGGTAAATTAATCTAAAAAGAAAAGTACATTGTTTTTTTTTTAAAATACAAAGTATAATGAGAAAACAGAGCAATTCAAATTCAAAAATGAAACTAGTTAAAAGAGTAAAATCATATCTATTTAGGAGTCAGATGCAAATCATTTAGATACTGTATGCTTGGTTATAGCAAGCTTTATAAAATTTATATTGCTATCAAATGTACAGATTCTTTCTGTTTTGTAATGTCCTAGGGGGCTTTGCCCTCTGCTCGCTTCGCTGCTGGAGCATCTGGAGATCTGCATCTCGCACGGCGCATTCCTGTCATATCACCTATGTCCATATATTTGATCTCTTTTTGCTTTTACCTTTTCATCAATATCGCATTGAATTTTGATTCCGTGTCTTGAATTACATCATGACAACATAACATACAACTGCCAGTGAGTGAATATCATTCTCTCTACAAGAAATGTGTTTGATGTACCCACAATGGACTTTTACAATGTGGGGCTTCCAGCCCCGGGCGTGATTACATCTCTTGGAACGAAGACTCATCTCACGGTACATGAAAGTGTCTCTCTGAGACAATCACGTCTTGTCTCCTTCCAAGATTTTTTTACAATAGAGAGATAAGTTATTATGAGTGAAAAGCATGTGTTGTATCAATAAATGTGCTATGATTAGTATATTGTATTAATTGTTACTGCCTTTCCTTTTGTATATTTTGGTGATCTATGCAGCTATTCTGAGTTGTTCGAACCCAGGGAATCAAATTTTGATATTAGTTTTCCTCCATCTGACTTTCTTTAAAACATAAAAGTATTTTGTTGTAGGGCTGTTAGCCACTGCATAGAAAACACTGCATAAGTCCCACTTGAGTGAGCAAAACATGTCATATTCAGAATTTCTTTTTGTTCCACTTTTTGTGATTCTTCTCTCACCTTCCTGGCTTGCTGAAAGATTGGTTTGTCTGTTTGTGTTGACTGTTACTTATATTTTTTGAACATGTTCTATCTCCTGATCCATCTTTTTCACTGTCTCTTGCTGAGACCAAACAAATGACACAAATGCCCATTACTGCAGTGGTAATGCACAATCTACACTTTGAAATATCAATGATGTACTGTCCCATTGAACTGGAACCCAAACTTCTAAGTTCCTTCTCATCCATCTCCCTCATTACCCTGGCCTTTCTTTCATTCCTTGCCCTAGCTTTCCTCTCAGCTTGTTGAAACACTTTTCACTCTAGCTCCATATGCATTCAATTATTCAACTTAAAATCTTTTATCAAGCACATCTATCTCATTTAAAGTTGTCCAAAATGTTTCCAGGGTAAGATCCAACCTGCGAACGTTGCAATCGAGCTCCAGCTTCACTAGGTCAAATGTTTTGGACCTGCACCAAATTAACATCATTCTGGACAGAAATTTTTAAATGCCTATCAGACAGCCTTGGTGTCACAATCACCCCTAAACCATTAACAGCTGTGTTTGGCGTACTCTCAGATGGGTTTAAAATGGAGAAGGACAAACAAACTGTATTTGCCTTTACTTCACTATTAGCATGTAGACTTATCTTGCTGAACTATATAGTATATGTTATTAATGTGAATTTCCCCTTGGGATTAATAAAGTATCTATCTATCTATCTATCTATCTATCTATCTATCTATCTATCTATCTATCTATCTATCTATCTATCTATCTATCTATCTATCTATCTATCTATCTATCTACTGTTTGAAATTGGAAAAAATCTAAATCTCACTTAGAGGATCTGTTCAAAACTTTTTTAAAACCTGGCAGGATCTAATCAATAATATTACTTGTTTTGTTATGTGTCACCAAAACACAATACAAACGTTGTAATAGCTGCAGTGTCCTACTTTTGGAATAAATTTCTAAAAAATAAACTTATTTCCCTTATGGTTTTTGAAAATTCTGGCTTTCTTTTTGACTTAGATTTTTTTGCCTGATGTTTCTCAATTTTTGGTAGTCATTTTTTATGACTTCCTCCTAGCATGTGACCTTTTGCTTGTTTACTAGCACAGTATATCTTAGCCTAATCTTTTTACATTCACTCCTCTGATTTGTATTTACATCTCTGTTCTTGGCAACTGTTTACTATATTGAAGCAGAATTTTTACCAGGGTAGTCTTGAACTACGTTTCTGTTATTTTTGTGCTTTATCTTAGGGTTCCTCATTTCAAAAAGACCATTACCAGCATCTCTTGCAATTATAATGACAATATTAAACAAATAAACCTACAAATGTCTGCCTTTCTGTTCTGTTTGCTATACAACACACCTAGAACAAGCCAGAATCTATGGTAAGCGTTTTAAAAAATATTAGACCTGATCTTCTGTCACCATTGTGGATCACTGAAGCAAAAACTGACTAAGTTTCCCAGACAATGGATGATACATATTCAATAGCTGATGGGGTGACATGAGCTGATGAGTTTTGTTTGGACTGGGGAGCTTTGTTGGGCTGAATGGCCTGTTCTCGTCTAGATTGTTCTAATAGGTTTTCATTCATGTATGTTGGTTGGTACCATAAGCTAAACTTTTCAAGTAAACCACCAAGTGTAAAACTAAGGAGGACATGGCTTTTACAGCTGCTGCTCCTCGCCTGTGGAACTCTTTAACTCATTACATAAAGGAGTCGTCTACAATCGAACTGTTCAAACAAGATTAAAGACTCATTTCTATTCACTTGCATTCTGTGACCTTTAATAATACTGATGGTTTCCTCATTGTGATTATGTAACATTACTTCTGTTTATTATTTATTTTATTTATGTTCATTTATTTTATTTCTATTTATGTTATTTATGTTGATTGTATGTTTTTTCTTTTATTATATTATTGTTAAGCACTTTGGCCACAGCATTCCTATGTTGTTTTAAATGTGCTATATAAATAATTTGACATTAACATGTTGCTGAAATTTCCATTATTTACTCGGTACAGTACATAATGTAGAAAGCATTAAAGATTTTATAGTATTTCCTTAGAAATACTACGTTAAAAGAGAAACGCATACAGTGAGGAGCAACAGCTGCTACATATCTTGTCTATATTAAATAACATTTTTTTTTTCTGGCCACAGAATTTTTAAATAATTTTACACATGTTAAATTGTCTAATGTTGCAAAGATTTATGGTTAGTTTAAAAAAAATACATCCATTTTTTTTTTTGGCTATTTGTATTATGAGAGGAGGTCAATTAGTGCAAACCAATCACTGTGGCAATAAAAATGCATATTATCATACAGTAGATGGCAACTGCAGCCCTAGGCGCATACCTCATCACTCTTTGCCACATTTTTACCCCTGGTTATCCCTGAGGCAGAACTTCCCATTGAGCAGTTAAAAGTCCTTGGACCAGGTTGGTGAGACCATGATGTTGCAGCACTTAGTAGGACTTAGGGAGGTTGCAAGCAAGTCAATCAGGAGTCAACCATGGTCAAATCAAATATGAAAGCAAGGATATAATCTAAAAAACTTAAATAAAAAAGGTGAGGAGCACACTCCATAATCAAATGGCCAAAAAGAATGTTGTACTCAAAACACAACAGCCAATAGTTGAAACCAAAAGAAAATGTAAACAGCAATGGTTAATCCATTAAAGAGTAATGGAGCTGTGCTGAGAGGTTGCCTAAATACTATGGTTAAGTGTCCAAGAGCTCTGTTGACATTAGTCCTGTCAGAACTAAATCGTTAACCAAAACTCAGAGTGTTCACATAACACTAAGTTTAATATTAGCCTTCAGATTAAATAAAAGGCACAAGAAATATTTACTCATTTGGCTGACGTCTTCATCCAAGGTGACTTATAACATTTGTGATACAATAGGTTACATTTTTTTTTTTTTTTGGTATTCCAATTGGAGCACGGGCAGGTCATGTGACTTGCTCAGGGTCACACAATGTCAATAGCAGGATTTGAATCTACAACCTCAGGGTTTGAAAGCCATAGCCTTAGAGGTGAGCTACTAGACTGCATGATATGAGCTAAGAGGAAAGACTGAAGTAGTTTTCAGCTTAAGAAGTTAGGATGTCATACGACAGAGGATTATAAAATTATAAAGGGAACTGGTACAGTAGAGGCCATACGTTATTTTAAAATTAGATCTTCCACAACAACAACAAATAGGTACTGATAAAAAGTGCTTAAGGGAATTCCTCTAATGTTAGAAAGTATTTTTTCACACAGAGAATAACAGATACAGTACATGACAGGAATGGCCTAGGTACAAGGTGAGAAATATGGGTCCTAAAGGGTTCTGGGGGACTGGGATCACCATTTAGGAGTGTCAAGCTCAGATCCTGGAGAGCCACACTGACCACAGATATTCCTTTCAGTCTCTTTCTTAATTAGTTCCTGCTACTAATTGACTATTCTTCTTTTGTCTTCATTTTAATTGACTTGTTTTTAAGAGTCAGAACCCTTAATTATTTTTTTAACCAGCAACCAAACTATAATGGTATACAAAGCAAGCCAATAGACAGCTCTTTCTGTTTCTGTCTTTTTGGTAATGTCATTTTACCACACCAAATACTTCAAAATTTGTTACTTTTCTTTTTCTGAGAGCACCATCAAAATGATTTTTTGAACCAAAAGCAGATCAAGATTTCCTAGACCTTCACTTTTTCCATCCATCCATCCATTTCCTAACCCGCTGAATCCGAATAGGGTCACGGGGGTCTGCTGGAGCCAATCCCAGCCAACACAGGGCACAAGGCAGGAACCAATCCCGGGCAGGGTGCCAACCCACCGCAGGACACACACAAACACCAAGCACACACTAGGGCCAATTTAGAATCGCCAATCCACCTAACCTGCATGTCTTTGGATCGTGGGAGGAAACTGGAGCGCCCGGAGGAAACCCACACAGACACGGGGAGAACATGCAAACTCCACGCAGGGAGGACCCGGGAAGTGAACCCGGGTCTCCTAACTGTGAGGCAGCAGCGCTACCACTGCGCCACCGTGCCACCCCCCTTCACTTTTTTTCTTTTGAAATATTTTTTGAAACAAAGATTGTACTCTCGTTTGGGGATCATGTCAGCCCGTGAGACAACTCCAGAGCAGACAGACATCTCCATTCCTCACGTGTCAACCTTTTATCCTGCTGCTGTTCTACTGACCCTACAAACTGGTTTTATCTGGCCTTGGGGCTAACTGTAGTACTTCTAGTAGTCTTGTGGTCTTATCATAAAATGTTGCTACCTGCAGCTGGTTAACTTTTATAGTTTCTTAGTAATAACATGGAATGTGTGCAAGTTTTTATTTAACTAATTATAATTATTTTTATATCCCAGCATCATTTGGGGAAAAAGCAGTAAACAACCACACATGGAAGGCCAGTTCTTCATGGGGCACACGCACACGCTTACATATCAACATCCTCACTTACACCAAGCAATTTTACAATTGCTTCTTAACTAAATGTCTTTAAGATGTTAAAGGATACAGAAGAGCTCCGCAAAAAGCCTCATCAACATGTGGAAAATGTGTTACTCCACACTGACTATGAGTGTCTGAGATTGAAGCTAAAATTGCAGGAGATTTAAAGCAACTAAGTTAATCGCTGGACCACTGTGCCTGTAAGCATAATGCCTACCCTCTTATACTAAGGGTAAGAATGTTTAAACACACTCATGTGCAAAATATATATATATATACTTAATTAATTCCCTTTTTAAGCACAGGGCTGAGTTAGTAGCTGAATTCACTGGTGCTACAATCACATGAGACTTAACTTCCTTTAGGAAGAAAACACCAATGACAAATAAGATGACTGGCATTCTGCTTAATGCATAAGGGCAACACATGTCTAATCAGTTTTTAGCACCACTCACTGTTGTCCTGGCATAATACAACCTGTCAGGGGTCTTTAAATGGGTTTTATATCCATGTGATGAACGTTCTTTCTAACTTATAACAAAACACTCTGTTATGCGTAATGCAGAGTGGCAGAGTGAGCGCAAATTAAAAGAGCATACTAAATCTCAGATCATAAAACAGTATTCAGTTTTTAATAGTATTTGACTTGTTGTCTTTTGGTTCCAAAGATGTTGGATTAGTACATGTCTTTTATTTAACATTCCTTTTCATACTTTACCTGTCAACTTAAAATCATTAAACACTACAAAGGTGATTCTCACTTTGAAAGAGCTTAGTGCTCTGCACTGTCATATCTTGCGTCATTCCATCCGAGTGTTTTGTGGTGCTGGGGTTTCACAAGATGCACGCAAACAGAGCGGTAATTTGCAAATGCCAGTCAATCTGACAACATGTCTTTTGAACTATGAAAGGAAATGAGAATCCTGATGGTAAGGCTATTTTAGTTAAATAAGTTTTTCGTACATTAGCTTAATATGTAATGTATTTTGATCAAGACTTTACGTAATGTTTGAAATTACTTTAACTTAGATTGACACACTTGTAGCATTAGAGCACAATCCCACTATCTTGCATATATGACAAATGTCTTTTAACAAATGACTTTGTTAAATGGTGTGACTCAAACCACCTACACCTGAACACCAGCAAAACCAAGGAGCTGGTGGTGGATTTTAGGAGGCCCAGGCCCCTCATAGACCCCATGATCATCAGAGGTGACTATGTGCAGAGGGTGCAGACCTATAAATACCTGGGAGTGCAGCTGGATGATAATTGGACTGGACTGCCAATACTGATGCTCTGTCTAAGAAAGGTCAGAGCTGACTATACTTCCTTAGAAGGCTGGTGTTCTTCAACATCTACAATAAGATGCTGCAGATGTTCTATCAGACGGTTGTGGCGAGTGACCTCTTCTACATGGTGGTGTGCTGGGGAGGCAGCATAATGAAGAAGGATGCCTCACGCCTGGACAAACTGGTGAGGAAGGCAGGCTCTATTGTAAGCACGGAGCTGGACAGTTTGACATCTCTGGAAGAGCGACGGGCGCTGAGCAGGCTCCTGTCAATCATGGAGAATCCACTGCATCCACTGAACAGAATAATCTCCAGACAGAGGAGCAGCTTCAGTGACAGATTGCTGTCACTGTCCTGCTCTAATGACAGACTGAGGAGATCATTTCTTGTTTTTTATCAGTATGCTGCTGCTGGAGTATGTGAATAAAGCATCTATCTATCTATCTATCTATCTATCTATCTATCTATTGTAAAATAGTCTATTTTCTGTGAGATAAGTGACACAGACCATCTATAGTGCCCTGCTAGTACTTGGGACCAGAGTAGAGCATATAAGCAGTCCTTATGATGGCAGATGTTGTAAAAAGTGGCAAATGGTTTATCAGAACAACCCTATTTAAAATATATACAGAGGAAAAAAACACAACTAGAGAGAGAGAGACACACATAATTAGAGGAAGTCCAGATAAACTTTTGGTAAAATTAATCATTTGCCTCATTCATCCTGGTAGTACAGAACTCTCTGGTCCAACACAAAGGCTCCCCCCTGTCATAGACTGCTGTTTCTTCTCTGCCAGTCAACCATAACACTTGTGTCATTAAATCAATGAAAACACAGTTAAACATTTAGAAGTAACATTTTGTTTAACTTCAAAGATTTAATCTGACTTTATTTTAGGGAAAATAAGATAAACATCTGGATTTTATAAATATACCTGACATGGCACAATGGCAAGTGTTGCTTGTCTCAAAGCTGCAGATCACAGGATTCAATTGCTGGCTCAACTAGGTTCTGTTTTAGCGTTGTACATTATCCCCACAACTGTATGGGTTATCTCTGAATATTCTGATTTTTCTCACACAGAGGTTGCACTCATTTGTAACTCCAAATTGTCCTGGTTCTGGGGTATGAGTGTATGTACTGCGATGGATGAGCTCCCACATTCATGGCTGGTTTCTTATGGCCTCGGCTGCTAAAATTTCTAGATTGTCCAGCAATATTTTTATTCCAATTAATAAGTTCAGTAATTGAATGAAAAGATGTAGCATGCACTTCCTCTTCTTGATTACAAACAATCTTCTCTGTCGGCTGCGATGGACTGGCACCCTGCCCAGGGTTTGTTCCTGCCTTGCACTCTATGCTAGCTGGGATTGGCTCCAGCAGACCCCTGTGACCCTGTAGTTAGGATATAGTGGGTTGGATAATGGATGGATGGATGGAGTGTCTGAAGCAGAATGCCTAATGGAAGAGTCTAAAAGAAGGAGGCTAGTGCTTATGCTTTGTGTACGTACTCTCCTATACCAAAATCTACAAATAAAAAGTGAAACTACTCAAAATAAATGTGTGGGTTAACTCCAGTGGGTTAGACAATGACTGACTGACTTCTCTATTAGAATACTAAAGGTTGTTCTTCAGTGGTCTTCTTGCATGAAGTAGTTTAGGACCTTGTACAGTGCACTTAATTGGTTTCAGAGGGCACAGCTGTTAAATAAAAATAGCACTATACAAGTTGGTAATTTATACCAAATCGACTGATGGGAAAACTGGTGGTAGTAGCCATTGTTTAACTCAAGGACTACAGCAGAAAGAAAAAAACATTCCAAGGAGTAAGGACCAAAATCACACAGTCAAATATATAAAAGAAAAAAAGAAAGTGAATGCCTCTGCATGATCAGAAGAAGATATATCATCGATGATCCCTAACCGAAGCTTTGGTGAAGCTGCCAAATACAAGGCAGTTTTAATTATCCATGTATGCAAGTTTTATAATCCACGTCTTGGAGAAAAGATAACCCCACACTATGAGAATTAATGCTCATTCGTATGTGAGGTGGGATTCATCTATGGAGGTTTTAGTAAATTAAGCGAGTAACCTGTTGTTATTTGTATGTTTTACGGTTTTCTTCTAAAAAAAGGGTACCTAAAACAAAAATTATATTTTTATATTTTGTTTTTAAAAAGTGCTAAAGAAATGGAGATTTTTTTTGCCCCTTGTCTACTAAAGTGGTTCCTGAATGAATGTGTAACTAGCATCATGTTCATTTAGATCATTCTCATCGCTTCACTTCAGTTTTGATTTAGTGTTCCTGGTGAGGGACGCATTGGCAACATACCCAGCTAGACAGAGCTGTCCTCACTTACTAGATATTACTATGGAATTCCCAGAGGCTGCTACACTGGCACAATATATAATCTGTTTATTCTGGATGTTTCCTTGTGTTGTATTTCATTGGGCCATACCTGGCACACCTTAAAGCGGATGTCATATTGTGCGAATTCTATTCATCTGTTATGTCAGATCATGTTTCCAGACCGTGCCAATTTAAACAACTAAAAATTGCTGGCTGTGTTACATTTCCCAACTGAATGCTGAGCTTCCAGCACAGTTGTGCTCTCCCCTTTTTATGATAGCCAATAACGTGCTCTCTGAAGGAGCCTGCGCTGTATGAAGGGTTAACATGTATGGCAAGTTCGGTTGTAAGCTCGGCCCTTTTTCTCTTTTTCCACTTAGCTGTGGTATGTTAAACAAGACACATCAGACAGTCGAGCTTCTCTTCGGGTTTGTAAGGTCCAAAATGCCCATGTTCATTATTCCTCATTGCTGCATTATATGCATTGTAAATCTGGATGAGCATTTGTTGATTGTCATCTCTCATGCACAACAGAATCTGTGCCTACAACTAAAGAAAAATTCAAACCTATGATTTTATCAGAGTGAGTCACGGACTAGTTGGAGTGAATCTCATGTTATTCATGGCAGCATGCTATCAACTGTCTCTTACTTGTTAAGACTGTGTAAATTAAGGCTATGACTGAAAATCACTAAATGTCTTCAATGTCATATAGGCTTAACACAAGTTTCTCAGCGGCATCTGAAGTGAATGCCTAAACTTCCTCTTAGATTCTCCATTATTGATGTCCTTTTTACCCAATGGCAAAATGTAGGTCCAACACATTTTTTGGATGTTGTTAACTCTTTATCTGGCCCATTCACAATTTGGGCTTGTCTTAATTTGGTCTTGCCTGGCTCTACTTTTTTGTTTATCACTACTGAGTATTTTTGGTTCAACTGATTACTGTTCAAAATAGGCATCTAAATCAATCTGGACTTCAAGTATCTATACTAATAAAAGGCAAAGCCCTCACTGACTCACTCATCACTAATTCTCCAACTTCCCGTGTAGGCAGAAGGCTGAAATTTGGCAGGCTCATTCCTTACAGGTTACTTACAAAAGTTAAGCAGGTTTCATTTCGAAATTCTACGTGCAACGGTCATAATTGAATCCTACTTACTTACATATATATGTCCATAGCCTGCAGCTTGGTCGCTGTGTGAGGCGGCATTGCGTCCCCCATCACCACGCCTCCCACGTAGTTGGCTGCCTGCCAATATTGCGTCCCCCATCCCCACGCCTCCCACGTAACTGACTGCCAGCCCATATAAGGCTGTCCGTCACTCCGGTCTCTTCATTCCCTTCTTTGCTTCGCCACGGTATTCACGTCTCCCTGCTGATAACTGCAGCCTTTTTATTTAATCCACGGCTTCTCCAATGTTTTATTGTTCGTTTATTACGATGCAAAGTTATCGATGAAGGCAGTTGTATGCTTACAACGCTTGACAGATGCCGAATGTCACTTCAACACAAGTCCTGCAAATATTAACGTAATTGAAACAAACCATGATACTCAAACCGATTATGTCAGCAGCAATCCAAGCTGTGAGACAACAGTAAAAAGGAGGCATGTCAGCGGTCGTGGTACATTTTCTGATGTGGCTAGATGAAAAGAACTTCATGATGCTGCCGGCAAATACTCGCAGAAAAATACACAAGTTAATAGACATGCTGTTGCTAAATACTCGCAGGCAAATCCACAAGTTCATAGACACGTTGCCGCTAAATACTCACATGCAGATCCACAAGTTAATAGAGACGCTGCCACTAAATACTCACAGGCAAATCCACAACTTAATACCGGGAATGCCTGTTAAACATCTTAGATTCACGAGTACCGATTTGGGTGGTGAACACTTCGATAAATGAAACCTGTTATCTTTACAATGGTTGACAAACCCGGAACGTAACTTAAACACAACACATCCTCCAAGTACGAACCTGATTGAAAGAAATAATGATAATCAAATCCTTGATGACAGCAACACTCATAACAGTGACAAAACAATTACATTGACAGTCATGTTACGTTATTTTTAAAATGTTTCCTTTTCTTTTTCATAACTTCTTTAACACACTACTTCTCCACTGCGAAGCGCGGGTATTTTGCTAATCAATAAACATGAGCTGTACAGGTTCCCCATCCACAAGAACCACCTGCTATTGCCCACTATCCACTAGCATTTATAAGTCTCAGTACCCCCATTGCAGGCTATAAAGCTAGGAAAGTCGGAGATCATGGAAAACAAATAAACTGCTTTCTGATATATTAGAATAACAGAGAATCTAATCTAAGGTTCTTCATTATTGTTGAGTTGTTTACTCTATGATAAAAGTTAGGCCCAGTACATTTCTTAGATGTTTGTCACTCTTTATCTGGTCCATTCAGGACTTTGGCTTGGCCTGCTGATTTTTGACCTTTTTTCAGCCTGAATTCAAGCACACTATCTGTATAACTCTCAATCGTGACTGTGATCAGCTTCTTAATACAATTCATAATACGCAGCTGTTTCAATGTTTTGTTAATGCTAAGGGGTTGCTTTATTATTATTAGCAGGGTTTGCACATGAAAATTTTGACATTTTCCCTTGCTACACATTTTCAGCATTGAAAGTGATACTGCTTTGTTGATAGTTTCTGTTGTACTTAATTTTTGTTAAACTAATTTACCATACTCCATACCTAATCTTTTCTTTTATGGTAACTTACTTACATCCTTAAAATTACACTTTAATTAAAAAATAATATTATTCTTTATTGTCAAATACAAGCTTGAAAGTGTTGCATTTTAATAGACTAATAAATTAGAGTACATGTATAAACTTTTGCAGTGTAAAATAACGTTTTAATTTAATTGAACGTTTTACAGAAATGCATTATTTAGCTAAGTTTAAATGTCAGGGTGTTATAGAAAGCAGGCAAAGGCAACATGAAAATAGTGTGACAGATGAATTTTTCCCATTGTATTTTTTACATAGTTGTGGCTTGGGATGCCAGCTTGGTACGTGGCAGCCTGTCGAGCTAATGTAAAAAGTGGAGCCATCATGTCAGCACTCTCAGACACTGAGATCCAGAGGGAAATTGGAATCAGCAACCCACTGCATCGCCTCAAGTTACGGTTAGCAATCCAGGAGATGGTGTCATTAACCAGCCCTTCTGCACCTCCAACCTCCAGAACAGTAAGTCACACTTTTTTATTTCTATGTTATCTGCTGCATTTTAACACTTTTTCAAAGGCATCAGACCTTAATGATAACAAGTTTTGATGAAAAGAGCCTGACATGCTCCCATAAAGTATAAACGAGACAATCAGACTTTGAACCGATGCACGGGCCTAGGGGGAGAATGGCATATTTGACATACAAAGATCAACTATTCCATAATCATAGGTGGGTGGGTCATAGTGAAGAGTAGTAGATTTATATATCAGAAACATAATAAAGGTACTGCGGTGGGCTGGCACCCTGCCCGGGGTTTGTTTCCTGCCTTGCGCCCTGTGTTGGCTGGGATTGGCTCCAGCAGACCCTCATGACCCTGTAGTTAGGATATAGCGGATTGGATAATGGATGGATAATAAAGGTAAATCTAAATAATGATTAGAAAAAGTTTGTCAGCTAATCAAGGGCAATCGTAGTATGTTCTTTAGGCTTAGCAATATCAAGTATTTTTGGTTTAAAAAAAAGCATCTAAATCAACGTGGACTTAAAATAAAAGGTATTAATCAATAAACATGAGCCATAAAGATTCCCCATATACAGGAGCCAGCAGCTGTTGCCCACTATTCCTGGCACTATTGAGCCTTAGTATCCCTATTACAGACTGTAAAGCTAGGAAAGCTGGTGATCATGGAAAGCAAATAAACACTAAACAGCTTTTAACATTATGTATAAAAACACAGCACATTCTTCCAGTAATTTACAATAATTCAGATATAATAGCATTATGGATAAGGCACTGGAGATGATTCACTTCCTACATCCCATTGACCATGTCTGAGCAATTTCTTAACCTGCCTCTGCTCCAAATGTTAAAAGTATCTGGAAGCTGATCCTGATTTTGTAAGTTGCCTTGGATGTGGGTGTCAGTTAAGTATATGATAATAATTATACATTTTCAGTAGTGTTAAGCATGTTTGTATCAGTCAACAGGTGTTACTTTATTAACTTTAAAAAACATACTGTTTGAATAGTTTCAGAGTTTTATTCTGAGCAGCTGCATAAGTAACTTCATTGTCCAGAAAGCGGGGCTACCCTCTTAGTCCTGACACCGTGGCACAGTGTTTACAGTATGTCTACTGTTTCAGCTAGAACACTGTCATTTGCCCATTTAGCTGGTGTTTGTGTCACCTTTTCTTCAGACAGCCCTCTTTCCTAAATCCTAATTTGCTCAGATTAGGTTAATTGGTGCCTTTCAATTGTCCTAACATTAGTTAATGTGCTAGTTTTTTTTTTGACTGACACTTCATCCATGGTAGATTCCTGCAGGATATATTGCCTACAAACTTGAATTGTAATAAAAATGAATGAATGAATGATTAGAGTTCTGTCTTGTTAGCCTTGAAGGTCAGTGTCTGTAGACGTGTTAAGGTAAAGGATAAATATGAATGTGTGGAGTAGGGAGGATTTTTTTCTCCACATTTAATTTCAGGCAAGTTTTAGTACTGGTTTTTGCCTTTTTGTGTAGTTATTGTATTTCTCACCAGATGTTAATTGTTCCAGTTGTTTAGAATTAACAGATACAGTTTGTTTAATAATTAACACTGTTTGATAGCTCCAAGGATAAAAAGCATAACAGTTAATAACTTACAGAAAAGAAGCTTTTTTTCAGGATGTTTGCTGCAGTAGTTCTGCGTTTCACAATATTTTATACTTTAATAGAGAACTTCATTTGGAAATTCTTCCAGTATACTAGGAGGCAAAATCCAGCTGTAGACAGGCAACTATACCTATTTAATATGGAAAAGCAATACATTATGAACTATACATTCATCTGTCCATATTCTAAAACCAATTTAGCCCATTTTACGGTCCCGAGGAACAGGCCCACAGCAGAAGGTACCTCTTTACTAGGAACCAAATGCCACTGCTCACTTCCACCATTCCCATTTTGACTGAGCAATTGACACAATCAGTTTGAGACAAATTATCAGGGATGGGGAGAATATGCAAATTCCACACAGAGAGTGGCCAGACCAGGATTTGTACCTTGGAGCAGCTTTAATAAAGCAGCAGTGTTCACTACTACTCCTCTGATTCATTTTACTAACGGAAATTCATATATGTTTTCAAAATGTTATCAATTGGAAAACATGACATCAATCCTAAACTCAGTAATGATAGATAGACAGACAGACAGTCCGTCATTAAGTAAGTGCAATATTTGTACCTAAGGGTAGTAACTATCTGAGACTAATTTTTGTGACACCTCGTGTAGTTGGAATGTGGTCAGCAAACTACATGCAATGTTATCCATATTCATTTTTTTCCCAAACAATTTTGATCAAAATTAGGGGCGGAGTAGTGGCTCTGAGGCTAAGGATCTGCGCTGGAATCCTGAAGGTTGCTGGTTCGAATCCCCATCACTGCCAAAAGAGATGCTACTCTGCTGGGCCCTTAACCTTCAATTGCTCCAGGGGCGCTGTACAATGGCTGGCCCTGTGCTCTGACCCCGAAAAGATGCATTTCACTGTGTGTTATCCTGTATAACTATGTATGTGACAAATAAATAAAGAATTATTGAATTATAAAGAATTATTATAGATTTCATAGTCTTATGGGTAATTGTTAAATTATTTTAAAAGATTACCTAATGTTTTTTGCAAACATTAGAAAGTAGATATGAGAATGTTATGTTATCGGCGGCACAGTGGTTAGTGATGTTGCCTCACAGCTCCAGAGTCCTCGATTACAAATTATGCTCCTGTGCCTCTGTGGGTTTTACTCTCACAGCCCAAAGAAGTTGTTTTTGGCTTAATTAGTTACTCTGATTTACCATAATTTGAGACGGCATGGGCGTGTGTGTGTTGTAGTCCACTATAAAGGAGTTGTACCCCATTCAGGATTGATTCACGCCTTGTATCCTTAGGATGCTCTAATAAGCATAGAGCACCTTGGGCCTTGGACTGCCTAAACACAATAGAAAATAGATAGGAGGAAATTTTTTTTTCAAAGTATGGAAAAATATATATACTGAATATCTTAAACAATAATAGCTCAGTGGTTAGTACTGCCACCTCTTGTCACAAGAGTCCTGGATTTCAGTCCCTTGCCTGGGCATTTGTCTTGTGTGGGTTTTGCATTTTCACTCCATCACTCCCACATCCAAAGACAAGTGGGATTTCAAACGTGTGTGTATGGCTGAGCGCTGATTGGTTGGTTCCTGCCTTTCATCCAATGACCCTGAGCTGGATTAGGTGAGTTTAAACATTGTTTGTATGACATATTCTTTAACAAAATGCAACACTTTCTCTACCTGTCCTTGCTTTAATCCTGTTCAGAATTGCAAAGAACTGGATTTTGGAACATGTAGAGAATGTAGAAAAGAGTAGTGATTTTATTTAGCCATGTACAATGTATAATTTGTAAATCTTTAGCATAGATTAGTAGAAGCAACATGAAATGACATCTGAATGGTTTTTGATTTTTTTGTTTCCCCCAAAATGATCAGGACACCTTTAAGTTGTAAACTGTCGAGTTTTGTATTCAGAATCAGAATCAGAAAACTTTATTAATCCCGGCGGAAATTAATTCCGTTACAACTTAACAACAGACAAGGGACATGTTACACTAAGAGCAGGTATAAAGTAATCATGTAAATATAAATAAAGTATAATAAATGTAAGTATCAAACTAAAGTACAGAGTGTTGCATCTTAAGTTGATATTGCACATTATGAGAACAAATAAGAGTTATTCTCATGTGAAGAGCAGACTATTTATTGCACAAGAACAGATAGCATGTTACACATTTCAAGTGCTTGAAAAAATGTACTTGGATATCCAATAAAGAAAAAGGGTAATAACTTAAAGTGTTGTTACGTGTATGACAACAATTGCATTCTTGTAATTATAACAAAATGGGTAGAGGGAGAGAAAAAAAAACAAGTGTGACTTTCATTCATTTTAAGGTAATGCCAAAGCCGAACTTTCCATGTTCATTTAATTTTTAAAAAACAGTATGCAAACATGAAGCCTTTCTAACTCTAATATGACTTTATGCTCACAGCTGAGGCTTTCAGTATAATTATTTTTATCAAAATTAGGAATTTGCTCCCTGCAAACAAAGATAAAAATCTCCTAAAGAAACATAAAGCAGATTGTCTTTTACGAGTAAAATTAAAGAAGTAGCATCTAATAAGGTAGTCTGATAAGGATGCTGTCATAGTGTATGTCTTCTTCAGTACACAGGAGTGGTATTGTTACCGAAATGGGTCATTATAACCACTTGAGTATGGCCAAGCCTGTACCGCATTATTATTTTTTTATTATCCATGCAATCATCCATTTGCATTGTGGTAAATCACTCGGAAATCTCCCCACTGCCTCTTATTTAGAGAAAGAAATTGTTATAAATGATTACAAGGACCATTAAAAACAGCAAGGCATCTGGCTGGCTATAAAGGACACATCTGGCATGCTAGTTAAAAATGTGTTAATATGTGATCGCTCCTAATAAGCAACAGAAAAGAAATGAAGTGTTACATATTCTGTTCATTGTTATTATCAGGTATGGTATTTTCAGTTATTTGAGAGTATATCTTGTTAGATATAATGATTGTGCATTTCTACACAACAAATACGTTCTTGCACGCCATTGAGGCGTTGACATTGGTTAAAAATGAAAATGTTAGTCAGTTACATTTCCTTTTTTATGATCACATAAGCAGTGGGTGGCATAGTCGTTAGCACTGAACTGAATTACAAAGCTCCAGAAGACTGGCTTTAAATCCTGGCCTGGTCTCTGTCTGGTTGGACTCTGCATGATCTCCAGTGTCCATGTGAGTTTTTCTCCAGAGGTTCCATTGTCCTCACACATCTCACAGACATGCATATTAGATTAACTGCTGTGTGAATGTGTCCTTTTCACACATCTGGTTCATTGCCCTGCTACTACTGAGATACACTTCTAATCACTGTGGCACTAAATTGAATTAAACAGGTTTTAGTAAATCTATGGAGGAATGGTATATAAATACATATTTCTGCAAATGTACAGTATATGTATATACTGTATATATACAGGTTTAATCAAAGATGAAACACCAATTCAGCACTTCAGGTAATTGATACTAAAGAAAAGTGTGTTCCAGCACTCACACTTTGATGAGAACCTCCATCAATTGAGGATAAGACCTCAATTAGGGAATCTTAAACCATTTTTAGGTGTTATTATTAGCCACTCAAGTTGAAAAGTTACTCCATTACGCTAGCAAAACAGAAATGATGTAGTCCTTCACAGTACATAACAGCTAGTGCTGTGACATACTTACTTTTGATTGTAAGTTGTCAACAACAGCATTTATTTCTGTAGAGGAATGTAACTCAAAGTTCTTTCCAGGCTATCAAAGGAACATTGCTAGAAAAGAAAAACAAAGTAGAATTAGATATGAAGAAGAATTAATAACTTAATTACCAATGATAGTAAATGAGAATAAATCAAGTCAATATTTATAAGTTAAGAATAAGTCAGATGGTGAGGGAAGGGTGAAAAAAAAACCAAAATCTGCAGGGATTCTAAGGCCAAAAGACCATTCAGCCTGGGAATTGTACCTAACATAAATTTACAGTACTTAACTATTTCCTCATTGTTTTTTTATGTTTCGTCCTAGAAAGTTTGATGCAGTGGGTCTTAGTGACAGCTGGAGTATCCACTCTCATTCGAACATCACAGGCAGAAAGTTGCACAGTGCTTTGGTAAATGTGGTGGTGGCACATAAAGTAACTGTGGTATATTCATAAGCAGTGAAATGGAGTCACGCTTTGCTTAAACATCTAAAATAATGTGTACTGGCACACTCTGTGAATAAGATGTTCTGTATCTAAACAGCTCCTCATTTCAGTAAATGATGATCCTTAACAACTTGGTTTATTTATTGTGTGCTCCTACTCTGCACTTATCTTAGAACACAAGTATTCACTTAATATTGGCAGGTCATGTACTTATATGTTGTTCAATAAAATTGTATTTTATGTTCTAGTGATCAAATAAAACATATAGTGCCATAAAGTGGTATTGTTTGTACATTTGAAGCTTTCAGAACTTCAGTCTTTACTTGCACATGCTTTATTAGCAACACTAAAAAAAACACACATAGCATTTAGCCTTACAGCTGCTAAGGTATTATCCCTTCATTCAGTTTTGAATTCCCATATTAACTCTCCCACAGATGCAAATATCCATGGGATTACTTCCACCAAAGGGCGTTTCAGGCCCCTAAATGAGGTGCTGACAGAGCACAGTATGAATTTGCATCCAGAATGACTTGTCCTCAGCCCTTATTAGGAGATTTACCATGGGAGAGGGTGGGAAAGATTTTATCAGCCCCATCACATAGCAGATTTCTAGACTGTAGAAGCAGACTAGGATACAGGAAATCAGGATCATTTTTCTTTGTTTATGGGTCTCACGGGAAGCAGTGTGTTGTGATTGTCAAGAAACTCCTGACATCCTTATGTATGGTATCCCCCTACTCAGAGCTCATGGCAGAAGCAAGTGGCAAAGGGGAGAGTGCGGTCGAAAAAGTAATGAGGAATAAGTATTGAGGTTTTGGAAGGTATTCACATGGGGAAACCACCTTTCTGTTAGAAGTGGAAAGTATGGGTGAACACAAAAATTGTTTTGAATTTCCTCCTGTTGCATGGCCCATGTTTGTTTAATACATTTTTGGCATATTTTGTTCTGACATAGATTAATGAGACTAGTACACTATCTAGAGTTACAGTATTTCCTTCCTGCCCACAGTTCAGTGCCGCGTCCATAGCATTTGATTCCCGTTGACTCAGAAATCATATTTAGCAGGTTCAATAATTCAGTAGATTGATGGATGAGAGAATGAATGTGCACACACACCCACATACACATATATATGTGTGTGTGTGTATGTGTGTATATATATATATATTCATTTAGTTAGCTTTTTGTCTAAATTCAGTGTTACTTCCTTTGTTAAGATGAATTTTACTTGGCAGTATCTTCAAAAATTTTGAACATGTAATCTTTCTTACTTCTTCACTACTTCTTGTCAAAGAGCTCAAAAATCTGAACCCAAGGTCATTATCTAGCTTCATCTATCTGTTAACTAATCACAATCTTAACCTCCGTCTCTCTGTAGCTCATTTTATTATCATTGTTCCTATAGTGTGTTTTACTTTTCTAATCAATAAAATGCTTTTATTAAATTTGTTTCCACTAATATGCAGTTAATGAAACTTACATACAATACAATTCCCTCCATGAATGGTGAGAGTGATTCTGTTCTGTTTATGATGTTATTAACACTGTTGACTTATAGTGGTGCTGCCTTTCTTCTTTAATACTGCTTACCTCCTTTGGATTGTTCCTGTTCCACTGTGGGTCCTGTTTCTTTAGCCCTCTGGCAATGTGTGGGTGACCCACGAGGAAATGGAAAACCTAACAGCTCCAACAAAAGCGGTTAGTGGTGCTTTCTTTTCTTTATTCTCTGCATGCCTGTTGTGTGGTGCAGTACAGCATGTGGTGGTGCTTTCTTTGTTGACTTGCCTGTAGTGTTGTGTTTAATGATGTGCTATTTATGATTATGACAAATTATCTAAAAACTAAATGTTGCTGATAATGCATACATAATGCTAAAGCAATGCCATCTTTCTACTATAATGTGATGCATAACATTTTAATCACATAAACTATGAGTACTATCAACCATGAAATTAGGTCATGAGCCCAAAAATCAAGAGGGTTAAAGCATCCTCAGACTACCTAACTTTAAAAGGGTAGGCAAATAACCACAATCTACTGAAACAGCAAGCATTGGGGGTGTTGTTTATTAATATTATGGATCAAAAACTAATTACGAGATTTAGAAGTCCATCAGGCTGGAAGCAAATTCATATTTCTCTCTGCATGTCAAAAGTGAGAATGATATCTTAAAATAAACAAATAAATATTTCCACAAATACATATTTTGTTAAAAATTGATAATTACTTATCAGAGGGTTCTGTTGCTAAAATACACCTTAACCACATAACAAGGAAAGACTGTACTTCACTCTACTGGAGTCCAGCTGTGTGCAAAATCAGACCTGAAAGGACTACAACTTATATTTGCTATCAGTTCCCTCAATCAGTGAGGAATTGTTGGTTGGGATTGAATTCATGCTATGCCACTTACTCAAATGTTCCTCAATGTTTGTGTGTCTTTATTTTGTAAATCGTATTACTTCACAGCTGTATTATTATTTTAACACTGCTGACTACACTATAATTAGTGGAAGCATACACTACTATGCTTTCTACTAGTATATACTATGTGTTCTATATACAATGTGTTTTCCAGTTTTTCTTCAAATCGAATCAGTTGAAATGTAATGAATGACATAAAATGGTGAAAAGGTAAGCAATAAACTACCAGATGTTTAAATTTAAAGTTTAGGTCAGCAAAAACTGAAAAAATTCAGAATATTACAAATAGGCCCTTTTCAGGTAACAACTAATAGGTTACAATCTACAAATGTTCTGCAGAAATGAAAGTAAATTAAGATTTGTAAGTTGAAGCAAACAATTTGCACAGGTGTCCCGACTTCTGTTGATTACTTAAAAAACCCTCTGTCTGTTTAAAGCAGAGCTAGAACAGACTGTGTTACTATACGCTCTGAAGTACTACTTGGACAATAATACACTGTAGAAAGTTGCAAATTGCAATGATAATGGCAAGAAAATAACAATTAACAAATGAAATGAGACAGAGCATTATTACCCTCAGAAGTGTAGGCCTTTCATTTAGAGAAATTAAAAAAAGTGTCAGTGAGTACAATGCCCTACACAATCCAAAGGCAACTAAAAATTGTAAGAAACTCTGATAGGAAGAGATTTGGAAGAGCCAAAGTCAAGACAAGATTCTGAGGGCGACCAGGCGCCTCATAGCACAACAGCATACCAACATCTGTCTGTCTGTCTGTCTATCTATCTATCTATAAAAAAACTCAATTAATTTTCTAATTTACTTTAATAAATCTGCAGCTTAGATTTAACAAGAGAATAGAGAATAACTATGGTTTCTTGTTTTAAAATTTCTTTATAATTTTCTTGTTTAGGCTAAATTAAATTGTAAACTTATACGGTATAATGAAAGACCTTTCTAGCTTAGTTTTTGCATATATGTTGTTTTGAGCTCCAATAAGCTGAACTATTCAATGAAGAAATTCAATTAGGTATTTGTGACCCGAAGATAATTAAAATGCTAATCCCTTAGACAGTTAAGTGAAATTGTACATTACTTTGTCATGGTTCTTTTTCATTGAAATCAGAAACCTCCTTACAATAGGCTAAAATCAAAGCAATTCATAACCGGTTAATTTGTTATTCCAATGTATCAGCAACTCTGTAAGTTTCTAGCATGTAATTACGTTTGTAATGCATTGCCATAAACATTCAGCTTCATTTTAAATGCATTGTGGTGTATCAATATTGACTTGTTTTAAATGACTTGGAGACAAAGATAGTGTATGGGTAGATGAGCTGCCAAAGGACTAATAGAAAATATATCAGGCCTGGGTTTCTTAATCTGATTAATAAATTAAAATTACAAATGTAATGGTTAAAATTTTTTGTGTGATTTCCTGGAGTTTACTGTGTAAAACGGAACTGCTGAAATGTAACATGTGCAAGTCCATCAACACACATGTAACATCACACTGATATAGTGAGATTAGTCTAACAATCAGCTTCCTCAACTGTCCATTATCTATCTATCTATCTATCTATCTGTCTGTCTGTCTGTCTGTCTGTCTGCCTGCCTGCCTGCCTGCCTGCCTGCCTGTCTGTCTGTCTGTCTGTCTGTCTGTCTATCTATCTATCTATCTATCTATCTATCTATCTGTACATCATGTATTTATAGGATCTCAGTCTTTTTTAAGCACTCTGTCACTGGCCTCCTTTTATGTTGCAGCTTCCATCCATCCATCCATTCTCTTCCGCTTATCCGAGGTCGGGTCGCGGGGGCAGCAGCTTAAGCAGAGAGGCCCAGACTTCCCTCTCCCCGGCCACTTCTTCCAGCTCTTCCGGGAGAATCCCAAGGCGTTCCCAGGCCAGCCGGGAGACATAGTCCCTCCAGCGTGTCCTGGGTCTTCCCCGGGGCCTCCTCCCGGTTGGATGTGCCCGGAACACCTCACCAGGGAGGCGTCCAGGAGGCATCCTGATCAGATGCCCGAGCCACCTCATCTGACTCCTCTCGATGTGGAGGAGCAGCGGCTCTACTCTGAGCCCCTCCCGGATGACTGAGCTTCTCACCCTATCTTTAAGGGAAAGCCCAGACACCCTGCGGAGGAAACTCATTTCAGCCGCTTGTATTCGCGATCTCGTTCTTTCGGTCACTACCCATAGCTCATGACCATAGGTGAGGGTAGGAAGGTAGATCGACTGGTAAATTGAGAGCTTTGCCTTACGGCTCAGCTCCTTTTCACCACGACAGACCGATGCAGAGCCCGCATCACTGCGGATGCCGCACCGATCCGCCTGTCGATCTCACACTCCATTCTTCCCTCACTCGTGAACAAGACCCCGAGATACTTGAACTCCTCCACTTGGGGCAGGATCTCTCCCCAACCCTGAGAGGGCACTCCACCCTTTTCCGGCTGAGGACCATGCGCGGATTTGGAGGTGCTGATTCCCATCCCAGCCGCTTCACACTCAGCTGCGAACCGATCCAGAGAGAGCTGAAGATCACGGCCTGATGAAGCAAACAGGACAACATCATCTGCAAAAAGCAGTGACCCAATCCTGAGTCCACCAAACCGGACCCCTTCAACACCCTGGCTGCGCCTAGAAATTCTGTCCATAAAAGTTATGAACAGAATCGGTGACAAAGGGCAGCCCTGGCGGAGTCCAACTCTCACTGGAAACGGGCTCGACTTACTGCCGGCAATGCGGACCAAGCTCTGACACGGTTGTACAGAGACCGAACAGCTCTTATCAGGGGGTCCGGTACCCCATACTCCCGGAGCACCCCCACAGGATTCCCCGAGGGACACGGTCGAATGCCTTTTCCAAGTCCACAAAACACATGTAGACCGGTCGGGCAAACTCCCATGCACCCTCCAGAACTCTGCTAAGGGTGAAGAGCTGGTCCACTGTTCGCGACCAGGACGAAAACCACACTGTTCCTCCTGAATCCGAGGTTCGACTATCCGACGGACCCTCCTCTCCAGAACCCCGAATAGACTTTTCCAGGGAGGCTGAGGAGTGTGATCCCTCTATAGTTGGAACACACCCTCCGGTCCCCCTTTTTAAAGAGGGGGACCACCACCCCGGTCTGCCAATCCAGAGGCACTGTCCCCGATGTCCATGTGATGTTGCAGAGACGTGTCAACCAAGACAGTCCTACAACATCCAGAGCCTTAAGGAACTCGGGTATCTCATCCACCCCCGGGGCCCTGCCACCAAGGAGTTTTTTGACAACCTCGGTGACTTCAGTCCCAGAGATGGGAGAGCCCACCTCAGAGTCCCCAGGCTCTGCTTCCTCATTGGAAGGCATGTTAGTGGGATTGAGGAGGTCTTCGAGTACTCCTCCCACCGACCCTAAGCGTCGAAGTGAGGTCAGCAGCGCACCATCCCCACTATATACGGTGTTGACACTGCACTGCTTCCCCCTCCTGAGACGCCGGACGGTGGACCAGAATCTCCTCGAAGCCATCCGAAAGTCGTTCTCCATGGCCTCTCCAAACTCCTCCCATGTTGCACCCTTATGTTGCAGCTTTTGATTTTTAAATAAAAATTTGAAGGTTTTGAATAAGAAGAGGAATGTGTGGAAATGAATAAGACGAGCTTTAAGGGGAGAGACATCTTCAAGATGCATGTGCAGTATTGCTAATCAGTTCTTATTTTACTTCCTGATTTTTTTTTTTATTTTAATTTACTGGAATCCTGCCAATATGCCCCAGAGTGGTACTTGTAGACTATTTCTCCTAACATAAACTCCGCTCTTCCAAGAACTCAATCAGGGTGTGACACACACTTTCAGCGCTATCTATATACTTCCTACTCAACAAGAGAGCTGCAAACACAGGGTGTGCACAAACGTAGCAGCTCAGCCATAGCATGCATGTAATGGTGGTTGTTCAATGGTAACACTTTATTTTATAAAAATGTTGGTGTGCTATAGTAAGATTTTTAAAACTTATTTAACTATAAAGGAAATTAAGTTTACGTAAATTTAGTTTGATTTAGTCTGAAACTAAAATGAAATGTTTATCTTTCGTGCACCTGAATTAGTGTTTAAATGAGAATACCAGGAGCACAACCTTGGAATGCATCATAATTTACTGTATACTGTATCTCCTGCTTCCTTTGTCTGATATATATTTTTTTAACTTTTTCCATAATTAATATTTTTTCATCGAACCAACATGTGATATTCCTGGAAAATGTTTTAAACATTTTTTGAAGGATGTACTGTATGTCTTTTTTTCTGGACACAGGAGCTCAAAAGTATAAATGAACAGATATTGTTAGGAAAATTTGTGGACATCTTACACTTGTTAGTCTTAGAGCTGATTAAATTCTAAATGAATTCGTCTATTCACCTCCCAGCTTTTGAACTTCAGAATTTTTAAAGCCATTGCAAACAACAGCCAAAACTGCTCTCAAAGTTTACAGCATTTTGCACATTCATTGAGTATTTTGTAAGAAAGAGGTTTGTGAATTTTGAGTTCAAATCCAAATTTTAAACCCAGTAATGGTATTGCATCTTGCACAAATTCTGGTGAATTCCTACTGCACTCATGTTGTAAATATGATGAAAGTCAAACGCTGGCTACATGTATCTTTTCATTTAATGTAATGCACATGATTTAATACATTTTCCCATTCAGACACATAGTGTCATGCTGGTGGGTGGGGTGCAGTGATTAGCACTGCTGTCTCACAGGTCCAAAATCCTGTGTTTAAAGTTGACATGGTCCTCACATGTCTTGTTTTTGTCTATAGGTTTCTACCATATCTGTAAGTAGGTTTAAAGTTTGTTTAACTGGTGACTCTGAACTTACTCAGGTGTGTGTGAATGTGTGTGTGGCTGCGCTTGCTGGCTCCCTGCGATACAAAATCAGATTAAGTGAGTTTCAGGATGTTATACTTTGATCTTTGTAAGCAGTGTAAACATAAGCACTGCGACAATTACATTAAAATTTCTCAATTTACAGCATAAACAAGCAATACAAGTTTTAGGTGAAAAGATGAAGATGAGACTAAAGTACAAAATGTTACCTTTTATTTCTGAGGATATTTGTGTAATATTTCAGAATCCTAACACTTTGTATGGACGGTCCAGTGGTTCAGTGGTAGCAAATCTCACCACTCCATGCATGGAGATGGCATCTTCTCCTCGTGTTTTCATTTCTTCACACAGTCCAAAGACGTGGAAATTAGTGGGACTGGCAATGATAAATTGTCCTTGGTGTGTGTCTGTGCGTATTTTAACCCTGTCACTGACTGGCGCCTTGTCCAGGAATTTTCCCTGACTTGTTCCTGACACTGGCTGGTATAAACTCCAGCTTGCCCTTGGCCCAGCTCTAGATGAGCAAGTCTGAAAAATGAATGAATGAATGATTACACTTAGTGTTCTGTTTCTCCTATTCTCATTTTATATTCCCAATTATTTAATAAACATTACTGATGATTAAAAAACATAACAATAAAATGGTGAGATTCTGCCAACAAGATGCAATAGATGAACAGATGAACAGAGAAAGACATCATAATTGCTGTCATAAAACAACTCTTGTTGTTATATCGCTCTGTCGCTATTTTTGTTACTTTATTTGACCCTCACATTTAGTGTATGGGCACTGGCAGTGCATTTTTGTCCTGTGCTGTAACCTTTTTTCTTTGTAAACTACCTGTGATAAGTATCATAAGAAATAAGATAACATTCTCAAACACACTTCATCAAGTATGAGGTTGTGGAGACCTATGAAGGGTTCTGTGTAAAAAAAAGATTTAACAAAAGTTTAACCCTACAACAATCACATTTGTCCTCTTCTGTTTAAGTAGCTGCAGCTGTAGGGGACATTACCACTGGCTGTGTAGGATTCAGCTGCCTCACCCAAGGAAAGTAAGCTGGGTCACTGCTTGGCATCTCTTTGGGCAAGGAGTTCTGTGCATTGGCCTTTTCAATAAAGAGTTCCTTTCTTTGAAGATATAGGAAACGAGATTCAGATACAGTTCCAGACAGAAGGGAGTGATGTAGTGCGTACAGTGTTGTTCCTCGAATTCAGGATTTCATTATTGCTATAATCGTATTCATCGTACGCCAAGGTAAATAACAGATGTCGCTGATACAGTCTCGCTGATAATAGCTCTTTTTTTTTTTTTTAAGTAAGTCACTTTAACAAACTGATGGCTGGATAGCTGTGTGGTGTGTTTGTTACTCCTGGTTTTCACTCCCATACACTGGTCTGTCAATAAACACTGCCTTCAGAAAGTGTAAAGCTTGTCACATCATACCCAAGAAGACCCCAAGCTGTAATGGCTGCCAAAAGTGTTTCAACTAAGTACTGAGTAAAAAGTCTAAATACTTGTGTTGATGTAATGTTTCACTTGCTTATTTCTAATGCATTTGTAAGAATTCTAAAACCATTTTTTGGTTTCTCATTCTGGGGTATTGAGTGTTGTTTGATGAGGGTAAAAATGAGTTAAAATGATTTAGCATACAACTGCAACATAAAATGTGAAAAAAGTGAAAAGTTTAAATACTTTCTGAAGGCACTGCATGTGTTAACAACACAAGCACTATATATAACACTTCAATTTTTCCTTATTTTTCTGCTCAGGGTTGGCGCTGGCTTCAAAATGATTAAGGTGCTGTGGTATTCATGTTAATTTCACCTTAACAGTATTTGCGATTTTTCTCATTTTGTTTTTTTTTTTTCCTTTTTCACTTATGCTGGGGCCATTCTTCATGTGGGGCGATACAACAGAAGGAGTCAGAAGAAGGCAGCTGGGCACAGGTATGAAACTGTTCAGATTTATTCTGCACACTGCAGTGCAAACATCAAACTGTAATGTTGTGCATTTGACTTACATCACTTTTATCCAATTTTGGATCCTGTTTAGAAATTAAAGCAATTTAATTTTGAATGTTGTGGCAATCAAAAAAAAAGCACAAAAGCTGAGCATTCATCCATCTCTAGTCGCAAACATTGTGTTCATCTAAGTGACATCTGGGTTTTGAGTTCTGTACATTAGTTATTGCTGTAACCATACTGTTAAATAAGATTAGTGGAGGTAATACAGTAGAAACCTGGAGTACTCAGTAACGGTCCTGGAGGTCCGCAGTTAGCTATAGGATTTCTCTTTAACCAGTTTCTTACTTAGAACCAGTTAATTTACTAATAAAGCAACTTTTTGGGACTTAGTTTGAGCATGAGGAATGTGCAATATTAATAAACTGTATTATTATTATTATAATTTTAGTTAATCCAAAATTGTCTGTTTTAGTTTAAAACAGCTGCATTTTATTTTAATTGTTGCTTGTTTTCTTAACCATACATCAGTTAAAAATAAGGTGCAAATGACAAACAAATCACCAGCTCTCCAGATAACATTCTTACATGTAAACCTGTGTATATACATCATGAAGTCAGTCAGTCAGTGACCCGCTATATCCTAACGCAGGGTCACAGGGGTCTGCTGGAGCTAATCCCAGCCAACACAGGGCGCAACGCAGGAACAAATCCCGGGCAGGGCACCAGCCCACTGCAGGGCACACACACACGCACATCAAGCTAGGGACAATTTAGGATTGCCAATGTACCTAACCTGCGTGTCTTTGGACTGTGGATGGAAACCGGAGCACCCAGAGGAAACCCACACAGACACGGGGAGAACATGCAAACTCCACGCAGAGAGGACCCGGAAAGTGAACCCAGGTCTCCTAACTGTGAGGCAGCAGCACTACCACTTACATCATGAAGTATCTGTGCTAAAAAAATGTTTTGAAATAGATGAGAGGAAAGGGAAGGACCACAAAACATATGGATAAAGTTCTCAGAAAACAAAAAGTATACAATTTTTTGTTTTGGACGAATGAAAGCACTAACAAGCCATATCATTAAATACCAAGTTTAATTTATCTGCTAGGCCTCAATTGAAATTATGAAAGTGGTTGGAATGAAAACCTGCAGTCACTGCGGACTTTCAATCTCATAATTGACTAACCCACTATAAACATTTCATATGGTGATTTACTCTAAAATTACTCATTTTATATAATAGTTTGCAATTATATTGAGCTAATCTAAATCTTGAAAATCAAACAATAGAATGAGTCACACCAAGAAGACTCGTAACTGAAAAGAGAAAGCCATGTTAATAGAGAATACTGAATACATCCTTCACATCATTAAGGTTTATACTGGTCAGTGGCCGAGGAGAGTCATGGCCAGTAAACTGGAGATTATTAATTAATGAAATGGCGGTGGGAGTTGGGAATGGTAGACCTGGGTGTGATGTTTCACAGCAGCTGGCAATAGCTGAGCGCTCCATTTACTTTTATCGATTTTATTGTTGATCGTTCCATGCTTTTGGCACTCATCTGCTGCTTTCCGTGTTTGCTATGTGACTGAAATTGTTTTTGGGTTATGTTGGCTGCAAAGCTTTCGTTCACACTCTCTGAGCTTACTCTTAATGCTGGCGTGTAATTTAGCAAAGGTAATCCACAGAGGATGAATTGTAGGCTCTTGTTGGCATCTTATTGATGTTCTTTGCTGCATGCAATGTTATGATCAGCTTCAGCTTGGTAGGGTTGAAAGTGCCAAGAAGACAGTTCATAGGTTTCTCATTAGCTGTTACTTGTTAGGCTTCAAGACAGGGCGTGTTAGGGATTTACCATGCACAGTATGGTGTCCTGTGTCATTACAGTCAAACAGGATGTGCCAACACTGTTTTCCTTTATATGGTAATACTGATGTGTATTGCTAACTTTGGAAAATTCTTTGCAATAAATAACATTTTATATATCTGAATGTGGACTGAGATTTGTTCTGGAATGATAAACCATTTTAATATTTTTTTCTTTATATAAATACTAGCTGAACTACCTGTCTAAGGCAGGTTGAAATCTAAATAATCAAGCACACCTCATCATTAATGTTTGCAGTGTGCCATGTAATGCATATGTCTATAATGCAGTGTTTAATGGTTGTGATGTGCCATCTGTTGAAATGACAAATGCAATGCATTGTATTACTAAAATTGTTTGTGATCCGCCATCTTAAAGAATGACAGAGACATAGCAACCGGATGGATGCACAGACGGACACACGGACGCTTATCCTTTTATTAAGGTGGATACTGTGCACTTCATTTAAAAAGAATAGTGTCAAAATAGGTGATTTGCAGAATGAGATTGTTTTGTTCTCTTTCATAATATATTGGGCAAAGTTATGATAGTTAAGATTTGTGTGTTTATATGAGACACTATCACAAACGAGGAGTCTAAATTCTTACCATTGAATTTTAACATTTCAGAAGAAGATGTCTTCTGTTAGGGTATATTAAATGTTTTAACCATTTTTATGTTGCATAACTGCGGATCTAGTCAGATATATAATTCCTAATTCGAAACTTACCTAGAATTCTTTTACCTTTGCTTGAATAAATTTTTTTTCAAAACCTAAAACGCCTCCTTTTTAAGGAAGAAAAAAAAGGTTTTGACATGTTATTTTTAGCTTTCTTGTGTCTCTTCCTTATTTTTCTTGGAGAGCCTTCCATGGAAAGGTAAGACAATCCCTTCATCGAGGAAAGAACTTCTTCTACCTTTATGCCCAGATCAAGTTCTGGACTACTCAAAGGTTAGGTCCTTAAATGTTTGCCCTTGTATTATGCTAGAATCCAAGTTGTCTGTAGTTTTAGGATAGTTTTGGTGGTAACATGCTTCATATTTACATTCAAGCTTAGGTGATAGTCTGCATCAAATGCGTGACCTGAAAAATGTATGCATTTAACTATTGCAGACATTGGCATATGGTGACATGAATCATGAATGGATTGGCAATGAATGGCTCCCAAGCCTCGGCTTACCTCAGTACCGCAGTTATTTCATGGAGTGCCTGGTTGACGCTAGAATGCTGGACCACCTGACTAAGAAGGACCTCAGAGTGCACCTTAAAATGGTTGACAGTTTCCACAGGCAAGTGATATTACAATTTTTTAAAGGTAATAAAAATGTAATCCCAGTGAACGCTGGTTATATTTTTACTTTGCATATCTGGTTTATATTTAGCTCGAGAATCTTATTGGCTAACAGATTTGTTCTTACAATGTACTGTACTAACTGTAAAATTGTAAGTAGCATTTTGTAAAAATTCAAACTATATATATATATATATATATATATATATACAGTATATATAAACATACTGTAAATTGTTATGTTAACATTTTGTCATCCAGCAGGGCCATGCAGTCAGCTGCTTTTCTAATTAGAATTCTTTAAGCTTGTATTCACCAATACACTTGAGTTGTTCAGAATACAGGTAACTTAACATTATAAAATCAAACCCAAGTTTGGATACCTGCAAGGTAACTATTCCAAAAAACCAACAGGGATTTGAAATGAATTTTTACTTTTCAATTTAACAGCTAATTGCGGGTTTTCATAATACTACATTATCCAATCCATCCATTGTCAACTTCAAGTTCATTTAGCTCCATGCGTACAGAGCACAATGAAGTTAGTTCATACTTGGGTGGTCCTGATCAACATACAACATGTCTCCTTAAAAATACTGAGGTGGGTTCAAATCCAGTCTGCTGAAGGTACAAAACAACAGCAATAACCATAGGCCAATGGGACCACAAAAATAAAATATCCTTCACAATGATTAAGTATAAGCTGCTTGATGTCAGATGAAAGATTCCACTTCCTACTTTCAGCCTTCCCAGCAACCAAGAAGAACTTTTATTTCAGATTTTGATAGCCATAAGCACTGTAACTAATTAACAAAGGAACCATACTGTCCAAGTTTAGATATTTACTAACTACTACAGTATTTTGGAAAGAAAAGTCATAATAATTTTAAGATTAAGAATGATTTTGCAACAGCATTGTTCGCCTGCCACGTTCTTCTGCAAATCCCAGTTTCTCCATTAACTCCATTGTGCAAAACAGATAAATGTCGGTAATTAGGTGGAAGGTTTATCATCAAAACACTCATTTCCTAGATGCATGTTATAATTTATTTTCAGATTTACAACACTGCTTAGCCTTGGCTCCATTCAAATACCAGTTACACAGATTTGCATTGCCATGAGTATTTAGTGTATCCCTGACATTCTGGCCAATCTGTTCACATTACAAGTGATGACTGCCCAGATGGTCCTTCCTCACTCTTTATTGTATGCTTCCTTCATTTTCAGTTTCATGTGAATACTTAAGTAAGTGAACATTTTTGTTCTTATTCATGTTTTTGGCACCTACTCTCAAGATCGCTCAGTGAGGTTCCAGTGGTCATAAAATATTCAATTTACAACTGAAAACCCATCCATTCATTTTTCAATTGGAAATTTGATACAAATATATTTAACTCTTGTATTACCACCTCCCTGGCACCCCAATTTCCATTCATTCAATTCATTATCTTTCATTCTCAGCATTTCTAGGTAACGTCTGATTGATTTATAAGTATCCTTATTTTATTACTACCTTATTGTTATCAAGTCTCAACATTAATCCATGGAGTGGGGGTTGCATCTGAAGTGCTAAACGATTTGAGCTTTCAGACTTATCCTTTGGTTTTCCAATCATGTCGCTTTTTTCCTTCATGATGACAAACTATGGGTTGAGACTCCAAAGATACAATCCCAAGTAGAAGGATTAGAATTTAAAGTAAATATACATAACTATGTGAAATGAGGAGCCTGGAAATATGGAGGGAATTCTGAGCAGAGCCCCTTGATTTTCAGATTACAAGGTGGCAGGTGAGGAGATTTAGACTTTGGGTGGTGTAACAGGGATGACCCACTAGAAGTAAGCATCATGCTGGGAAGGTGTAATGTACATGCTGGACATGTCCCCTGCAATTTTTGAAGCAATTATTTTATGTCCCTTGCACTTTCAGTGGATAATTAAGTAACTGCCACAATGGATGCATTTGTGATTTCTTTTCATGCTACCACCCACCCTTCAAACCTAGTTGAGAGAATGAGACTTACTGTACAAGATAAGGAAACACACAAGAAAGTTACATCCCTTCACAGTCCTAAGCCTCCAGTGTGCCACATGTGGGGTTGAGATAACCTCCATAATTTTGAAATAACAATTAATAATCCCTCAATTCTGTTGTTTTCTTTAAACCACAATTTATTTAACTGAGGTTACTTTGTTGCCATCATAACTCCCTCTACGGCAAGTGATGTATAAAATGGTCAGATGGATGGATGAATCCTACTATTTTTTATTTTATGTTATGTTTTAGTGTACTCTTTTCTACATCATAAAATATTGTATTTCCAGTTAGAACAGTCTGTTTATGATATGTTATTTTTTTGAAGGTCTGTAGCTTAAAAATATGTCATTTGTAAATGTGACTCATAATGTACTTTTGCTATAGTATTTGCATTCAATTTATAATATGATTATTATTATTTTATTATTACTATTATTCTTGTATTTTAAGTTATTTTACTAAGGTTAACAAAAAACTTTGTATCCTTTAATTTAAAATCCTCTTCCAAATAACGTGTTGAAACACAGCAAAAAATGAGAAGTGTATTCACATAAACTTCACAATGAAATTCTGTTCAGAGCAAAGAAGCGGCATCAGCTTGCAGGTAAGTTGTATTCCACGGTGCCTCTCTTCTTATTAGCGTCACCTTGGTTTAGTTATGCTTGTCCAGAACATTCGTTTATTTCTTTTTCTGCAGAAGACATCTCGCCATTTACATCAGAGAAACTGGAAAATGTCTGTCTAACTCATTACAGGAGCGTGTCAGTTCTGGCAGGAGTGAAACCTTCCCATATAAGTTGTTAGTCATCAGTTCACAGACACACAACATTTTAAAGTGATTCACCGAGATCAATAAAAGAAAGTCATTAGATGGTAAACTGGCAGCGCTCAGTGTGCACTGAGATCTACGTTTCCTTGACAATGATCTTTTTCTTAGTTTCTGACTCATTAAAGTTATTCTCCTTGACTTTTCCCATGGCAGGACTTTCATTTGAGGCACGACAGGTGTCACATAATCAATTAAAGCTATCTTATTTAACATTTATTTTACGTAGGCCTTTCATAAGTACTGTCACAATGGGCCTTAACAAAGCAATATTACACTATGGTAAACCTACAAAACGGGCATCATGGTGGCACAATGGCAAGGATTGTCATGTCATAATGCTAGAAACATGATGCAGTTGCTTCCAAGTGCTCTTCAGTGTAGACTTTGCATGCTTTCCCTGTGCCAACTAAATTTACTTTTGTGAAATAGTAATACTTTCATTAGTAATAGCATATATGTGAGTGTGCAATTTGATTCATGGAGTCCTGAATGAGGCACATTATATGCATTGGGAGGGAGTGTCAGTTACGGGACTATGGCCATGTGGTGTGATTCTCCAAGGGTGATCCAGCTTGCAGGACTCTCATTGTTGAGGACCTGAGTGGCTGGACCAGGCCAACAGGATAGATAGAGGGTCATTTCTGGAGGGTGGGACTGGACCGCGCGTCTGCCTGCGGGGTTGCCAACCAGGATCCCAAGTTGTTTCATTGTGTGGATGGTGCGGCAAAGCACTGTACCAGTGTATGCTCCCCAACCTGACCTGACATGTGCAATTTGATTGATTGGATTGCTGTCCAAGATTCATTCCCATCACTGATAGAATCATATTTGGCTTCCTATTGCACTTTACTAGAAACAACACATTCAGAAAATTAGAAAACTAAATTAAACATCTCAACAGTAATAATATTCAAAGATACACAAAATTTCAGTTCAGGATAAATTACAGAAATATTAACACATTGGTACGTACTTCTAGACAGTTATCAGGATGAGGTCATATTTAAGTAGACTTAAGTTGTTTCTTTACTGAAGAAGAAAAATAAAATGGCCAGGAATAAATGCATTCAAACCAGTTAAAACAATAGATCTTAAAAGCTATTCCTTATAAAATGCCATCAATAAATATCCTGTCATTAAAATCTGAGCAGTATAAAATTTTTTGGCTTATAAATATACAGGTGCTGGTCATAAAATTAGAATATCATGACAAAGTTGAATTACTTCAGTAATTCCATTCAAAAAGTGAAACTTGTATATTAGATTCATTCATTACACACAGACTGATGTATTTCAAATGTTTATTTCTTTTAATTTTGATGATTATAACTGACAACTAAAGAAAGTCCCAAATTCAGTATCTCGGAAAATTAGAATATCAATTAAGACCAATGGAAAAAAAAGGATTTTTAGAAATGTTGGCCAACTGAAAGGTATGAACATGAAAAGTATGAGCATGTACAGCACTCAATATTTAGTTGGGGCTCCTTTGGCCTGGATTACTGCAGCAATGCGGCGAGGCATGAAGTCTGTGGCACTGCTCAGGTGTTATGAGAGCCCATGTTGCTCTGATAGTGGCCTTCAACTCTTCTGAATTGTTGTGTCTGGCATATTGCATCTTCCTCTTCACAATACACAAGGTCAGGCGAGTTTGCTGGCCAATCAAGAACAGGGATACCATGGTCCTTAAACCAGGTACTGGTAGCTTTGGCACTTTGTGCAGGTGCCAGGTCCTATTGGAAAAATGAAATCTGCATCTCCATAAAGTTCATCAGCAGCAGGAAGCATGAAGTGCTCTACATCTTCCTGGTAGACGGCTGCGTTGACCCTGGACCTCAGAAAACACAATGGACCAACACCAGCAGAAGACATGGCACCCCAAACCATCGCTGACTGTGGAAACTTTACACTGAGCCTCAAGCAACGTGGATTCTGTGCCTCTCCTCTCTTCCTCCAGACTCTGGGACCTTGATTTCCAAAGGAAATGCAAAATTTACTTTCATCAGAGAACATAACTTTGGACCACTCAGCAGCAGTCCAGTCCTTTTTGTCTTTAGCCCAGGTGAGACGCTTCTGACGCTGTCTCTTGTTCAAGAGTGGCTTGACACAAGGAATGTGACAGCTGAAACCCATGTCTTGTATACGTCTGCACGTGGTGGTTCTTGAAGCACTGACTCCAGCTGCAGTCCACTTTTTGTAAATCTCCCCCACAGTATTGAATCCGTTTTGTTTCACAATCCTCTCCAGGGTGCGGTTATCCCTATTGCTTGTACACTTTTTTCTACCACATCTTGTCCTTCCCTTTGCCTCTCTATTAATGTGTTTGGACACAGAGCTCTGTGAACAGCCAGCCTCTTTAGCAATGACCTTTTGTCTTGCCCTCCTTGTGCAAGGTCTCAATGGTCGTCTTTTGGACAACTGTCAAGTCAGCAGTCTTTCCCATGATTGTATAACCTACAGAACTAGACTGAGAGACCATTTAAAGGCTTTTGCAGGTGCTTTGAGTTAATTAGCTGATTAGATTGTGGCACCAGATGTCTTCAATATTGAACCTTTTCACAATATTCTAATTTTCCGAGATACTGAATTTAGGACTTTCATTAGTTGTCAGTTATAATCATCAAAATTAAAAGAAATAAACATTTGAAATACATCAGTCTGTGTGTAATGAATGAATCTAATATACAAGTTTCACTTTTTGAATGGAATTACTGAAATAAATCAACTTTGTCATGATATTCTAATTTTATGACCAGCACCTGTACTCTGATATGTGCTATGTACAAGACCCCTTTAATAAAATATTATTCTGCAAAAAACTGTGAATTAGGCACTGCTGTATGAGTAAATGTTACAATATTCAGTAAAATATCACTTCTCTGAGTCAAGGAAAAGAGTAAGAAACAAGACTCAGGAGCTGCTGTATGATTTAGTGTGGGGCTTTTCATTTATTGTCAAAAATAAAGGCGCTTAGATTGAAAATCTGTCACTTGGTTACTGAATGGCTCTATTCCGCTAGATGATCTCAGCAACACTGCTGTTTGGAAAGGCAGTGATAAATTGGCTTTTTTACGATCAAGATGCATTTATGGTAGAGCCTCTAATGCAATAATGCCCAAGAAACAGAGGGCTGAAAGTAGTCATTCAAAGCAAGATTCTTATTACCAGTCCCTAGAAAGTGCTGACATAAAACAGCCAAGCTAATCAATCTCTGTAGACGTCACCACATGGACAGCAGAGGAAAGCGGAAAAAGATGAGGTTCCATACTCGAAAGCCAAAGACATGTGCATCATCTATGGAGTCTTATTACAGTTAGCATTTTTATGTTTTCTTTTTTCTTCTTTATGAATGCATGTTCAGAAACTATCCAGACATATCTCACTCCCTCTTCCTTCATGTCTTCCATCCCAACACATCATAGAGCCATTACAAATCCAAAATAGCATTCCATAGCCCTTGTAGAGGATGGAATAAGGACCAGGCGAACTGAAGAAAATTTGGGGTGCCAATTGGGTGGTTTCTTTGAGCTAGGGAAGAGAAAAGAGAGGATATGGCTAACTCGGGTCTCCCCTTCTGTCCTGGCAGGTTATTGTATACCTTCTTTGAACCTTGCAGGTGATCCTCAGGCGCCCATTCAAGACACACTTCATCCATTTACTTTACTTTCTTAATCTATACTTGATTGAGCAAGGATGTTATAAGAAGAAAGCTTCTGCTAGTTTTTTTATTATTCAGTTCTTCATCTTTGTATCTGTTCCATCCATTTTCACTACCTACAGTAGGGTAGAGGAGTGTTGTTATGAATTGGTCTAATTTTTGAATTGTTCGAGACATTTTCTGTGATCTTTTACTGATATTTTGGGCTCTGTTTACAGTTGCTATTGAAGGAGAGCCAAGAGTGCGTGATATGGTGATATAAAGGTCATGTTGTGCATTTCCTCCTTATCCAAGTTTTATGGCTATAAACAAAATGCTGTACTAGTGTTTTACAGATATAAATAAAACCTGTTGCTAGTGTGTGCTTTGCTACTGATTTTTTATCTTATCGTTAAAGAATGATACTGATTACTGTTAGAAAAGAGGAAGGCCTAAGCAAAGGTTTATGGATGTGGTGAGACAGGACATGCAGGTGATGGGTGTAACAGAACAAGATGCAGAGGACAGAAAGATATGGAAGAAGATGATCCGCTGTGACAACCCCTAACGGGAGCAGCCGAAAGAAGAAGAAGATCCTGATTACTGTTAGAGTTTTGCTGAAAGATAGGTTTGACTTTTAGTTTTGATATTTGGCTTATAATTCTAAATACATTTCATCTTCTGGTCCTTTCCTTCTAATACTTCGCCTCCTTCTACTGAGTTGTAATAGGTGTGCCAGGTTTTAACCAGGTAATAGAGGACACTACAGGAAGTTGCACACTTCAGTTCTTGAAAGTAGAAAATGACGTTTTGCCACAGACAATGCATATGTCACAGTAATACATTTGCAGGAATACCACCAGGTATATGCTGTATTTATGAAGAGTGCCCCAGTGGTAATTTCTCCAAGGATGCAGATTTAGGACAGTAGCAGTGAGAGATTCTTGTGCGTTATGCCTTCTCCCCTGCTATTAACAGTAGATATACTGTGAGTTGGGATTGCTTTGCATTTTAAGTTTAATCTAGTTTTTATGACTGGAAGGTCCCAGGAATTGACATTTCTGCCTCCAGTAGTGTTTTTGGCAGGGACTTTAAAGCTCTTTCTAGTCAGGCCTCAAGTGAGGTTTGAGGTACAAAGGCTCAAATGTTAGAAAGAGCAGCACAACACAAGTAATATTGGTGAGAAATGAATACTTATGGTGGTCTAGTCATTCAGGGTTTGTTGTTTTCCTTTTTGTGTTTGCTTTGTATTGTAAATTAGTCATATTAGTCAACCATCCCTGTGTTACATTTTTGTACTTTGGTCTGCTGGGTTTTATTTTGGATTTTGGGAACAGCTCAAACAGCACTCCAATCATTCACACTGGTTTGACATTGTTCAAGTTGTATTTATTTAGCTGAACGTTTTTGCTTAGAGTGGACATTGTTTAAGTAGTCTGCAGTTTTCAAGGTATGTCTTATTGACAGGGCTACCACATAAAATATCTAAAGAAGGTTTTGGACTTCTTGGGTGGATACCTTCCCTCTGTGATATAACCAGTTGTCACAGAAAAAAAACACCACATACAGTATGACGAAACTCCTACTTACATTTACTAATTAATTTCAGTGCTCCCCACTTTCTGGTGCTATGATAGAGCTACCATACCTTAACACATCTGTCTCCTTTAGCTAAGAAAGTACTGGCAGCTTTGAATGATACTTGCTCTCCAGGAAAAAGTCTATTTGAAATCAAAACTCAACAATTCTAAAGATATTTTACGTAAACATATGGGTATTATTCCTGTTTTTAGATCTGGTAACTTTATTGTATACACTTACATAATGGAATAGCAAATTGGCCCACCATTTTCCTCAGAAAAGCCTGAATTTGTTAGAGTGTGAACTTAACAAGGTGTGGTAAGGGGATGTCTGGTGAACTCCTATATAGCTGTTGCAGATTAATTGCTGGCGAATCTCTTATTTGTTTAGCTCATTCCACCTCATCCCACAGACATTTCATTGGATTGAAATTTGTTGACTGATGGAGGTTACTGCATTAAATTAAACCCATTGTCTGTTTCTGATAACATCCTGAGACTTACCTACAGTAGCATGTGGCATTATCCTCCTGAAAAAAACAGATGTTCAGAGTCTGCCATGAAGGCATGTACCTGATCATCCATAGTGTTCAAGTAACCAGTGGTGTTCTAACATTCCTACCCTCTACTCTACTGCAGTATGCTAAGAACAATGCTATTACCCCACCATCCTGTCTAGATTCTAGCAGGATGGATAAAGTGGTTAAAGGAGTTTTCACCAGATTCTCATCATCCCAACACTTTAAGTTCACATAAACCAGATTTCATTTGACTGATTTTTTTTTTCTAATTCTCTATCACTTGTGACACTTTCATGTGTAAAAATTCCTGAAGGGTTAGTGCTTCTTAGAAGACTTACTCTGGTCTGTTCAGCACATTCAGCTATAAAGGCATCCACTTTTAATTCCTTAGTCTTGCCCATTCAACCTCTGTCTGTCTACTTCAAAAAGCTTTGTCTGCATATGTGATTATGTTAGTGATTTCACAATCCATTACATAAGAAGGTCATGTATACTCAATATCTTGGCTACTCTGTGTATAAGGTGCTCTGAAGATTTAGCATTATCATTGCATATGGACTCCAGTATGACCAGTTATGTATGTCCTGTTTCAGCTACGTTAAGTTACTACTGGATTTAAAGATTTTAGCTTCCTGTATTTTGTAAGTAGATATATCTCAACTTATTGTATTTTTATTGTATATTTTACTACCTTTTTTGTCCATTTAGCAGTAAGCAAAGTCTGTGAACATGATGTGATGTTTAGGAATGAAAAGTTACATCTTACAATCCTGTCCTTTTTCAAGCAGAATTCTGTCAAATGTAAAGATAGAACAGTATAAAATTTGAAGTGAGGATTATTCAAAGGGAATTTAAAGAACCTAGTGATGCTGTTTTCTTTGGAAAATGCTATATGAAATGACGATGTACTTATAGAGCAATGTTTATATATAGGGGAAATGATAAATTAACCAACAGACAAGGAATGCACAAATTACACCTACAGGAACCTATTGGCCATAATTGGGGCTAGTGTTAGTGTTAATGTTAGTGTTGGCAGTGCTCAATGCAAAGACATTGGTTGGCACCAAAGCATACCCCTCAGAGTACAGTGGAGCAATATCCCCAATCTCAAATATCTTCATGTCCTACTGTACTTATTTTTAATTATGGTTACTGATTATGTATGCAAGAGCAGCAAGATTTATATATACTATGGGGCTTTACCCCCTGCTCACTTTGCTCGCCAACCCCACCCTCCCGCCAGCGATATGCGCCGTTGTGAACAGGGGGGCTCAACACACCCCAAGGAGATGCGCCCAGTTCTCTAAAACCCCTCTTAAATGGTGATACAATGGGAAACAAATACATTTTTTAACTCCTTTTTGCTTGATCAGCTGCTGGCTTGCTGCAACTTTTCAATGCTTTCTCACGGATGATGTTACCATCCAAGGGAATGTTCTTCTTCCTGCAGTCAGTGATCCACAATGCCAAGGCAGATTCCATCCTAACTATATTTTTATTCCTTAAAATCGTTACCTTTTTGCCACTATCACAGAAACTTACAGATATGGTACTCCAGATCTCTGCTTTGTTCTTCTTTATGTAGCGTGCGGTGCTTTCATTAATGCCATAGTGGCGCGCTACTGCAGCATAACTTTTTAGTTCCTGGAGCAAATCCAGTAGTTCAATCTTCTCCTGGAGTGTTTTAAACTTCTTCTGGCGCTTAGGCTCAGTGCCAAAAGGTGCTGGGCGATTCAGCGACATCTTGTGTGTTTAAGAATAACAAAATGAATACAATAACAAAATGGAAAACATGAGGACACTCAGCTGGAGTCATTTCACAGGGCAGCAATCAATCAGCAGCAAGGAGAAATGAATAACGCTCTCGGATTGGCTACATCAGGAGTGGGGAGTTGGGCAGGAGTGGGGAATCAAAGGGGGCACCACTGAGACCAAAACCATAGACACATTGTCACCCAACCAACTCCAGATATTTCCAGTGAACACAGCCAAAATCACATACATAATCACAATACTCTTCTACTCCTTCTGCCTTACTATTGATTGTTGCCCACTGCCTCCTGACTCTTAACTCCATGAGGTGATGCAGTGGACTTCTTTTAAGCCAAGCTCAGGAATGCTTTTGCTGTTATGTTATCGCTGTTGCAAGCACCTCTAGGACATATGAAAACCAGGGCTGTTTTCCCCAGCAGTGCCTCCTTGTGGCACCTAAGGACCCAGACATAGCTTCACTTCTGCACTCCAAGTCCCATGCAATCCTGCAAATATCCTAACTGGGATCAGCCGGGAGGAACAGCTCCTAGCACCTAGCTTCATCCAGTCAACCCATTATTCTTTTTATCTCCATGGAGATGAGGATTGTAAAGCATCCAGGCAAGGTTTTGTCTCTTTGTACATAGTCGTTGCATTACGGCCTCCAAGCTGGGCAAAGCATCACCATCCATCCCCAACAAGAAGCTTGTCTATCATCCATGGCACTCATTAAATACATTTTTAGGTTTCCTAGCAAACTAAAAGGTTAGACATTAAACAACCATTATTCATAGAGGAAATAGTAATACATGCCATGTAATAATTTGAATACGAGGTAATATATTGAATTAAGTATTAGGAATAGTAATCTTTGATAATATAGGAAAACTTAACTTTCTTTCCCTTCTCAGATTTTACACTACACTTTTGTAACTGAAGTAAACTTTGCTTGCCTTTCATTTATCTGAGCAAATGAAAAAGATAAAAAGAGCAATCACTTAGTAAAAGAGAAATAAGTAACTTAGATTTTTCATTGTTAGAAATTATTTTGTCATCAGAATAAGGAAGGTAATATGTACCTAATAAATGTCAAAGGTAGCAAATTTTGTAAACAGAACTGTGTTTATCCAAACTCTCTAAGTGAGATCTCAGTGCAGTCCCAGTCAACGTTGTTTCACTAAATGCTGGTGAATATGAAGAACAACATGTACCCACCAACTTACTTTCAGGAGTTTTTGTCTCTTTATCCAGCCATGTCAGCAGTGAACCTAACATTTAATGAAGTCCAGTGCAGATCAAGAGTTTAAATAATACGTTTATAGGGTGATTATTTGTCACATGTGCTGAGTACAATAATATTATTTGTATGGCTAATAAACATGCAACTAGTAATACCACTATGGAGACGTCCACTCTTTGTCAGAAACTGCTTTTGGTTCCATTGGACTGCAATGGATTAGTGCCTATCCTTGAATAAACACCTAAATTGATGAGGATAAACCAAATTTTCAACCAGAATGTAAAGGAGCAGTCAAAATTTTGTTAGTAACTCTTGTTATTATTCTATTTTTATTTCTAGGAGTTTTAATTGCATTTGTTTTGTTTCTTTAACAGAACAAGTTTACAGTATGGAATCATGTGTTTGAAAAGGCTCAACTATGACAGGAAAGAATTGGAAAGGCGGAGAGAATCTAGTCAACATGAAATGAAGGGTAAGTTAAAGCTTAGATTAATCAAGGTGAAAGTCAAGTCAATTTATCTTCACATAGTGGACGAGTCCTTGTGGCTTTAAAGTGTCTCTTTTAAAAATTTGGTTTTGCAGGTATACTGTAGTGTTTATATTTAAAACTATGTTTACTGATTAAGCATTTTTGCTAAAAATGTAGTTGGTATGCATAAAAAACTGACAAAATCTGACCCACTTTTTTGAAGCACATGAATCTTGATTTTTGTCGTCTTTCTTAATTGCAAGCAGTTTTGTTGATTGATACACACAGCCTGTCTTAACTTATGTTTTTGATGGATTTTCATTAAGGTAATAACATTTTAGATAGATAGATAGATAGATAGATAGATATATAGATAGATAGATAGATAGATAGATAGATAGATAGATAGATAGATAGATAGATAGGTCGTCAGAGGATGGTGTCCTCCTTCAAAGAGGAAAGCTATTTACTTGACAGTATAGATCTATCATATGTGTCTTTATTTCATTCAAAACCTTTTCCTTTGCTTTCTTTTCTTACCTTCTCTTGTCGATTCTGTTGCAGATGTCTTAGTGTGGAGCAATGAGCGTGTCATCCGCTGGATACAAAGCATTGGACTAAGAGATTATGCAAACATTTTGCATGAAAGCGGTGTTCACGGGTCTCTCATAGCCTTGGACGACAACTTTGACTACAGCAGTCTAGCTTTGTTACTGCAGATCCCAAACCAAAACACTCAGGTTAGTACATTTCTATCTATGCTTTCTATCAAAGTTAACAAGAAAACTGTCAAGTTGTGGTTTGCTGGCTATGCTCATATTGTTGATGAAATTAATTTTCAACAGTTAATATTAGATTTTTCTCTTTTTCCCACTAGAAAAAGAGCTGGTTCTTCATTTTTATACATTGCTGTATGTGGTAGTTAATAAAAGAAACATGTCATGATTTTTCTGAAGAACTCACCTAATATCTTGTCACCATCTAGAGGATTTCTTGTATTATACAAGAAAGTTGTTCTTGTGTTATTATGTTGTTGCTGTTGCAACTGTGACATGTCCCACATTTCTACACTACTTTATTGACATACTGCTTTTGATATTCTTGCTATGGAAGGTACTCATGGTAGTAAAAAAAATGACCAACTATCACGGCTTTCTCTAGTCAATTATTAGCTTGAAAACTATTCCATCTTTCAACACTAGTCAATATTTGGTTTAAATTGTTTCTGCATTTAGCCCAAAAACGTTACTATTTGGTGTCTGCAGGTCTTCTTGATTTTGATTATTCATTCATTTATTTTGAAACCCACTTAACTCAGGGTCATAAGGGGCCAGAGCCTGTCAGGCATCAGACTCAAGGCAGGAACAGCTCTGGATGATCACAGAGTGAATTTCATCACAGTCAGTAATTCAGGATTTGCGCTTTTTTCCTTTGCAAATAAAAATTACAATAAATAAAACTATGTATTTGATACACATGGCAAACCACTGTACATGTTTTAGTTAAACAATGATGTTTTATTTCAGACCGAAATTATTTATTTTTTTGCATAAGTCATATATATTCAACTCTTTTTATTACAATCACTTTTAAATAAGTAAAGAAACAGCCTAAAAATTTGAAAATTGAGTTCTATAATTCATGTCAGTTTATGGTCTCCTAAATCAATTGCTTATCATATACAATTTTATTACCTACATTTTTATTTATTAACATTAGAGACTACATTTCAAAAGAAAACCTGATGTTTTCAGCACATGACTTTCCCTACATCACGATACCATTTTAGCACTGAATTATTGTAGGCCAACATGTTTTAGTTGGGGTGAAATGGAGGATATTGTTTTTATAATATATATATATATATATATATATAAATAATACACACATACACACACATGCAGTGGATTCAGAAGACCCGTTCATTTTTTAACATTTTGTTCTGTTGAAGCCCTGTGCTAAAATTGTTTAATTTTTTCCCCCACATCAAGCAAACCTCAATACCCCAGAATGACAAAGTAAAAACCGGATTTTAGAAGTGTTTGCAAATTAATCAAAAACTAAAATCGGACATGTCACATTGACACAAGTATTCAGACCCTTTACTTGGTACTTCATTGACAAAGATTACAGTCTGGAGTCTTCTTGGCTTTGCTGCAGCAAGTTTCACACACCTGGATTTGGGGATGTTCTGCCATTCTCCTCTGCAGGGCCTCTCACCCTCTGTCAGGCTAGATGAAGACTGTCAGTGAACAGCTACCTTCAGGTCTCTCCAGTGGTGTTCAGTTAGGTTCAACTCAGATCTATGGCTGGGCAACTCAAGAGCGTTTTCAGAGTTGTCTCTAAGCCGCTCCTGTGTTGTCTGCGCTTTGGGCTGAGTCAGTATCCTGTTGGAAGGTGAATCTTTGGCCCAACCTAAGGTGCTGAGCGCTTTGGAGGAGGTTCTCATTAAGGATATCTTTGTATCACTGGCTTGTCACTGAAAAGCAATCCCATGGCACCACTATTCTTCACCACTGGGAATTACATTGTTCAGGTGACAAGCGGTCCCTGTTTTACTCCAGTAATAATGCTAATTTTGGTTTCATCAGACCAGAAGATCTTGTTTCGTATAATTTTTTTTGGAAGAAATAAGTGTTTAGGACTGGCAAGCTTTGTTGGGCTGAATGGCCTGTTCTCATCTAGATTGTTCTAATGTTCTAATAATCAGAAAGTCCTTTATGTGCCTTTTGCAAACTTCAAGTAAGCTTTCATGTGGCTTTTACTGACATTCTCTTCAGTAAAAGACACATGAAAACGTACTTCTATCTGGCTTCTGTCAGACCACTCTGATATAAACCCAGATAGGTGGAGTGTTGCAGTGATGGCTGTCCTTCGATAAGTTTCTCCCATCTCCACACAGGTTCTGTGGAGCTCAGCCATAGTGACCATCAAGTTCCTGGTCAGCTCTCTTACTATGGCCCCTCTCCCATGATTGCTCAGTTTGGCTGGGTTGCCAGGTCTGGAAAGAGTCATGGTTGTTCTAAACTTCTTCCATTTAATAATTATAAGGCAACTGTGTTTTTGAGAACATTCAATGCTGAAGAATTTTTGTTTGTTTGTTTGCTGCTTTCCCCTGATCTGTGCCTTGACACAATCCCTCATGGCTTGGTTGTTACTTTAATACACTTTGTCAGCGGTGGGACCAGTGGGACCATCTATAGACAGATGTCTGACTTTCCTAATCACATGCAATCAATTGAATTGACCACTGGTGAACTCCAAATGAGGTGCAGAAACATCCCAACAATGATCAATAGAATCTGATACACTTGAGTGAATGAGGGTCTGAATATCAGTGTGATATTTCTTTTTAGTTTTTTTTTTTTTATTTGAAAAATTTTTCTAAAATCCTGTTTTCATTTTGTCATTCCAGGTTATTAGGAGTTGCTTGGTGGATGGGAATAGTAAATTTAAATTATATTAGCACAAAGCTGCATCATGGTAAAATATGAAAAAAGTGAGAATGTCTCAATATTTTATGACAAGGTCTTTATATTTATATAACACTGTGGGTAATGGTGCCAAGTTTCATTCAGATTAAGTGATTGGTTTTTAAATTACAGTGTCCAAAGACTTGCATGTTATCACACAGATACACAATCACAGGCGGACGGTCATCATGGTTTAAGTGGCCAATTCATGTTTAGGGATGTCTAAATCATGCAAATATGTCACCGTTTTCATCATTGTAATATTTCTTGCCTATATAAGTACATGCCTAAAATATATTAAGGGAAACTTAAAAAAAATGTGACTTCATTTACAGAGTGATATTTTTGTTAGTAATGTACATTTTTACATACATGGAATGCTATTCATATAGCCCCACATATTAATTTTAAACTCACGGTAATACAGTGGTGCACCTTCATGCATATCCTCCAGTCTCCCATGTATGTGATTCTCCAGGTTTCCTCTCACATCTTGAAGATGTGTGTTTTAGGATTATCTTTCTATCCATCTTATTTTCTTTTTTGTTTCTTTTTCCCCAGGCACGGCAAATCCTTGAAAGGGAATACAACAATCTTTTAGCTTTAGGAACTGAAAGAAGGCTAGATGAAGTAAGTTATTCTGGTGTCTTAATTTGTTGCTCATATTGAATCTAACCATTTCCACACAATTCCTTCGCTTCATAATGTGCAGGTTCAAGTTCAAAATTATGATATATGTTCATAGTACAGTGATATCTTACTTGCATTTCTCCTACAGACTAGTCACAGTGCTGTACAGAACTAACAACAGTCAATGGATACAACATCCTAAATTAAATAAAATACTACTCATACAATGGATGCAAGAAACACAGTGGGCACTCTGAAACAGTTATCAGCATGCATGGCTGTTGAGTGGCATTGTCATATGTGGGTAACAACTATCCTTGAGGAGAAATATGCTGCATTACTGAGGTCTTTAATAATACTATTTGACTTTCTAAGGGTGCATGTTTTGTAAATGTCCAAGACAGAAGTAAACTAAATAGTATTATGAGACAACTTATACTTCCCTCTGTAGTGTTTGTTCCCATTAGCTGAGCAGATGTTATATAACCAGTGAGAACAGACTTTACTGTGCATCTCTTGATGGTGGAGAGCATAAATGCGAGATATCTGGGCTTTCCCCAAACATCTCTAAAAGAGTAGAAATGTTGGTAAGCCTTCTTGTCAATAGCCCAGCTGTTTTGCTCCCACTTAAGGTCACTAATGATTGTGGCTCCCAGAGATATATAGTTGCTGACCTTCTCCATGGACAATCTCTGCCGCTGTAGAGGGTAGTGTGGTCTTCATTGTTCTTCTCAGAGTCTGTAACTAGCTACGTGGTTTTGGCGACATTATGGGAGAAATTGTTGTTCTGGCACTATTGAGTCAGCAGGCAGATCTCTTCTCTGTAAAGCACTCATTGTTATTGGTAATCTCGTCTGTAAATGGGAAGTCATCATCAAACTTACTGACAAAAGTTGGTTTAGTACTTCATAGTTTTGCAAGAATATGCCAAAATGCATTAACAAGTGGACGCTTAGTGGATAACTTACTGTCAAAGCTTTGAAAAATATGTTTGGAAAGTAAAGCATAATAGAAGTAACTCTGGATTTACTGTAAGGTGCTGCAAATTCAGAACAGTAGCCATTACAAGAGTAACAGCAATTATAGAAAACTAGCATATATCCCAGCATGATAAGGTATGGGTACATGAGGAAGTAAACTGTTTTTTGCTCCCATCTGATCATTCTGCATCCTGAAAGCAGAGGTCCCAAGTCCTGGAAATATTTCCAGTCAAATAACAGCTGAAAACCCAACTAATGAATGACACTGTTGACGCTCGGGAGGTAGTGTTTGGGTTGTAGACGTAGTTTTGCTGCTCTTGATGTTTCTCCACCACTATGTTTTGCTGATTTTTATGTCGCGGGGAGGGGTTGGGTGGCGGGTGGTGGTAGTTTGTCCCTCTTGGAGTTTCTCAGCTATTGACGTTCGTTTGGACGGCTACACATATCTTTAAAAATAGCTCAAACAACCGTATACCACCAACTTAACATTTTTGCCTGCACAACACTTTTAAGAATTTCCCAATTTGCTGTAAAATAACCTGTATCTGATAACCCTGACTGAAAGGGAGTCCTGGCTTAACTGTTAGAATCCATCAAAAGCTGCAGTCAGGTAACTTTCGTGTATATTTCTATGAGCCAATCAAGAGATGTTTCTGAAGAGACAGTAACAATATGTCACACTTTTGTCTTTCTTTACCATTGCACAGTCTCCATTTCTATGTGGCAAAACACATTTGTCCAGAAAAACAGATTCATCTTTTATTTGTGACAGTAAACACTGGGTGAGGTAATGATTTCATTAGTAACATACAATTTTCTGTTTGGCTAGTAGCACAAATAGTGTCAGGGTATTGTAAAATTGTCATAAAGTATACAGTATATTGCCTTAACTTTTGAAAGACAAGAAGCATAACATATTGTGTACAGATGTGTGTTGCTCCTTAAAGTAAATAATAATTTATCTGCCCATAGTGTGATGATAAAAACTTTCGTCGAGGACCTTCTTGGAGGAGGCAGTTTCCCCCACGCGAGGTCCATGGAATCAGTATGATGCCAGGCTCATCAGAGACTCTGCCAGCAGGATTTAGATTGACAACCACTTCAGGGCAATCACGCAAAATGTCTAATGAAGGTAACAAAAGTATATTTTATTTCTTAATCAGTGTATACCTCATTCAAACTATTTGATAGTACACCTCCAGATATAATTTACCTCATAAATATTGTATGTGTTCTTGCTCAGCTTTTTCCAGTTGTCGGTCCAGACATTCACTGATATGATTTGTGCGCAATGGCCGTCATATCTAGAGAATGCAGGGAAAAAGTCTGTAATCCATTTTCATGTTTTTATCATGATGGCGGGTAATGTTAAACCTGCATTCATTTGGATATACGGGGTTATTACAAATTAATTAAACATTTAATTTTGAACAGAAATTCATGTTTTTCTTTGTGTAAAATAAAATGCATATTTTTTAAGCCGCACTTTGTAAAATTTCTTTATTCATTCATTGCTGTAAGAAGATGCACACCACTTTCACTACTGCGATGCTTTCAAAACAATTGAGAGTGATAAAGAACTGGGGACAGAATGTTGAAAGACATGGTCTCCAAGATTGGACACGTTAAGGCTTTAATAGAAACTTGTTTTTTTCTTCAAATTTAGACACAATTAGAAAGACAACCAACGAAAGGAGGTCAGTCTGCCATACGGATTTTGGAACTAATCTGCTAGCCGATTCCTCAACTCAACAGCTTGTAATACACATTGGTTTCTGTGTCTAGTGATCTCTGGTAGTGCCAGTTAGGGTTTGTTTCAGTTAGAGACTGAGTTAAATACATTTGCCATCCCAGACTAAAAATGATGAAATTTGACCTCACAGCTTGGTTTCAGTTTTCTGCATGTGGATCTGTTTGAGAATCTTTTCGCTACAGGTGTATGTAATTATTCTGTTAAATATTCCAAATAAGTAAGACAATTAACAAATATCTCTAGATGCTTTGACAGCACTTTGTGCTTTCATTTTCTTATGTTTTGTCGTCATGAAATAAAAAAGTAACCCATTTTAGTGCCTGTACATCATTTGGAGTGAGTTAGCTCTTAATACTGCGTTGTTCGGTTTAATCTGTCTTTGTAAAATGTATTGTGATATAATCCAGACAGTGTACAGCAACAATTAAGAAAGGTATTAGAACATTCTGGTATATAGCTTGATGCATGCAGTTCAAGTCAAGAAATGTTACACTTAAGCTATATAATGCCCTAGTGAGGCCCATATAAGAACTACAGGCACATTGAACGAGGTACCAGGTACCTTCAAAACTTGACTTGATGCTAATTTTGGACAAATTAGGTGAATAGGATTAGCAAACTTTGTTGAGCTAAAAGGTCTGGTCTTCTCAAAATTGTTATTTTCTGTACTATAATTTTTGTTGTTATTGTGATGAAACAGAGCATTTCTAACAGGTACTTTTGAAGCATACATGCACTATTCCAAGACAGGAAGGTGGTACAGTTCAGAGTAGTAGTCTGGGATTCTTCTTCCTACTACTGACAAATATGTCCTTTCCTTCTGTTCCCATTGTAAAGAAAGAAAACTCTTGAGTGCTACTTAACCAATACTGTGTCTGGATGTCAGTCTTTTTACCTTAGTTGCAGCTACCCTTTTGTTTATTTTGGGACAGAATGCAGGTCTTTCATAGCAGGACTGAAAGGATGTAACCTTTTTGGTGTTCTTTGTCAGCTCAGAGTTCCTGTTCATGGTACAGCCCACTCAATTACACAATCACTGGGAAAGAGAAAAGAAAAGTCAGGATTAACACAAGAAAGTTCAGAAGCATACGAAACCTATCACGCATTAGCTTGGTTACTCTTTATCATTTTGGCTCCCATACAGTATATCATGGCGGGCTTCTTCTACTCAATGTGATGTCCTTCAAATAGATGTGATATGAATGGACCGTTCAGACATTTGAGATTTGGATGCATCTCCACTTCACATATAATTGGTTCACTAGCCATTGCAGCTCCAAGAAAACGATAGATTACTTGGCTGGTTTTGCTACACTCACCTTTTATGTAAACTGATGAGTTTCAAGGTCCCAGCTAATACTGTCAGAATTTATTTTATATATATACGTTGGGGGCAGAATGAAAAGAATAAAATACACAGTAAATGTGCTTGTAGGGTTTAGAGTATGTTTAGTGTGTAATTGTTTCTAGATATTTTTTATATATGTATTTTAACTAGAATACATTATATGTCTTGTTTTTTTTTTACAATTCCAAGTTCCTCTTGGAAAGTTGTAACAATTTTTTTTTGTCTATCTTACTGTATTTTTCAACACATTTCTGACATAATTATGCTGCAAGATAATGTTTACTGGATACGGTTCTGGGGCCTCATGCATAACACCGTGCATAGAATTCGCACTATAACATGGCGTAAGCGCAAAAGCTGAAATGTGCTTACGCACAGAAAAATCTAGATGCAGGAATCTGTGCGTACTCCAACTTCCACATTCTTCCACTCTATAAATCCCAGTCAGCGTGAAAAGTAACGCTCGTGCACGCTCCTTCTGTCCCGCCCCCAACTCCTCCCAGAATTAGGCCTCTATGAATATGCAAATCAATATAAATCACCCTTAAGCTCAGCCTTCTGTGAAAAGACAATGGGAAAAGCATGGGGGAAAATATAAGAATTTCAGCGAAATGTGGAGGCAAAGGAAAAGCATACTATTTGTTTATTTAAACAGTGGTATAATCAACAAAAGGAAGTTGATCGAGTGACATAGCATGTCGGAGAAACTCGAAAGCTCAAGTTTGCAAAGTCACACAGTGCCCGAAATAAAAAAGATGTTGTCAGGTATCAAAGTCGAGTTGAAAAGGCGAGTTGTAGCCCACCGTCTGAGCTTATTAGGGTACAGACAAAAAAAAATAGGCACACAGTGGGAAAAAAGCACGAAATGTCAACTTTAATCTCGAAATTTCCACTTTAATCACGTTATTTATTTTGTCATTAAAGTAGAACATTTAAATTACTAGTTTCTCAAATCCCATCGTAAATAAAGTAGCATGTTAAATGCTTTGTTTTGTATTTGATCTTCTATGTGCTCCGTGTGTGTGAATCATTACGTGCTTCCGTTCTTTCTCTTTCCCTGACAGGATACAGAATCCATTACATTTGTGATATTACAGCTCTCTGAATAATTAAAATACTGAGATTTATACGTGGTATAATTTTCATGATGATTGGAATGAAAGCATGTTATTAAACATGGAAACACGATGGCGCAGTGATTGTTCATGTCTCACACAAGATGCTGCTGCACCATGCGTGACCTTCGATGAAATAACTTATTGTAGCAGTACTGTCTTTTTCAAACGTACTAACATTCAATTCTTGTCCTTACTTTTCTTTCCCCAAATACCCAATCGCCACACAATCAGCTCTGTAATAGACGTTAAGCCATCTGTAAGCTTACAACAACGATTCTTCAAAACTTTTAAGGAACATTGAAATATCTTCATAGTACGTGTTTAATTATTCTATCCGTCTAACCTTCCAGCGTCATGCCAGCCTCAGCAAATATACAGCGTGAGGCAGGAACAATACGTGAACTTGCTCGCGCTGCGGCACCGTGACCTCACATGTTTAATTATTAACAATACAGATTATTTAAATGAAGTTAAAGTTTTATCTGTATAATATAATACACATATTTTGCTGCATTTCATCTTAAGAATGATATCATCATCATATGTGAATACGTGCATTATAAAGTGGTGCAAGTTGTGCAATATTATAACTGTAGTGCAAGTTTACAGTACAGTGAGGTAATTGTACTTGTAAGTACAAACAGTTCTACAAGGAGCAATTGATTGACTGTGTTTAAAGTTCTTGGGATGAAACTGTTTCTGAACCATGAGGTCCGTACAGGAAAGGCTTTGAAACGTTTTGCCATGGCTGAGGCAGCGTGTGCTTGATGCAGCATACTGATAATTCTCTTTTCGATCAGCTGCTGCTGTGATTCACACTCAGATATAGTGATATAAATACTCTGAGTGGTGCAGTGAGAGTAATATGGAAAAAGATGATCCGCTGTGGCAACCCTTAAAGGAAGCAGCTGAAAGAAGAAAAAGAAGAAGATGGTGCAGTGAGAGTAACAACGCTAAAGCAGTCATGGTATTTGGAATACTATGGCTGTTCCCTGGACCATTATATTGTTACAAGTTAATTTCAATCAGATGCATTACACTAATAAACAATATGCGGTTAGTTTCAGTGTATTTATAAAGCAGCGTAAAATAAAGAGTAACCACACAGGAACAGTACCATTGCTTTGCGCTGGGTGCCACCAGTCTGCAAAACCAAGCAGAGAACTTGCGAACGACAGGGTATGTGGTACCGCGGAAAAGTGTGTGACTTTACACCAAGTGTAAGTTTTACACATCGCGATTTGAATGTGGAAACATTCTTACGCAACATTTCTGTGCGTACGTACCGTTTATGCATGATGCCCCTGGTCTCATTCTTAAAAACCCATTGGATTATATTTACTAACAGGCTTAAGGTAATGTCCATTTTACTTGAGCATCACTGCTAAAATCACTTTAGGTTAGGTCATTCGGTAATCATCAGCTCGCTCTATGTATTTGTGAGTATGTGTGTGTGTGGAATTTGCAATGGAGGGGGGCACCCTTGTCTGTAGCTGTTGTCTGCCTTCGGTCAAGTGCTGCGAGGAAAGGCTTCAGCTCCCAGTGATCATGAATTAAGTGGCTCAAAGCATATTATGTTATCTTAAGGTGAATGTAGACTTGTAAGTGTTTCATTTATTTGTAATATCCCTGTGAAATTATGTTTGGGAGTAATCCAAATGTACATTTTATAGTTTTCCTCGCTTTACTCCAAAAAAAATTAAAACAATATACCCTACCATTTTAGTGTTTTTCTGGTGTTTCCTCAAGATTGTAATAATGTACTGATCACTTGGAATCCATTGCTTGGTACATGTGTGACCCTGTATTCCATCAAAAAAAATGTCAGTCCATTATTGTGAAACCTGGAAACTCCACTGACAAAAATTTCATTATTTCTGTCTTGATGCTGCCTTTTAGTTCTCTTTGAAGTGTTGGATGACAGTCCTCCTGATATGATGATGGACTGGTCTCAAGGTCAGGTATTCATAAGCAGTGATGGTGCCACTTTAGTGGTCCACTGTTTCACCAGTGTGATACAACCCTGTGTTTTTAACAAATACTCTTCATATTCTGTCTCTTTCCAAACTGTTTCCCATTTTATCCTGTATAAAAATGTCACTGTTTTAAGTCAGAGTTTTGCTCTGATACAATATATTAAACAAGTGTGTGAGGAATGTCCCTGATTTTCACCCCTCCAACTTTTTCATCTCCAATCTCACAGATTGGTTCAGATCTGCCACAAATAAATGTCACTCATTAATGGAACAATTGTCTTTAACCCCTGTGCTCTGGTAGTTTATGGACATCATTTCATGTCTCTGTTCCTTTCCATTCCTGTTAAATTCCCTTCATTAATAACTATATGGCTGGACCAATACCTTTATAAATGTTATTCCCAAGGTTGGAAAAATGTGCTCAGTTACGTTTTGGTAAACATGTTAAAAGTAAGTAATGCAAAGTAAACTGTGTTCATCAACAATACTAAATTCATATTTGTTTTTTTTAATTTTATTGATTTTATTGTAATCATTCCATACAAATATATCAATTTTTACAAAAAATAGGATTGAAAAGTTTCCCACAACACATTTCTTTCACGATCTTCAAATTAGAAATTTTGTTAAACAGAACCTGCCCAACTTTCCTCATCTTGCACCCTCCTCTATGCTGGAAAATATATTGCTTAGTTTGGAGGACTCAGGCAGCATTTCTGCAATATATAAAATTATTTTACAGTCCCTCCCTTTCAAAGATCCAAGAGGACAATGGGAAAAAGATCTCTCACTCAACATATCAGAAAAGGAGTGGAAGGTAACAATGCAGAGAATTCACTCGAGCTCCATATGCGCAAAGTATACAATTATTCAACAAAAAATTATATATCGAGCACATCTGTCTCACTTAAAACTTTCCAAAATGTTTCCAGGGCAAGATCTAACCTGTGAACGCTGCAGTCAAGTTCCAGCCTCACTGGGTCACATGTTTTGGGCCTGCACCAAATTAACATCATTATGGGCAAAAATAATTAGGTGCCTTTCAGACAGCCTTGGTGTCACAATCCCTCCTAACCCATTAACAGCTGTGTTTGGTGTTCTACCAGATGTGCTTAAAGAGGAGAAGGACAAACAAACTGTGATTGCCTTTACTACACTATTGGCACGCAGACTTATTTAGCTTCACTGGAAGAACCTCAGTGAGTAACCGATATTTTATACTATATGAAATTGGAAAAAATCAAATTCTCAGTTAGAGGATCTGATGCAGAACTTTTTCAAAACCTGGCAGGATTTAATCAATAAGATTTTAGAATAAGCTCTTAAAGCACTGAGGAAGTAGTTCTCTTCCCATTTCTTTTTCTTCTCCATTTATCTTTATCCGCCTATTAAACTAATCAATTTATGTATTTTTACAAACTTTAAGCTTTACTCCGTTGGCCATGCTCTCTTTCTCAGGGGTGTGGGTTGATTTGTTTTCAATCCTACTAAATTCATATTTGTGTGTTCCATTTCCATTATGTAATGTGCCAAGTTGACTTACCCATGTCACACTCAATGTCTCTCAGCTTACCTTATTGTAAGCTGCTTGCAACTGTCATGGCATTAATGGGGGTCTTTCTATGTTATAGTGGCCTCATCAGCATTGCAGAGGCTAGACAGTTCCACAGTGCGGACATATTCCTGCTGATGTATCACTGAAAGGAAAGATGCCTCTGATTATTGTAAGTATAAACTATTTGTGCATGAGTATGGATTTAGAAGAAATAATTTTGAAAAACTTGAAAGAGCGGATTAGAACCAGCTTATTTCCTACTAAAGCAATATGTTTTTGAGCTTAGTTTTAAGTAGCTTGTTTGTTACGATTCAGGACCCTTAATTGTATATTTAAGCTTTAAACAGCTGCATTAAGGTTTTAATTGTTGCCGGTTTTCTTAACCAGCCATCAATTGATAATGAGGTACAAATGACAAAGGATCCACCAGCTCTCCAGCTAACGTGCTTCCATTTAAACCTTTGTGTGCATCATGGAGTATCTCTGTTAATACAATGTTTTGAAATAAATGAGAGGGAAGGGATGGACAAAGAGGTACAGTATACAGATCTCTATCTGGACCATAAAACATATTGTAGCGTCTTCCCAGACGTAATGACGATCCGAGATGGTCACTTGGTTAGTCCTTTTTTTAATAAATAAAAAAAACGGTTGCTGTTGGCCGCAACCACGCCGAACAGGCAGAACTTAAAAAAAACAATCTCACAGCGAGAGCGACATGACAGAACTTCTCTCCTGTCTCCACCCTCCTCGTTCCAACCCAGCGCTCCCGCCCTCCGCCTCGGCTCCACCCCCATCCCTCCGAACCTCCTTTACCTTCCACTCTATTACATGAGAAATAACAGGGACAACAGAATAAATAACTGAGGGATGCAAATCACAGAACACAAACTGCAAAACAGAACTCTACAATAAAGAACAGAACGCTACACTGCTCCCTCCCCACTAAGACCCTCGTCCCGAGGGTCCCACAAAAAGTCCCTGAGGTGCCCGGGGGGTCTTCTCAGTCTCCGAGGCCTGCGGGGTGTGAACGCAGGTGGCTGTGCCTGTGGTCCCGCAGCAGGAGGGTGCAGCGCAGGGGGGGAAGTCAAAGGGTCAGCAGATGGAATAGCAGCTGGGAAGGGGGTGGTGGCCACCCGGTCCCTTTGAGAGGGCATGGGCCGCCTAGGGCTCTGTTGAGGCTGACCAGTGCCCCTGTAGGGTGCCAACCTGTCCCTGTGGAGGGCCACCCGCCTTCCCCTAGGAGGGAGCTGAACTCTATAAACCACCTCTCCCAGTCTTTCAAGCACTCTACAAGGGCCCACCCAGTGGCAGTCCAACTTAGGACAGAGACCCTTCTTTTTTCGGCTATAGACCCAGACCAGATCCCGGCCTGGAAGTCATGACCTTTAGCCCGCATGTCATAACACCTCTTCTGTCTTATGCCTGCTTTTGTAGCTGGTCACGGGCAAAGGCATGAGCTGAATCCATTCTGTGCTGGAGCTTGCTAGCATATTCCGCCCTGGCGGAACAGCGGGCACGTCAGGGGGTCTCCCAAAGGTCATCTCCGGTGGTGTGCGCAGTTCTCGTCCCAACATGAGCAGGGCTGGTGTGCATAGGGTGGAGTCCTGTACCGCAGACCTGTAGGCCAATAAGACGAGGGGAAGGTGAGTGTCCCAGTCCCGCTGGTGCTCTGCCGTGAGGATGGCTAACTGTTTCACCAGGGTTCGATTGAAGCGTTCAACCAAGCCGCCGCTCTGGGGTGCAATGGTGTGGTCCGGGTCTTCCGCATGCCCAGGCGCACGCACATGGCTGAAAACACAGCCGACTCAAAGTTCCTTCCCTGGTCACTGTGGATGGTCTCTGCGGCTCCAAACCTTGCAAACATGCCCTCCACCAGGGCATCAGCCACGGTCTCTGCCTCCTGGTCTGGAATGGCATACGCCTCTGGCCACTTGGTAAAGTAGTCCATTGCAACAAGGATATAACGGTTCCCCTTATCTGTACAGGGAACGGGCCCACTATGTCCACCGCGACTCTCTCCATCGGGCTCCCACTGCCATCTGCTGAAGTTCGCATGGGACTGATGAGGGGACCCTTGTGCGCTGTGCAGAGGTCACAGCGATGGCAGAAGTCTTCCACGTCCCTCCTGACCTGACCCCAGTAAAACCCTTGCCTGATGCGACGGAGAGTCTTTGCCACCCCAAAGTGACCAGTCCCTGTGGCACCATGGCATGCCTGGAGGATATAGTCCCTCAGGGACCGGGGAACCACCACCTGCCACCTCTCCTCTCCAGTGGCCGGCTCCTTCCAGGCCCTCTGCAGTACCCCGTTCTCTACCCTAAGGGCATCAAATTTCTCAAATAGTCCTTTGGAGGCAGGAGAACACCCTGCCACCTCCTCCCACTGTGGTTTGCGGCCTGCCTCCACCCAGCGTAGCACCGGCTGTAGATCAGCGTCTAGCCCTTGTTGAGCTCTCCACTCTGTTTGGTCCAACATTTGAGTCAATCTGCAAACCGGTCCACCCCCCTCACATGTAGCATCTTGCTCCTCCTCCCCCTTGATCTCGGCCTCCCTGGCCTCTCTCTTCTCACAGTACTTGCAGCCCGCATGCACACAAGGGCGTCGGGACATGGCGTCAGCATTAGTGTGCCGGGTTCCCGCCCTGTGCTCCACTGTGAAGGAATACGATGCCAGCTCCTCAAGCCAGCGGGCTATCTGGCCCTCTGGTTCTTTAAAGGACATCAGCCACTGTAGGGCAGAGTGGTCGGAACGGACGGTGAAAGGGAGGCCGCACAGGTAGTACCTGAAATGTCCTATGGCCTTAACAACTGCAAGGAGCTCCCTGCGGGTCACGCAATAGCGCCGCTCAGCTTTGTTGAAAGTCCTGCTAAAATAGGCCACTACTTTTCCCCTGCCTCCCCTACTGGGCTCAGCACCCCCCATCCCAACACCACTGGCATCCGTGTCAAGGATGAACGGCCGACTGGGGTCGGGGGGGGTGAGGATCGGAGCGTTTGTCAGTGCCATCTTCAAGGAGCTGAAGGCCTGCTCGCACTCTGGTGTCCACACAAAGTCACAGCCCTTTCCCTGCAGGCGGAACAGGGGTGCAGCTATACAGGAGAACCCCCTGACGAACCGCCTGTAATAGGAGGCCAGCCCAAGGAAGCTCTTCAAGTCCTTGATGCTGGTAGGCGTCGACCAGTCCCTTACCGATCGGACCTTGTCCTCCAAAGTGCTGATTCCCTCACCCCCGATCCTGTGTCCCAAAAATTCCAGTTCCTTCCTCATGAAGCAGCACTTTTCTGGGTGCAGCTTCAGTCCTGCTGCTGCTATCCTCTGTAGGACTCTCCTCAGCGAACCCAGTGCCGCCTCGAAGGAGCCCCCATGCACAAGAATATCGTCCAAATAAACCAAGCATTCTTGGCGGGGAATGGCATCCAGGACCCTTTCCATTAGCCGCTCAAATGTGGCTGGGGCGTTACAAAGGCCAAAGCTGAGGACCTTGAACTGCCACAACCCCCGCCCGGTGCAGAAAGCGGTCTTCGGACGGGCCTCTGGGCTGAGTGGGACCTGCCAATAACCGCTGCGTAGGTCTAATGAGGAGAACCACGATGACCCCACACCAGATCCAAGGACTCATCTATGCGGGTAGCGGGTACGAGTCTTTTTAGTCACACTGTTCAGAGGCCTGTAGTCTACGCAGAACCTCATTTTCTGACTCTTCTTTTTGTGGACCATCACAACCCCCGAAGCCCACGGGCTATTGGACGGCTCAATGATCCCTGCGTTGAGCATTTCCTCAATCGCCATGTCAGCGGCCTCCTGATGTGCCAGGGGGAGGCGGCGGGGCGTGTCTTGATCGGCGGCGTCCCTGTGTCGATCTCATGGTGGACCAGGTGTGTCAGGCCGGTCTCTTCTGAGAGTGCGAAGATGTCCTTGAATTCCCACAACACCTGCCACAGCTGCTCTTGTTGCTCGGGTTGCAGGCCATCACAGCTGCGCCTCCAGATCTCTTTCACTGCCGTCAACCTGTCAGCCTCCCCCGACACCGGCTGTTGGACCAAGGACTGTGGCTGTACATCTCCCCTGGTGTGGATGACAGGGTGCACGGGGACAGGCGGGTCCACCTGCAGGGGTAAGTCCTCCATCTGATGGGTCCCCGCTGCTTTCGATGCCGCTGGAGGTGAGCTTTGGGACTGCGCAGGTCGGACCATCTGCACCATGGGACCCCGGGAACTGTAGTGTGTTTTTCCCCAAGTCCAGTACACACCGAGCTGCCCTTAGAAAGTCTAGGCCTAATATGCACTCATCCTGTACAGCTGCAACCCACACCTTAAAGTCCACTACTAGGCCACCTACCCGGATGTTAACCAGCCCCCGCCCCAGCATGGGAGTTAACTCCCCCGTCACAGTTCGAAGCTTGACGGATGTGGCTTCCAATGTCGGGTCTGAGGAGCGTGGCAGTGGAGCCCGTATCTATTAGAGCTACACAGAGCGCCCCCTTCAGGGTGATAGGGACATGGCAGAAGTCCCCAACATGAGTCCAGCCGACGACCCTGATCCATTCCGCGCCGTCTCTGCTTCTGGGGAAAGCTGAGCCATACTTTCCGGCTTTGCAAGTGGGCTCTACCCCACGGACCCACGGAGTGGGACGGATGAGTAGGGGTCTGCGCCGTCCCTTCTACGCAGACCCTGGGCCGTTTCCTGTCGGTCAGCACGCTTTGGGCACGTGCGCTGATGTGGCCGCCCTGGCCGCACACCCAGCAGACAAGATCTCCGGGCGGCGAGGTCGGCGCTCTGCGGGGCTGGAGTGACACAGCTCGAATCATCTCTGTCAGCTCGCTGACCCACGCCGCCTCTCTGGTCCTTGAATTTCGCTACCCACGGCCCTTGCAACAGGGCTACAGGTGAAGGCATCAGTCTCAACCGTAGCTCCCACCAGCTCCCTCTCCAGCGCTATCTCTAAAGCGCTCTGCAGCGCGAGGGTGGGCCAGCTGCGTCTGTACCCGCAGATCCCTCGGGGACAGAGCCCGGATGAATTGGTCCCTTGCAAGCTCGCTCTGCACCACGGCTGGCATGTGCGAGTAAGCCCTCCTCGTCAGTGTTTCAATCTCTGCAGCTAAAAGCGGAGCGCTCCCTGTCAGTCTCTGTCTATTAGCTAGTTCAGAGCGCAGGACAGCGGGCTGATTAAATTGTCCAAACCGCCGCTGCAAGGCCCCAACTAAGGCCTCATAGTCACCCCGTTCTTCTGGGCTAAGTAACAGCAGACAGCGCGAGGCATCATCCGTGAGGCACAGAGCCAGCTGAAGTGCTTTGATGTCTTCGGACCATCCCGCAGCCTTCGCCAGCAGTTCAAATTGGGCATAAAAGGCCTCCCAGTCAGTCTTACCAGAATATTTCGGCGTTTTCATCTGCGGCTGGACACATAGGGGCCGCCATTTCTGTTTCCGCTCGCTTCCCTCCTTCCTGGTGAGTATTTGCGCGCCAGCGCCGTCCCCCGCCAACCCCGCGCTGAATCCGGCGTCAGCAGCTAGCTTCCTGGCCGTCTGCCTCAGGCGAGCTACGTGCTCCGTATCCCAGAGAGCGTCTATCCTACGTCCCGGATAATCAGCGTTATCACCGTACTCCACCTCCTCCTTGACTTTTGGTCGAGCGCCTGCGTTGTCCCGCTGTGCGGCCATGCTGCTCACGGTGATAGCAGGGTTAGCTGGAAGCTGCTAGATAGCTCACCCGAAAGCCGAGCACAATCCGCCGGTGTTTACTTCTGACACCAGTGTAGCGTCTTCCCAGACGTAATGACGATCCGAGACGGTCACTTGGTTAGTCCTTTCTTTAATAAATAAAACGGTTGCTGTTGGCCGCAACCACGCCGAACAGGCAGAACTTAAAAAAAACAATCTCACAGCGAGAGCGACATGACCGAACTTCTCTCCTGTCTCCACCCTCCTCGTTCCAACCCAGCGCTCCAGCGCTCCGCCTCGGCTCCACCCCCCCATCCCTCCGGAACCTCCTTTACCTTCCACTCTATTACATGAGAAATAACAGGGACAACAGAATAAATAACTGAGGGATGCAAATCACAGAACACAAACTGCAAAACAGAACTCTACAATAAAGAACAGAACACTACAATATGGATAATGTTCTCGGAAAATGAAAAATCTATGATATATTACAGATTTTTCCAGGATGAATGAGAGCACTAACAGATAATATAATTAAATACCAAGTTTTGTTATCTGCTTGGCCTGGCTTCTAATTAAAAAGCTGGTTGGAATCAAAATCTGCACCCACTGCAGATCTCCAGGACCCAAGTAGAGTACCCCTGCCTAGAGAATCTGGCTTCACATGTGAAGATGGCAAAATCATGTTTCAATGCCAAGGAGTACGCACTTGCTGTAGCTACAGAAATGTAAGAGATCCTGGAGAAAGTATGAAGACATAGCAGATCCTTGATTCTTGAAATTGTAAACTTAGGTAGTCAAAGGAGCAAAAAAGGAAGCATTGCATTTTATTAGCAAAATGTCTTAAAGAACAAAGTGTTGGATGTTAAAACCATTACCAGCCACTAGACCAAGTTTCTCACATTAGTCAATGCAAAACGGGGCTGCAGTTCATCAAGTATGAGGGTTAAATTGCTAATATCAAATTATAATTCATGGATATAAGGCTGATACGAACAACAGGTGTTTACTTTCTTAGCCATTGGCAAGATTCATTTCCATTCACTTGCAATCACATTTCCTTTTTGAGTGTTCTGGTCACAACATAGTAAGCTGGTCATATCAGGCCACTCTGAAAGAAAAACTTGCAGTGCACGATGAAAAACAAGTTTTCTTCCTGTGGGATTCATATAAATTAGACCTTTTTAAAAAAAAACCTTGGAAATTGAAAAATGACAAAATGTAAAATACAAAATAGCAAGTGAACTAAATAAACCATTAACCTAAGCATTTAAAAAAAGAAGTAAATGGAAATGAAAATGATTTTTATTTTAGATCTTAGAGTCAAAAATTAAAACCCTACAGGGCTGATGGAAGCAAAATGACATTTATTAGTCAAACAAGAATAATCAGCAATCACTTAAGATGGCTAAAATAACTAATGACTGAAAGTTACAGAACCAGCCCACTTGAAAGGAGAAAATATACATTCCAGGAATTACGGAACAATGCGTCTTATTGCTATTCTGTATTATTATGTAAATTCTAATCAAGAATTAATCAGAAACCTTCTTGTTTGAAAACAATGTTCTAAATAATAACTGACATAGGTTTATGGGAGGCAGAACCTGTTGCTTCAGTGTTTTAATGTGGGTGATGTTGACATAAAGGAAGCAATCTGTGAAATGTGAAGAGTTTTGATCAGAGTTTGGTTTGATGCAGCATTATTATTCTCCAAAAAATTTGTAAAATCAATTTACAAAGCAAATAAATATTACAACGTATATTATAAAAACTGTTTCGAATAAATCAGTACACATTCTGTTTAGACTGTATAATGTGCTAGTAAGCCTGCATTGAGGTACTGTTTGCCATAAAGAGCAGGGTGTATCTTGATGTCCAAGCTAATTCACCTGCATGGCCTAATCATTCTGGCCCCCTAATCATCCCAGTCACTAACTGGCTATCTCTATCATCCCTTCACCACCAAATAGCTCATGTATGTTACATGGGCTTGCTCCTGCCAATTTATCCGAATTGTGTGTTTTACACCAGCCATCCAGAGTGCTTAGATCTTCTGGTCAGTTGTCTCTTGTTGTCCCTCGTACCAAGTGTAAAACTAAGGGGGACAGAGCTTTTGCAGCTGCTGCTCCTCACCTGTGGAACTCTTTACCTCATCATATAAAGGAGTCGTCTACAATTGAACTGTTCAAAACAAGATTAAAGACTCATTTCTATTCTCTTGCATTCCGTGACTTTCAGTAAAACTGATGGATTCCTCATTGTGATTATATAACATTACTTCTATTTATTATGTATCTTACTTTATGTTCATAATTTATTTCTATTTATGTTATTTATGTTAATTGTTTTGTTTTTCTTTTATTCTATTACTAGCAAAATACCCACGCTTCGCAGCGGAGAAGTAGTGTGTTAAAGAAGTTATGAAAAAGAAAAGGAAACATTTTTAAAATAACGTAACACAGACACATATATATACATATCTACATATATACATATCTACATATATATATATATATATATATATATATATATATATACACAGGTATATATATACACATACATACATACATACATACATACACACACACACACACACACACATACATACATATATATATATATATATATATACTGTATATAGTAAAATCCCCGCGCTTCGCAGCGACGAAGAACTGCTTTCAAATTTTTATTAAGAAAAGAAAACCTTTTTTAAACTGAGGGAAAATATACCAATAACTATTTGTTAAAGGATCTCTTTGTATACCACGTTGTCAGTTCAGCACTCCGGTTGTAATATGACCAAGCTATGCGAGCTTACTCTTGACAATGCAACGTATTCGTCCAGGAGAAAAGCAATCTTGCCTCAAATCAATGGCAACCTTTTGTAGGGTGTGTCCCTGAGACTTATTAATTGTCATCGCGAAGCAGAGCCTTACTGGAAATTGGAGGCATTTGAATTGAAATGGGAGATCAGAGGGTATAACGGTGATGCGAGGAATACATTCAGAGTGTGGCGCTCTGCTGTTTTTTTGTGAAGCTGCCTTTACACAGCTTCTCCGCTGTTTTATAAATGAACGCCATATAAGCCCGTCCTTTCTCCTTGCTTCACGGTTTGTACTGTTTTATTGTTCGTTTATTACGATTGTTATAGTTATTGTTTAGCTATTTGAGACTTAGTTTACTGTTCAGGTACCCATTTCCTTTATTTAATCGGTGGCTTCTCCGCTATTTTTTGTTTGTTTATTACGATTATAGATATATATTTATTGATTCCCTTCTTTAGCTGACTGCCTGCTCATATAAGGCGCTCCACTGTTTTTTTGTGAAGCAGCCTTTACACAGCTTCTCCGCTGTTTTATAAACGAATGACATATAAGGCCATCCTTTTTCCTTGCTTCGCCAAGGAAGCAGCCTTTTTATTTAATCCACGGGTTCTCCGCTGTTTTATTGTTCGTTTATTACGATTATTATAGTTCTCTTTATATATCACGTTGTCAGTTCAGCACTCTGGTTGTAATATGACGAAGCTGTGCGAGCTCACTTTTGAGAATGCAATGTATAGTTGTCCAGGAGAAAAGCAATCTTGCCTGAAATCAATGGCAACCTTTTGTAGGGTCTGTCCCTGAGACTTATTACTTGTCATCGCGAAGCAGAGCTTTACTGGAAATTGGAGGCATCTGAATTGAAATGGGAGATCAGAGGGTATAACGGGGATGCAAGGAATACATTGAGTGTGGAGAAACTCTAGAGACAGCGTGTGTATTAACTTGTGGATTTTTCTGGGAGTATTTGGTGGCAGCGTGACAAAGTTGCTTCGGCAAGACCGCGTTAGCTGTGGAGCTCAGCTCGGAGCATATTCTATTCCTTCGTTGTCAATTGTGTAATGCGTTTTTTGAACAGGTTTGATTCATGGAAGTGATCACTCGTACTGCGTTCAGTCAGTTCATGTGAGCTGCTCTCTTGTGTGATGTTGCGATGTCCACGGCTTTATTTAATGTTAGCTAAGACCTGGCACTTAAAAGTTTCCACTACAGTAATTTTAACTCCATTACAAAGTGATCCAAAGTCTCGTTTATACCTCGTGTCTTCTCATTAAACTTGTATCTCGCGACTATGGTATTCGTGCTAGGCATGACAAACGGCAGTGGGAGTGTGTCTATAAACTTAATTTAAACTTACGGTTTACAACATGCTTTGTTTCCGCAGTAGCTGCACTTATGAATATTCTTGTATGCGTTTTTTCTTCAGCGCTCTTTGGAGCTCTTCCTTCTTTTCTACGTACTGCGTTCACAGTCAGTTGACGTGATTACGCGGGAGGCGTGATGATGCGACACGCATCATAGCTGCAGTCTATTACAGTATATGGACAAAAATAGCTTCCAGTTATGATCATTATGCGTAGAATTTCAAAATGAAACCTACCCAACTTTTGTAAGTAAGCTGTAAGGAATGAGCCTGCCAAATTTCAGCCTTCTACCTACATGGGAAGTTGGAGAATTAGTGATGAGTGAGTGAGTGAGTGAGTGAGTGAGTGAGTGAGTGAGTGAGTGAGTGAGTCAGTCAGTCAGTCAGTCAGTCAGTCAGTGAGTGAAGGCTTTTCCTTTTATTAGTATAGATTGTAAAGCACTTTGGCCACAACATTACTATGTTGTTTTAAATGTGCTATATAAATAAATTGACATAGAGTGTACTGGCACAAAAATGGCTGCCATCACATCATTCAGGTGGATGGTAGTTGACCTTCTACCTCTCAACCATCGAGAGTGTTCTAGCATACTGTATTTCAACATGGGAAATATCCACAGCAGAGAAAATCATTGGCTGCTCTCTGACCTCCCAGGAAGGTATCTTCTGTTCCCAATGCCCTTGCAGATCCAAGAAAATAATTAAAAGTCCCTTCCCATCCTGGCCACTCATTGTTCACACCACTGTGCTCCGGCAGTTGGTACAAGAGCATTAACAGTAAAACAAAAACATTTGCAGATAGTTTATATCCTTGGGCCTTCAGAATTTTAAATTTTAAGAACTCGTAGAACTGTTACTCTTACCCGAAGAAGAGGCCTGAGTTGCTTCAAAAACTTGTATATTGTAATCTTTCTAGATAGCCAATAAAAGGTGTCATTTTGCTGCACTTCTCACTACATTGTACTGGTACAATGATAATAAAGGGTTCCTTCCTTTCTCCCCGTTCCTATAATAACTTTGCGCCTTACAGAATGCACAATATCTTAGATAGACAATGTTTTTCTATGTAGGGGGGTTGTGACTGCCACGGACCTTTAGCAGACAGGCAATTGAACCTGCTCATGAACCACAGCTCATTCTATGCCACCTTTGTTGTAAAAGAGACTTTTTCTCAGAGGATTAGTTAACCAAGGTATTACTGTATTTTCAATCATGTAGGATGTTCTATTCCTATCTAATTACATTATTTAAGAATTTCTCACATGCTGTAAAAATGCAGGTAGGGTATATCTGGAGGGCATAATGACGTGTGATACATGGTGACACAATACTATGAAAAAAATCCTTAGCATCGTTGCACAAATCATGCTTTTAATCTATCAGCTTACTAGTGTCTGTTTCCCAAAGTCTATTAAACTATTATTTTTAAAAAGGTTTTGTAGAATACATAATATACAGTATAAAATATTTCTGTAGTCATTCTGTGTGATTCTGTAATAATGGGTGATTTATAGGTTACTACGTATAGGTTACTCTCCAGACTTGTGACCAGATGCAGCACTTTGCTGCTGTGCACTTTGAAATTATTGAATCAGTTCCTATATTTTTGATGCCCTACTTTAAAAAAACTGTTTTTTTATCTTCTTAACACATCAACTACCTCATATTTAACAAACTGTTTAAAGTATATTTAACTTCTTGTAATATGCTACTACTTTAAAAAGTAAATGATACTGATAATACCGTAACACCTGATGAAGCTTCTCTTTTTTGTTTTTTCCCAATTTGACTTCAGCATTACAGTCCGAGTCCTTTTATCATTTGTGTGATGACGAAGCCTCGAGTCCCCTGACTCCCCAGTCAAGATCACCTAATAAAAACTGAAGGCACGACTCCCTCCAGTACTAAGCAATGCTCAAAGAGAGCACAAAGTGGGCGGCGAGACGAACAACTTTAATGTGGAACAGCGAACAGCCAAGGTGGCGTAATAAAGCACCAGCAGGAGGTGTTATAAGTTTTACAGAGCTGTCAAGTAGTTACAGTTCTGCCATTTTTCTTGTACCATAACAGTAGAGTTTATGTAATGTTGTAGGTATTTCTTTTACAGCAAATGTGTACGTCTTCTGTAAATTTATATAAATATGATGATTTTTATATTTAAACAAAAGTAATTATATGGGGTTTATGTGAACACCCTGGTATCATTTCCAAGTTGAGAGATGCTGCTGTTTGTACCTTTTCCATGACACCATTTTTAATGTTTTCCTTAATTTATTTCATGGTGGTCAAGTTTACATCTTTAGTGTTGACAGCACCTTTGGAGAAGAGTTCTTGTTTTGACAGCAGATATACTGTGCTTTGTTTTTCCTCACAACAAATTTGTCTCCTTTAGCTGTGAATCCTGCCTACACGTGGTGTACAGTCGTATGAATTTTGTCACAAAGTCAGACCTGAAAGTAAAAGAAACTATGAGAACTCGTTACTTGCAAGCTGAACTGTCCACAAGAGGGCAGTGTCATCACTCCCAAAACTTCAGTCTGTTTGACAGTTTCAGATCTCCAGCAGGGACTGTTCCGCAATTTTTATGTGCAGCTACTGCTTTGGACCAAGAGAATCATCCATTTGTTTTTAATAGGAGTGTACATTTTTGATTATTGCTCCCCGATGCACTGCTAACAGAGTCTCTTGTCCCAGAATTTATAGTAACCGAACTCCTAAAAAAAACCTTAACATGAAGGAAAGAGACTAAATTACAGAGACTGTAGGTGGCACTTGTGTTTAAGATTCAGCCCTTGTGTAAGCTTTGGCTACTGAAGTCACTTTATCAGAAGAAATAACTGAAAGACAGAATGCTATTCTCTTAGTCTGTAAAGCCTGTATAAATAACTTAGCTGAAAGAATATTAGAGAGAAAGACTATCCTGCTTGCTGTGAATTTATTTAGTGTTGCAATACTTGTTCATTTTTGTTTTTGTAGGGTTTTGTCAGAGTATGAATCTCTCTGGAATATTTCCTTTGCTAGTTGCCGACTCCTTGGTGCTTAATCTTAGCTTAAGACCTGTCTTTTAGTTATTTCTAAAAATGCAGTTTATTCTGCAGGGCTTTATTTTTCTTTTGGCATGTACAGAATATTTTATTTCTTTGATTTTGTTGTGTCTGTTTTTATTTATTTAACTGACTGGCTTCCAGTTGAATAAATTTGTGAACAATTTTTTTTTTTGGTTTCATTGTCAATAAACATGTATATTGTTTCAAGTGTGACCCTAAATTGAATTAAGCAGCTTTGAGAATGAACACATCTGTTTATGTATGTTTGTTTTAAATTTGTTGTCCTCCCGTTTCTGCCAGTTTCCATGTCATGGCTGGGATGACCTCTTTGTACATACCTGGTAGTACAAATGCTCCAGAGCCAGAATGCACCCACTTCATTTGTCTTATATCAATCCAAAGCAAAAGAGTGGCATACTAAGGTAGGATATTCAAAACACCATGACTTCGAACAAGTTTCAACAAACCACGGCCTTCGGTCGACATCCTGCGTGTAACATGGGCATGATTGGCCCAATAGCTTCTTACAGAAATATCCGATATTCCGGCCCTTAACAAGATGATACTACAGTTTGTTGGTGCATGTGTAACAAGCTGCCATTTTGTTCAGTTTAAAAATAATCAACTTAACCAAGCTTTTATCATACCATTAGCCCAAGTCCACAGACTCGTAGTATGTATGATTTAGCTGCTTGCTTGCATTTGAGTTTGTGTAAAGCAGACTTTATCAGTGGCTGATCTGACTGACAGTGGCATTCTTGAAGGCGGAGCTTCGGGTGCACCTCCAGGTCTTTGCCCCAATCAGAATAGAGAAAGAAGCAAATTAGATGGAGAGCAGTTCTTCAGTAGCAGATTGACCAAAACAGAATATTCCTATACTTTAACCCATATGACTGGTAAGACAACGAGTAAAATGCACCTAGCAGCAACATCACCAGGACTGTGTCTTCAAGCAATTTATTTTCTGACAATTCATCACCATATCAGAAGAGGAAGATATTTAACAGCTTTCCAGGTGAGCTCATTTCAATTTTGGTCCAGCACTGATAATTTACGGTTTCTCTAATGCTTCGATCTTTGCAATAATCTAAGTGAAGTGCAAGACGCAAAACCCGTTCATTTTCCTAATTTTAAGTATCGGTTTTAACACAGAAGTGAGGTGTTATGCAGCTCAGGTTGCTATCCTTTGTCATGAATTTGAATCTTGTTTTCAGGATCTGGGCACATGGCATCAGTATGCAGTTGTGAACTGGTCTTTTCAAAAATGAAAAGCAACTATAGAAGTGAACTAAAAGATACAAATCTTTGTAAGGAATTAATTGTCGTGAAGACCAGATTCTTAGATGATATTAACAGTTTGAGCAGGAACAAGTAGTATCAAGTTTGTGACTAGAACATAGTGAAATCGTAGTCTTTTAAAATTGCTTTCTTATTAATTAGCATTTGATAATCACTCTTTAATAGCTTTAATTAAAAAAATGGTTTATAATTAAACCAAATATTGGAGCAAAAAGTTTAAAGTTAATGTCTGTGACTAACATGTGTGCTAGATTATCTGAGTCCGTAGTCTCGCCTAGACTGCCGCTGTATGAGTCATTTTTGACAATTCTTAGAAATTCAGAGTAAATGGTGATGCAGCAAACTTTCCATGAACATGTAGTAACTAGTCATTCAACACATAAGAATCTACCCACATTCCTCTTTTGAGAGCGAGCTGTGCATTATGTTTCCTGAAACTCCAGATTCCAATTCTATGTTGATGATTAAAGAGCACCCCTTCAACATTTGCACATTGCACGCATTAATATAAACGAACAGGGATCAGAAACTTTTGGGGCTGAATCAGAAAAGGCGTATTCTACAGTTCTTATCTAGAAAGTGGCCAAGGATTAGCTCTTGTGTATTAAACTAGGTTTACTGGGTCATTACTGTCACATGTACAGATTACAGTGAAATTTCTACTTACATATGCTAAGCAACATGTCGTCCCTCTTCCATCTTGATCACTGCTTAATAAGCAAACTAGTCTTAAACTCTCTCTCTCCTCTATGGATGCAAAAATTCACAAAAGTCAAGTTATTGTGCAACTTTGAAGTCTAACGACCAACACACCTTTGGAAGTGAATTCTGCCAGCAGTAGTTCTCTTCATATGTCACAATCAAGAAATGGCCAGCAGAATTCTATCCTGGCAGGATGTATCTTAAAGATAAACCAAGTTCTTGCCAGCATTCAACATCAATGACAGGAGAAAACATTACCACTGTGGAGCTAATCATAATTGAAATTTAGTATGGATCAGTTGAATCCATTCTTCATGAACATTTTAACCTCATGGGGTTTAACCCTGATCATCTCTCGGGCTTGGAATTCCATGTTGAAAATGGCTAATCCTAAATGTCTCCCAGGTTAAGGTGCTATGATCCAATGTAAAGTTTTAAGACTGAATAATGCTAATAATTCTGCTGTCGTCTGTTTGAGAACATAATATCATGAATACGCGTTTTGCAACTCTATGATAAATCATCCATATTCATGAAGCAGGGTGGAACCAAGATACAATGGCTTGTAAAAGAGAAGCTGTAAAGCCAGTTTTAGAACAAATTGAAAGTGACCCATTAGTCAAATCGAGCGATAGTGGGGACAATGTGAATTGGTCATCCAAACTGATGCATTCGGCACTGTTCGACTGAACTGCTGCGATTTGCCTAATGATGTCAGTCATGTAAAGCTGCAATGGAGTGTAGTATGTATTTGGGGGAAAAAAAGGCAAAATAATTACAATCAAGTGGAAGGACAAGAGAGTCATTAGTCCTTAAGCACTGTTCACAAAGCAATAGCTGTCAATGTTGTGTCAGGGGAAATGTGGAAGTCACTTGCACTGTAACAGCCTACAGTAACACAATAGATGACATCGCTTGTGTGGATCAGGCACTGCCATTCTACTCTATCATGCTCTGGCAACAGGAAAAAATACATTAAAGTGCAGAAAGAAACACAATTCTACTGTCCTGATTGTGACATCAGGCTGCATGTTGGTTGCAGTTTTAAACCAAATCACATTAAGGATATGTACTAAACATGCATTAGTACAGCAGTGGACACTTACTTCTCCTACTGTATTTATACTGATATTTTCAAATTTGCATGTTTATGTTACATTGGAAAAAAAAATTAAGTGTTTTTAGCTCATTTTTCTTGGGGTAAATGTAATGTTGAGGTGGTTATTTTTCATGTTTTATTTATTTACTTCGTCTATATGTCCCAAGAAGAATCTCAAATGTTTGAATTTGGACTTGAAGAAACTTAAGGAACATGACCTAAACAGAGATGAACACTGCATATATCACTATGACCCAGAGTCCAAACAACAATGAAAACAATGGAAAAATAGTGATTCTTAAACACCAAAGAAATTTAAGGGCCAAGCCATTGCTGGACCATGTGGTCAATACTTTGTGACGGTAAGTGTGTATTCCATATACGTTACGAGAGTCAAAGGTCAATACTGTATTGGCAGTTAGTATGATGATGATTTGCTTTGCCATTTGTGGCAGTCGTTCAAGAAAAACGCAGAAAGAAACCACCTATCTTCTGCTACAAGACAATGCCTCCACCCACACTGCATATGTTTCTAAGGCTGCGCTGGGAAATTGTGGATTTGAAGAAATGTCAAACCCACGCTTTTTTCTTAACTCTGATGTCCTGACCTGGCCTTCCAACATTTCCCCTATTTCTGATGCTCTACCTCCATGAGACGTGCTCCTCCAATGATGAAGTCAAGCTACAAAGGTGTAGCTGTAGAAGCAGAACCAAATGTTCTATTTGACTAGGCACAGAGAAATCTAGTGTATGTTAAAACAAGTGTATTATTGCTCACATGGATTATGTTAAAAAATAAAGCTTTTTGGGTTTGCATTCAGCTTACATATTTACAGTAACAAGACAATCTGTTAAGGCTAGTGCTGTAGCCATGCATACTTAAGCTGCATTCTAGCACTAGATTGAGACTAGCTACATACTAACACTAAATTCTGTAGAAGTGTGTGCTTCTTTGACCTGATGAAGGGAAATGAAAGTGTGTACCAACTTAAACCCCTTGAGAGCTGGTTTAAATGATTTGTGCTGTGGTTACCATTATAAAATGAACTCCTGCATGCATCATAGAAATTGTTACAGACATGAAAATGCACGTATAAGCAGATATATAAACTGGAGAGAGAGAGGAGAGAGGTTAGGAGCACAAGCTGATACAGCACATTGCCGCACCCACCACACGGCAAACCAACTCAGGATCCAGATTAGGACCCTAGTGCAGCCATGCAATGGGTGACACCTCAGCACCACACTAGTTCAGATGGAACCATTTCAAAATATGTCAGTCATAAAACATATATATACTGTAGATACACTGATGAGCCAAAATCATTATGACCACTCCCATATGAAGCAAATGACATTAACTATCTCATAACAAATGAGGAGAGGGATATTAGACAGCAACCTGACATTAGGTACTTGTAGTCAATGGCTTGAATGCAGGAGATATAGGTAGGTGTAAAGACCCGAGTGACTTTAATAAGAGCCCAATCGCTACAGGTAGATGACTGTGATAGAGAATTTCTGAAATGGCAAGGCTCATGGCTCACTCAGTCAGCCAAATGGAGTACCTACTGACAGTAGTCAGAGAAGGGAAAACCACAAGGCAGACAGGACTCATTGTTGCGAAAGGTCAACATGGGCTATCCCGTCTGGTATGAACCAACAGGACTGCTACTATGGCACAAAATCATAGACAATTTTGAAGAGAGCTATGGGAGTACTGTGTCACAACACACCGTGCAATGAAAGCTACTGTGTAGCCACAGGCCAGTCAAGGTACCCATGCTAATTCCTATTAACCACTAAGAACACCTGCAGTGTGAATGCACGTGGTTGGAACTGGACCTTGGTGTGAGAAGTGGTCCGTGGCTTTGTGCAAGTTTTAAATAAATAGCCAACCCGCGGCGTAGCATACGCCGCATAATCAGGCCGCTTTTTAAATGATTTTTGAACCTCAGTCGGTTTCCACGTTGATTTTTCATTGTTCTTTGCGGTTCCGGCTGCTTTTTTTTTATATATATAATCCACCAAGTCACCCGACCATGGGGGGCTTTACAAAGGGCAGGGACGTAATCAGTGCAAGCGTGTGACTCGCACGTACTGGGAATTTCTCGTTCATGGGGAACAATTGGAAGCCACGGTCTCCATCACGAATGGGGTTCAACGGCTTACCCACGCCGGGTAGACACACGTTGATCCATTCAGTGTAGCACGCGTGCAGTACCGGACATACAAGTGCATCACAGACCTGTTAATGCTCAATCTCACGTGGCTGAAAGCCACTTGTCCCTCTAAGAATTTGGATGCCGACCGCTGTTGGGTCGTGTAACTATTTAGCAGGCGGGAGTCTTGTTCGTTTTCAGAAATAACCAGCCAAATCGCTCCACCAACTAAGAACTGCCATGCACCACCACCCACAGAATTGAGAAAGAGCTATCAATCTGTCAATCCTGTTACCCGGTTGGCTGGTTGTAAAGGAACATTTTAAGGATCCCATGGGATACCCCTCGCAAACAGTTTTACACGCCGCATATGGCGATTCACCTCCGCGAGAAACATGCCTCTATTAACAGTCAACGTGGGTCGGAGCTGCATGTGACCTCTACGACAGACAAATATAAATGACGGCGGTTTTTCTGTGTCGTCGCGTCTGAGTTGGTGGGCGTGGCTCTGTGAGTTGTTGTCGTATCCAATGGTCTTGGAGTTGGTGGGCGTGGCTCCTTTCTGCGTGCACCATAGGTGTCTCACTTGTCGGCGGCTTAGTGAATCCACGCCCCTTCCGGCGTGCTTTCCATGGTTGTCTTGCCTTAGTGAATTATATATATAGATAATTGTGGCTGGGGATGTGCGAGTAGCAATTGGGTCCAGGGTTGATTGGGGTGTTTTGCTGATCATACTCACATGTGCAGAGGCACAGGGGAGATAAAAAGGAGCCTACATGGAAGGGCGAGAGCAGAGAAAAAAGGCAGAAAAAAAATAGAGGAAAGAGACAGAGAGAATGGAGGTTAAAATGAGAGGAAGAGAGAGATGACACAGGATGGAGAGAGCCTGAGTGTAAAAGGAGCGAGAGGCAGGTGTCAGGAAGGAGCCTCTGGGTGAGGAGCCTGGAGCTGAAGAAAGGGCACTCCTACTGAGCTACACTGGGGAGTAAGAGCAACCCGCTATGCTGTGTCTCCCAAAGACGCTGAGGGACTGGTGTCAGGAGACGGGTGTACGGCTCAGTGCGGCTCCCCAGGGTTGCTGCAAGCCTGATAATGGGAAAGCAAGCCTGGATTTTAAGGTAAACTGCACCTGTCAGCTGGCTTCTTCTCTTACTGCAAGGTCTGGAAAGGTTAAGGGGATGAGAGGCCATGTTTTAGAGGGAAGCATCACAGCTCACATTTCTTACAAACTGTCTCTGGGTTTTAACCATTTTTTATTGGATTTTTTTTTTTAACTATTTTTAACCTTCACAGATTTCATAAATTTATGGATTATTTATTTATTAAAAGAAGACCTGAAGCACTGCACTAATGAACACTGTTTTACTAATTGACTTCCTGCACTAATAAACACTGTTTTACTAACTGACTTCAAATAAAAGCAGTGAGCGCTTTTTACAACTACCCCTTGCTTTAAGTATGTGTCCTCATTTGCCCAACTCATCTTGGTACATGACTAGCGACAGTTTGGGTTTAAGTGGCTTCTGAAGGTAACAGGGAGCATGGAGCCAACCTGGACCATCACACACAATAGAATAAGGTTGCCTGGCCTAATAGATCCCATTGTCTGTTGTTTCATGTAGGTGCTTGATAACTTGTGCATTGTTAGATGGAGAAGTGATAGTTCTGCCATGATTTATATGATTAAGAGTTCAAGATGTTACCCTGGCTTCCAAATTCCCCAGATCTCAATCCAACTGAGCATTTATGAGATGTTTTGGAACAACAAGTCCAATCCTGACACAGTTTAGGATCTGCTGCTAACATCCTGGTGTCAGATACCACAAGACACCTTTAGAGGTCTTGTAGAATACAAGCCGTGGCGGGTCAGGGCTGTCTTGGTGGAACATGGAGAAGCAATAGCATATAAAGCAGATGGTCATAATGTTTTGGATCATCAGTGTATATCATCTGTCCTGATTTGGACTGAGGTAGAGTGTGATAATGAATCTGCCATACTTAACTCAGTGTCACAGAAAACTTTATGTGATGAAAGTCAAACTGAATATTGATTAATTCAAAACACTCTTATGTGTTGTGAAAAAATAAGAGTCACCCTTATACAGTGATCCCTCGCTATATCACGCTTCGACTTTCGCGGCTTCACTCTATTGCGATTTTTTCTCATACATGCTTACGTCACTACGCATGCGCTTTCTGAGAACTTTTATCTAAGCCCCACGATGGCTCCTAAACGTGATGCTTTTTCTAAGCCTTCTGACAATAAAACTAAGCGCTGGAGGAAGATGCTTACTATCCAGGAGAAGGTGAAACTCTTGGATATGATTAAAGATGGCAATACCCTACAAAAGCCTCCTCACGCATATGAAAAGACAGTGCCAGCAACTGCCTATCAGGATGTTCTTCAGCTGCGCACCCAGACACCCACTGCCTACTCCTAGTACTCCTTCAGCGGCAGAAGACAACAACGCACCTGCTGAAGATACTGCATCACCTCTGAAGACTCTCCTACTGAGCTCGTGCCTTAATAGGTTAGTGGTTGTGTGTAAGAACTGTGTGTGTGTGTGTAATTAAATGTACAGTACAATAATCTACCATATAAAAGCAGTCGGGATTGTCCTTCCATCCCGTGAGTGCAAAGCGTAGCGGTATTCCGCTTATCACAGACTTACTACTTGCGGCTTGAGGTTCTGGTTCATCTTTTTCTTTCTTTTGTGCGTGATGCACTGGAAAAATAGACAAAATCATGTCTCTGGAAATAATTAATGTTGATGGAGTACAAATGCCTAACCGCATAGTAAATATTAGGGGAGATGGTGCTTGCTTATTCTCATCTATAGCTTATTTAGTGCATGAAACTCCGTCTTTAGCGGTACAGATTCGGGCTGACATTGTACGACTTTGGACAGGCACTTGAGGGGATAAAAAAAACTTAGAGTTTTAGGAGATGTTATGAATAGGCGCTTTGATGTTCTCATTCCCTACACTTACATGCCTGATGTACACATGGAGCGCACAAAAATTGAGGATAAAAGTCGGTTGCCTTAAAAGGCGGGTGAGCCTAGTAATATAATGATATTTGTAACGTCTAATATGTCTTATTTTCTCTTATTTTGTCTAATATATTGGGTAATACGAGTGTAATGGTGACTAAAGGGTGTTATTTCATGTCTAGAGGGCTCTAATAATGTTATAAAACGTATTTAGAAGGTCGTAAACAGGTTTTCTATGCTCTAACTGCGAAAATATTTGATTTATAAATAAAGAATCCTACTTCGCGAAAATTCATTTATCACTGTAGAGTTTGGAACGGATTTACCGTGATAAACGAGGGTTCACTGTACAATAAACCATTATTTATTTTCCAGCATTGGCAATTGTTTAAGTAAGCTGAACATAGAAAAATGCAGCACAAAAGTTTTATGGGTGTCCTTCAAGTCTGATATTAAATACCTGGGAGTCCAGCAGGATGAGAAATTGGACTGGACTGCCAATACTGATGCTCTGTGCAAGAGAGGAGAGAGCTGACTATACTTCCTTAGAAGGCTGGCATCCTTCAACATCTGCAATAAGATGCTGCAGATGTTTTATCATACGGTTGTGTCAAGTGCTCTCTTCTACGTGGTGGTGTGCTGGACAGGCAGTATAAAGAAGAGGGACACCTCACGCCTGGACAAACTGGTGAGGAAGGCAGGCTCTATTGTAGGCACGGAGCTGGACAGTTTGACATCCGTGGCAGAGCGACGGGCGCTGAGCAGGCTCCTGTCAATCATGGAGAATCTACTACATCCACTGAACAGTGTCATCTCCAGACAGAGGAGCAGCTTCAGCGACAGACTGCTGTCACAGCCCTGCTCCACTGACAGACTGAGGAGATCGTTCCTCCCACACACTATGCAATTCCATGCTATTCCACTAATTTATTCAATTCCACCCAGGGGGGTAAACACTAACATTATACAAAGTTATTGCCTGTCTGTTATACCTTCATTTTTATCACTCTTTAATTTAATATTGTTTTTTATCAGTATGATGCTGCTGGAGTATGTGAATTTCCCCTTGGATTTAATAAAGTATCTACTTATCTATCTTAAATTTTCCAAGCGTGACCTATATGGAAGTTGTGCTCTAATGAGCAGTTCATACTGTGATGAGACATTCTTTATGAATTTTGTCCAACATCTAATGCATTTTCATATACCTATTATCAATGCTTGTGTGTATAATAGCTGACACATATCAAAATTATCAAGGACTCAACAACTTGTTATTTCAGTAGATTTTCTGTTTTATCTACAAAATTGAAAAAAAACAAAAGGGAACAATGGTGCTTAAAATGCAGCACTAGTAATGTGAAACTAGCTATCCAAATTCTCACAGTTATTTTTCTCTCTGCATATTAATTTTTGTTTCTTCTAATTCCACTTTTACTGAAAATAGAATTTCCAGACAATGCTGCTTCACTCAATGAAGCAAAAATGCAACATTTAAATCCTAAATCTCCTCATTAAAAGTACTCAATATAAATGGCTTCTGTAATAAGACAGCATTAAATTCCTGTTTCAGGATTTTCCACATGATGTTTTACAGTGAATGGTACTTCTACAAACACTTCATGACCTTTACAAAAGCCTCAGAGTGAATAATATTTACAGTAATCCTGCAGTCTGCCTCGCATTGACAGTCCAGTCATGTGGATATGATTTAATGTGGAGTTTTCGAGACCGTGTGATGAGGATGGAAGATTTAATGTGGTGTATATTTCATTACATTGCAAATAATATACACTTTTTTTCCTGCGCCCTTCCCCTTTGAATGTGGGGGACTGCTTAGCGGACATGTAAGAAATACTGATGCATCTCTGTAATTGAGCAGTCGCATGCTCAGCTGACTGTGCAGATGATAAACCCCAGACCACATCAGCATTAGCTGTGGATTAGTTAAAAGAATAAGCCACCCCGAAGTTATAAATATATTTTCATGTTACTTACTCAACTTGTTTGATGATCAAGAAAATTTTAAATCTCATGTTGTAATGGAAGATCAAAATTACTTGAAGAGTCCTCACTTCAGTTGAAAAAGTCTCATGTGACTTGCATTTCCTGGCTTATGATGTGCAATGAAAAAAAAGCCTGTTTTTGTATGTTGTAAGCATACATTTAGATAATGGACGTGAATTATGTGACACGAGTAAGATGGAATTGGTTTTTTTAGTGGATGTTTTTACATAATTTAGGCTGTACAGCATTGGTCACCATTGGTTTGTATTATACTATGACCTTATCTTCATTGGCCATGAAAACATGAGGGTGAAACATTTTTCTCTGTTATCACTACAAAATATGTGGGGTAGGTAACATATTTTTAAGTGGAGTATTTGTCTAAACTTTTTCCTTATCTTGTTCCATTGTTCACTGCGAGAACACTTTGATTACATTAGAACAATCTAGACGAGAACAGGCCATTGGTCCCAAAAAAGCTTGCCAGTCCTGTCCACTTAGTTCCTCCAAAATAACATCGTCTAGTTTTAAAGGTCACTAAAGTCCTACTCTCTACCTCACTACATGGCAACTTATTCCATGGGTCAATGGTTCTTTATGTGAAGAAAAAATCCCTAATATTTGTGCGAAATTTACCCTTAAGTTTCTAACTGTGTCACCTTTTTCTTGATGAACTCATTTTGAAGTAACAGTCTCGATTCACTGTACTATTTCCCTTCATAATTTTACACACTTTAGTATCCTCTTAATCTGCTTTTGTTAACTGTAAAAGGCTCAGCTCTTTAAATCTTTCTCTCTTTCCATCCAATGTAGCCCTGGAATCAACCTAGTTCTTCTTCTTTGGACTTTTTCGCATTTCTGCTATATCCTTTTGTTGCCTAGAGAAAAAAAAATTCTACATAGTACTGCAGATGAGATCTAACCAGTGCGTTATATCCGAAGATTATTGCCTGCTAGTAATAGCATTGACACAAGTATAGGAGTAGCTTAGCCTCAACAAAAAAAAAAAGTTATATATACTGTGATATATATATTATATACATCAGTTTGAAATCTCTTGAGCCACTGGGCACATCTGGGCCTTACCAGCAAGTGAACTGATCACAACCAACTGCTTATTATTGAACTCCATTAACCTGTTTAGAGTATATATGGTGTACTGTATGTGAATGAACAGAACTTAAGATTTTTTCAATGCAAATCCCTCTCTTCTTTCTCTTTGTGTTCACTTGAAGATATCCTCTGGGGCACGTTTTCCTGTCAATTCCAATTCAACGTAAAGTGTTACATGAGCTTCGGCCGAAAATCTCTCCTCTGACATTGCTGAATACAACCAGTTGTTAATCAAACTCATCACAGGAAAAAATACTTTCTCAAGTGGCAATTCCATTGAGCAAACCAAGGGACAGCTATACAAGCTTGTAACAATTAGTATAATATCTCACATTCACAGACCATCTGCTTGAAAGTACAGTGGAACCTCGGGTCACAAACGTCTCAGAACACGTAACAATCGGGTTACGACCAAAAACTATGCCAAACTTTTGCATCTGTTCACAACCACACACTCGGGTGACGAACAAGCCAGTTTCTCTTCCGGTTTGTACACGCCAATGATTTCCACACATGTTCAGTCTCTCCCTGTACATTGTTCTAGGTCAGACATGCCATTAAAGCAGCTGATGTTGCAAAAGGAGTTACAGCGTTAACCAGGCAGAGGCTTCAAGTGCTGGAAGAGATGGAAAAACTGTTTACTAGTGTCGCTGAACGAGAAGCAACTTGCAGGGGATAGCGTAAGCGAGGCGATGTTATGCGAGAAAGCCAGGAAGATTCATGGTGATTTGCTGCAAGGTTAGTTTTTTTGGTTGTTTATGCTTAGTTTTTGTATCAATTAAAGATTTTTCAAATTTTCATTTTTTTTCCCTGTGCTTTAAACTCTTTAAAAAAAAAAGTGTTTACAGAGCGCGGTTCGTAAGGCTATAGCGTGAACTCTTGCAATGTTAGTTTTCTCTATTCAAGGTTTTCTCAGTGTTATTCAATGTTTTTACATTTAGTTTACTATTACACTGTGCATTCTATGGTATAACTAACTATTTTTGTGCTTAAAAATCTTAAAAATATATATTTACATACAGTTCGCACGGTCTGGCACGGATTAATTGTATTTACATACAATCCTATGGGGGAACTTAGTTCAGGTCACGACAAAATCGGGTTGCGACCAGAGTTTTGGAACGAATTACACTCATGACCCGAGGTTCCACTGTATGTCCATTTCAGAAGGTAAAAGACCAGTATTGCCAAGGAATTACTCAGCAAAGGTTCAGCATTGCGCATGTCACATCTTAAAATTCCATCACAGGCATCTGCAATTGGCTACAATTCTATCGAAAACTGTATTTCTGAATTACTAATAATAAAGTTTATACTGGGAATGAAAACCTATTGAGTGTACTTCACACCGTCTTTCCTTGCACTTTCTTCAGTGGTCTCTCTCGGGCATAGTGTTGTTTTGATGGCGTGGTCAGTGAATCTGGCAGGTACATGGTGTTTACATTTCGAAAGCTCTGCTTCTGCCACTGCAATGAAATTGTGTGCAGAGAAATCATTGATGTCTGCCCATACTGCACTCATCTATCAATCTTCAGCTTTTGCCACTGCAGTTAGCAAAGGCAAAAACTAGCTGTCACCTTAATGACTGCTAAACTGTGACTTTTTTGAATAATAATAACCATGCCCGCTTCTCCCAGGTGCAATATGAAAACACAAATTTTTATAAAAAGTTTTTTTTTTTTTAACAAGAAAATTTACCTAAATAAACAAACGTATAATAGGCTATTGTTTGACGAAAATCAAGTTTTTTGTGTAATGAATTTAAGTTTGGGAGGCCAGCCCCCGTTTAAGCCCTTGATAAGCTTACATCAATGGTCACAAGTACAGAGTATAAGTGATTTTTTTACTTGCATATTGAACCAATGTGGACATAATAAACTTGACAACTATGAGGAGTCCATTCAGTCCAAAAAGCTTTTTTGGTTAGCTAATATCTATGTTCTCCCATGTTGGCACTGTTCAGCAGCATGATTAACTTCATTAGGCTATATGCGCACGGTACTGCTGACGTATTTCTGGTGAAATCTCAGCCAGCTCAGTCACTTCTTTTGTCTTTACTGCACTTTGGGATTTTTGTTTAGTGGCGACAATGTCCAAGAAAAAGAAGTTTCAGTGTACAGATAGCTCTACAGATGTGAACTATATCGGTTCCCCATAGCAAGATGTTGCCACCACCATATTCAACTGTAGATCTGGTGTTTCTTGTGGCATGGGCAGTGGTTTGTTTTACACCACACATTCTGCACCTCTTTGAAGTCTGAGAAAAAAGTTCTATTTTGGTTTCATTTGACCATAAACCCTTCTCCCCACATTTAACTGGAAAAACGCCATATGTGCTTTTATGTGGACCATCTTAAGGCTTCTTTCTTGCCACCCTCCTGTAGAGGACTGTTTAATGGAAAGCTCTTGAAACTGTGGACCCCTGCACCTTCACTCCAGTTTCAGCCAAAAAGCATTGCAAACATCTGAGAGTGACGGTTGGATTTTCAGTTTCCTCTCTCACCAGTTGATGTCTAACTCTGATGTTCAGTCTTGTGGGACGGCCTGTTCTAGTAAGAGTCAGGGTGCTGTGATGAACCTTCCACTTTCTGATGATGGATCCAGCAGTGCGCAATGGGACATTCAAACTCTTGATATTTTTATAGTCCTTTCCTTCTACCTTTTGCATTTCAATAACTTTGTTTCTCACATCAGCAGAATGCTCCTCTCTCTTCATTTTTTTAGTGACTGTCCACCAAAGACTACGGCCCCTATGAAGGGTGTTTTTTATATCCAGAGAGAAAGTAGCACCTCATTATGTTTAATATGACTGTCAAATCTCTGCCACCTTTGTAATTAATTTGTCATTGGTGTAAACCTGGAGCTTCCAAAGCACAACTGCAGAGGTTCAAACACTTATGTAAACACTAACTTTCACTAAACATTATCTTCAATTAAATGTCTACATAAAATACTTTATTTTGACTTTGGAAATGTTTTGTTACAGCATAAGAAAAAATACGGAATGAATAAATATGTGTACAAATATTTTGTCTTGCATAAAATTATGACAACTTTCATGGGGATTGAATACTTTTGCACGCCACAGTATGTTTGTGAAATGGTTTGGTGGTAATTATTTTTAAGTTTGGTGCACATTCAGCTGCCTTTTTATTCACTACTAGCTACTGTACATCCAGTATAAGCTTGCAGTCAGCTACTTACTCAGAAACCAGCTTCTTCTTCTATATTAACAGCAAGGCAAAATATTCTACAGTGTGTACATTAATCAGCAAACTGATCCATTATTTGAAAAAATAAATATTCGAGATTTTCAACCAAAACTTGAACAGGTTGAAAATGTTAAACTCAACTTTAACAATGGAATCTGTCCTGGACAAGTTTATATTATGTCAAATAACATACACGTTGTAGATGTGCAAGCATTGTGGCGTAGTGTTTAAGACTGCACTTTTAAACTGAGTTCATGGGTTCAAGTCCTGATAATGACACCATGTGACCATAAACAAGTCACTTCACCTGTCTGTGCAGCGCGGGGGGCATTGGGCGAATGGAACCAGTAGTATCTAAATGTCGTATGTTGGATAAAGGCGATAGTAAATGTAGAATATTTAGCCTTCAGAATTAATAACTGGTTTCAAAAATTGTGTAAAAAGGTACTGTGGCTGGGTGCGAGCAAATATGATCCTGGAAGCAAATAAGAAGATGGCCCAATACGTACCTGTTTTGATTTGGGAAAATGGTTCAGGGGATTAAAACATAAGTAGGCAAAAATCAGAGAGAAGAGGTCCGATACTTCAATAAAATTTACTTATTCAATTATAACATGTAAATACATATGAATAGTATAATGCAGTAACAATAGATTATAGAAACAAATATATATATGTATATGCTTACAGTAATATATTTAAAGAAACAAACCTATGCTTACAGTAATATCAAAGGACTCAGAGCCATCATCCTAGACCAGTAGACTGAGGGAGCCCACATGTCAGTCTCGTCAGAGGATCAGCTCATGTGCCTGTCAAGGACCGGGCGATGCGCGCATTCCCCACGGTTGAGCCTCCGAAGAAACTGAGGGCGGAACCTTCCCTTATATACTAATTAGGTGTCCTTGCCCAAAAGCGGCCTACGTGGAAGCAGTGTATGCAGAAGTGATCAGTTTCTCACACCCCCTCCTTCCACGGGACACGGCGCTATGTTTTTCTTCTACTTGGCCTTGAGACTAGTGCTTGATACCAGAAGACACAGTAATATGCTTACATGTAAAAAAAAAGGCTTCTCGAAGTGAAAAACAACTCCTTACATAGCCTTGGCTGTATCTTTAGAACATTTCCCGGCTGTTTTTCCCAAAACATTAGTTTCTATAGCTGATTCTGCGCTGAAGCGATCAACGCCCATCTGCTCTCTTTATTTCACCTTTACTTTTTACAGAGAAAAATCCTTCCATTACAGTACCTAACTTCAGCCTTGTGTTCATTACAGACTTTGTTAAATAGTAATAATTACCACCAAGTCCTTTCACAAACGTATTGTGCAGAAAAAAATATATAGTGCGTCTCCTAGACGCTTCTCTTTACACTCCATGATTCTACCGGCCCCTGAGGTCTAGTGATGGGTTGTTCTTGAATGATTCGTCAATTTGAACGAATCTTTAATGTGACTCGGGAAGAACGCGTCTCGTGGGAGTGACTCGTTCAGTCGCGCATGCACATTTGCGCAACTTCCTAGTTTCTGTATTGGAATAAGCTTAACCAACTTAGTCTGAGCCGGAAACAGAATTGATTAGTTCATCTCTCGAGTCTTCAGGTTCGAGTCATTCGTTCATTACGTGACAGCCCCATAAGCTTAACCTAGTATGCAGTCTGAGCCGGAAAGAGAATTGATTAGTTCATTCCTCGAGTCTTTCGAGTCGTTCGTTCTTTTGTCACGTGACCACTTACCGGCTCAGTACCTAGTCAAATCCATCCATCCATCCATATTCTAACCCGCTGAATCCGAACACAGGGTCACGGGGGTCTGCTGGAGTCAATCCCAGCCAACACAGGGCACAAGGCAGGAATCAATCCTGGGCAGGGTGCCAACCCACCGCAGGACACACACAAACACAACCACACACCAAGCACACACTAGGGCCAATTCAGAATCGCCAATCCACCTAACCTGCATGTTTTTGGATCGTGGGAGGAAACCGGAGCGCCCGGAGGAAACCCACGCAGACACGGGGAGAACATGCAAACTCCACGCAGGGAGGACCTGGGAAGCGAACCCGGGTCTCCTAACTGCGAGGCAGCAGCGCTACCACTGCGCCACCGTGCCGCCCATGCCTAGTCAAATACTAACGTAAAATTCCATTTGTTGTATGTTGGATCATATTTAGAAATTATCATAAAATTATCAAAAATATCTAAAACGCATTTTCTTATTAATAAAAAAGGTCTGTCAATTTCTGTCACTATGACTTTGTTACTGTTTCTTGAGGATCTGTGGTGTGTTATTTTATAAATAAATAATCCTGTTACAAATAAATTATTGATTAATTATTGTGATTAACATTTGTGTAAGCAGTAGATGTGTTAGGGAGGTAACAGGTAACATTTTAATTATATTTTGCTAAAATGAACGAAATGACTCGAAAAAAGATTTTTTCATTTTGCTGAACGAGACTCAAAGGTCCGAGTCGGTAAAATGATCCGAACTTCCCATCACTACTGAGGTCCTGTTTCTTGCCCTGCCCATTTCTGCTGAAGATCACGTGAACAACCAATATAGTTCACACGCTGAACCGATATAGTTCATACACAGAGTTGCGATAGGGTGCGCACGCCTAACCAATATGTTTCATACGCGAAACTGACATGGTGCACACATACAACCAATAGAGCTCAAGCGCAAAATCGACAGGTTACCCATATGAAACCAGTATAAGACGTGCATGAAACCAATATAGTGCATACGCAAATCCATTGTTAGACCGACACAGAACACAAGCCAATATAGTTCATACGCAAACCAATAACATGCAAGCGTAAACCAATGCAGTTCACTCACAAACTAATAACAAATCGTACTGGAACCAGTGATATACACACGCATTCAATATAGCTCATATGGAAACCAGTGATATGCACGTACAAATGGATAATATACGGACACGAACCATCCATCCATCCAGTTTCCAACCCGTTGAATCCAAACACAGGGTCACGGGGGTCTGCTGGAGCCAATCCCAGCCAACACAGGGCACAAGGCAGGAATCAATCCTGGGCAGGGTGCCAACCCACCGCAGTGCATGCAAACCGATAGTAAATATTCATAAACCTATAGTGTTCACACATAAACCGATAGATTACACACAGAAATATATGATTTATGGCCTGTTTGGCCCCTCATAGTTTGGCATTCACTGTTTTGCTGGCTCAGACAGACATTCGCTTTTTTACAAGGTAAGATGTCTGGCAGATTCACTTTGATATGCATTAAGCTTACATACATATTGAGCTGTCCCTGAATAAAGTTTAACTGCTAATTATTTAAGTTCAGTTATTTTTTAAATAAAATTAATGTAATCACATATTTGTCCCACATAAGTTCATAGTAGACAAAAGTTTTTTAACACGTCTGGATCTTACCTTCGTAATTGTGGATGTAGCTTGAAGCCCTTCTCCTGACGTTTAGCACAACGTTTGAATAATACAACTTACTTCGTTTACCGTGGGCACGTCTTGATGCGATCGGGTGAAAAACGCCATTGGGGGAGTCCGTTTAGATATGAGCGCCGGAAGTGCAGCGGCTGGTTGGCGTGGAAGGCGGAAGAGAGTGTGCATAAAGCCCAATTATCACCCACCTGCTGGGCCACAGTACCGGCAGTGCGTACATAAATGACAGCAGTGGCGCCTGTAATGCTCAGTGAAACCAAGGACGCGAAGGCAACACTTGGTGAGTTTAATAACAAGCAAAAAAATACAATAGGAGGCTTCCACAAAACTGACTACTCCTTACATTACCGCTTGCCCCTGACTCCGTTTTCATACTGTATGTGCACCAGCTTTATACATAGCAGATGTGCTGACCTACCACTACGCACAAAATAGTCCAAGGCATTACAGCTCCCATCTTATGTCGTTCGTGCTGTTCACTTAATTTAATGTGCTGTAACAGGTCCCCTCTTTGGGTGTGTGAAATGTAAACGAACAGGTGCCTCTCGGAGCAGATTCACTTAAGGGTTGCTTTCCGAATAGCGTACAGTCCGCGGCCGCACTCTCCATTTAAGTTCAGTAAGTTATGCATCCCGTTCTCCCACGCAAAGTCAGTTTTACGAGCGGATGGTGGCAGACACTTAGACTCCAAGAGTGCCACTTAGGATTACTTTTCAGTCTGTTGTGATCGGATGCACAGGTTTTTTGGGCACATATCCACTTTTTCGGTTCCTTTGCATCAAGTTGGGGCATTGTAAGAACCGTTACCTTAATAATAGTAAGATGTGCCTGCGAATCTGAGCGCAAACGTAACGTTAAGAGGCAGTGAAGCTAACTAATCCGTAGGCATTAACATTGAACAAATTAGAGTGGTTTACTCTTAAAAACTATCATCCTTTTTTTGTTGACCGTTCGCTTGATTTTGAAGTTTCAGTTAACCCAAACGGTTGGTTTCTTAGTAGAATTTAAAGTTATGTTTTGATATTTTTCCGTTAAATTAGTTGTACTAGCTATTCATGGCGCTGAAGAGTGCAGACGGGATACATGTTGATCAGCTCATTCATTGCATGCCTGACGATAATGACACTATAAAGTAAATTTTAGTATACTGTATTCCTATTTGCTCCATTTTCAGAATGTTACAATTTTAACTGCTGCATAAATGAACCTACCTATTACTGCCCACAAGGTGGTGCTGTTACTCCAACAAGTAATATCCTCCCTAGAAGCATACACAGCATCTGAACCGTGCTAGTAAGATGCTTAGAGAGATTTATACATTTGTGTTGCCTACAGCTGGGGTTTTCAAGTTTGCTCCTGGAGGCCCATTGTGGGTGCAAGTTTTCACCCAAGCCAATTTTTAATTAGTTTCCTCAATCATTTAAGCAAGTTTCCATTGCATAGTTCCTATATTTTCATGTGTACAGAACTTACCTGTGCAAGCAGGGTATGCTGAATGACTGCTACATAAAACAAGCTTTTGTGTTTGTTAAATGAGAATACATTGTTCTTTTTAAGTTGCTGTTAAGATGTTATTCTTAATTTATAATATATATATATATATATATATATATATATATATATATATATATATATATATATGTATATATATCAAATCACAGCACATCACTTTTTCCACATTGTTATGTTACAGCCTTATTCCAAAATGGATTAAATTCATTTTTTTCCCTCAGAATTCTACACACAACACAACACAACAAAAAAACTTTACTTGAGGTTTTTGCAAATTTATTAAAAAAAAAAAAAAAATGAGAAAGCACATGTACATAAGTATCCACAGCCTTTGCCATATGAAGCTCAAAATTGAGCTCAGGTGCATCCTGTTTCCCCTGATCATCCTTGAGATGTTTCTGCAGCTTCATTGGAGTCCACCTGTGGTAAATTCAGTTGATTGGACATGATTTGGAAAGGCACACACCTGTCTATATAAGGTCCCACAGTTGACAGTTCATGTCAGAGGACAAACCAAGCATGAAGTCAAATTGTCTGTAGACCTCTGAGTCAGGATTGTCTCGAGGCACAAATCTGGGGAAGGTTACAGAAAAATTTCTGCTGCTTTGAAGGTCCCAAAGAGCACAATGGCCTCCATCATCAGTAAGTGGAAGAAGTTCAAAACCACCAGGACTCTTCCAAGAGCTGGCCGGCCATCTAAACTGAGCAATCGGGAGAGAAGGGCCTTAGTCAGGGAGGTGACAAAGAACCCGATGGTCACTCTGTCAGAGCTCCAGAGGTCCTCTGTGGAGGAGAACCTTCCAGAAGGACAACCATCTCTGCAGCAATCCACCAATCAGGCCTGTATGATAGAGGGGCCAGACGGAAGCCACTCGTTAGTAAAAGGCACATGAGAGCCAGTGACGATGCGGGTTCTCTTCCATGCTCTCCTTGTCCATTTGGGAACCCTAAACCCAATACCGTCGATAATCTCACCGAGATGAGTAGACAAATGGGGACAAATCTCTCAAAGCCAGAGGATATATTCCAAAAGTGAAAAAGTGCTTTATTTAAAACAATCAAAAACAAAGTGCAGTGCTTCAAGTTCCATAAATAAATTCATAAAAACAAGGGTCCAGTGGGGTTAAAAAAACCAACAATAAATAAATCCTTTAAAATCTGAGGTTAAAAATGTAGAAGTTAAAGATGCAGTCTCTCACTCCCTTGTTATTCTCTGGCCCACCTCCATCACTCTCTCCCCGGCTCACCATTACTCGCAGCTGTGGAGACCCAACAGCCACGAGCTCCTTCTTTCAACCTCCGTCTTGGCCTCCAAGCGGACGTCACTGCCAGACCAATGAGGTTGGCTCTCCTCCCGTGATCTTTCGTGCACCTGTAGTGGCTCCTCAGATCCAACGGGATGACACCTCTCCTGCTCACCCCACTCGCTAGTTGTCAGTGGGGCGAACTAGCCCCAGAGCGCTTCGGCCAAACATTCCTTAGCGGGGCCCCAGCTCGTGGTGTCTCCTTTATAGGTGGCCAGATCTTCCCACCTAGACTGACTATTCCCAACTTTTAACCTCATTTTTACATGCTCGATCTCTCTTTTTTCAATGATTTTTCCCCCCTCTGGTGTACCTTCTTTATATACACATACACCTCTGCCTCTGTGGGCACAGCGTCTTAATTACACACCACAGGAAGCCAATGAGGCAAATAAGAACGACCGCACCCACACGTGCAGGTGCAACTCGCTCCAATCACCTCATTAACTCCCCGCGGTCGTGCAATCGCACCCACGGAGAACGACACGGCTATACAGATTTAAAAACCCGACCTTTTTTTCGGAAGCCGCAGACCCGCTATACCACACAGCCCACCTGGAGTTTGCCAAAAGGCACCTGAAGGACTCTCAGACCATGAGAAACAAAATTCTCTCGTCCGATGAGACAAAGATTGAACTCTTTGGTGTGAATGCCAGGCGTCACGTTTGGAGGAAACCAGGCACTGCTAATCATCAGGCCAATACCATCCCTACAGTAAAGCATGGTGGTGGCAGCATCATGCTGTGGGGATGTTTTTCAGCGGCAGGAACTGGGAGACTAGTCAGGATAAAGGTAAAGATGACTGCAGCAATTTACAGAGACATCCTGGATGAAAACCTGCTCCAGAGCGCTCTTGGCCTCAGACTGGGGCGACGGTTTATCTTTCAGCAGGACGACGACCCTAAGCACACAGCCAAGATATCAAAGGTGTGGCTTCAGGACAACTCTGTGAATGTCCTTGAGTGGCCCAGCCAGAGCCCAGACTTGAATCCGATTGAATATCTCTGGAGAAATCTTAAAATGGCTGTGCACCGATGCTTCCCATCCAACCTGATGGAGCTTGAGAGGTGCTGCAAAGAGGAATGGGCGAAACTGGCCAAGGATAGGTGTGCCAAGCTTGTGGCATCATATTCAAAAGACTTGAGGCTGTAATTGCTGCCAAAGGTGCATCGACAAAGTATTGAGCAAAGGCTGTGAATACTTATGTACATGTGATTTCTCAGATTTTTTATTTTTAATAAATTTGCAAAAACCTCAAGTAAACTTTTTTCACGTTGTCATTATGGGGTGTTGTGTGTAGAATTCAGAGGAAAAAAAATTATTTAATCCATTTTGGAATAAGGCTGTAACATAACAAAATGTGAAAAAACTGATGCGCTGTGAATACTTTCTGGATGAACTGTATATGTGTATATATATATGCATTGTCAGGGATGCCAGGGGCCATGACCCGGCCGGGACGCCATGAGGGACCGGATGTGGGTCTGCGCCCACCCTGGATCACGTGGGGGTCACCTTCATGGTTGCTTTGGGGGCCACAGGTTCAGGGCATGGAAGCCCCACCCTGTAGGGGCCCGTGGTCACTGCCAGGAGGCGCCCCAATGCCTTGGGGACCTGTTACCTCAGCACTTCCGCCACACCAGGAAGTGCTGGGGGGAAGATTTAGAAGGGCACCCGGAGAGCTGCCGGGAGAACAGCCGGCACTTCCGCCACACTGTGGTGTGGCCAACGAGGGAATGCCGGGAGCCACCTGGAGCTCGTCTGGGACAGGATAAAAGGGGCTGTCTCCCTTCATTCGAAGCTAGAGTCGGGTGGAAGAAGGACAAGGCAAGAAAGGAGAGTGGAGGCGGGCCGAGAAGAAGGCATTTGTGGCCAGGAGTGTGATTGTTGGGGTAATTGTGCACTAAATGGACTGAGTCAGTGTAACTTCATTGTTGTAAATAGTTTGTAAATAAACGTGTGGTGGTGATTAAGAACATATAATGTATGTATGTGTGTGTGTGTGTGTGTGTGTATATATATATATATATATATATATTGTGGTCCCCGGCGGGCTGGAGCCCGTCCCGACGCCAGGAGGATGTGAGGAGGGCTTGTGCCTCCTCCAGACCGTGAGGGGGCGTCCGTCCTGGTTCTGTTGGGGACCACGGGTCGAGGGCATGGAAGCCCTACCCTGTAGGGGCCCGTGGTCACCGCCAGGCGGAGCCCCAATGCCGGTTTATCCCGTACGGTCCTCGGCTGGGGCTGGAGCCTGGCCGGGGCGCTTTGGAGGACCGGAGGAGGGCGAGTGCCTCCTCCAGACCGAGTGGGGCGGCCGCCCTGGTTATGCAGGGGCTCGGGTACAGGGCTTGGAAGCCCAGCCCTGTAGGGACCCGTGGCCACCGCCAGGCGGCGCCCAGTGCCTGTTTATTCCGGGAGCCCGCACTTCCGCCACACCAGGAAGTGCCGGGGAAGACGACAGGGACGCCGGACGGCTTCCGGCGCAGCCGGCATTTCCGCCACACGGGGGTGTGTCCGCGGGAGATTGCCGGGGAGCAGCTGGAGCCCATCCGGTTCCTATAGGCGCCTCCCTCCAGTCGCTGACAAGAGTCGGGTGGAAGAGTGGCAACGCCTGGAGGAGGAAGGAGGCGGTGGGAAGAAAAGAGAAAGTGAAAGAAAAGAGAAGGAGAAAAGAGAAGGCATTGAGGGCCTGGACTAAGGAGTATTGGGGTTGGTGAGCAGAGTTATATAAAGGAATAATGAAAAATAAACCAGTGTTTGTGGGTGACATTGACGGTTCGCCTGTCTGTGTCCGGGGCGAGGTTCACAATGGCGCCCAACGTGGGGCCCTCTGTCTGTGCCAAGACGGGGACCCCAAAATAAAAATTTTGTGAACGGCCCGGAGCAGCAGGCAACCCCGCACCGGTTTCGAGGGTGCGAGGTGCTCACGGCTCCCGAAAGACGCGAAATTCCCCAGATCGCCACCGGAATGCGGTCGGATGCCTACCTGGTGCGGCAAAACTTCAGTGGACGCTGCAGGGTACAGCGGTCTCCTGTGTGGCTGCTGCCCAGGAAGACGTCCGGACGGCGTGGCGTATGTGAAGTCCATGCCGGGCGGGTGCCTCGTCAGAAGGAATCCGGGACGTAAGGTCCCTGCTTGCCGACGGTCGGCCCGGAGGGCACATCAGAACTCGCGCTTAGCAGGCAGGAGCTTCCCGGTCCAAACGGAGGGCAATCGCACGCCGATCCGCGGCGCTTTGTGGTCACCACGACGGCGAAAGAATCTGCCATGGAGAAGGCACTGCAACCCGAAGAGCCAGAATGGCGTCGCACCAGGAGTAGAGGAGCCAAGATGGCCGCGGACCGAAATTCTTCCCTGAGACGGGCACGGATTGGACGGGTGTCTTGTGTGCCCGCCAATGATTGTATAGAGGCGGACCAGGGAACGCCCATCTCGTGCCAAGGAGAGACCCGATTGGGCTGGAGAAGCCTCACAGGAAGCAGGCGGCTAAGACTGACAAGCAGGTAGGTCAATCGTCAACTGACTTTCTGTGCTTGTCAATGTTGCAGGTGCTAGGTGCCATCCAGGCTGAACTGCTAAGTCTGAAGGAGACGGCGGGCTGGCCAGTGACGCCAGAAAGGCGCGACGCTGAATTCTTTGGACGGACTGGTACCGCGGAGACGGTAAGTGGAATCGACTCCATACAGCATAAAGGAAAGCCCACCGAACTCGGCCGTGATCCAATGAACGGTATCAAGTAGGGGCTGTCCGACACTGCAGGCGCCGGTGAATTCTGTATGCAAGGGAGGGAGTGAAAGCGAAAGGGTTAGCAGGACACGGGCTGATGAGTGCCCTGGGTCCTAGCCCGATACCCCAAGCCTGCAACAGTCTCCGTCGCTCTATAGGGACGCAAACCGACAGGGTCTGTACCTTTCCCATAGGCAGACTCAAGCCGTTATAGGCCCCAAAATAAAAAGGGGAATCGAGGGTGAGTGCCGATTTCCCGATAGGCAAGGTCGCCCTCTGTGCGGGCAGAGGAGATCCCTGGGCGGCTGGGCGGGCTGCCTGCGAGAGCGTGCCGCGCACAACGAGCGGACGGGCATGGAACCTGCGACGGAGGACTTCAGCAGGCAAGTCAGGGGCCGCCGGAAGGGGCGGGAGCACTGCCGGTACGGAGACCGGCAGGGCACTCGGGTGAGTGTCCTGGCAGTGCTTCTGGCCCTCTTTTCCTTTTTCACAGGCACGAAGCCCGACGAGCGCTGGGGACGACGTCGCCAGGGACCTGCCCTCCTGAAACGGGGGCCCGCTGGAGAGCTCCACGCCGGGAGGCCAATAGTGTCCCGCTGCGGGAACAGCGGGCGAGAGCGGCGAGACCATGGGGCACGCTTGCGCCGGAGGGGTGCCGAAGACGGATGTCCCAGGGTGCCGTGTTGGGCCCTGGGGACATAGTAGGACCCTCACCGGGACGTGCTGCCCTTCGGTTGTGCCGCTCGACCCACGGTCCTCGCTAGCGGTGGGCACTGTGGTCCCCGGCCGGGGCTGGAGCCCGTCCGGGACACCCAGGAGGATGTGAGGAGGGCTTGTGCCTCCTCCAGACCGTGAGGGGCGCCCGCCCTGGTTCTGTTGGGGACCACGGGTCGAGGGCATGGAAGCCCTACCCTGTAGGGGCCGTGGTCACCGCCAGGCGGAGCCCCAATGCCGGTTTATCCCGTGCACGGTCCTCGGCTGGGGCTGGAGCCTGGCCGGGCGCTTTGAGGACCGGAGGAGGGCGAGTGCCTCCTCCAGACCGAGTGGGGCGGCCGCCCTGGTTATGCAGGGGCTCGGTACAGGGCTTGGAAGCCCAGCCCTGTAGGGACCCGTGGCCACCGCCAGGCGGCGCCCAGTGCCTGTTTATTCGGGAGCCCGCACTTCCGCCACACCAGGAAGTGCCGGGGAAGACGACAGGGACGCCGGACGGCTTCGGTGCGCAGCCGGCATTTCCACCACACGGGGTGTGTCCGGGAGATTGCCGGGAGCAGCTGGAGCCCATCCGGTTCCTATAGCAGCGCCTCCCTCCAGTCGCTGACAAGAGTCGGGTGGAACGCCTGGAGGAGGAAGGAGGCGGTGGGAAGAAAAGAGAAAGTGAAAGAAAAGAGAAGGAGAAAAGAGAAGGCATTGGAGGGGCCTGGACTAAGGAGTATTGGGGTTGGTGAGCAGAGTTATATAAAGGAATAATGAAAAATAAACCAGTGTTTGTGGGTGACATTGACGTGTCTGCCTGTCTGTGTCCGGGGCGAGGTTCACAATATATATATATATATATATATATATATATATACTAGCAAAATACGCGCGCTTTGCAGCAGAGAAGTAGTGTGTTAAAGAAGTTAAGAAAAAGAAAAGGAAACATTTTGAAAATAACGTAACATGATTGTCAAAGTAACTGTTTTCTGTATTTGGCGGCAGCGTCACAAAGTTGTTTTCGGTAGCTGCATCAGAAAATGTACCACGACGTCTGACATGCCTCCTTTTTATTGTTTTCTCACAGCTTGGATTGCTGCTGTCATAATGGGTTTGAGTCTATATATATATATATATATATATATATATATATATATATATATATATTAGGTTAGCTAAAAATTGCTGTACTCAATTAAAGGCAACAATCTCTTGCTGATTGTGAAATTGGCAGGAATGAAATTGGTGGACCCAGGACTGAACTTGAAAACCCCTGACCTCCAGAATGTGTGTGGTAACACCTAAAGTGTTACATTTGATGGCTTTTTTAACAGTATGATTAGCAGGAAGTCAAGCTGTATCATACTGTTACACTTGACCATAGTTGTCACTGACACAAATATAGCTACAAAATAAGGAGCTAATTACAACTTACTTTAATAATAATTATGATAATGATAATAATACATCAAATTTAGATAGAACATTTCCTATGCTCAAGGCATTTTATCTACAGGAAGATTTATATTGATGATCAAAATGTTGAGAAGGGGTTCTCAGATTTAGCCTTGGGTGTCGCCTTGTGTCTTTTTTGTTGTAGTTAGTTTCACAGTGAGTCATTTTACGTCTAATTTATCTTATTTAATTAGCTGGCCTTTTTAATAAACTTCAGTAGTTTGTGATGTACATTTGTAATGTTTGTATTTTTCCCATAGCCTTTAATCCTTAACTCTTTTGAAAATTTCCTATGAATTCACCTTTTTCCGTGACACTTACTCACTAAATAGTGACAATCAATGATGTGTAGAGTAGGCACCATGGGAAACAACATTGAATACTGAAAGGCTGCAAATACTTGAGTTGCATACTGACTATTAGTAAACCAGTAATGGCACACTGTACGAATACACTTGACTTGAACATTCATAGTTTTCGTACTCTTTCTCTGTACATTTAATATTCATTTGCTCAGAGGCTGAAGCGCTTGCTGCTTCCTGAGCAGCTCTTCTTTTCTCCACCATAGCGGCCCGCTTTTTCTCTTCTTTCGTTGGCATCTTTTCTAGTTTAAACTGATTTAAATCAGTGTTTGTGTTGCAATTACTGAAGAGGTAGGGGAAGTGACGGCGAAAGTGGTAGGGACAAGAACAGCGCCCGTATGCATACGCCACATGGCGGCCCTGCTGGGAGTTGATTTTGCAATAAAATAAAATACAATAAAAAAAGAAATAAGCTTGGAGGTCAATCATCACCCCTAAAGCGGATAGTAGACGTAGATGTAGTAGATGTAAACATACAGAAGCCCAGAGAATGTGGGAACTTGACCGAACTGAAATATGAAATCTTTCTTCTGGAGCTGTGAGACATCAACAGTAACCACAGAACCATCATAAGCCATACCACAAGCACTTTAGATGAGGTCATCCACCTGAGGCTAAGCATGTTCATGTCTGGCCAGTACTTGGATGGGAGACCTTCTAGGAAAAGCTTGGGCTGCTGCTGGAAGAGGTGTTGGTGAGGCCAGCAGGTTGGGCTTACCCCGTAGTCTAAACAGATCCCAATGCAGCCAAAGGGAACACTGTGCTGTAAAAATGGCACCATCCTTCAGATGAGACGTAAAACTGAAGTCCTGACTCTCTGTGGTTATAAAAGATCCCTGGGCATCCTTCATAAAGAATATTGCGTATCTCAATGTCCAGGCTAAATTGCCCACTGCGGCCTAGTCATTCTGGCGCCTTATTCATCCCATCTGTAATTCTCTCATTCTCTCTCACCACTTCACCACCTAACAGCTATGTGGTGAGCGTACTGGCACAAAAATGGCTGCCGTCGCATCATATAGGCGGATGTGACACACTATGAAAAGTGCTTTGTGTGGTGAGAAAAAGCACTATATAAATGTTAAAAATTATAATTCTGCTCACAAGAGAAAGCAAAATCCTTTTAGGCCACTTGGTAAAGTGACTAGGCAGGCTTTTTTGATATCCACATCTTTTATTTTAACATCATTCACAATGCAGCCTTTTATTTTGGCACACAACTGAAAGACAGAATTCCAGCCAACCCTTTTTAGCGTCTGATGCATTATCCATTTATACATTTTTGACCTTTGGAGCTTAGTAGGCATGTGAGAGGAGTTGCCTTTTGAATCTTGGAGTTGAATTTCAGCATCTTCTATGACATGTTCATTCATTGATTTTCCATCCTTTTCTCCATCTGCTTCTTCCAATTTTTGTAAGCTCCAATTCAGTGCCTCGTCTTGCTAGTGCCGTAGACTGACATATACTCAGTTTCTGTAGATAGCTCCAATGAGCAATCACATTTGATCTGATACAAACTGACTGCCTTGTCCATCTTGTAGTCGGTGGCATGCACAATGATTTGCTCAAGAAGCCTGGTTTTAAAAGCATCGATTTTCTTTCACTCTTCTTTCCTGATGGGCCTGCTTTTGTGGACAAAGGTAGCTACTAAGAATACTGCTAATATAGCAAATGCATGTTTTCGTTTTTTTGGAGAAGCCTGCTTGCTTTCAGACAGTTGTCTCCCCATTCATGTGTATCTTTAACCCAGAAAAATAATACTTTTTAACAAATGTCACTTTGTCACAAATTTAACAAAAATCTTCATCCGCTAATGCTTTTTTGCAAAATGTCAGTTTCAGTACATTTTCCATTGTGATGGGTTGCATTTGAACCTGAGGGGAACTAATGTCTTGGGGAAGCGAATGAGTAGTTTGGTCAAGGATTGTTTAAACTAGGGAATAAGGGGTGTGTGTGTGTGGGTGCATAGCAGCTTAGGACAGGCCAGAACTTCACATAAAGGGGCAAGCAGTAGTGCAAAAAGAAACACATAAGGTAAGTCATACATTCAAATGCTTCATTGAATATTAGAAGTATCAAACATTAAACAAGTGAAATGGCGTTTTATGCGGCTGAGCATGATTATAATACTGTATTAGATAGATAGATAGATAGATAGATACTTTATTAATCCCAAGGGGAAATTCACATAATCCAGCAGCAGTATACTGATAGTCATATACGGAGCTGCTGGAAAGGCTGCCTCTCGGATGCGGCGCCGGAAATATAGCAGTAATAGAAACTGGACTAAATATCAGACACAGAGAGGAGTAGTATAAAATAGATGGTTACACATTTTTTTAGAAACGTTAGGCAGAAATGAAAATGGGGTTTACGAGGTGTGGCAGGAAAGGAAATGAGACTGGCAACGCTGCGCTGTTGTCCTTGATAGAGCACGTGTATCAGTACCCTCCCATAACTCAGTGCGAGTTTCAACTCCTTCCGTTAACTATGTGATTTTTGTGACTGCTATTAGCGAAGTTGTGTTTTTGGTTGTGCGTCACGCAAAATGGAACAGCGGAATTTGGAGCAACGTTGTGACATTAAACGGCAAGTGTGACGTTTGAAAAGTTAAAACAGGCCTATGGGGAACATTCTTTATCCCGAGCTCAAGTTTTTCAGGGAGGCCTTCAACTTCGAAAACCAATGAAATCATCAAACGTGTGAACACTCTTGTGAGATCAGACCGTCGTTTAACATTAAGAATGTTGAGTGAACAATTAAATTTGAACAGATTTACCGTTCATCAAATTTTGACTGAACATTTGCACATGCGAAAGGTCTGTGCCAAAATGGTGCCGAAAAACTGCCCTCTCCATAACAGAATTTTTGACCTCAAAAGGCATTCCTGTGGTTCCCCAGCCCCCTTATTCACCTGACCTCAGTCTGTGTGACTTTTTCCTTTTTCTAAACTGAAAAATGTCCTCAAAGTACGTCATTTCGGGACTTTAGAAAACATCCAAAAGAGTGTAACGGACATGCTGAAGACCATACTGGTTGAAGACTTCCAGCGCTCCTACCAACAGTGGGAACAACGTCTCCATCGGTGTGTAGCTGCCCTGGGGAACTACTTTGAAGGGGATAACATTGATGTTTGAAAAAAATAAAAACTTGGGTAAATAAAAAATCAGTCTCATTACTTTTCTGCCACACCTCGGTATATGTATGATTGGGAATTGAGTGGAGACTCAGTTCTTAGTGAGGACAGCTATATTCAACTAGAAAGTAGAAGGGTTAAAGTTCCAATATTGGATTAGGAGGGTGTTATAACCCCCTCAATTCAGACAGTAGTTTCAATGTGGATCATTTTAATAATATAATAAAACATCCAAGAATATCAAAAAAAGGAAAGTTTAAAGGGGATATTTTATAGTCATGGGGGGCTTTCATTACCCAAATTTTAACAGGACTAACCTTATTAATAGTGCAGCACAAGAGCAGGAGATTGTTTTTTAACATAATATGTTTAAACACCATCAAGAGGGGAAGCATTTCTAGATTGAGTATTTTGTAACAATCCACACAGAATTCAGGGGTAGAGGCAATTGAGCCATTAGGATCTAGTGACCATAATATAATTCATTTCACAGTGTTTAGGCAGAAGGCATATATAAAAAACTTAAATAGTTGAGTTTAATTTTAATAGAGCACATTCTGCATAGCTGCGGTGGACTGGCACCCTGCCCGGGATTTGTTCCTACTTTACTCCCTGTGTTGGCTGGGATTGGCTCCAGCAGACCCCTGTGACCCTGTTAGGATATAGCAGGTTGGAAAATTACTGACTGACTTGCTGACATTCTGCATAGATGCAGCAAAGTCTAAAAGTGGTAATCTGGGATAGGCTTTTAAGTGTAAACGTAGTCAAGGAGCAATACAGCCAGGTTTCAAGACCCTTTTTCATGTAATGTAGTACACATTCATCTCCAAACACAAAAGCAGTCAGAAATTAAAGTGAACTCTGTCATTGATAAATAAGGAGATTAAAAGGAGCTGCAAAGGAAAATAATTGAAACATAACTAATTTAGCTTTTTAAGAACTAACCCTTCTCTGTTCTGTTTCTCTTCTCCGTATCTGGATGTGACTCTTGGTACCACTCCTCTACAGCTAGGCTGCTCTCCTGGAAAAGCCATCTCGCATAAGATTCTCTCATCAGATTGGATGGCCAGCACACACTCCACTATGGGAATCCCAGGAGTGGATAGGTGGCCAGTTGGCCAAGGTCTCCAGGACTGTAATTTAATTTAATTTTTGTCTTCCTCTTTTTTAGTTTTTATCTCCACCACTGTCAGCTGGCCACGTTCTTAATTTATTTAATAGACAGTTATTGTTGGTTTACAATTATGTTTAATCAGTTTCTACCTTATTCTTCGTGTGTTTAAAAAAAATCTGTGTTTATATGTGTACCAGTTCTGTACTTAGCAATTAGTATAATCTATGGCTGCATCCTAACTGAGAATTGTTCGCAACACTCTGCACTTGCACTCAGTGAAGAGCACTAAAAAAATAGTTGCATTGTATATCCAGGGATTATTCCTGCTTTTAATCCCATGCTGCCATGACATATTTGCGACCATGAGCTTCAATAAGTGGGTTTCAGAATGTCCATTCTGGTATGATGGACCGTGGATATACAAACTGGATTCCAAAAAAGTTGGGACACTAAACAAATTGTGAATAAAAACTGAATGCAATGGAGATGGCAAATGTCAATATTTTATTTGTAATAGAACGTAGATGACAGATCAAACGTTTAATCCGAGTAAATGTATCATTTTAAAGGAAAAATATGTTGATTCAAAATTTCACGGTGTCAACAAATCCCAAAAAAGTTGGGACAAGTAGCAATAAGAGGCTGGAAAAAGTAAATTTGAGCATAACGAAGAGCTGGAAGACCAATAAACACTAATTAGGTCAATTGGCAACATGATTGGGTATAAAAAGAGCTTCTCAGAGTGGCAGTGTCTCTCAGAAGCCAAGATGGGTAGAGGATCACCAATTCCCACAATGTTGCGCAGAAAGATAGTGGAGCAATATCAGAAAGGTGTTACCCAGCGAAAAATTGCAAAGACTTTGCATCTATCATCATCAACTGTGCATAACATCATCCGAAGATTCAGAGAATCTGGAACAATCTCTGTGCGTAAGGGTCAAGGCCGTAATACCATACTGGATGCCCGTGATCTCCAGGCCCTTAAATGACACTGCACCACAAACAGGAATGCTACTGTAAAGGAAATCACAGAATGGGCTCAGGAATACTTCCAGAAACCATTGTCAGTGAACACAATCCACCGTGCCACCGCCGTTGCCAGCTGAAACTCTACAGTGCAAAGAAGAAGCCATTTCTAAGCAAGATCCACAAGCTCAGGCGTTGTCACTGGGCCAGGGATCATTTAAAATGGAGTGTGGCAAAATGGAAGACTGTTCTGTGGTCAGACGAGTCACGATTCAAGTTCTTTTGGAAATCTGGGACGCCATGTCATCCGGACCAAAGAGGACAAGGACAACCCAAGTTGTTATCAACGCTCAGTTCAGAAGCCTGCATCTCTGATGGTATGGGGTTGCATGAGTGCGTGTGGCATGGGCAGCTTGCATGTCTGGAAAGGCACCATCAATGCAGAAAAATATATTCAGGTTCTAGAACAACATATGCTCACATCCAGACGTCATCTCTTTCAGGAAAGACCCTGCATTTTTCAACAAGATAATGCCAGACCACATTCTGCATCAATCACAACATCATGGCTGCGTAGAAGAAGGATCCGGGTACTGAAATGGCCAGTCTGCAGTCCAGATCTTTCACCTATAGAGAACATTTGGCGCATCATAAAGAGGAAGGTGCGACAAAGAAGGCCCAAGACGATTGAACAGTTAGAGGCCTGCATTAGACAAGAATGGGAGAGCATTCCTATTTCTAAACTTGAGAAACTGGTCACCTCGGTCCCCAGACGTCTGTTGAGTGTTGTAAGAAGAAGGGGAGATGCCACACAGTGGTGAAAATGGCCTTGTCCCAACTTTTTTGGAATTTGTTGACACCATGAAATTCTGAATCAACATATTTTTCCCTTAAAATGATACATTTTCTCAGTTTAAACTTTTCTGTGATTTATGTTCTATTCTGAATAAAATATTAGAAGTTGGCACCTCCACATCATTGCATTCAGTTTTTATTCACGATTTGTATAGTGTCCCAACTTTTTTGGAATCCTTTTTGTACTCTAGATATCTACAATAGACAAATGATGTGTGTACCAGGCAATAGTGTGGACAACTGGTTGTCCAAGACAACTGGGCACAGTTTGTGTAGTTTCCATGTCCATTTTGTGTGTTGCAGTTCTTCCCCCATATCCAAGACTAGGACCTCTCTGGTGCCCAGTGCTGTCAGGACAGGTGCCAGCCTCCCTGACCCTATCCTGAACTAGATACAGTGAGTCTGAATTTAAATAGGTGAATATGTACAGTAAACATATAGATAAACAAACAGCAACTACAATAACGGCAGCTATACATTGTTAATACAAATATAATAATGTACAAATATAAATCATGTAAAACGGTGACACAATTACACTTATTAAAAAGATGTGTTGCGTATAAAACTGGCAGTCACTACGTTAAGGGGGAGTATGGATAGTTGCAAACATATTAAACAAGAAATGAATCTGCTATGCCAAAGACACAACACATATACAGCAACAAGTGATAAGTAACACTAGAGTCTGTTCTTCTTTCAAAATAAAACATATGAACAGTTAAGGCAGGTTGTTTCTTTTTGTCCTTTACAACTAATGTAACAAAAATGCATAATTAAAATACTGTTAACTGGGGCAACGTCAAGGCAGAATTTACTCCAAGCCTGACAATATAACATTTTGGAATTTTCCCTTTTGCTGTTGAAAGTCTAAATTAATATATAAGAGCAATATTTAATATTTTTTACACTCAAATTTACAATTTGCCGAGTTTCTGAAAAAATGAAGTCAGAATGGTTTCCACAATGGTTAACATTTTTAAGCACCCAGAACAGATTCTGAGAATCTTGCAAAACAAAATATAAAATAATGTAATTTATTGGCCTCTTCCAAAGGTACACTGCATGTTGCATTCATAAAGGCAAATATACTGTATAACCAGGTACCTAAATGAAATTCTATTTGAAAATTATAATTATAATTGTATGTTTTATTAGAAAAGAAAGAAAATAAAATTAATCATATTTTGTTAAGCCAAAGAGATCATCAAATCTTGTTCATTTCTTAGGAGAAGAAATAGACTGGGCCAGGCTCAGATAACTGAAGTTATTGAAGTTTATAAAACAGAGGCTGTATCATCCAGACTTAAACTGTGGCTCCTTCCTGCACACCCCTTTTTAAAATCCATGGCTTTGTTAATATTTAGATATGGCTTTTAAGAACAGTTTCAATTTCTTCAAACACATCTGGATCCTCAATGGTAGGAGAAATCTGAAAGAAATAAGGGAAAAAAGGTACAGACTTTGGAGAGCAATCATTGAAAATGTTAGGATGACATACATGTTCAATCAGAAACAGACTCTGCTCTGTACATTTTATGAAAACACAACTTAATCATGGAGCGAGACAGTGGTTAATGGAACTTTATTTACAAATCAAATATCCTGGTTATGATTACCATGCCAGTTTAACATGTACATTTTTCTCCAAATGGTTCTGTTATACTGGCATATCTTAAAAACAGAATTTCCCAACCTTTTTTTTTGTATTGGCACCGTTTCTATAACCAAAAATATCCCCAGGCACACCACTATCATACTAACCACAAACACATTATATCTCATACATGGAAAAAAAAAAAACAGTCACTGATTACAACCGCAAGATGTTATGCGAATGAATATGAATAATGTTGCATCCGTGCCACAATATTTTTCCGAAATGTACTATACAGGTCATAAAATGAATAATTCCAAATATCATATACTAGCCAACCTGCGGCGTATGGTACGCCGCATAATCAGGCCGGTTTTTTTAATTATTTTTAAGCACAGGCAGAAAAGTAACATTTGAAAAATCGGTAATGTAATAAATCAGCAAGAAAAGCAACATTGTAACAATGCATGGAACGAACCAACACACAATCGTCCGTGACTGAAAACTGGCGGACCGTCCTCACGCCTCCTCCTGCCAGACGGAGGGATGGGGGTGCACAGCGCGGAGGTTGGAACAGGAGGAGAGGAGAAGGACGTCCATTCAGCTCCGTCCGTCATGCTAGTCTGCTGATTTCTCATTCAGTATGCACTGCCCACTCATGTGCCCACCTCCAACTCGTCACTTGAGGAGTCGTCTTTATACAGTCCAGATGTACGTGTGACAGATGTAGACTTTTCATTGCTCTGTGTGGATCTGGCTGCTTTTCTATATATAATCCACTAAGACACCCGGCCGCGGTAGTAGTGAGGTGGGAGGAGGATGTGTACAAAGGGTTGGGACATAAGCAGTGGGAGTGTATGAGCCGCACTTAGTGGGAATTCCACGGTTTGCAGCCTAAATGGGGTTCAACGGCTTACCCACGCCGGGTAGACACACGCTCAATGTCATGCATAATTATTTATTGAATGCTAAACACTTCTGGAAAGATGCGGTTGTCTAAAACGGGTTGGTGTGAGAATACAACAGTAAGCGAATGAAAAGATGGCACTCTGGAGAGAGCAAAATACAACACAATAGTGAACCCGCGGCATAACAAACGGCGCATAATTATTTATTGATGGTTGAACACTTCTGGAAAGAAACAGTTGTCTAAAAAGGGAGGGTTTGAGGATACAACAGAAAGTGAATGAAAAGATGGAACTCTAGACTTTTCATTGCTCTGTGTAGTTTTGGCTGCCTTTGTATATATAATCCACCAAGACACCCAACCACGGTAGTAGCGAGGGGGGGTGGTGAGTTTGTGAACAAAGTGCATCTAAGAAGACGCATGTTGGTCGCGGATGCGAATTGCTGTATGTAGCGTGTAAAACAGTTTGGTATGGTGCACGCGGTCATGCGTCGTAACAAAAACTTGGTTTTTAAAGACTGCTTACTTCATTGTGTTTTAACCTCAGTTGTAAAGGAATGTTTTAAGGACCCTATGGGATACCCCTCGGTTTTGGCTGCTTTTCCATATATAATCCACCAAGATACCTGACCACGGTAAGGGGGGGGTGTGCACAAAGGGTAGGGACATAATGAGTGGGAGCGTACGAGTTACACTAAGTGGGAATTCCACGGCTTGCAGCCCAAATGGAGTTCAACGACTTACCCACGCCTCTCTGCGCTGGGTAGACACACGGCCAATCTCGTGCATAATTATTTATTGAATGCTAAACAGTTCTGGAAAGACACGGATGTCTAAAACGGGTTGGTGTGAGAAAACAACAGTAAGTGAATGAAAAGATGGAACTCTGGAGAGAGCAGAATACAACACAATAGTGAACCCGCAGCATAAAAAATTCCGTGTGGCTCAGACGTGCATGTGGACTCTTGCCACAGACGAAAAGGACTAACTGGGTGGTCGGTGAGTTTTTGCGTCCGGGCAAATGGGCAAGCAGTGTGAATGCCTAGAGAGTGAGGGTAGATGCCGGCCGGTGAAAAAAGGAGTGTTGGTGGGCAGGAAAACGTTTTCCGTGTTCCTGCAGGAGCATCTAAGAAGACGCATGTTTGTCGCGGAAGCGAATAGCTGTATGTAGCGTGTAAAACAGTTTGCTATGGTGCACGCTGTCGCGGCGTCGAACGAAAAGTCGGTTTTTAAAGACTGCTTACTTCATTGTGCTTTAACCTTAGTTGTAAAGGATTTTTTTAAGGATCCCATGGGATACACCTCGCAAACCGTTTCACATGCTGCATATGGCGATTCACCTCCGCGAGAAACATGCCTCTATGAACAGTCAACGCAGCTTGGAGGTGCATGCAGTGCAGGTCAGGTTAATGTCATGTGGCCTCTACGACAGACGAATATAAATGACGCCATTTTTTCTGTGTCGTCGCGTCCGAGTTGGTGGGCGTGGCTCCTTCCTGCGTGTGCCATAGGTGTCTTACTTGTCGGTGGCTTAGTGAATCCACGCCCCTTCCGGCATGCTTTCCATGGTTGTCTTGCCTTAGTGAATTATATATATAGATACCTATGTCTCTGTTTTTTTGTCAGTGCGGCTTTGACATCATGGACCATAAGGCGCATACTAATTCAGCGTAAGCAGGAACACTCAATAAAATTGAATTAAAAAAATCAAGTGATGGAGATACGAAGAAGGCACACTCATCAGTGTTTGTGTGTCAGCTTTTGTCCATCCAGATCAGAGAATGTCCAGTTCAATTGCCTCAAAACACCACTCACATCTACAATTACTCCCAGTTTCAAATAAAAACTAACAGCCTCAGATCCCTTTGTGGTAGTATGTATCATGATCGTGACTGAGAATAAAAGTGAAGAAAAAAAAAAACAAAAAACGCTAACTTTTACAAGTACTATACATTTATAGCGGCTGTAACAGATGCACATCAAATGTATGTGTTTATTGTATAATATTAATAATAAGAGCAGCTCACTATGGTAAATATACGAGGCAGTCAGGATCGAACCGGGGGACTCTTACCGCTGTGCCACAGAAGCTGTTGTATCATCCTTGAAGCTTTTGTAAAAGTGTTTATTTGATCTTTGCACTTTAGTCTTTACACATTATATAGTTTATGTCTACATTTTGTCCTTTATTACTAAAATATGAAAAACGTTTCTGTTTCAACTATGTCTTTACACAGATTATTGTAGAAACGGAACACACATGAAATGCATGTGTTCCAAATAACAATCTATTATTTCCATTCTAAAACTCCAGCACTTCACTCGCAGATAATGAAGGCATGAGCTGGGAGAACTTTGTGCCCATTCTGCAGTGGTGGGGGATGGAATAGTAGGCTGCTTGCTGCTTGTCTTGATCAGCACATTTACAAGACAAAAGACGCTGACAGAGAGGTCTGAAGGTGGGCTGGATTTACGATGTTTTTTGTAAGCTTTGGTAATTATAGTGTTAAAGAAAGGCATGTAATTGGCCTCATGTGGATAAATGGTGAATGATTCTTTCTGTTACCAACACTCTGAATTATTCTGACCCTACAGTTATAACATGTAGTAACTTCAAGCATGTGACTTTGGAAGGAACACTTCACCAGTATGTGTCATGTTCCACTTGAGAAAAAAAATAAGCTGGACCTGCTCAATGCAAACATTAAAGATGCCTTTAAATGTATACATATGTCAACTTTGCATAAATCTTATCTGCCATATTCTCACTTACACACCTGTTATTAGATTAGAACCAGTTTCCACCAGGGTAGTGAGACAGTGGAGGTTGAAATGGCTCTGAATGACTGCTTCCAAAAAAGGACTGGAAAATGATGTTTGGGGACGATGCATGAGGACGATATTGTTTGACTCGGGCACTGCATCACAGACTGTATTAACTCCTGTGTCGACATTACTGTACCCTCAGAAAAAGGCTCAGCTTTCCAAACAACAAGCCCTGGATTACTAATAAGCTAAAACATCCCCAGAATAAGAAGAGAACATTCAAATTTGGTGACAAAGATACTTTAAAAATATAAAATGTACAATAAATACATCTTATTTAAGAAGCCTTCTATTACACTCTAGGTCAAATCACAGAGTAAAATCAGCATGAACTAAGCAGTAAACATTAAAACTGTAAGTAAACATTAATCAGTAGATAAATTGTCATGAACTAAGGAATAATGGACAACAGTAAATATATAGAGCAATTGACTCACAGTTTAAATGCCCATTAGAATAAGTGAGTTTTTAATGCAGTTTTAAACCGGGTAATTTAGTCCAGATTTCAGATGTGGTAGGGTAAAGTGTTCCAGAGTTTGGGTACAGCATCAGTAAAGGCCCTAGCCTCCATGGTACTGAGGTTAATAATTGCGACAGTTAGTACACCTGAATACGAGGACCAGAGGGAATGAGCAAGAGTGTAAGGTTGGAGAAGGTCAGTGATATAGCTTGAGGTTGATCTGAAATACCACTGGTAGCCAATGAAGCTGAATAAGGTAATATGGTCTGCTAGTCAGGTGTGAATGATGATCCTGGTGTCAGTGTTCTGAAAAAGTTGTAATCTGTGAAAATGTTTGTTCTAGATGTCCTAAAGAATGCTGTTACAGAAGTCAATGCAAGAAGTAACCAACGAGGTGCTACTTTGTGTCAAGGCAGGGTTAATTCTGGCAATATTCCGAATATGGTAGAAGGCCGTCTGGGAGACATTAGTTATATGCAGGGCAAAGAAGAAAGTGCTTTTCAGGATTAGACTGTGGCGCTTTACCTGAGTGGAGATGGGAATGGTGCCGTCATCAAAGGAGAGGATGATATACTTAGCAATTACAGATTCTGAGCCTATAATCAGTCATTCAGCTGATGAGCTTAACGAAACTGATCATCTCACATCCATAAGTGCTGAAGACAGGAAGTGAAGGTGGTAGGTGGGAAAGTGGATGTAGGTTTAGTGGATAAATACAGTAGGGCTGAGGGTCATTAGCATAGCAATGGAACTAAATACCATGATGACGGAAGATAATGCCACTGGGGAGAAGACAGATGATGAATAGGAGTGGTTCCAATACAGAACCCAGTGGAACTCCCTGGGTGACTGTTGTGCTCTCAAAATGTAAGGTCTTGATTTGGACAAAATGCTATCTTTAAAATAGGAAAATAGCCAATAATCAGCAGCACCTTGAACTCCAGTACCGGCCAGGAATTCAAGAAGTAACCTGTGAGATTTGTTGTCAAAGACCATACCGAGGTCAAGGAGCATTGGAACGCATAATAATCCATAGTCATCTGCATAAAGTAGGTCTTTATTGACTTTCACCAGCACATTTTCTGTGTTGTGTTTTGGAGGGTGTTCTAGGAAGATGGAGCTGAAAAATTCCAGTAATGTAGAACAGCATTCATTAGAGAAATTGGCCTTTTTTGTCACCACTGTTAATAATTTTGGCATAATAAGTCACTTTAGCAAACAGGCATTTTTATACTCACTTAAACTAACTCGGAATAGCAGATGGTTGAAATCGACTGGGAATAAGTACTAGACTTGAGCAATTCAGGCTCAGGTGCTAGAAGGGAATGTGTACAAGGCTAATACCCCGAACCAATTTTTTAATAGATTCTCCCTCCTTTCACCACCTTCTTCTAATGACCATTCTCCCCACATCATTCCTTCTGTATCAATATCTCCTACCTCAGACCATCAGCATAGGCTGTTCATAACTGATGACTAAGTAAGGAGTCAACTGAGCAGGCTAAACACAAGGAAAGCTGTGGAACCAAAGGTAACTCTGCTACCTGTTCAGTCAGTCTCCGAGGCTTCAGAAAGTGCTGCTGCTGTGGAAAACATCCTGTAACGCTTCAGTTCCAAGGAGGGCAAGCGCCTCCACATCTAATGATTATAATTCAATGGTATCTTACATCATGGACACCTTCAAAAGGCTGGTGCTGAACTATTTAAATCTTCTTATGAAAGAATACTTGGAGCAACTGCAGTTTGTTTATTGAACAAAGATTGGAGTGGAAGATGCAAATATCTATTTGCTCCACCAGTCTTATTCACATCTGGACAAAGCTGGCTATAATGTAAGAATTATGATTTTTCCAGTGCCTGCAACACCATCCAGCCATCTCTGTTTGGAGGTAAGGTCAGAGATTTGAAAATGGATGAGCCTATGGTGTCCTGTATAAGATGACCACAGTTTTTAAGGCTCAAGGACTGTCTCTAATATGGATGTAAGCAACAATGGAGCATAATGAGGTACTGGCCTATTTCCTTTTCCCTTCTCCCTGTGCCCTTACAGAAATTATCAGATAATTCTACACTAATGGGGTGCATTGATAAGGGGGAATGAGACAGAATATAGGAGTCAGGAGGAGACCTTTTGTTTCTTGGTGCAGAATGTATTGTGTGCAACTTAACATCAGCAAGACCAAGAAACTGGTTATTGAGTTTCACTGCATGAAACAAGTCTCTACACCTGGTCAGTAGTGAGTTCATGTGCAAGTTGTGCATGCCCACAAGTGCTTGAAGGGTCCGCATGAATGACAGGCCAGACTGGCCTTGTAACACATAGAATAAGAAAGGGCAGAGCAGACTCTTTTTCCTTAGACTGCATTACTTTAATGTGAGTAGTGACATCCCTTTCATGCTCTACAACTCTCTGATGGGTAGTGTGATTTTCTAAGCTGTGGTGTGCTGGGCAGGTAATATCATTTCAAGAGAGGCCCACTGAATCAACAAGCTAATTAAAAGGGCAGGCTCAGTTATGGGACACACACTGGAACCTTTGGAGGTAGCAGCAAAGAAGAGTATTAAAACAAGTGCCATTATGAACAATATTGTATATCCTCTCTCTGATTCACTAACATTGAGGACTTTCATCCAACAAATTATTCAGTAGAAATCCGTCAGGATATGCTACTGGGACTCCAATGGCAATATGCCTGCACAGTGCCTCACTGTGATTCTGAGTTTTTATTTCACAGCAAGTCTGGAGTCTCTCCAGTAATTCTGGTGTGTATTTTAGGGAGTTGTTGTTTGTTATATTTATTTATTGAGCTTCTGTAAAAAAGTAAGTTTGGAGTTTTCTTTCTCTTCAGTAATTCCAGTGTGTATATTAGGGAATTGGTGTTTGTCATAATATTTATTAACTGAACTTTTGTAAAAAGCTAAATTTCCCCCTTGGAACAAATAAATTAATACCTACTTAGAGGATCGCTGCAATCCAGGGCCTCCTTGTCTAAGATGAATTGTTATCCAGCTTCACTGGAGGGAATAACCTTTACTCAGCTGAGCAGGCATGCTCTTGAGTACTACAGTAACATGGAGGGTATCATTCTGTAAATATCTGCCTAACTGATAATGGTTTGATAGGTACTTAAAAATAAGTAAAGAGTCACTAGTCTTGTATTGTTCTGTTTGATTTAAAGGTTTTCACTTGTGATGATCAATTTTGTTACCTTGTTCTTTAACACATGTTCCCAAACAGTCCCCCCAGACTGATGTTTACTCACTTATGCTGACCTCTTTTGTAACTTAACAGTGGATAAAAAAGTCTGCTAAATTAATAAATGTAGATGTAAATATTATACACTGCAGGTGTTCACTTTCAACCTTATTACCCGTCCCTACAATACAGTTCACTAACCAGTTTAATCAAGTTCATGGTAGTGTAAGGATGGAGCCTATCTAGGCAGGACTGAGTGGCAGACAGGGCTCCCAGTCCCAGATCACAAAGCCCATGCAAATCCACACCCACTCACTCACTTACTTACTGACTTAAGCTCCGTCACCAGGTAACCTGACCTGCATATCTGTGGAATTATAGAATTAAAAAAAAAGAAAAAAACATCCTTTATGTGGGACCTTTCTAAATCAATTTAAAATATATGTTGTAGGTAATTTACCACTTCTATGTACACTATCACACAGCAGCTATAGAGTTGGCTGTGATTTATTATGATCTCATTTTTTTTACTTTTAGCAATGGAATCCAGACACTTTAGAAAAACAGCTAAGGCCTAATTGCTACAAAATACATGTACAAAGAATTAAATTAAACGATGATCAACCATTTAATATAAAACTTAAAAGATGGCATAAAAGTAAAATAAGTAAATATTTCAAGGAATAAAATACAAAATATCATTTAGTTATAATAAATATTTTCCTCCTTTAAACTGTGAAATGATGCTGAGGTTTGGTGATTTATGGTGGACTGTTCTTTTCCTTCTTTTTTTCCAGCATTTTATTTTTTACCAATATGATTGCTCACTCAGTCACATTATACAGTGAGACAGAGAGAATCTCTCTAGTGAATATCTGGTTATTGTATCACTCTCCCAATGGCCAAATGTTGAACATGCTTCTTAACATAATAGCAGTTTACATCTGATTAAAGGGTTAGCTAGTTAAATAAAAAGATTTTGTGGCAAAACGTAGCCTGGCTCAGCATTCATATTAAATGCACACAGTAACAGTGTCGTTCATTTATAATTCCAATTAACTAGAAAATCTGTGCAGGTGTTTAAACAGGTAAATGAAGTGCTTAAGTGCACCTGTCAAAATTAAGGAAACATTTATTGAAGACAGAATCTGGAAAGCACTTCTTCACAGAAAGAGTTGTGGGATTGTAAAACAAAATCACCAAAACATGTAGTTGTAGTGGAAACCTTCACAAATCTTACAAAATATCTGTAAGAGACCTTGGGATAACCCAATTGTTATATCTAACCAAATACAGTATGTCTGATGGGTGGAATAGTGTTTTGTATGTTGCACTTAAGTTCTTAAGTTCATCCTACAATTTCCTGCAATATTTTTAAAAAAGTGTAATTATAACAGTAGTTTCTAGCAAAAAAAGTAAGAAATGTATCATTCACCTTCACAGCTTTCACCATTACAATGATGCAAGAAGCTGGAGCATATTCCAGCATTACTGGGAACAAGACAGGAATGAAAATGTGCAGATCAATGAGCATTGTCAACAGACTGATGTAGAGTAGCCAACTACCCTAACGTGCAACTGTTTGGAATTGGGAAAGAAACCTCAGTCCTAGGTATGGAAGAGAATTCTAGCCAAAATCAAATGCAATCCAATGTGTTAACTACATTGAAGTGTAATGCATATGCATTTCATTCTGTCACGGTTGTGTTGTGTCATAATTTAAAACTTATCAACCAAACGACCGATTGCTTTTCACTACAGCAAGCAACTTCATTAATACTACAGTATTTTTCTCTATGCATTAAAAAGAAAAAAATAACATTGTATTGCTTATTTATTCTTTGAAGTTCCAGAATATTTTTATAATACAACAAGACAAAACACTTTTCTTGTATCATGTTTTTCAGAAAAAAGGATACTTGACAAATGCACTCATACATAAGGATATAAGATAAATAATTTGAAGCTAACAACAGAAATTAAGCATTTAATATATAATATACTTGTTAAACGTGCAGGAAGTACAAACAGAGGGGTAGGAAATGTTGAGGAGTGATCGAAAGTATTGTCTGTACAGTCTTTCAAAACATTTCTAAAATGCACTTTAATATAGACAAATGCAACATTAATTATAAAAACATGATGGGCATGTTTTATTTAATCTATTATTCATCTGTACTTCTTCTATTGTGTTCTTAATTAATTGTTAGAACAAGTTAAGAGATTGTACTATATAAAAGAGAAATGCTTGGTTTCAAATACTAAAAAAAGGAAAAAAGACATTATCTTCAACACATAATTTATCTTTTACCACACACATTAGATCACTAGATATAACCTCTTTTCTCACAAAACTAAAAAATGTTAGAAAAGTTAAAATGTTCTCCTAGTATGCAGGACAGAGAGACTGAATACATTCAATATATTGGAAAGAACTTATGCAATGCATTGTTCATAGGCTGTTTAAACCTTTCTATATGCAGCTTTCAGTTACCTCAAAATGCTTCTTCAAGAATCATTACAAGAACTAAAAGGTAGAACAATATCACTCCTGTTTCAGCGTCATTACACTGACTTCCAGTTAAGCTAAGGAGTAATTTCAAGATGTTCATGATGTTCCCCCTACAAATAAAACTGTAAATGTTTTTTTGCTCTACCCACTTAAAAGAACTTTGCATGTACAATACACATACCAGCGTGCACATTACAATATCAGGATGGTTATTTTTTTAAAGGTTCCAAAAAATAAAAAAACTCCTAAAATAAAGTAGATTAATGGTGGTCAAGTCAGTTCTTTTTACTTTACCATCAGCTTTTAGTTAATGTGAGCCCCAAGTTAGTTTTTTAAAAAAAACTACTTTTTAGTAAAACGGTAGAACATGAAATTAACATTTTAACAGTAAATGGCTGTGAAATTTCCAACAGGATAAAATATCCAACACTGAGCACAGAGTTGCTGTCACTACACTTTAGTTATTAACCTTCAACAGTGGCACATTATGTAAGGATAGGCATCACCATTTACAAGTGTGATATTTGAAAACTAACTCTCTCCTCTAATGCTTGAGATCCATGAGAATCAACTTCCAGAATACATATCATTTCTTGGTCAATCTTGTAAGTATTCTAAACAATTGAGCATCATTAAATCACATATTTCCAATGCATACAAACTGTAAAGAAAGACAGAATTTTTAAATTTTTTAAATATTAGATGATACATAAAATGACTTCTTTCCAGTCATTGTTCTGTATTTTAGCTTGTTTGACCTTTAGTTCAGTTTTGTCCTCCTCATCTTAATTTTGATTAAGAAAACAATAACGTCCAAATGTCTAGTCCTTAACAACTTAATTTCAAACACCAATCTTTGGCAAATAATAATCAAAAATAGTGGAAATATTACATCTGATGAAGAAAAAAAAATATTGAGTGCATGGAAGAGTCAATATACTTGAAAATGAAAAGTAGTTGCTAAGGAGAATTAGGAGATTATAGCTTAAATATAAATTTTATATATAATAAATTTTAATTATAAATGGAACCAATACAACATTTTACTATAGAATGGAACACAATACATTTGATATCCATCAAATTACCTTATACGGTTTTTTGTTAACAACTGCAGCAAGTGTCGAGCGAGGAATCTTTCCAGACCGTGTTTTTGGTAGTCTTTTCACAAAAATCATCTTTCTGAATGCTGCCACTGGGCCGATGCTTTCTCTTACAAGATTGGTGATTTCCTGTGCAACGATGTCTTCACCTTTAATTACGCCTAGTAGAATAACATAAGTAAACATTTACTTTTCCATAGAAATTAGTACACACTGTCTTCAACAGTTACTTTCATCATTGAAATTACAATCTTCCTTTTCTTTCTGAAAATAAACATTCACCCTTGTTATGGATAGCTGTGTACATAAACCGACAGGTCAATAGCTATATTATAATTAACTAATGAAACCACACAGTGTCCATGACAGCCTAACATTGCTTATTAAGCTGCTGCTGTTGACTACTGTGCAGCCATCCATTTATTTCCTGAAGCCTTTGTTTCCATTGCAGGATCACTTAAAGACAGAGACTGATGGTAGCAACAGACTAAATATAAAATATATCAGTGTATGGGAAATGCTGTTTAACCAACCATGCACACTTTTGGGATATGGGAGGAAGCCAACACTTAGTGCCCTAGCTAGGATTTCAACCTGCAAGAGACTACAGCACTAACTAGCAATTACACCCAAACTGTTATCAACTTTTATTAACAAGTTAGCATCAAAGTTTTACTTTACCTCTAATTTATATGCACTGGGCTTTAAACCCAAGGGTTGCCAGTTCATGACTCTTTGAAAGTCACTTAATTTGCCTGAGCTATAATTAAGACAAATACAAATGTAAACAAATATAATGAATATCTGTTTATGTGTGTCACCTTGGATAATGTGTGTGTGTATATGGATGGGGAAAGTGAACCCTAAAAATGAATAATACAGTTTGTTCATGTTTTGGAGCTATTGAAATGATTAGATCTTTATGAATGGAGATTTTTATTTAATGATGGCACTTCATATAAAAGCTGATGGTAAATGTGTTCAGAAATAAGTGATCGCTCCAACAGGGTTGTACGTCTGCAGACTGATGTTTGATTCTTTAACTATAGAAGATGTTAGTTATTAGACAATTAGTTACCATCTTGACTGCTGTTAATAAAACAGAAGGATGGGATCAAGCTGATTGAGATTTTCTATACAAGAACCATGTAAAGATGTGTATAATTTTCACAGGCATGAAAGAAGAAGTTGATAACTCGCCACAAAAATAAAAATATGTAGAAGTGAATGGTTTTAAACATATAACCACTACAGGCTATAATATACTTGGGAAAGGAGACTGATTTTGTCTTCATAGAGAAAGAGTGTCGCTGTAGCTTTACAGGTTAAATACAGTGCATCCGGAAAGTATTCACAGCGCATCACTTTTTCCACATTTTGTTATGTTACAGCCTTATTCCAAAATGGATTAAATTCATTTTTTTCCTCAGAATTCTACACACAACACCCCACAATGACAACGTGAAAAAAGATTACTTGAGGTTTTTGCAAATTTATTAAAAATAAAAAATCTGAGAAATTACATGTACATAAGTATTCATAGCCTTTGCTCAATACTTTGTCGATGCACCTTTGGCAGCAATTACAGCCTCAAGTCTTTTGAATATGATGCCACAAGCTTGGCACACCTATCCTTGGCCAGTTTCGCCCATTCCTCTTTGCAGCACCTCTCAAGCTCCATCAGGTTGAATGGGAAGCGTCGGTGCACGGTCATTTTAAGATCTCTCCAGTGATGTTCAATCAGATTCAAGTCTGGGCTCTGGCTGGGCCACTCAAGGACATTCACAGAGTTGTCCTGAAGCCACTCCTTTGATATCTTGGCTGTGTGCTTAGGGTCGTTGTCCTGCTGAAAGATGAACCGTCACCCTAGTCTGAGGTCAAGAGCGCTCTGGAGCAGGTTTTCATCCAGGATGTCTCTGTACATTACTGCAGTCATCTTTCCCTTTATCCTGACTAGTCTCCCAGTTCCTGCCACTGAAAAATATCCACACAGCATGATGCTGCCACCACAATGCTTCACTGTAGGGATGGTATTGGCCTGGTGATGAGCGGTGCCTGGTTTCCTCCAAACGTGACGCCTGGCATTCACACCAAAGAGTTCAATCTTTGTCTCATCAGACCAGAGAATTTTGTTTCTCGGTCTGAGAGTCCTTCAGGTGCCATTTGGCAAACTTCAGATGGGCTGCCATGTTAGTTTTACTAAGGAGTGGCTTCTGTCTGGCCACTCTACCATACAGGCCTGATTGGTGGATTGCTGCAGAGATGGTTGTCCTCCTGGAAGGTTCTCCTCTCTCCACAGAGGACCTCTGCAGCTCTGACAGAGCAACCATCGGGTTCTTGGTCACCTCCCTGACTAAGGCCCTTCTCCCCCGATTGCTCAGTTTAGATGGCCGGCCAGCTCTAGGAAGAGTCCTGGTGGTTTCGAACTTCTTCCACTTACAGATGATGGAGGCCACTTTGCTTATTGGGACCTCCAAAGCAGCAGAAAGTTTTCTGTAACCTTCCCCAGATTTGTGCCTCGAGACAATCCTGTCTCGGAGGTCTACAGACAATTCCTTTGACTTCATGCTTGGTTTGTGCTCTGACATGAATTGTCAACTGTGGGACCTTATATAGACAGGTGTGTGCCTTTCCAAATCATGTCCAATCAACTGAATTTACCACAGGTGGATTCTAATTAAGCTGCAGAAACATCTGAAGGATGATCAGGGGAAACAGGATGCACCTGAGCTCAATTTTGAGCTTCATGGCAAAGGCTGTGAATACTTATGTACATGTGATTTCTCAATTTTTTTACTTTTAATAAATTTGCAAAAACCTCAAGTAAACTTTTTTCACGTTGTCATTATGGGGTGTTGTGTGTAGAATTCTGAGGAAAAAAATGAATTTAATCCATTCTGGAATAAGGCTGTAACATAACAAAATGTGGAAAAAGTGATGCGCTGTGAATACTTTCTGGATGCACTGTATTTGTCCAGAAACAGAAAACTTGCCTTAAAACTGTAATGTTTGACAAAACTGAAGATTATCACAAAATTGCCTTTAGCACTGGAGTACAAAATCCAGAGATGGGCTGTGCAGTGGTTATCACTTCAACTTTACCTCTTGAATCTAGCCCTTAGTCATTATCTATCTGCATGTCCTCCCCTTGATTCCATAGATTTTTGTTCAGGTATTTTGGTTTTCCATTCATGCCCCAAAGATATTCAAGTTTAGCCTAACTGACAACTCTAAAATTGGCCTTGTATGGGTGAACGTGAGTGTGTCCTGTGATGTACTAGCTCTCAGTCTGACACTGGTCCTTGCCTTCTTCCCGATTCTGCAAAAGATAGGCTCCATATTCCACTGCACCCACACTGGACTCAGCAGTTTTGAAAACTGATGGATTTTTGTAAAATGTTGCAGCAGCAGAGCTATATAAATATGCACAAACATTAAAATACAAATGCTTCACAGTTAAGTTACTTTATGGATACTCTAGCTGAAAAAAATTACCGAGTTATATTTTTTCTTTAAATGGGAAAGAAAATCTTACCATTCTGTACAACGCACAAGGCTAAAGGCACATGTCCTTTTAAAGGGTCTTGTAAGCCTACAACAGCACAATCCACAACAGCAGAGTGTTGCAAAATTGCCTATAGAAAGAAAAATTTTAAAAATCTTAGATTTGTTGTTATAATTACTTTTATTTTGCTTTTTGTCCTGTCTCTTCACTCCTCCAGTTATATTATATATTTAAGCACACTCATCAATCCATTTTCAAAGCCACTTGATTCAGTTCTGGGTCTACTCGAGGAGCACCAGAAACAAAGCTAGAAGCTCAATAAAAAAAAATAAATAAGCAAATAAAGTTATACAAATAATCACCCCCTCAAATACTAAAATTACTAACAATTAAAGAAAATATTTCTTATGTGGCAAAAGATAAAAGAGTAGTCACAGTTGCAGTGAGGCATTATTAAAGGTGGATTGCCAATGGCATAATGAAGTCCCAGTACAGTTTTTTTGACACACAACTGCTGAATAATTTGTTGGCTCAAAGTTCTCAGTGTTAGCGTTTCAGAGAAAGGATGTACAGCCTTGTTCATAATGGCACTCAGTTTTGTCTTCACTGTATCTTCCAGGAGTGCATCTGGGCCTACATTTGTAATTAACTTGTTGATTTTGTGGACCTCTGTTGAAGAGAAGTTACTAACGCAGCACACCACAACATTAAAAAAAAAAAAAATTGCACCAGCCATCGCGGAGTTATAGAAGATGTAAAGGATGTTGCTATCCATATTAACATAGTGTGGCGTTCTAAGTAAAGAAAAAAGAAAACAGTCTTGACTGCCCTGTCTTGTATAGTTTATTTGTGTTACGAGACCAGTCCAGCTAGTCACTGATATGGACCTCCAATTACTTGTAGTAGTTCTAGTAACCAGGTGTAGAGGTTCTTTTGTGTGGCAAAAATCAATAATCCTTGGTTTTGCTGATGTTAAGTTGCGGACAAATATTTTTGCACCAAGAAAGAAAGTTTTTCGCCTGTCTTATCCCCTTGTCAATACACTCCATTAGTGCAAAATCATCTGAGAATTCCTATAAGTGACATGATCTGCTACTGTAAGTATAGTTTGAAGTGTACAGGGTGATGTGAAAAGGAGACAGAACAGTTCTTTGTAATGCTCCAGTTTAGCTCTCATCCACATCACCGATAGAGTCCTTAAGCCTCACAAACTGTAGTCTTCAGAACAGTCCATATTTCCAGTACACCGTAGGCTCATTCATCTGCATATCTCTAAACTATAGGTGTTGAACTCCGGTCCTGGAGGTCTGCAGTGGCTGCAGGTTTTCATTCTGACCATCTTCTTCATTAGTGACTAGTTTTTGCTACTAATTAACTTCTTTTGCCTTAGTTTTAATTAACTTGACTCAGGCCCCTTAGTTGTCTCTTTTTCCTTTATTAGCAGCCAAACAATAATGAGACACAAAATGAGCCAAAACATGACCAGCTCGCTCTCCTGTGCCCATCACACAATAGGTTGATCTCTCAGGTCACCAAAATATTTTGACGGTGTTCTTAGATAGAACAGAAAAATCAACAGTTTTGGAAATGTCTGCTATGGCAGAATGAGAGCAGGAACAAGCCATTGAATTAAATAATGGGTTTAATTAACAGCAAGAATCAGCTGTTTTTAGAGATTAGTTTGAGTGAAATTGGTTAAAGTTTGAAATCCCAGTTTAGCTGGTCATCTGTTTGCTCGTTTCACATCTCATTTCTGTTTGGCTGTCATTTAATGAAGAAAGGAATACATTCAGATGACTTACTCTTTAAAAACAGGGCTATTAAAATGAAGGGAAAAGAAATTAATTAGAAGTGAAAACTGGTCACTGATTAGGAAAAGGGTTAGAATGATAATCTGCAGCCACCAGGCCCGGAGTTCGACCCCCCGCTCTAAACTAAACCCTTAAAACGGACGGCTGGATGGAACTAATGGCAGTGGCACTAGATGGATGGGAAAAAGCCTTTTGGAGCAGATAAATAATTGCGTCTTCCAATGTCAATCTTTGTCCAGTAGGCAAAATGCAGTGGTTGCAATTGATCTTTCATAAGAGGACTCATGTAGTTCAGGACCACCCTCCCAAAGGTCTTCATGAAGTGGGATGTAAGGGTCACTGGTGAAGATGTGCCTGCCTTTTTTGAGCCTGGAACAATTAATGTAGTTTTTTTCAGAGTGGCAGCACTTTCTGGAGAATAAAAAAACATCCAGTGACCAACAGTTCTGTGGACAGAAACACTGTTGATGAGCTGAGGTCCAAGGAGAATGGCCAAGCTGAGAAAGGCTATGGTAACTTTGATAACCATTGTGCATAACTGCGGTGGGTAGAAAAGCATCTTGGAATGCACAACACATTGAACTATAAGATGGGGTGGGGGGGTTGGCTACAACAGCAGAAGACCACATCAGGTTTCACTCTAATCAGTGAAGAATAGAAACCTGAAACTGCAATGGGAAAAGGTTCACCAAAACTAGACAGACTGGTTAGGTAAATCTTGAGTTGTACTGAAGCACATAGATGTTAGGGTCAAAATTTGGCTCCAATGGCTTGATTCCATGCACTTAACCTGCCTTGTGCCAACAGTCCAGGCCAGTGGTGTAATGGTGTGGGGAATGTTTTCTTGGCACACTTTGAGCCCGGTAATACCACTCGGTCATTGCTTGAATGGGAATGGCATGGCCTATTAGAGTATTGTTGCTTCAAATGGCTACTTACAGCATGTCACAAAGCAAAATTCACCTCAAACTGGTTTCCTGAAATGGACAATGAGTGCCAGTTCTTCACGCAGCGGATCTGGTAGAATTAGAGACTCTCAGCATGAATGTGCAGCTGACAAATGAGCAGAAATTGTGTGATGCAGCCATGTCAGTGTGGACCAAAGTCTAAAAGGAATGTTGGATCCAACATCTTGTGGACCAATGCCACAAACAACTGAGGCTGTATTGAGAGCAAAGGGAAGACCTACTCAGTACTAGTATGGTGTTCCTAATAATTTTCTCAGTGAAGTATATGATATATTAATAAAAATTCTATAATGAAGTGCAGCACTACTCAAAAAAGTGACTTGACAAAGCTGTAAAGGTAATGATGCTGTTTAGAATATAATTACTACCTGAATTGCACTTATGACCATAATTAAGCATACCCTGGAATAGAAAAGTAAATAATATTACATTACTGATTGATGAGATGATGAAGAGTGGTTGTTTCCAAGTTTGAAATGCTTTTGATTCTCTGCTGTAGCATCATTACGCTTAGCCAGAGGTAATGGTTGGGTTTATGGGATATGCAGTCTATTTAATTGGCAGTCTTATTTCTGCTTGTAAAGTAAATGACTGTATCTTGGATTTTCTTTCTTGTGGACTTTGGACTACTATTTAAACAAGGAAAACACATAAATGTCAGTCCATCATGAACAAAGAGTGACCATAAGTAATTTCAGATTACACCACTGTGGCTGCAGAAAACCAGGCAGCTGAGTAAATAATAAAACAAACCTGGAATTTTCTCTTCACTTTTAATGAGTATGATACAAATTTAATCTGCACCATAACTCAGCAAATGGTTCCAATTAGTTCGACACCAAGCTCTCTCTTCACTTGTGCAATGAAATCATTTTTGCACTGTGCTGTACTTTATGGAGGTGCCAGCCATAAAATTTATTTTATTAAAGATTACATTGCATTCTGCTGCTTTAATGCATGTGTTTTTTGTTTGTCTGTTTTTAACTGAACTGTGAAATTTTATTCATTCTCTTCATTTTTGTTTCAAATGGATACCTTTAAACTTGTGCTAGGTACGTCACAGTCAGTATGGCATTAAAGCAAAAAAGGGACTATTACCTGGAAATAATTAATTAGAAGCACTGCAGATTTAGGGGGTTAAAAAATTAATAACAGAATTTTGTTGTAATGAAAACCAGTTAAAATAATAAACTTTTAGGGCTGTGACTTTGGCACGATGGAGAGTGCATTGCTATGATCATTTGTTATCATGAAAACAAAAGGAGACCATTTAGTTTATCAAGCTCTCTTGGTCTGCTCTGTTACATCTATATAATCTAATTCTAGATTTCCACTTTTGCATGAAGCAGTGTTTCTTAAAATTTTTAGACAAGATTCAAGATTTTACAGTCACCCAACAGTCAATTTACCAAACAGACTTGCTGAAGCATACATGCATAAAAAAACCAAAATGTAAAATGTTATGCTTTAGCTTCATATTCTTCATTATATATCACAAAACTGCTTGAATACACCAAAAACATAAACTTTGACTTCATCTTCCCAGTCCTAGCAGAAGCAATTGATAGTGTTGTTAAAAATTACTAAATTTTATACTCAGTTAAAATATATTATTTTACATTAAGTTCAATAAACTGCGCAGATCAGGAAGAAAGAAACAAATATACTGATTAATGAAGCCTAACAGCTTGTTTACCTCTTCGAGTGCACCAGCTGAAATCCTGTGTCCTGCAACATTAATCACATCATCTACTCGAGACATCACATATAGATACCCTTCTTCATCCATGTAGCCAGCATCCATTGTATCATAATATCCCTAGAAAACACACATATTGCTATTAAGAAATATTCTCCTAAAGACATATGATCACAATATATTGCATCAATTAATTTAATGAACCATCTATATGCTTAACATCCTTTACTTTCTTTTTTGATAACTTCTGTACATTGCCTTGATATAGGTAGTGATGAGACCACTATAACTCCTAGGACCCTCTCATAAGGTGTACTTTCAAGTTTCCGAGCACCCATTGTTTATTCAAATTTAACACAATTAAAAACACCTTTTTCTTTCTTTGTCTCAAAGATGGCAGCATAAGTTCAAATGAAAGGCAGAACATCCATTATTCAAACAAGTTGTTTTCATATTCGGGTATAACAAAAATGGAGACCATCACAACAGAATCATGCACAATAAAGGAACTAAACTGTCATACAGCTCACACACACACTTGTACTGAGTCAGGTAAAACTAGGACATATATATTTGAAAAGTGACATCAAACCAGAGTACCTGTAGAAAATCTGTGGACATGTGAAGAACATTTTACAGGCAATGAGCTTTGAAGCAGCAAGGCTAAACATTACCACATCCTCATCAATTTAGCCAGTATAAATTAGTGAAGTGCAGACCAGACAAGTTTTATGTGTGCTAGATGGGGCATCTAAGGACAACAAGACTAATGTAGTTTTTTGTTTACCTGTGATTCTGACTTAATGGCTACAGCACAAGTTTACACTGAGAAGGCTACAAATAATTAGACAAGAGAATTACACATCTTGGCATGGACAAACTTTTGCAGTGTCTTGTGTTAATGGGGGCATATTTAAGATGTGTCATACATACCAAACTTAGAAGAGGAAAGATGCTTGCCTTGTGTTATGAACCTGACTGCACAAAAATATATACTATATGAAAAATGTGAAGTGACTCTGTTAAACTTGTTTTATTTACAAATGTATTATACTTGACTTGGGAAAAATAGGGAAATGTCTGGCATGCCACCATCTTTCTTTTTGTATTTTTTTGGGTACACTGACAATTAAGCAGGCTGTTGGGCCCTAGAGTGGAGTTGAAAGGCAAGGCCAAGTTTTAGGGTGCTAAAAGTTTTTCAGCTTTTCACACACAAGTTACGCTGGCATAAATACAAACATGCATAGGATGTAACACGCTTTCAAATCGTACCTTCACTAAAAGGATGAAACTGTAACCACGAGTGATATTTAGGTGTAGTCCAAGAGCAGTTATTTGCATAAAAAGAGATCTTGACATTAACATTTACGCATATTTTTATTTTACAAAAAAATAAATAAATAAAATAACTATTGAACACGTGCTTTCAGTTCATAAATATTTACTTGTAACTGTACTTATTGTCTAATTATGAGTGTATTTTTAAATTGTTAGATAATAGCAAAGGGAGTACAAACTGAAGTGTTCTGATTAAAGTGAAGTAATCCAGTGTACAGCTGAACTATTTTTTTCTGGCCTAAATGATGAGATTCTTTACTTTTTTTCTGGTCCTAATGTTATTATGTCCAGGGGCACCAAAAACAGAAAAATAGAATTTCATTTGAATTCTCAGATGCCAGAGAATAAAAGAAATGTGAACCAGAATAAGACAGAATTTAATTAGTGTTCAAAAATGTTTCAGAGTCAAACTAGTATACCAAAATTATGAGTTTAAGCACTTTGAATTTCTCTAGGAATTAGATGAAATAAGTTGCACTCCTTAGAGAAGTAGGGGCGCTGATATTAGTGCCTGAAAGTGAGCCATGTACCTAGAAATTCAAACTAGAAATTAATGACATACATATAAAATAATACAGGAAGGGTGGAATATAAACATAACAACAAACAAAATTATTTTCTGGATAAACAACTAAACACCAACTAATAAAACATAATGATGATATTAGAGTTGTCCAGATTCTGACAACAAGGAAGGTAGCCTTAGGCCTAAAGTAAAATTCCTGCTGTATAGTTCAGACAAAACATTTTACACTTTTCTTTAAACAAGTACTATTTCTACATAAAAGCACTGTCACATAACTTCTTGTCAGAGCAGATGTCAATGTTGAAGATGGTAGTTTTTGATCTCATCGCCCAAAAATATCTGATTACATGACTAGAATTTACAGAGTATGTCACATTAACTGTGTGATAACTCTCCAGCATAGTTTCACATTTTCAAATTATTGCATGCTTGCCCCCTTTTCTAACAGTGAATGACTGCGCGACAGAGCTGGTACTGTAGAAATGCTTTACAATTAAAGTGAGTTCAGTTAGAATATTTGCCCCTTTCTGTCTTTTTTCCCATTCTGTCATGGCATGTAAAACACACATCAGACAGATGAGCCAGCCTGTTTATCAAGTCAAAAACACCCATGTTTCTCATTCCTTGTGGCTGCATTATATGCATTGTACTTACCGGTACTCCTGTCTCTGCGACTTAAAATAAAATCAAATCTGTTTAACACTAGAATTACCGAAGCCTATGAAAAAACTTGTAATCCCGGCCCACCTTGAATCCTTTCGTACCTCTCCGTCAGCGTCTTTTGTGTTGTAAATGTTGATCAGCACAAGCAACAAGCAGCCAGGTATCCCATTCCCCCACTCCACCGACGCAGCTCAAGTCGTAAAATGAAGATACTCAGCGATCAAGTGGTTTATCTGGGAGTGAGGTGCCTAGAATTGTAGAGGGTAAATAATATATCCTTATTTGGAATGCATGCATTTCATGTCTGTTCCGTGTCTACAACGATCTATGTAAAAATTTTTCATGTGTTAGTAATAATTGACAAAATATAGACATGAAGTGTATAATGTGTGAAGACTAAAGTCCAAATATCAAATAAACACTTTCACAAAAGGTACAAGTATAACAAAACAAGGGTGCTTTTATTCAAGAATATAACCGAAGAAAAAGAAGTTGCCTTAGGGCAAGCCAATGACATGACTGCTCGGGTGGCGCAGCGGTAAGAACTGCTTCCTTCTGCTTAAGAGGTCACTGGTTCGATACTGGCTGTCTCCCAAATTTACAGTTTTGAGTAGTGAGGTGCTATTATTGTTAATATTGTACAATAAAAACATACATTTGATTTGTGTTTGTAACAGCCGGTGTAAATTTATAGTACTTGTAAAAGTTTGAGTTTTTTTTTTCAGTTTTATTCTCTCAGTCCCATTCATGCTCCAAAAAACCCAAGCCCCAAAGCCCAATACCCGATCTGATGCTGTTAAAGACGTGGTACAACAAACTTGTTTTGTTATACCACCTCTTTATTTGAAAACAGTGTCAGATCTTGTGTGTGAATGAGACTGGGACTGAGAAAAATGTGGACGTGGGTATGAGTGGTGTGCATGATTGGGAATCATCACCTAAGTCTCTCTTTTTGACATCATGGACCAGAAGGTGCATACTAATTCAGCGTTAGAAGGAACGCTCAAGAATAAAACTGAATAAAAAAAAAAATTCATATCCACAATCATTCTCAATCCCGCACACTACTCACCCATGTCCACAGTTTTTCCAGTCCCAATCTCGTTCACGCACAAGATCTGACAATATTTTCAAATAAAAAGGTCAGTATAATACAATACAATACAATTTATTTTTGTATAGCCCAAAATCGCACAAGGAGTGCCGCAATGGGCTTTAACAGGTCCTGTCTCTTGACAGGCCCCAGCCTTGACTCTCTAAGAAGTCAAGAAAAAACTCCCAAAAAAACCCATGTAGGGAAAAAATGGAAGAAACTTTGGGAAAGGCAGATCAAAGAAAGTCCCCTTTTCAGGTAGGTTCGGCGTGCAGTTGGTGTCAAAAATAAGGAGGCCAATACAATACAATACAATGGATGGGGGGCAATTTCGCTGCTTGTGCAGAGTATTGTTCCTCGGGCAGCTCCCGGCGGCAAGTGGTGACCCGTGGTCCATAGTCATTGGGGCCACAGCTATCGCTTATGTACAGGACAGAGGTTTGATGGGGCGGTTTGCTGCCCGCCCATTACACTGCCGCAGCAATCGCTCCTGACTGGACGCTGGCTGGATGGAGAGGAGGGGGGCGTTTCACTGCCGCCCAACACATATGGCTGCCCCATTCGTTCTCGGTGGGTGGCTGGTAATGCTGCAAGCGGTGACCTAGTTGTGGCTGAACGGAGGCCATTAAGGGTGAACAGAACGGCGGGGGCTAGCATTGTAGTGTGCCTCGGGTGGCTGCCTGTTGAAAGGGGGCAGTGGTGGGTGATTCACTACCCGCCTTTGGCCACACCGTGTTTGTACTTGGTGGGCGGACGCTGCAGGCAGCATACTGTAGTGGAGGTGACTGTGTGGTTGGTGGGTGGGTTTTGAACTGCCCCTCGCTGCCCCATTAATTCTCAATAGCAAGCCTTGCTGTACTGTTACGCACATAGCATCTGACATGTTGACAACAGGTGCCTTCCTGCTGTGATAGCATGTACAGTACTGTGCAGAAGAGCTCATCTTATACTTTTGTCTTCACCCTTCAAGAATGTCTCTGAAACGCAAATCTGAAGTGCTGGTGATACAGTAAAGAAGAGAAAAACCATCACCATTGAAAATAAAGTACAAATAATAAAACGGTAAGAGAGGTGAAACTCCATCATTCATTGGCTGAGCACTTGGTTACAGTCGGTCAACAATAGCATTTCTTAAAATAATGTACCTGGTCCGACTTACATACAAATTCAACTTAAGTACAAACCTACAGTCCCTACCTCGCACGTAACCCAGGGACTGCCTGTACTATAAATTTAATCAGGCTGTTACAGATGCAAATCAAATGTATGTTTTCATTGTATAATATTAACAATAGGAGCAGCTTTACTACTCAAAACGGTAAATTTGGGAGGCAGCCAGTATCGAACCAGTGACTTCTTGATTAGGAGTCAGCAGTTCTTATTTCTGCGCCACCCAGGCAGTGATGTCATTGACTTACCTGAATGCAAATTCTTTTTCTGCAGTTATATTCTTGAATAAAAGCGCACCTGTTTTGTTATATTTGTACCTTTTTGATATTTGGACTTAAGTTTTTATACACTTCATGTCTACATTTTGTTAATTATTACTAAAATATGAAAAACATTTCTGTTTTAATGATGTGTTTACATAGATTGTTGTAGACACGGAACACACATGAAATGCATGTATTCCAAATGACAATATATTATTTACCCTCTACAAATCTAGGCACCACACTCCCAGATAAACCACTTGAGCACTGAAAATCTTCTTTGCGACTTGAGCTGCGGCGGTGGTGTTGGGGGATGGGATAGCAGGCTGCTTACTGTCTGTGCTGATTGATACATTTACAACACAAAAAATGATATAGAGGTGTGAAGGGAATTAAAGTGGGCTGTGATTATGAGTTTTTTCGTAGGCTTCGGTAATTCTAGTGTTAAGTTGATTGAAGCAAGTCACAGACTAGTTAGACTGAGGCACTGGATATGTCATATTATATGGCTGATGGTCACAGGAGTGTGCCATGACTGTCCCTGACATGGTAACATTATGTGAATGAAGTATGCAATTCAGAGTTGTTAGAAAAGTCGTGTAATGTCAGGTGCGCTTAAGGTGTTCACCCTAAAGATGTGTGTGTTTCATTTGTAACTCCAGACCTCTCTAGAAAGGTGTAATGTACTCAGTAAAGAGCTGGATCTTTATTTTGCAGTTGAAGCTAGCAATACTGAGCCTGTATTATTTTACATATTTGACTGGTGTATTTACCCAAGGTGGTGCAGTGGTAGTGCTGCTGCCTTGCAGTACGGATACCATGGGTTGTGTCCCAGGTCTTCCCTGTGTGGAGCTTGCAAGTTCTCCCTGTGTCTGCACAGGTTTCTTCCAAGTGCTCCTGTTTCCTTCCCCATTCCAAAGACATGCAGGTTAGACTAATTGATGATCCTAAATTGATCTGTGTATGGCCTTGCGCTCTATGCTAACTGGGATAGGTTCCAGCAGACCCCCACGACCCTGTTCAGGACTAAGCAGTTTAGAAAATAACTGAATGATTTTATCCAAGGAAAGCTTACTAACATTAGATTGCATTACATCTGTTTTTAATGTTTTAGTACAACAAAAGTTATGTTTCTTCCTGCAATGCAAAGAAAGCAAAACACTATACAATAATGAAACTGAACTTATTCACGGTCATAATGAGGTGAATTTTAACAAAAAAAAAAAAAGTGCAGTTCATTGCCTCTGTCAATACACCAGGATGCCTGTCTACTAGAATAAGCAGGTTTTGAACATAAATTAATGAAGTATTCTAAACACATTGGGCCTGTACTGTGCCAAAATCAGTAAAAACTGACTCAGTAGACAAAGGAATGGCATACCTAATGAAAATGTTTTTTATGTCTTTGTGGAAGAAACAGAAAACCTAATATTGAAGGCCTAAAGATAAGGACATGTAGCTCTGATGGTTAAATACAATCAGATGTTTTTGAAAAAAAATTACTTCAGCTGCTTTTATAAATAATGACATCACAGCACATCTCATGAAAAAGCTATAAATAAAATAAGTAGGCAAGGTGTAATTTGCTTATATCATTTTTTGCTAAACAAATCTCTACAAAAATCAATACAAAATTTAGCAAATTCAGAAATTAAAAGTATTGTTTGCGATGCGGAACCACATTAGGAAGAATTCATTTTTTTCTTCTTATTATACATGGTTGACATTTACCACTAGATGGTAGTATAGACAGTGATGTTATCACATAGGCTGGAAGAAAAAAGGAAAAAACATACATGGAAGCAGTTTTAGTGATCACAATTTAAATGTGGATTTCGGAAGCTTTCTTATCCCACTTCATGTTCTTACTAGCATAGTCTGAAGCTATCAACTTTTCAGTTTTCTAAAAAGTCCATCTATAAAAATGGATACCCTGAGTGTGCAAGGAATTTTTTTACTTCAATGATTGCCAAATTCTGCTCATTAGGCAGTTGTCATTACTAATGAAGGCTGAACAATAACTTCCAAAATACAGGTTGTTCCTGGGATGAAATAAACCTACATTGGAAAGGCTGGTCTAATTAAATAATTCAATATGATAAAACAACAGACTCATACTTGCAGTGTGTGGCGAGGAATGGAGACTAAAGGAATCCAAACATCACAGACCTCTTTGGGGCTACCAAGCAGATATCTATGAAATTTAATCCTGTGCTGTTGTGGAGAACCCTAATTGATTGTGTCAGTAACAAGCCAAAATAAGCAGCAAGCTCTCAATTATTAGGAATAAACCAAAAAGCTAACTGTCGATTGCTGATTCTGGGATTAATCAGAAGGAAATAGGAATATTATTGGGGCGTCCATCTGAAATGAATGACTTACTTGCAGCTTCTTTAAGTATCTTTGCAGTGATAAGTACTTTTATTAAAGTGAAAAGGTCCTAACTAAACCTTTGGGCTGTTTACTGGTTTCTGCTTAATTGGTTGCATGCCTGAAGTAGACACACATGCACACAATAAGTGGTAAGCAGTTTTCTATTTATGAATATACTGTATGTGCTTTCATATCAGAATAGACACACACAGGGTTGTATGAGAATCGAGGTTTAATTTCAGGACTTAAAGAATAGGAAGCACTGGGACCCATTAGAGAAATTGGTTAGGATTGGATAATAACAACACATGGTATCTTGCATTATTTTCAGCATTGCAAGACTGATTTCTACTTGAATAAATCATCTATCATTTTATATGCTGACCATGCTTCTGCTTCATGACTTCTTTAAAGTTGCAGGTTTCAGCCAGTGGCTATATAGCTGCATTGTGCAGTAACACATGCCATTCATAAACACAACATTGCAGAGTTAATCCGCTTCAGAAAAATCAATCCCACTGTTACAATTTGAAAGCTTTTCAGTACTTTTAACACAGAAAGCAATAAAGCTAGAAAGTGATGATCCATCATGTTCTGACAGTTGCAGAGCAAACTGCATAAATGGCTTGCAATCTGGGGCACGCTTTCACTTTTCACTTGGCTACTCTGAAATGACTCTCAAATGTCAAAAAAAGAAAACAGTGGTTAGGGTCTTTCCCTGTTATTCAACAAACATTATAACCCAGTATGAAGTACACAGTAGTAAAGAAATACTTTACTTTTTTAAATAGACATAGAATATGGTTTGGCCACCCTGAAAACCTTATACAGTACTGCTTCCCTCCAGACAGTGTTTTAAAACATTGAGGCTATTTTAGACAGGGAATGGTTCTAACATGTCTTAGAAAAGGAATAAATAGTGAATATTTTTTGTAAACCAACTACACTTTCTGTTAATGTTAACAATCTCTGTCCACTGACACATTAAAGTGACTTTTTAGATAGATAGAGAGAGAGAGAGAGAGATAGATAGATAGATAGATAGATAGATAGATAGATAGATAGATAGATAGATACTTTATTAATCCCAAGGGGAAATTCACATAATCCAGCAGCAGTATACTGATACAAAGAAACAATATTAAATTAAATAGTAATAATAAAAAAAAAAACAGACAATAACTTTGAATAATGTTAGAATTTACTCCCCCGGATGGAATTGAAGACAACTTTACCATCATTATCACTATCATTAAACTGCATAATATTTAAACTAATAAGTAATAACAATAAAATAAATAATAGTACAACTTCCAGTAATAATACTATTACTTTAAGACTTCAGGCCCAGGTGCATTACACAGTATTCACCAAATAAAAATAAAATAAAATAAAACAAGTGTAACGTGGTGATGACATCTTTACCAACTGAACCATCATTAAGGCAAATTGCATTAATATGGACCTTGGTTCAAGCTAAGCTATATACATCTATACTAATAAAAGGCAAAGCCTTCACTCACTCATTCATCACTAATTCTCCAACTTCCCATGTAGGCTGAAATTTGGCAGACTCATTCCTTACATGTTACTTACAAAAGTTAAGCAGGTTTCATTTCAAAATTCTACCCGTAACGGTCATAACTGAATCCTACTTACGTACATATATACGTCCATAGCCTGCAGCTCGGTCGCCATGTGTGGCTGCGTTACGTCCTCCCCATCCCCACGCCTCCCACGTAATTGGCTGCATGTCCATATAAGGCCGTCCATCTCTCCAGTCTCTTCATTCCCTTCCTTGCTTCGCCACGGTATTCATGTCTCCCTGCTGATAACTGCAGCCTTTTTATTTAATCCACGGCTTCTCCGCTGTTTTATTGTTCATTTAGTACGATTATAGTTATTGTGTGGGTATTTTAGACTTAGTTTACTGTTCAGGTACCCATTTCCTTTACCGTTCCAACCGTACCCCCATTAACATGTCTATCAAGTGCAAGTGCAAGAGGAAGTCAGTTTAAGAGGCACATAGTGATTAACATGGCTCGGGGAACACGTAACACAAAGTATTTAATGTGCTTCATAACATACGATGGGGTTTGAGAAAATCTAGTGAATGAAATATTCATTTTAAGATGCAGTTTAGTTTACGATGTTCTACTTTAATGACAAATTGCGAGAATAAAGTCAACATGTCGACTTTAATCTCGACATAAATGGCGAGAATAAAGTAGAAATGTCGAGAATTAAGTCAACATGATGACTTTATTCTCGTCATAAGAGTAGAGATTAAAATGGAAATATCGAGAATAAAGTCAACATGTCGTGACACTATTACACAGTACTCAGGTACATTACACAGTATTGAAAAAAATAGTACAACTTGGCTTGCAGTATTATCCAGTAGTATAGAAGCGTAGAAGAAGAGTATAGAAGAGTAGTATAGAAACAGTACTCACATATTTGAACATACAGTAATGGTCCACATCCGACCTTTTAAATCCAAAGTATCTCCAGACAACAGACGTGACTCCTTTTTCCAGCCAAAATTCTTCTGTGTCATCATGTTCAACTTTATTGTCTGCTAAAGCTTCAGTTTAGCGAGTATATGTGTTTAGCAGTGTAGCAGTGAAAAAGGTCCCCCTTAAACAGTTACCCGCATGCGCCACATTCAGAACGTTGTTTAGGCAATTTACTGTACACCGGTGTTGCGGTATAAGAAAAATTCATATCATTACAAAAATAAAAAACGGTTTTCAGTATGAACTGGTATACCGCTCAGCATTAGCTCATAGTATTTGTGTCCCACTTTATGTGGATGGCAACAGGTCCAACTTCGAGCCATGTCAATAAAAATTTGAATGAGATCTATCCTGGTGTGTGTAATCTGCAAGGCTGCTGGTTCGATCACTTATTGGGAGAACTGCCATGGGTTTTTAGGGTACTGCCTCAATGGATGACAATAAGCAAATTGTTTAACTAGTCATAAATGTAGTGGTGTACATTTGAAGTGAACTGTAACATTGTCATTTGTAAGGATGGATAAATAGATTAAAATTAGAAAAAAATTCTAAGCCATAAACCTTTGACCAAGGATCATTACCAGAGGTACAATAACTGAAAAAAAATTGTCAATATTTTATAAATAATGCAAACAACGACAACATTTTAAATTGTATCTTTTGCAACATATTTTCAGTGATGAAACCATTTTAATTAACACATCCAATGATCATGTTTGAAATGCTTAATTCTGGTGTGAAAAATGAATACTGTACATACTCGCGTTTAAGTTCTCCCGTGGATAAGTCAGGGCTTATGGTAATATAATTACCAGTACTTTATAATGTCGACCATATAAGTCGAATGCGTAAAATTCACGCTATTGATCCAAGAGATTATGATATAATAACGCCTACCTGAGAGAGGAACCATGGAGTACACAGCCTTTTTTTCTATGTATTGTGCCTATGTGACCACACGGTGATACCCAAATTATTCTGAAGTGACTTCGCACTGTTGTGTGTTTTTTCTATCTCACACCATCGTAAGATCATCCCTTATCTACGATGAAGCGTTCGGTCAGAAGAAAATAGCGAAATAAATTGGTAACTGCACTGCTGCAACAAGGTTCAATGTGTCTTAGAAACTGATGTGAGATTGGAGAAAGCAAGAAGATGTAAAAAAAAAAAAAAAATTAAAAATTGTTGTATTTTTGAACAGGTGTTTAAGTTGTAGTCTGATTTTTTGGGATTCAAAACCCGACTTATATGGGAGTATATACAGTATTTTTCTGAAAACTGAAATGAAAAATAAAACTGCAACAATTTACATAATCATTTATCAAAATTTAAAGTGCTTCAATTTTCTTAGCAGCTATGAAATAAATGGGGATGCAAAAATATAAATGAAGAAAAGAACTGCAACCAACATGGCCAAGAGATTTACAATAATTAAATCACGTAATGAAAATAACCTAAATTAAGTTAAATATAAACATTTTGGTCCTCTGATGGCTTTTTACACAATTCAATAAGTGGTTGAGCTATTGTGAATGAAGGATCAGGCACTGCACTAAATACATATTTTTTTTGTTACATACAGTCTAGCACAGACACAGCAGCAGCTGGGGTGGCAATGTTGATTTAAACTAGACAGCACAAATAGCTATCCCGTGCATTTTTTCCATGTTATGCAGTAAGGAGACTTTTTTCCACTCACTCTGTGTAACTTTTCAGAACACACCATTGCCTTCACCCCTCTTTCTTTCAACCAAACTCATTGTCATTTAATTTTTAACACCCCGTTCTACTGCACTTGCTTTGATTCCATCTTAAGCAGAGATATTGAATTGTGCTCACAGTATGCTCATGGCTACTGAAGGAAAGCAGTTTGATGGCAAGTGAGTAAACAATTTATAGTGCTCACCTGACACTGATAAACTGTTAAAATACTATGCTATAATGTTTAAAATTTATCTAAAACAAAAACCAGGGTGGCTTTATTTTCACTTCATTTTCCATCCCATTTAATCCAGACCAGGGTCACAGTGGGTGCTGGAGCCTATGTCAGCTATCTCTGGGCACAAGACAGAAACAAACTCAAGATAGGGCACCAGCTCATTGCAGGGCAACCTTCTCACATCCCATTAAAACCAACCCAAACACCAGGGCCAACCTGCATGTCTTTGGACTGTGGGAGGAAACCCATGCAGACAAAGTTAGAACATGCAAACTCCACGTAGGGAGGTCCCGGGACTTGAACCCAGGTCTTCTTACTGTGAGGCAACAGTGCTACAACTGCAACACCATGCCACACACCAGCGTTGTTGCTTTAGTAAAATGATGAAATGGTCAGTGAAATGTTTATGAATTTAACAATGGTCATACACCGGCATGTTGCCTTGAAACTTTAAGACCTGTATATGCAGTAGATAGATATGTTCTTTATATTTCCTTTCACTTATGTATAAGGAGTACAAGCCGAAGTTACTAAAAAAAAAGGGAGAATGCAAACTCCAGATGCCTCAAGGATTGTCCTTTTCTCAGAAGGCACTCTAAGTACCAAGAGATACTCCTGGGAAAGGAAACCAAACACATGGCAAGTCAGCACAGCTCAGAATAATCCATGTCGGTTCAGTGGGATTACACTGTGCTATAAACATCTCTTGTTAGAAATACAAAAGGTGACAGGACAAGTAGACAGCAGCTCACTAGACTTTCTTAAGCACATCAGGAACTTTCCACATGAACCTGTGCAAGGCATCACCATGGGAAAGAAAAGGCCAGCCAAGTGCAAAGGAAAGGAAAAAGAAAAGGGGTTAGAGAGCCATTTACTTTTTGTTGAATAAATTAACTAAATTCTAATGAGTAAACCACTCATTGTTTACTCAGCACTGTCTGGTGGTCACAAGAGATATCTAGCTAAACAAATGGCAAATGACAAATATCTCAAAAAAGTAAAACTAAAATGGTGTCTTTAAGACCTCTGCTTTTAAGATAACTACCCACAAAAGGAAAAATGTGTCTTATCATGTATGGGTAAATTAAAATAAACATTTTTTCATAAAAAAAAAAACAAAAAACAAATTACCATTTTGTAACCTGGAAACTGCATATAATATATGCTTCAATTTCACTGGGCTAAATAAGGAAAACGGTTCATGTCTGTTTAGGTAAAATATATACATAAATATGAAGAAGTTTAATGCTTACTGGAAATTTGGTGAAATAAAGTTCTTTGAAGAGTTCATCATTTTTCCAAAGTGTTGTAAAAGCACCTGGAGGTAATGGTAACCTATGAAAATAATAAACAATATTTAAGTTGAAGACCGCACAGAAGACAACATTAAATCTAATGCTAGCATTGTAAATTTAGACTAATGGAGATGATACATTGTTATCTTTGGTTAAGTAACAACACCCTCAGTTCAGGGTCACAGTATCTTTGGCCATGCAGGATTGTCTATAGTAGCAAAGGTACACCAGATTGATTATCAGACTTGCTTTAAATAGGTTATTTAAGCAAATAAAACTGAGACATAATCATTTATATGAATAGTAAGATATCGCAATTTAATTCTGTTTCAGTTGGATACATGCATTAAATAATAAAAAAAAATAAAATTTAACTCAATGAAGTTACATGAACATTTACTTAATATATTCTCTTTTTATTGGATATTTAAGAATAATGAGGATGCGCAGGACTGTGTGGTATGGGTCCACAGCTCGTTGAGCAAAGGCCATTCATTTTAAATAAATAATCGATGCACTCGCGGCTTAGCGAGGGGACGTTGGGCCATAGCGAGCCGTGAGGGGTGATCCGTAGGGTGTGGGCGTTTCTCACCGAGTGCACAGGTGAGGAACTGCCCACATTCGTGATTGTCCCATGGCTAATGCTGCAGCTGCTGTGGCCCGCGTCATTTTAAAAAGCGTGAGTCGGTTGTGGGGTGGAAAAATGGAGAGAGAAGAAAAGAGATGAGGAAAAGAGGACGGAGGTTACAGGGAGCGAGGAAGCATGCGGTGCAAGAGAGATGGACAGGCGGTGCGTGCGTGTGGTGAGCGCACGATCGAGGGCAGCTGTAAGGAAGCTGGGGTGTTGGGCCTACACCCAGGCGATTGATTTGGATGTCGCTCCAGCTGAGCGATTATGTAGCAGGAGTGACCGAGGGAAGGCGACTGGCCGCAGAGAAGCCGCGGAAAGGCAGCGGAAGTCGGGAGACTTGGTTCTGGAATCCCCAACGTGGGCGACCTGGCCGTTGGTTGGAAACCAAGTTCTCCGAGACTGGGATGAGTGCCATACCGAAGCCAGGGTTCGGGAGGTCTCCAGTCTCATGCGTGTGTTTCAGGAGGGCAGCTGCAGAGAGAGTGGCTCCCCTGTCGCAAGCCTGGACAGGGAGAAGCAGGGGAGTCACGAGTCACAAGCTAGAAGCGCCGGGTTTGATCTTGTTGTTTTTAAAGACTGCTTCCTTAAACATTTTACCTCTCATTTTAAAGGGTTGTTTTTTCTTATTGTTATTTTAACCTCCAAGTTTTACCTTTTATGGATTATTTATTTAATGAAGAATTTGGAGCACTGCACTTTACATGGAACACTATTTTGTTTTTGATTGTTTCTTTTAAATAAAAGCACTGTTGCACTTTCAACCATCCCCTTGCTTAGATGTTCATTGCCTCCATTGACTAGCTCATCGGTGACATTACCGACGGTGGTGGGTTCAAGGGTTCCCAAAATCAGATGGGAGTGTGGAGCCAGAACCCACATCGTCACAGACTATAGTAACTACAGGGGGATAAAATTAATGAGCCACAGCATGAAGTTATGGGAAAGAGTAGAGGAAGCTAGGTTAAGAACTGAGGTAATGATTAGTGAGCAGCAGTATGGTTTCATGCCAAGAAAGAGCACCACAGATGCAATGTTTGCTCTGAGGGTGTTGATGGAGAAGTATAGAGTAGCCCAGAAGGATTTGCATTGCGTCTTTGTGGACCTGGATAAAGCATATGACAGGGTGCCTCAAGAGGAGCTGTGGTATTGTATGAGGAAGTCAGGATTGGCAGAGAAGTATGTAAGAGTTGTACAGGATATATACAAGGGAACTGTGACCGTGGTGTGGTCTGCCGTAGGAGTGATGGATGCATTCAAGGTGGAAAGAGGACGGAGGTTACAGGGAGCGAGGAAGCATGCGGTGCAAGAGAGATGGACAGGCGGTGCGTGCGTGTGGTGAGCGCACGATCGAGGGCAGCTGTAAGGAAGCTGGGGTGTTGGGCCTACACCCAGGCGATTGATTTGGATGTCGCTCCAGCTGAGCGATTATGTAGCAGGAGTGACCGAGGGAAGGCGACTGGCCGCAGAGAAGCCGCGGAAAGGCAGCGGAAGTCGGGAGACTTGGTTCTGGAATCCCCAACATGGGCGACCTGGCCGTTGGTTGGAAACCAAGTTCTCCGAGACTGGGATGAGTGCCATACCGAAGCCAGGGTTCGGGAGGTCTCCAGTCTCATGCATGTGTTTCAGGAGGGCAGCTGCAGAGAGAGAGTGGCTCCCCTGTCGCGAAGCCTGGACAGGGAGAAGCAGGGGAGTCACGAGTCACAAGCTAGAAGCGCCGGGTTTGATCTTGTTGTTTTTAAAGACTGCTTCCTTAAACATTTTACCTCTCATTTTAAAGGGTTGTTTTTTCTTATTGTTATTTTAACCTCCAAGTTTTACCTTTTATGGATTATTTATTTAATGAAGAATTTGGAGCACTGCACTTTACATGGAACACTATTTTGTTTTTGATTGTTTCTTTTAAATAAAAGCACTGTTGCACTTTCAACCATCCCCTTGCTTAGATGTTCATTGCCTCCATTGACTAGCTCATCGGTGACATTACCGACGGTGGTGGGTTCAAGGGTTCCCAAAATCAGATGGGAGTGTGGAGCCAGAACCCACATCGTCACAGACTATAGTAACTACAGGGGGATAAAATTAATGAGCCACAGCATGAAGTTATGGGAAAGAGTAGAGGAAGCTAGGTTAAGAACTGAGGTAATGATTAGTGAGCAGCAGTATGGTTTCATGCCAAGAAAGAGCACCACAGATGCAATGTTTGCTCTGAGGGTGTTGATGGAGAAGTATAGAGTAGCCCAGAAGGATTTGCATTGCGTCTTTGTGGACCTGGATAAAGCATATGACAGGGTGCCTCAAGAGGAGCTGTGGTATTGTATGAGGAAGTCAGGATTGGCAGAGAAGTATGTAAGAGTTGTACAGGATATATACAAGGGAACTGTGACCGTGGTGTGGTCTGCCGTAGGAGTGATGGATGCATTCAAGGTGGAGGTGGGATTACATAGGGGTTGGTTATGAGCTCTTTCTTATTTGGTGATAGACAGGATGATGAACGAGATTAGACAGGAGTCCCCGTGGACTATGATGTTTGCTGATGACATTGTGATCTGTAGCGATAGTAGGGAGCAGGTTGAGAAGATCCTGGAGAGGTGGAGATATGCTCTAGAGAGGAGAGGAATGAAGGTCAGTTGTGCCAGACGGGTATCAGGAAGAGTGAAAGGGAAGGTTTACAGGACTGTAGTGAGACCAGCTATGTTATATAAGTTGGAAATGATGGCATTGACCTGAAAGCAGGAGACAGAGCTGGAGGTAGCAGAGGTAAAGATGCTAAGATTTGCATTGGGTGTGACAAGGATGGATAGGATTAGAAATGATTATATTAGAGGGTCAGCTCAAGTTGGATGGTTGGGAGACAAAGTCAGAGAGGCGAGATTGCGTTGTTTTGGACATGTGCAGAGGAGAGATGCTGAGTTTATTGGAAGAAGGATGCTAAGGATAGAGCTGCCAGGGAAGAGGAAAAGAGGAAGGCCTAAGAGATGGTTTATGGAGGTGGTAAGAGAGGACATGCAGGTGATGGGTGTAACAGAAGAGGACAGAATGATATGGAAGAAGATGATCCGCTGTGGCAACCCCTAACAGGAGCAGCCAAAAGAAGAAGAAGAAGAAGAAGATTGGATAATTTAAAAGTACAACAAAAAATACAACTGGCCCTCACAATAAGTGCAGCATATAGGAAAATGATGCTTACAGCATAAGACAATACAAAACATTGTTAAGAAGATACTATAAATTCTCATTCAATGAAAAACACAACAAATACCTAGTCACACATATTTCCATTTTACAGTCAAGTATGCATTTCTTTGGACAAAATCATTCATTGACTGAATCATATATGCAAAAAAAAAATCAATATTGAAGGGACTTGAGATGAACCAGTTGCAAATTATTAAATGCATAATACATGACAAGGTAAGCACACTAGCCGCTAGCACAACTGCACACTTGGAAGGCCATAAAGGTCAATAGAGGAATTGGGAACTGTGAATTGGCCCAGTGTGAATGTGCCCTGCAATATTCTGGGTCCTCTAACTTGCTCCAAAAGCTGCTGGTATACCGACGACTATAAGAAACTGTTGCTATTGACCACAAAGAAGCAGAGTTAGAAAATGGCCGAATAAACAGAAAAATACCAGTAAAACAGAGAAAAAATAGAATGAGAAATATTACCACACCAGTGTAATTACAGAAGCAGAACTAGAGATCCTAGTATAAAGGAATGGATTACAAAATGAAGATAAAGAGATCCAGTTTGTAGTATCTGATACAGAGAACTGGTGATATAAATCAAAGAAATTACTTTGAAAAAGGTCAAAAATTGTTTTCAGTAAGCTCAATTTAACCTTTTTTCCAAATGACTTAAATTCTCTTTGTTCCTCTCAGCTTTCTAAAATATTTTAATTGAGGTCAGTCTTTGTTGTGTATAGTTTTCTTCCAAGATGTTTATGCCACAAATAGCAAGGATGGAGAGAAGCTACAGCTTGTATGTTCTGAAAGAATTGCTTAACTGTACAATGTATGGAAAAGACTGAATTAGGGTTACGAATTATCCATGTTGTTGCCTGACTTGGGAAACCAGCTGCCCAAACCCGACACCAGGACACAAGTTCCAGCACAGAACACATTTTTTATTCATATGGGGAAGCTCTTTTCCCATACTTCCCACAGCAGCACAATACAAAACACCAATACAGTACAATCAAACACTGTGCTTTCTCTTCTTTCTTCATCCTCTCTTTAATAATAATAATAATAATAAAAATTACATTTTATTTATATAGTGTCTTTCCCATGCGCTGTCTCTCTCTCTTCTTCGCTTCCACTCCTCCTCAAGTAAGCTTTGTCCTCTGCCACCTGACTCTGGCTCCCAAAGTAGTGGCAGATGACTCCTTTTACAGAACACCTAGAAGTGCTCCAGGTGTCTGGTGATCTTCTTCCGGCAGCACTTCCGGGTGTGGTGGAAGTTCTGCCCCAAAGGGCTCAGTCTTTCCTGCAGCACTCCCTCACAGAGTCTACAGAACCCAACAGGGCTGCTCCAAACTCCAACTCCCATGGATCCCTGTAGCAGCCTGTGACACTGTCTAAAAAGCTGCTTTCGTTTCTGTGTATCTTTAGGCAGAAATTAAAATCTTTTAAGAGTAGTGTCAACTTTATTATTCAAATTATGCAATACATCAGTGCTAAGTTCTCAGTTATCTGGATAATTTTCATGAATTATTGTTTTTTTTTTCTAACATTAATAGGTAGATGGGGAATTAAATGCAGTTGCTGGAGTAATATTGATTGTGATTTTATGCTAGTATTGGTTATTTTACATTTATAGTTTTATTCCTTTTGTACTTTTGCTTTTTTGTTGATATGTTCGCATTTAGTGGATAAAAACTCACTTATACTTAGCACATCAGCTTCACCACGAGGGTCTACTAGGGTGTGCATGATGAAATTTGTTGAGCAGTTCTAACATGCACCTTAAATTGCATTGGCACCCCCGTACATTTAAAATTTTGTGATTGTCTGGTCCTTTATATGTTGACTGCACATGCACTAGACAGAAAACGTGGGCTTATTTGAGGAGCAGGTGTTGGAAGTGATTTGTTGCCACCTGCACCTATACACTCCACACCTGCAGCTTTAACACTAGATTTTTAACATTCCTGAAGCATACGAACAAACTCGTAATCCTGGCCCACCTTAAATCCCTTTGCACCTCCTTATCAGCATCCTTTGTCTTGTAAATGAGTCAATCAGCACAAGCAGCAAGCAGTCTGCTGTCCCATCCCCTGCCTTGACGGAGCTCATCTTGGTAAAAAGTTATCTTTTTTTTTGTTATTAAATAATAAAAAAAAATTCCATTACATAACAATTCAATATTTCTCTGACAATTTATCAGCAAAGCTCCAGACCTGAAACCTCATGCATACAGTAAATGGTGCGTATGCACAAAAATGTTACGTACAACTGTTTCCACACTCACATCACGATGTATAAAAACTAAATTTGCTGTAAAGCCACACACATTTTCACACTAGCTCAATCCTTGGCGTACGCAAGTTCTCCGCTCGGTTTTGCAAACTGGCGGCATCAAGCGTTAAAGCAGTGCTTTTGTTCCAGTGTGGTTTCCCTTTCTTTTTTAGATCCACTGATGCAGCTTTATCTTATACACTGAAATTAACCACATATTGTTTATTAGTTTAAGGTATCTGATTGTAATTAACCTGTAACAATATAATGGTCCACGGAATGACCAAACTATTCCAAATACCATAGCTGCTTTAGCGTTGTTGCTCTCACTGCACCTTCTTCTTCTTTCAGCTGCTCCCATTAGATCATCTTTTTCCATATTACTCTCACTGCACCACTCGGAGTATTTATAGCACTGTATCTGAGTGTGGAATCACAGCTCTACAGCAGATTATCAGAAAGAGAATTATCAGTATACAGCATCTAGCACACGCTGCCTCAGCCATGCTGTCTGTTCCAACTGCTCTCATCCGACAAACTTTTCAGAGCCTTTCCAGTGAGGACCTCGCAGTTCAGAAACAGTTACATCCCAAGAACTATGAACACGATCAATCAGTCCATTAAGTGCTCCTTGTAGAACTGTTTGTACTCATAAGTACAGTCACCTCACTGTAAACTTGCGATACAGTTATAATATTGCACAACCTGAGCCATTTTAGCGCTTATTTATGTATGATGACAATATTATTTTAATATGAAATGCAGCAAAATATGTTTATTATATTATACAGATAAAATGTTAACATCATTTAAATAATCTATACTGTTAATAATTAAACTTGTGAGGACACGGTGTTGCAGCGCTAGCAAGGAGCTGGCGCCCCGTTCAGGGATTGTTCCTGCCTCGTGCTGTATTCTTGTTGGGGCTGGCGCAACAGTAGAAGGACAGATGGATAGAATAATTAAACATGTACTATGAAGATATTTCAGTGTTCCTTAAAAGATTTAAAGAATTGCTGTTCTAAGCGTACAGTTGGCTTAACGTCTATTACACAGATAATTGTGTGGTGATTGGGTACTTGGAGAAAGAAAAGGAAGGATAGGAATTGGGGGTTAGTACCTTTGAAAGAGACAGGACTGCTATAATAAATTATTTTATTGAAGGTTGCGCAAGGTGCAGCAAGCATTTTATGGGAGGCAGGAACAATCTCTGGAAGGGGCGTAAGCATGTCACTATTCCTGCGCCACCATATTCCCATGTTTAATACATGCTTTAATTCCTATCATCATGAAAATGATATCAAGTATACATCTCAGTATTTAAATTATTCGGAGAGATGTAATATCATGAATGTAATGGATTCTGTGTCCTGTCGGAGGAAGAGAAAGTCTGTTTAAGAAGCACAAAGTGAGTCACACACATAGAACACACAGAAGAACATATACAAAACAAAGCATTTAACATGCTGGTTTAGTTATGATGGTATTTGAGAAACTGGTAAGTTAAATGATTGTAAGATGAAGTTTATGATGTTCTACTTTAATGACAAAATAAACTACGTGATTAAAGTGGAAGTTTCGAGATAAAAGTTGACATTTCGAGCTTTTTACCCACTGTGTCCCTATTTTTTTTTCTTTTATCTGTACCCTAGTAAGCTTTCATATGACACTTAATGACTCGCCTTTTCACAGCGACTTTGATATCTGACAACTTCTTTTTATTTCGGGCACTGTGCAACTTTGTGAACTTGAGCATTCAAGTTTCTCCGACACTCTAGGTCACTCGATCAACTTCCTTTTGTTGTTTATACCACTGTTTAAACCAACAAATAGTAAGTTTTTCCTTGCCTCCAGCTGGTATTCGCTGAAATTCTTCTATTTTCCCACGTGTTTTTGCCACTGCCTTTTCACAGAATGCTGAGCTTAAGGGCTATTTATATTGATTTGCATATTCAAAGAGGCGAATAATTCTGGGAGGAGTTGGGGAGTGGCAGAAGGCATCTGCATGTGCGTTACTTTTCACACTGAAAGTGATTTATGTAACGGAAGAACGTGGAAGATGACGTACACATAGATTACTGCATCTGGATTTACTTGTGCGTACGCATATTTCCGCTTTTGTCCGTATGCCATGTTTTAGTGTGAATTCTACGCAGGGTGTTATGCATGAGGCCCCTACTCTCCATCCTGGTCTAAAACAACTGACAATTCTACCTTGATACTTCAACAGAGATTTTAACTCTCCTTCGCTTACTTCTTTAAAAAGTATAATGTTTAAGAAATGTGAAAAACACAGACTCTTTACCATTAACAATAGTACATCAGAAGATGCCATTTCACCTGAATTGTAATTTGCTGTCTATGAAAGCAATTGAGACACCACTAGAATATTTGAACTACGTTTTTAACTACATGATACTGTTAAGTGCTTTTAAAAAACACGCATTTAATGTATTCTACTAATTCATGTAATAGAATATATTCAATGAATGAGAATTATTGTTGCAAACAATATTAAATAAACAAAAATGTTATAGCTACATTTTTGATGAAGTAACTGAAAATGTAAAATGCATTAAAATTTCTAATTAGGTAAAAAGTCCTCTGAAGGTTACACCAAGGAACACATTTTCAAATTTCTTTTAACAGTTATAAGAATATAAGTTTTCAATTTGGTGGTGATCCTCAGCATTATATCATTTTGACACTGAGATGTTACAGTCTGTCATTTACAAGAGTATGATGGCAGCCATTCCTTGTGAAGAAATGGGGTGCCTCAATAGCCACCAGACAGAAATAATGGGGAAAAGGAACAGAAAAGGAAAAAAAAAATGTCATCGACAGGGCTACTGTATATATATTATCTAAGTGACAAATAGAACAGTGTAAAAAAGGAAAAAAGTAACTCTGAATTTTACAAATGTGCTGGAGTGCCTGTAGTACTGTGACAACAAAAAGAAATCTTAACTCGGCAATGTCTTCTTTTGTATACGTATATGTATTACAAGTCATATATAGTACAGCTGCCATGTTGGTGAAGTGGTTAGAACATCTCCAAATTCCTTTGTATAAATCTCAGCTCAGGCATTGTGTGCATGGAGTTTACATGGCATCCCCTTATCTAGGTTTTTCTATCAGATAGATAGATACTTGAATTTCCCTCATGATCAATAAAGTATCACTAGCAAAGAATTAATTACACCAAGATGAATACAAACATTTAACTACACTTACTACACAAACAACAAATACGGTACAAATAGCGCATTCACATTACACTAGATGGTACATAAAATAATGCCAGTGCAGTGAGAATTGTGCAAATAATACTACTACCAAAGTGACAGGTGGCATATAATATCAGGTCAAAGTGACAAATACTAAAGTGACTTATTGTCAAAGTAAAATAAAATAAAGTGACATGGCTTATGCTGGTATGGTTTTAACGAACAAAATAAAATGTGTTTTTTATTCCTTGGGTACTTCAGTGCTCCTTCCAAATTTTCAAAGATGTGCTGGTTATTTGACAAGTTTGTATTTTCTTGATGTGGCCATGTGTGGTAGTGGGGCCTGAAATGACAGTGGTGCTCTTTACAGAGTTGGTTCCTACTTTGTGTCCTCTTTACAGGGTTGATCTTAGCTGCCTGGACTGTATTCTGATTATTATTCAGTCAAACAAATATCTGGAGAGCTAAAGAAATCAAATGCTAGCTGCAGGCACTTCAAACAGATTTGCAATAAAATATAGAAGTAAGAGATGTGGATGTACTTTGCAATAATTTGAAAAACATTCTAACATAACTGGTGCCAATTACTTTACATGGTTTGCAGACTACTAGTATGGAACACGATTATGGTTTCACAATGCACACTGAGAGCTACATAATCTACAACTGTCCTCATCAATATTGCTGCCTGTTCATTCCTGTTAACTAAACCCATGGAATTTTAACGAAGGATACATTCCAGGTCTCATTTACCATAAGCCACATGGTTGACAGTAGCCAGTGGTTAGCTCAGAAAAATTGTCCTTGCTTGCTTGTAATAAGCTACATGTTGTTAAAAGAAGCATAACAGTGGCACCCCATTTTGAAAAGTGACTGAGCACTACTAACTAACATTATCTATAGCTGAAATTCATTCTCTCCTATATTCATCAAGATTAAGGTGACATTTCCAGTGTTTACTGGCTGGTGTTCCTCATAGGCTATGTCGTCATTCAGGGTGCTGTTTTGTGTTTTTATAGTCAGCTCGCAATACACATACTTGGCTGAAAGTGGGAAGCAGGGCTAATTTCCTCCATTATTAAATGTTCACACTGAGAATGACAAACATAATGTAAATGTCTTTCAGTTGGTCTCTCTAATAGAATATCCAATATTTAATTTTGGCCAAAAGAAAAAGGATTTACACATTTGTTTTGCATAAATGTGTACTAGATTGTCTGTCTGAACCAAAACATGATTCTTATTTAGCCATTAGACAGCTTACACTGATACAGTACATAACACAATTATTTGAGGGAGGTCTCGATTTCCATATAATGGAGTGTTATAGCACTAAGCCATAGAAACTTAACCAAGGTTTTATTGCTAACTTGGATATCCCTTGTGTTTGAAGGGTAATATCTTGAGTTTCCAGTGATGTTGTTACCTTAGTGGCTTAGTGTAAATAAGTGTACCCTGGTGACAGACTAGAATCCTATAAAAGGATTGTATCTGTCTTATAATTCTAAAAATATGAATACATTTTATTTTTAAAATACCTTTCTCTTACTAGTCATTTCTGTCAGGAAACCTCCTGTTTTTTTACCACTTACCATTATAAAAAATATATGGAAAATGAATAGAATAAAGGGTCCATAAAAAAAGGAATCCGTTACACATTGTTAAGTAGGAATAAAAGTAAGAAAAGGGCATGGAGTTTTATTAAGATGTCCACAATTGAAAGAGCTGAATAAAACTGAAGATGATGTACTGGCAACTGACAACTGTAGCATCATTTTCTAGTGTAAAGTAAGCATTTCAAATCTTTATTCAAAGCAACAAGCACAACAAATAAGACATACAGCTACAAACAACAGAATTCACACTCACTTTTGAATTGAATAGCACTCAGCTGAAGTTGAATTTTCAAGTACTAAAATGGCACTTGTATAAGCGGAACACTTATTTAGTTCACACTAGGAAAGGAAGGCCTCCAAGTGAAATGTAAAGTGGCATTTATTTGCAGCTCCACTAAGTTCTTTACGTGTAAGGCCAGGGACAGCAGTGAGTGGCATTGTCACTGCACGTATAGTCTTCAGTAGCCTAAGCACTGTGTAAAACAACTGAAAAGAAGCATAACATCTACAGAATACACTCCGGGGCAAACTGTAGCACTTAGTAAAATAATCTGGGTTTTACAGATTATAATGGATTATCTTGTTGCAGCCCCATGGCAGCATCTCTTATCACTCTACTTGTCTTTCTGCATTACAACCAGTGTCTTATGACATAGGAGAAAAAGGATTTGATTGATACCTGTGGTTGGCCCCATGCACAGAGATTGCACGTACAGTGTAAGATTACTGGATGGGAAAACAGTGCTGAAATAAAATGCACCTAAAGAAGCAAAGAAGATGAGCAGCCTTCAACAGGAAGGAATCTGGATCCAGGCCTGCAGCTGCAGTCAAGCAGAAATGATAAATTACGAAAAGGAAATTAGTTTTTGCTTTACCGCTCACAAGCAAAAAAAAAAAAACAAAACAAGTGCAATGCACGGTACAAAATGAATAATGCTTAGTCCTGAAATTGGTTTCTTTAAACATGCCATGCATATACACAAGCAGTGATAATCTGCATTTAAATGTCCATTAATAAGGCAGAAGACAACATTAATTGTAAGAGACGTAGGTCCCTGTAACTTGACCTGGCTTTTAATAGTGTTGTCATGACCCGCCTAGAGCTGCTCTAAACAAGTCTTCCTTGGCGGCGATCCTGTGGCAGACCCAGGACACGCTGGAAAGATTATATCTCACACTTGTCTTGAGAATGCTTACCAATTCCCCAGTAAAAGCAGTAATCTGTAGATTTGAACAGGGAAGTCTGGGCTCACCAGAAAAAACTGTTTTATTCGATAAGCAATACCTTAAAAAATAAAGGTTTCTGAACTACTAGCTCACCATTTATTGGGACACGAGTGAAACTTCAGCTTTCAGGTTTATTAGAAAAAACAGAAACACCTTCATAATTACTTAGCTATCAATTTTTTAATATTGGCCAAGACATAATCTTGTACCTACTAAGTCCAGATTCTGATTTTAGGTTAGGTTACTATCTTTTCAAAGAATACTTATGTTTTGTCCCGGCACTCCAGTTTTCTGACTGCATTCTGAAGAAGTGCTCCCATTTCTGGTGAAAGATAGTGAAACTCCCCTGGTCTGAATGGCTGTTCAGACTAATGCATCTCTTTATAACCAGATACTTACTTGACCACAATGTTCCCCAAAATTCTAGGTTTTGCTTCCTTCATATCTGTGTCCAGAACAGTAACTGTAACATAAAAAATAAGATAATTTAGAGGCGTAAAATTTTTTTACCATATGCCAACAAACATTTTACTGTTATTTTCATTAAAAGTGTAATTAATTGAATGATATCCAGTGTGATCGTAACAAAAACACTTTTTCGCTCATTGTGTGTTTTGTTACCAAACTTTGTTCTGCTATATCTTTTAACTAGCAAAATACCTGCGCTTCACAGCGGAGAAGTAGTGTGTTAAAAAAGTTATGAAAAAGAAAAGGAAACATTTTAAAAATAACGTAACATGATTGTCAATGTAATTGTTTAGTCACTGATATGAGTGTTGCTGTCATCAAGGATTTAATTATCATTATTTCTTTCAATCAGGTTCGTATTTGGAGGATGTGTTGTGTTCAAGTTATATTCCATGTTTGTCAACCGTTGTAAAGATAACAGGTTTCATTCATTGAAGTGTTCACTATCCAAATCGGTACTCGTTAATCTAAGATGTTTAACAGGCATTCCTGGTATTAAGTTGTGGATTTGCCTGTGAATATTTAGCAGCAGCGTGTCTATGAACTTAATTTAAACTTAAGCTTTACAGCTTGCTTTCCTATTGATATGTGTACAAAGGCTTGTTCAGTGTCAGAGGGTTGTTCCTTTCCTACTGCATCAATAAGCAGCTCGTCTTCCTCTTTATCTGAGACATCACACACTGCATGCAGTATTGTGCACGGGTTTACCTTTCCCAGTCCTGCAAAGTCAATTCACGTGAGCCCCTTGGAGTACATGCATCGAAGGTTCTCCGCTGTACTAGTGCTATCTTGTGCGATCTTGCGATGTCCACGGCTTTATTTAATGTTAGCTCAGACCCGGCACTTAAAAGTTTCTCTCGCATTTTTGCTGAGTTTGTGCCAAACACTAGTCTATCCCTGACCATCTCATCTTCATTTGCATAAGCACAATCCTTCACCAGCAATTTTAACTCCGTTACAAAGTGATCAAAAGTCTCGTTTATACCCTGTGTCTTCTCATTTAACTTGTATCTCGTGAATATAGTATTCGTCGTAGGCCTGACAAACGCCAGCGGTAGCCTGTCTATGAACTTAATTTAAACTTAAGCTTTACACCTTGCTTTCCTATTGATATGTGTACAAAGGCTTGTTCAGTGTCAGAGGGTTGTTCTTTTCCTACTGCATCAATAAGCAGCTCGTCTTCCTCTTTATCTGAGACATCACACACTGCATGCACGGGTTTACCTTTCCCAGTCCTGCAAAGTCAGTTCACATGAGCCCCTCGGAGTCCATGCATCGAAGGTTCTCAGATGTGCTTGTGCTATCTTGTGGGATTGTAAAAATTCATCTCACCTTCAAATTTAACTACTCCTTTGCATCCTAAACTAGGATGAGCTGATTGGAAAATATGGTACAAGTCTTCACTTTCATTCAGTTAACTCATTCATTCACTATTTTGTCAAAAAAGAATCCTTTGCCTCCTCCTGTTTTTGAAATATCTAAATGCTGGTTTTAGCATGATTTCAAGATTCTTAGTGACCTAAATGGAAAAGATCATTTTGCTTCATATCTGCAGGTAATGCAACATTCTGTAAAAACACTTTTCTATTACATTCAAATACAAGATTTTGTTTATTGTGACACAAGTCAAAACTACCACTTTAATCTCCTTTAGAGACATTAAAATAATAAAGGGAAAAAAATTTTCATGGCCACCAAGACATTTCACCTTCATACTCTATTATAACAGTGTTGCAGGGACGCGCCTACCACAATCTCATTTCGATACATTCTTCCTAAATTTGGTGATAGATATGGAATAATACAATTTAAAATACACACTGAGACAATTAGATCCAACTTGCAACCTGGGACTAGGCTTCTTTAGACTTCTCACTCTTTTTTAACTTTGCCACTCCATGCCCTTAAGAGTCTCATTCATCACCATTCAAGGTTCTATATTCAGTATGCCATTGTTGTCTTTGTAGCACTACTAGCTTGCCCTCCTAATTTTACCCAACTAAAAGAACATCTTAACTCATTTTCATTTACAATGGCTTATACGTGGGACATATTATATAAACTTAAACTGCAAAAAAAAAAAAAAATATCCATAATCAATAGGAATCAAATACAGCAAGATATGCCAAATATTCTTTTTAGCAACACATTTTATTTACAAATTTCTCTTTTATAAATTGCACAGTTTCAAAAGACCCTACTTCAGTTTGATGCTAAAAGGAATTCCACTTAAAAGCCTCATGTGCTTCCCTAAAAAGAGACCTGCACTTCTCCAGTTTTGAGCAGGGATTGATATAAGAAAATCAAGATATCAAATCCAGAAAAAAACTGCTTCAATAAAATACTGAGTAATATACACTGACAAAATCATGGAAAATTGATTCAGAAGCAAATAATCTCTTCAGATATTCACAGGGACTAGAAACAAATTATAAAGTAATGTTGCTGAAACAGAGAAACTTCTGGCTTTAACTTTTGGTTGAGATGTTATCAGCATACAGCAGTGATGGACAGAATAATATCATTTTCTCAGTAAAAATTCTACTGAAGTAGTAGTAGTCCAAAAGACATTCTTCTTAACTGCATTCTCAATAAAGTTTGCTGTTCTCTTTAATGTCCCTAAACAAGCAAATGCAATGTAAAAGTAGTCAAATTAAGACTTTTAACACCATTAACACATTTAACATGTTAACATCGCTAACATCTATAAAAGCAAACACAGTCTCTCATTAAGAGAGCAAATGCATCCTATACAATGACATATAGTCTAATACTACCCATCTTCCAAGATGATGCAAATTCACTCTCACTGAATTTAGGATATAATTGCAAACACTCTAGCGATAGCAGCATAACAATGTGTTAAAGCACAGTATACATGAACATTTTCTGCAATACTAAATGCGCTGCCTGGTTTAGCAGATCAACAGAAAGACACAGAACAAAGAATGTAGAATTAGAAGGACTAAATAAGAAAAAAAGGCTAGTGCTAGAGGTCTTATAGTGAGTCCAAAATAGTTTGCTTCAGCCACCTGATCATATGTGGTCAAACACGACAGCCTGTCTATACAACTAACGCCAAATGAGTACAAACAAAACCAAGAGTTTAAAGAAGGCACAAACCCCACGCATAAAAATACAAGGTTAAAAACTGTACAAAAATAACATGCTCAAATGAAAAAGAAAAAGTGGACACGAAGAAAAAATAGGAATAGGAAAAAATACACATTGATAGTGTATAGATCTCTGGATGATCAGAATAGCTAACAGTTTTCTCGTTTTTGACACTGCGCTGTTATGTGTATGTCTGACAAGGTTCAGAAGCACTGTATTGAACTCGATATCACAGTTATCCTTAAATCCAAAAAAATAATACAACAAATTAATAATAATAAAACATAATCAACAGTTCTGTTGAATATTTAAAATATTATAATGGATATCTCAATTTAGATGTTTAAAGTCTAAAAATTTTCAATTATAATAGAAATTTGACATTTTTAACCCTCTGATAGAACTCCATAGAGGGCTAGTTTGTTAGTAAAGGATTGAAAATAACATATTTGTAATCACTGACCCTAATAAAGTCTAAAACAATACCCCACATTATTTAACCTTATGGCAGTGGCACACCAAGGGCTAGAAATATCAGTAAAGATTTATATATCAAAAATATTATATTCTTAATCAGCAACCTCAAAACAGTATAAATGACAATCTACATGCCTAAATTACTGATTTCCATTTTTTCGAAAAGGAGCAAATATGGCCCCTCATATCTCATTAGAGGGTGAACCCCTGGAGTCTGTTGATGTGGCATGCATACCTTCAAGCCCTTCTGATGAATTTTTTTCTGAAGATGCCTTTTAGTTTACTCTTTATCATAAGGGTGTAATTTCCTGCAGAATAAGGTCTAGAAATGGCCTACAGGGCCAAAAATTGGGGGGAATCCCAAAAAGCTCAGTGCTTAACAAGACACGAAGATAGGTGAAGCATTATAGGGGTTTATTCATATCAGTGAGTCAGGAGGCACCAGACAAAAAAAAAGTTATTTCAAAGCGTTCAAAAGAAATTATTCAGTTTGTATATCAGTTATATCAGTTTGTCTGATATTGTACAATTCATTAGTTCGGTATCTACAAGTGCATAGCGAGAAAAATATGCTATTACTTAAAAAAAAAGCTATAAAACCTATTGCATGAAGATGATATACGTTTCAGTTTAATTTTGTTTTATTGTTATTTATTTTTAATTATCACATCCTGTGCACTTTTTTCTGGGACTGTTTGCCTCCCGCCATTACATATATTAATTTTAACAGGGTTATTCAGAATAATTACAACTAGCCGAAGCCCACCGTAGCATACGGCAGTGTAAGAATAGGAACGGAAAACGGTGAGAAAGGAATTCAGTATAACACAGGCCTAGGAAACCACTGTCGCAGTATAACGAAAATAGCAAGGAGCAAAACCAAAGCCAATGGTTGAGAGAGTACCTTCCTGTAGCAGGCTACGGAAAACATAGACATATATAGATAGACGCCGCATTCAATGTGTTGCCCAGATGATAAGTCAGCGCATCCGTCCCTATTGTGAATGGTAAAAGTGCCATTCAAACTAATACAAGTAGACAGGAAACCGGGTTTTCTGATGAAAAAACAATAATGTTTTAAACAGTATCAGTTACATACAACAGATTTTGGCGAATCGTTTACATGCAATTATTTATATCCATTTATACACTAAATGAGTGCATATCCCATGGTCTTAGAGTTGGTGGGTGGGGCTCTGTGAGTTGGCAGGCTTGGCTCTCTGTCTTGCGTGCGCTCTCTGTCTTGCTTGCCCTTAGTTAGAGTTAGCAGGCGGGCTTTGCTCTCTGTCTTGGGTGCGCTGTCTTGTCTTGCTTGCCCTTAGTTAGAGACGGCGGGCGGGGCTCTGTGAGTTGGCGATCATGGCTCTCTGTCTTGCGTGCGGTGTAAAGTCAACGTGGCTCAGGGGTGCATGTGGACTTTTGCAAAGACGAAAGCGACTGAGGCTGTGTTTGGTGAGTTGTTGCGTGCCTCGAGAGCGACGCTGGACTCGGGAGGACGGTTAAAGTTGGCATGCGTGGCTCTGTCGTGCATATCCCATGACGCGGTAGGAGGGTTAGAGCTGGCGGGCGGGGGTCTGTCGAGCGTATCCCATGGTCTTAGAGTTGGCGGGTGGGGCTCTGTCTTGCTTGTGCTCACTGTCTTGCGTGCCCTTAGTGAATTATATATATAGATACTAAACCCCTTATCATGTATGTATTGAAGATATATATTTGCATATTTTAAAAATTCACTTTTTTATTTTTCATTTACACACAATATGTTCAGTTCCAACATCAAACACCTTCGGCTTCAGCAACTCAGGCTTGATTCTCTACTTGGTCAAGGTATCTGTAGCATTTTCATTTTATCCCAATGTTAATTTTCCTGTTTCACAAAGTATTCTGGTCTCCTGCCACATCCCTTAAGATTTGTGTCAGATTCACTTATGACTCAAAGTTAGCTTGATATAAGGAGGAATGAAAAAGAGTGCTTGCCCTGCAAAGGACTGGCATCTTGCTGAAAGTAGGATTTCTGTGTTGGAACATTCTGTTCCCCAAACCTCTGTAATACAGAGGACATGTGTACCCAGAAAATGAAAGCATTGGAGAGCAAACAGCAATCAAATCGTCATACCATTGTATCCTGGAACAGGTTTTCCTGTTTGTCCATCTGGAGGGCTCAGGGAGCTCCCAAGTCCAACACAGCTAGCTGCCACTGGAGATCCAGTCTCTAAATGACAAAAATCAATTTTTTAAATGCAGTTATAGGAATGATATATAATTAAATAAATTTCCAAGAAAACAGTTAATTCAGAAAGACACTTTTCAGTGTTTATCTACTAAACAGGCTATAGTTAACATTTCCTGTCACATTGGTCATGATACACTAGGTGAATTCTCCAGCACAATCAATGTGCACTTAATATTAAACAGTCTCTTGCAAGGATGTTCACTCCATGAGTTTCACCTGTAACATGATCTGTTTGCTAGAAGAGTAGCTCACTGCACAGTCAATTCCTTCATCACATACTGTAAGTGTTAGTACCTATCTAAAATATTCCATGTAGCTAAAAACTAGCATGACTGCATTTATTATTTCGCCACAATTTGCATTGGTAAATATAACCTAAAACTAATTAACAGGGCTTCCAAAGTATAATCTCTGATATGCAGGAGAAAGTGACCCTGCTACTGCAAAATAAATAAATAAATCTCACATCAAACAATTTATCGGCAGATATCTGGAAGGACAGCTCCAAAAAGCGAAGAACCATTCTGTGTTCAGCAAATAATCAGCCAGCAATTCTACTCTCCAACAGCCATGTCTTCATCTACTTAATTCCAATGGGTAAGTGGCCGTCATTTGCTTATAAACAAACCATGGCTCATGTACTTTATTCTAGCAGAAAGGAGATTAAACAAATTTCTCCAGACCATGTTGGCAAGTATTTGTAGAATTATGTAAGATGATGAAGGCTTGTCAACATACACAAGGATAAATCCATAATCAATCTGTGCATGAATGAGATTGTCAATGTTTGTAGTCATAGTCTACATGTTACACCAGTGTTTGTTTACTGCTTAAACGGGTAGGAACACAGGAAACAAGCCTCCCACACTGTTCTGTGGACTGTGTATCTGTCAGTTGTTAATTACAAAAAAAGAAATGATATGCCTGTAGGCCATGCATGGAATCAAAGTCAGGGAAATGATTAAATGTGTTTTACTTGGTTTTCTGACTCTTTTCTTAAAATTCACAAGGCATACCTGAAGACACTCGTAAAAGCAGTACATCATAGAGAAATTAATACTTTTATTCTAGAATTGTCTTAGTGTCAATTGACATCATTAAATGCAGCATACATGACTCTGAAGCGAAAAAGTTCCAGACACTGAAAGAAGTGCAGTTTAACAAAGTATTTTATTAGAAGCAATAAATTCACAAGTCAAAAGTTGCTGTCTAGCGTATAAAATGATATTTTTCCTCACACATAATGAAAGACTGTGAGTGATCTTAAACATTTTATCTGTGATTATCATGCAGATGTCTTCAAAACAAAGACAATGATTCACAATTGGGCAGCAAGTTTTAGTAATTTCAGTAACAGCAGCAGAGGAGGACATGCAAAAGGAGAGAGACAGTGATCAACACCAGAGTACCAGCATTCAATAGCTTTTCTTATGTCGGTAATGGGGAGGGGGGGTGTTTTCTGTAAACAAACTAACAAAAAAAATGTTACTCTTTAATGAATGGATGTTTAGAATTATAACAGCATAGATATTTCAGCACAGACATTTTAGAAAAAAAAATCAAGGAAGGGCAGGAGTGTGTCATGCATACGGATTGAATTATTAACAATTTAAAAACTCTTATACTGCCTGGTATACGTTGCTTCTTGGAGTTTTAAGAAATAATTTTCTGGATGTGTAGAAATCTATGTATGTTGCCATTAGAAAATATTTGTTGGACCACCGAGAACACCAGAAGATGTCAAAAATGGTGAGAAAAGCTGTACAAGTGAACCTTCAGCATTGTCATCATCATGTCATTTGGTAGCATTAAACATTTCAGTTCGGACTGTTTGCCAAATTATTAATCAAGATTTATCAAATAATATACAAACAGTATTAATAAAAGTAGATGGCACTATTGTATACTGTAAAATAAAATAAGTTAAGCAATAACTAGTTACATGACACAACTTTTGTATTCAGTTCATTGAATTACTAAATGAAAATGCAAATATACTAAATAATTTGTGAACTCATTTACAAGAATGTACAGTATTGTTAATAGTGGGGTTCATTAGGAAAACGCTATTTTAAACAAATAATCCTTATCTGTATGCAAGAATGTTACTGGCTAGGCAAGAAATAATGTTCAATAACACCATTTCAATCAGATACTACACACAATCTTCCTGCTAGCTTACTACAAAAAATTATTTATTAGTGACATAATTAACCCTCAGCTATTGCATTGCTTATTCATTTTACTCATTACTACTAAAAATTATTTATTTGTGACATAATCAACCCTCTGTTATTGCATTGCTTACTTATTTGTAGCAGAACTGAGGTGTGTTCTTAATCTGCATGATCCAGAAAAGTGATTTCATTTACTTAATCAAAACTATTGTTCTTCTGTAATTTGTAATTTCAGTCCTTAATCACTGGCTTCCTAGTTGTAATTGGTATGACCCTGCCTTATTTTACATACTTATTAATCCCTGTACCCCAGGATATACAAAATAATGTTAAAAAGCAGGCCAGTAAAAGGAGTGTAGGAGTCAGACGATGTATTTCTTGATTTAAGGTCTCTGTCATAATATGACTTTCAGGTAAGGAGGGTAGAGGTTTCAAAGTAAGGTTGTTATAACTACCTAATCACTGTGCTTGAAAGTTGCAACATGTTGCTTGTTGATTATCACATGCAAGTGGGAATATCCCTGTACTCTGTACACATTACAAAAATTAAAAGAAATTACACCATGAAACTGCATGAGAATTGGGTGAAGAGCTGAGTCTGGTAACCACTAATATCCATAATAGGTGAGGATGCCAGGCCTCAGAAGTTTTCCTTCAGGCACTTGGCCCTTTGGTGTACTTCATCCAGCTTAGGGCTTCTAGACGCTTTCCACACACAATTAGATCCTCATGGAAAAAGACACAGTTCATTATCCTGTCTCTTTAAATACTATTGATTTATATTTGCCAATCAGCCTGCATTTACACCAGTATTTCAATTATAGATTCACTATAGCATATTGCTAAAAATCAATTTTTTGAATTTTTGGACCTTAAATTGTTCACTCACATTTCATTTTAAGTGATAAAAAGGTATGATATTTCTTTCATCTTTCTTTGGTTCTGCTCTGCAGAGTCTTTCTGCAATGAATGTCAATCAGACTATTTTATATGAAGAGGTGAGAGAGGTAACGGTAATAAAGTCAGCCACTGAAATTTCTTTTCTTCTTTCAGAGTTAATCCACTCATACAGCTTCAAAGAAAAGTTCTAAGTTATTTTAGGAGCAGTGTCTGTATAATATTGAGGAAAAATGAGATCTAATTCTTTAACAGGCAATAGTGAGCTAAAAATACACCTACTACACCACTCTACACCAATCACTGTAAAGATGAATCTCTGAGTTTTAAATTACATAACATTTATATTCTGAAACCTGCTTAATCCAATTAAGTGTCACTGAGCCAGAGCCTATCCTGCCAGCATTGACCTAAGACAGGAAACAGCTCTGGACAGCATGCCAGGTCCATCATAGGACCCACTCTCTTTCATACAGAGACCAAATCAGAATTATCATTTAACCAGGTTGTGAGAGGAAAGCCACATAGATATGGCGGGATTGAATACAGGATGCTGGATATGTGCTTTGGCCGTGCTACTAGCTGCGCCACCCTGTAAACCATTTTAAATTGCAGTGACATAAAAAAATGTAAATAAAATGTATTAAAATGAAAAATCACTAAAAGGCAAAACAGCTCATAAGTTGTAACAACACATGCAGATGAAATTGAAAATGAAATATGTCCACAATTTAGTAGGAATAAAAAAAAAAAAAAGAACAACACAGCCATTAGACACACACACAATTAACCTCCAAACAGCTTGGCCCTGCACTTCCTTGCCAGTCTAGCTCTTATCCTTCAGAACTTCTTTTATTTTATCCACCCACCTGTGCTTTGGCCTCTCTAGCTTTCTCTTCCCCTGTATTTCCATTCAGATCACTCTTTTGCTCACTTCAACCTACTTTCCTGTACTTTCTTAGGTACCTCTCCTAATTTTATTGGACCTACGATTGTCTCATTTCTTATTCTGTCCTTTTATGTAACTCCACACATCCATCTCAACATTCTCATTTCTGCCACATCTAATTTCTTCTCCTGTGGTCCCTCTATTGCCCATGTCTCAGCTGTATACAGTGCATCTGGAAAGTATTCACAGCGCATCACTTTTTCCACATTTTGTTATGTTACAGCTTTATTCCAAAATAGATTAAATTAATTTTTTTCCTCAGAATTCTACACACAACACCCCATAATGACAACATGAAAATATACACAATACACAACTATACACAAAGTATATAGGGGGGCACGGTGGCGCAGTGGTTCACTTACTGGGTCCTCCCTGTGTGGAGTTTGCATGTTCTCCCTGTGTCTGCGTGAGTTTTCTCCAGGTACTCCGGTTTCCTCCCACAGTCCAAAGACATGCAGGTTAGGTGCATTGATGATCCTAAATTGTACCTAGTGTGTGCTTGGTGTGTGGTTGTGTGTGTGTGTGTGTGTGTGTGTGTGCGAGTGCCCTACAGTGGACTGGCGCCCGGCCCAGGGCTTGTTTCCTGCCTTGCGCCCTGTGTTGGCTGGGATTGGCTCCAGCAGACCCTCGTGACCCTGTAGTTAGGATATAGCGGGTTGGATAATGGATGGTTGGACAAAGTATATATACACACATATACACAGTATATGATTTCTACGGTGAGAACTACAGGACAAAGAGACCAGGTAACAGGTGTAGATTTTATCCTCAGATACTCAGAAATTTATCACAAAAAACTGAAGGTCAAGTAGCTCTTTTCTTCAAGTTTATTCTTTTTATGAAACCTTTACTTGCTGTCTTGTAACTAAAGACTATAATGTGACTTGTAAAAAAAGTCAGGCTAGCTGTAAGCACAGTTTATTGGTGCTCCACTCCCGCATTTTGAGAAGCACATAATAAAATGAAACAATAAAGCAAGCATTTTACCACTAGAAATGAAAGTAGCCTGGTCTTATAATTTACTCAGCTACAAACAACCCTGACTTGCTTCAAGCTAGTGATCTATCAAGCTTTAAAAGCACATGTCAATACAGAACTTTAATGCTAAGGAAAGATGCAGGGTTTGTGTGATTGTTTCATTTAAAAGAAATCCTGTATAAAAGAAAGCATATGTGAAATCAACTAAAATAACCATGAAATTGAAGAGCAGTTGTTTTCTGGGCTGCACAGAAAAAAGCAGAATAAAGAAATAAAACAAAAAAGAAAAGAGTCAAATAGAGTGTATTATAAGGGGATTTGTATTATACTTGAATTTTGTGCACTGAATTAGTTAATAGTTAAACCTGCAATGATATCAGGAGTTAGCAATATGGGCAGAGGATAAATGCATTTAGAGGGCTGCTTCTGTTTTCTGACAGCTCTATATTTTGTACTTGAGGGTTAATCATGGAGTCATCTTTTTATCTTATATAAAAATATAGCAATTTTCATATAATGAGTAAATTAGTTCTCTGTGATACTTCAAAATAATTACTTCAATAGGTATAAGGCTGGGTTAATAATATTAATATTCCATATACTGTAAAGACTTGAATTTAATGTCTAGCTTATACAATGGTGATTGTAGATAGATAGATAGATAGATAGATCTTTGTTTATCCCAAGGGGAAAAGTTGGATTTTTACAGAAGCTCAAATAAATAAATAAATAAGCACATACAAGACTTACTAAAAAGAAAGAAAACTGCTAACTTAGCTAAACATAAAAAGAGTAGTCACAGTAAGGCATTATGGAGGTATATTGATATTGCTTTGAAGGAGCCTCAGTAGTATTTCTTGACACACTTCTGTCGCATAATTCATTTTGCTTAAAGTACTCAATACTAGTTTATCAGAGAGGAGATGTACAGCATTGTTCATACACCAAAATGAAGACTTATAACCTGAGGAAATCAGACTGTATAGGGATGAGGAAGTATCTACAAAATATCAAATGGGAAAGCAAAAACTCTGCAACTATAAATGACGGTGTCTCTTCAGAGAGTTTCTGATTCAGGCTCATAATAAGTTTATTGTAAAAAGCAATAAAACAAAAAGACTAAAGAATTGGCCAAAATGGATAAATAGGAGTATTACTCAAAAAGTAAAACTGAAAAGATCACTGTACGAGAAATTAAAAAAAAGCCTTATAATGCTTCATCAGTTTTGATTTCATTCTCTCCTTAGCTACAACCTTTAGTGGGTCGAAAGTGCATCCCAAAACTGAGCCTGTCTTTTTAATGCACGTGTTGATTCTGTAGACCTCTCCTGAAGTGATATTACTGGCCAAACACACCACAGCATAGAAAATCATACTGATCCACATCGAAAGAACGAAGTCTCTTAAGAAAAAAGAAGCTACTCTACCCTTTCTTATATAGTTCCTCTGTATTAGGAGGCCAGTCAACCCCAAAGTACTTGTAGCAGTGTATCACCTCTACATCCTGTTCTTCAATAGTGCCTGAGCGTAGAGGTTTTTGGAGAGTGGTGAGAGTCAATAATTAGTTTCTTGACTTTGCAGAGTCAAATTGCAGACAATTCCACCAAGAAACAAAGTTCTTCACACTCCATAAGTGCAGAATCATCTGAGGATTACTGCAAGTGACATAACCTGGTATTATATTCATAGTATAAGGATCTACACAGGAACCTTATTATTTATTACTTGACGTTCATTTTTCCTTATCTTATGCCTAACATTAGTGCTTATTGATTTTTTTTTTAATTTAAGACAAAGAATCATTTTGGTTTAGGCAGTGTCTGGAATAAATATACAAAAGTGCCAGTATTATCCGGTTCAGATTGACTGAATCAATCAGAGGAATTGGGATGTAGCAACACCCCCATAAACAACAAAACCCTGGTGTATTTCCAGGACTTTGATATGCTAAAATTTGATTGACAAGTGTCGTGAAAGTTTTGTGCGATACGTGCTGGTACACAGCAAACACTAATGGTAAAAAACTACTAAAATTAGGAAGTGATAGATTTATGTATAAGACAAACCAAACATCTGTACCATTCTCTGGGTATTGCAGCTTGCTCACTCACCCTCAAAGATAGTTGACTTTAAAGTGGCCTCAATATAAACATGAGTCTGGGAGTGTCTGCAGGAGGTTTTGGACTGGTGCCTTCTTTGTACTCAGTTCTGCCAGGACAGGCCTTAGCTCATGAACATGAACTGGATTAAGTGGGTTTGAAAATCCTACATTTTCTTGGTTTATCTGTGTTTTTGTTTTTGTTGCAGTGTCACTTTGTGTTGACATCATTTGAAGCATTTGACATCACTGCTATACTATTCATTCTTATACAGTAAGGATTTCTTTTCTTCAGATCTTGTCCAGTCTTTGGACAGGAATCTGGAAAGTCTGTTTAATTACCAGTTTTCTTATATTAGATTAGATTGGATAGAACTTTATTTGTCCCCAGGGGGAAAATTGGCTTTAAACAAATAGATACATAAATAGATAATAGGGATGCTACAATCAGATTTTTTAGGGCCAATACCTGATTTCATGTTACTTGATCAGCCAATTTTGATATCAATTCCAATTTTTTATCCCTTTAAAAACCTTTTTACACTAATCTCCTGCATAACCAGATAAATAGAAGTTTTATGTCCTATATTAAAGTGTATTTTTATAATTAAACTATACACCACAGGTGTTAACTATTCATTTTTTATTAACAAAATGAAATTCTGTAGGCTTATTATTGACCATACAATACTGAAATAAATAAAATTTCCATAGAATACATGCTTTAATAAAATATGTACAAAAGTTTTTAACCATAATACATAAGGCATAAAAGAAAATAAAATGCGTTTCATAATTACAAGCAGTCATATTGTTAATTTTTTTCTGTAATACAGAGATCTGAAACAAGGCTATTGCCAAGAGATTTTTTCAAGTCACACCCTCCTCTCAACTATTTCAGGTTAACAGTCCATGCCCATGTTCCTCTCACCTCTAATTTGTGTGAATGCTTTTGTCAGACACAGTTCCTGCGCTCTCAGCTCTTATAAATTTTTATGTTTTCCTCACTTTAAGTTCCCAATAAAAGAAGACTTATTATGTCCAAATCGAGAAATGATGCAGCTGAGAAACGATGAAGTGAAACGAATTAACGCGGAAATTGTCGATCGGTTACACGGCAAATTGGTTAAATGCATATCAATAGACTATGCTGAAACAGTTGGTGGTGATGGTGCAGAAGATGAAAACATCAACTTACAATATCCCGTAGAATATCTACAACCGTTAACACCGTCTGGTCTTCCACTGGCTGAATTACTGTTGAAAGAAGGATGTATCGTAATGTTATTGCGTAATTTATGTATGAGTGATGAGCTATGCAAAAGAACAAAATTAATTGTATTCAAAATTGGTCGAACAATACCGACATGTAAACTTTTAACAGGCGACAAGAAAGGTAATGTAGTACATCTTCCGTGGATAAAATTAGACACCAAAGGAAATCTTGATATGCCATTCAAATTAAAACTTTTATAGTTTCCCATTAGAATAGCTTTTGCTATGACAATTAACAAATCACACAGACAATCATTCGAAAAAGTCGGTTTATTTATTAGAGAGAAAGAAATGATATTCACTCACAGGCAATTATACGTTGCATTGTCATGATGTAACTCCAAACACGGAATCAAAATTCAATGCGATATTGACGAAAAGTTTATACCAAATATTGTGATTACTGAAGTTTTACAGTAAAAGTGTAAGTTTAAAAAGTATTTGCATGTTAGTTTGAAACAGAACAAAAATGTATAACGCAATGAATACCTCTAACGCAACATGGAACATAATTTTCTTTCAATTTATTACATCTTACTATTTTTTACTATGGTTAATTACTCACTGTAATGTAAAATAGTTAAGTCTATTATGCATATGTAACAATTCTCCTGAAAATATGCCCTGTTTAAATTGTAGAGCATAGCGCCTACTTCAGGGGTTGGCGAGCCCCCTAGCATGCATACATTGTCACAGATAGCTGGGGTCCTTGTCCACCTGGGACACCTTTTCATTGAGAGGACCAGGGGAGCAAGCGTGGCCAGAACAGTTCCTTTCCCGGGATGCTAGATGGCAGCCCCCATGTGGTGCAGTGGTATCTCGGATTCCCATAAGGCTTCATGGGAGATGGAGTTGGATACAGCCATGTTGGGATCTGGGTGCACTGCCAGGGGATGCTGTAGCTGCTGCTGAGCCTTGGAGAGCAGCTCTTCAGCCACACCTGGAAGTGCTGCCAGAATTAAGTCAACGAGCACCTGGAGCACTTCCAGGTGCCTTATAAAAGGAGCCAGCAGCTACTACTCGGTGAGCCAGAGTGTGTATATATATATATATATATATATATATATACAGTTGTGCTTGAAAGTTTGTGAACCCTTTAGAATTTCTATATTTCTGCATAAATATGACCTAAACATCATCAGATTTTCACTCAAGTCCTAAAAGTAGATAAAGAGAAACCAGTTAAACAAATGAAACAAAAATATTATACTTGGTCATTAATTTATTAAGGAAAATGATCGAATATTACATATTTGTGAGTGGCAAAAGTATGCGAACCTCTAGGATTAGCAGTTAGTTTAAAGGTAAAATTAGAGTCAGGTGTTTTCAATCAATTAGATGACAATCAGGTGTGAGTGGGCACACTGTGTTATTTAAAGAACAGGGTTCTATCAAAGTCTGCTCATCACAACACATGTTTGTGGAAGTGTATCATGGCACAAACAAAGGAGATTTCTAAGGTCCTCACAAAAAGAGTTGTTGATGCTCATCAGGCTGGAAAAGGTTACAAAACCGTCTCTAAAGAATTGGACTCCACCAATCCACAGTCAGACAGACTGTGTACAAATGGAGGAAATTCAAGACCATTGTTACCCTCCCCAGGAGTGGTTGACCAACAAAGATCACTCCAAGAGCAAGGCGTGTAATAGTTGGCGAGGTAACAAAGGATCCCAGGGTAACTTCTAAGCAACTGAAGGTCTCTCTTACATTGGCTAATGTTCATGTTCATGAGTCCACCATCAGGAGAACACTGAACAACAATGGTGTGCATAGCAGGGATGCAAGGAGAAAGCCACTGCTCTACAAAAAAAAACATTGCTGCTCGTCAGTTTGCTAAAGATCATGTGGACAAACCAGAAGGCTATTGGAAGAACGTTTTGAGGACGGATGAGACCAAAATAGAACTTTTTGGTTTAAATGAAAAGCGTTATGTTTGGAGAAAGGAAAACACTGCATGAAGGATTAGTATCAGGCACCGATACTAATTAGTCCCTTTAAACTCTGAAGCATTTCAATCACTTTCATCTCTTCCTCACTATTTGCTTAAAGTAAAGATCCAGGTCTTTCTTCTCATAGCTTATTTTCAGAGTTTCACATCAGCTCAATCCTAGCACTGGTTTTATTCACTCTGCAAGTTGATTTACATATTGTTTTCCCCGTTTCAGTCTTGTTGATTGTATCTTAAGTTTATATTTATTATGTAATTGTATTTTATCTGTTAATTACCTTTCCACCTTTTTCCCTTGAATTGAGAATTGTCTTTGCCCCAGTTTAACCACTTGGGTGCATAAATATTCAGATACTGAAATGCATTGTTTTTATTAAACTTATGACAGAAGTCAAATGTTTTAAGGTGTCTCACAGTCTTTTGCCTTTTATTATGCCATCGGTTATCAGCTCCTAAGTATTTTTTGTAATTTGGAAGTAAAGATACCTGTATTATAGAATATTGCACATGGTGCCTTAACAAATATATTGTACAGCTTCATAATAACCTCCTACAATTGTGCTCAATGGAGAATGTCAAGTAACCCAACATTATATTAGCCACCTTAATCACTTTCTCAAAAAATAATTTTCAAGATTCAAACATTCTATTGTGTAATTATATCTAATATGTTGAAGAGGACCTAACTAGCCCACACAAGCCGATATCACTCGTAATATGTTCATTATCTATATCAGAAGTCAAATTAATATTGATCAAATCATTGAATAAAGATGGAAGATAAGCATCATGAGATAGAGATACAGTAAGACTTATAAATTAGATCTCTGGTTTCAACTTTGTTTCAGTTGTTTGACCAAGACATTTTTTGTTTTGGCTCTGGTTTATTTTGGTTACTGATTCCCTTTTAACGTTCTTTGAACTATGAATTTTCTTTCACGTTCTGACCTTAAATTTTTGTCTTTTTCATATCAACCATGACCACGTGAGCTTTACCTTTGAATGGCTGTGTCATGAATGAAGTGTTATGAGTAATGTCTGTAGTCATGACGTATGTGGCTTTGTAGGTTTTGCAGACTGCAGGCTATGCTGCATTGTATATTTTTAACTTCCGATGTGTAACAGTTTGTGTTTATTCAAATTCCTAAGTGTTTCCCAGGGGACAAATTATATCCTACTACCAACGCTACCTGTCAAAGACAGGTAACAGAATAATTTTTAAAAAATTTGCAATATTATGCCTTAAGTGTACATTCAGTGCCTTTCCTCGGTATCTGCATTTATCTGAACTTCTCTTCACCAATGCTCTCCCTCTCGAGTGTGTTCCTGTCAAGTCTGCTTCTCAGACTGTCATTATTTTTGAGGCACCTTTCTTGCATGCTATACGCTTTTACACATGCTGTCTTTGCATGTGACTCTTCACATCCTTCCCATTCTGTTTCTCCTCCTTGTGTGTCTCACACTTGCACTTCCTCTTTCATTTTGTCAACATGGCCAAACTGACCAATCAGATTTCTTAGAGGGACTGGACACACAGACGTTATTGTTTTACTATAGAATAGATTTATCTATCTATTAAACTGAATCAACCACATATTTGCCTATGGTCTGAATCTGCTTTAGGTCCAATGTAATAAATACTGTCATTTTGTTCTCTGTGGTATCTGTCATTCTCCCAAGTTTAATGTCTTGGAGACAGACTGAAATTATGCAAAATCCATGTGGACAGTAACTGGGGGCAGACTTAAGCTAAAAACAGTAAAGGTTGTGAGGCAGCAGTGCTAATCAATATGTCACCATACATTCTTCCACTGTATGATAACAAAATATTTTTGAGTCTGTTAATTCCAGTTCTAGATTGTGGAAGTATGTCTTAGCAGCACTGAGGACAAGGCAGGAAACAGCCCTGGATAGGGCACCAGTTAATTATGGGGCCACTTATGCCCACATTCACAATCAAATTCACATATCAGTCACCTGGAAATTGCCTGCTACCCTGATTTGCACATCTGTTGGGTATGTGGAAGGAAATCCCCTGTGGGCAAAGGGAAGATGTGCCAACGCCTCCCTAGTACATAATTCATATTCAGGATGCTGGATCCATTAGGGGACAGTGCCACATGAACATGTAACTGTGCCACAACCGCAAGTATTGTGTAAAGTCTTAAAAAGTTCATGTATATGAGAACATCAATCTCCATGTTCAGCCTAAACTAATACAAAGTGCTTTTGCTTGTCTTCCCAATTTATGCATATTCATTTGTGACAAGACTTTTCAGTAATTATGATGTTATTGCAATCAGATGACTTATTATTCTAAATGTTACATTTATTGTCATTTATAGTGTGTGTGAGAACTTTATTATTATGTTTTGCATTGGATATTGAGGACTCCTGTTTTCTGTAGATGTCAGTGAATGCTGTTTAAATCCTCACTTTACGTGAGCTTTTTGACAATAAACATTTATAATAAAATATTCTTTTTTCAAGTCTCCCACTGTTATTTTTCCTGATTTATTTTTGTAGGTAATGCAATCCAGCAGCTAATGCTGTGGGGTCAGACTGTAGGCAGAGTGGTGTAATAGTTAAGACCGAGGTTGTGGGTTCAAATCCTGCTACAGACAGACGCTGTGTGACCATAAGCAAGTCACTTGATCTGCCTGTGATCCAACTTGAAAAAAACAAAAAGAAATGTAACCAATTGTATCATAAATGTTGTAAGCCGTCTTGGATAAAGGCATCAGCCAAATAAGTAAATTTAAAACTCTTACATTCATGTCTCCTCTGAACAATCAATGAAAACACAATACAAAAAAATAAATTGCAAATACAATATGTATTTACATACAGTTTCTTTGTTATGTTAGAATATTTTTGTCTAAGAATGACTGCTTAGCCACCTTATGAATTGGAGGTAGAAACTGTTCCTGAATCTACTTGTGAGGGCTCCAATAGCCCAGTATTATCTGCCAGATGGAAGGTGTAAGAAAAGCCACTCTGCAGAATTGCAGAGGTCTTTAATGATCCTGTTTATCTTTCTAAGGACAATGAGGGTTGCATGCATCCTGAACAGAAGGCAGGGTGGTAATGTTCTCTGCTCCCTTCACCAACATCTGCAGTGCTTTACAATCTTGAGCCAAGCAGATGCTATAACAAGAAGTGATGCACTCAGTGAGGATGGACTCTTCTGTGCACCTGTACATGTTTGTCAGAACAGATGGAGATATGTGAGCTTTACTCAGACATCTGAGGAATTAGAGGTGCTGGTGAGTTTTTTAAATAGATGAAATGTGTCGTGATGAGATTGTTGTTCTGGCATTACCTCTACTTTTAACTTCAAGTCATCTCATCATTGTTGGGGAACAGGCCTGTGATGGTGTCATTAGCAAAATTAATAATGGAGCTGGTGGTATGTTTGGCCACAGAATCAAGGGTGAACTAAGAATTCAGAAAGAGGGCTGAGCACACTACCCTGTGGAATGCTTGTGTTGAGGGACAGTATGGCAAATATGCTGCTGCCAATCCACACATGCTCAGCTCTGTTGGAAAGCGTTCACCATGACTAACCTACCCTAACACTCGTAAACAAATTTAGGGCCAACTGACACAAAAACACTGGGCTAATTTAAAACAGGATGCAGGAGAAAAACTGAACTACCCTGAGAACATTTCAATGCCCACTCAGACTGGGACCAGGCACTAACCACTGCACAACCCTTGAGCATCAGTATGCAAGGAAAAACCAAATGCCTTATAGCCCCGTGAAGAACATAAGTTTTAGCCATGTACATTAATTTCTGAACAAGTTGCCAGGCACCATTTTTTTAAATACACTTGTAAGTCAGAGGAAAAGGAGAGAGCAGAATCATGTCTGATGCTGGAGCTATGATTTCTCAAGCAAAGAAACAATGATTCATGTATGATGGTCTGGAGGAAAATGACTAGCATGTTTAAACTACTGTTAGGATAATTTTGCAGAGAGAGCAGCGATTGAACAGAAATGGACCTGCTATATAAAATCAGAAAACTGCAAAAAAAAAAAAAAAAAAAAATGCAATGTTTTCATCCGCTTCCAGTAGGCATAGCTGTCTATTATTAACCTAAGCTCCTAATACAAGTGCCTGCAAAATCTGAATGTGCAATAATACTATTAGCAACCATGGAGCTCTCCAAGTGGAAAAACAGTGGTTGCCAGGCAACAACAATGACATCAGCATTTTGGCCCTTTCTTTTATAGTTCATCTAAAAATAGCAGTTGGATTACCAGCAAGCTTCACAAAGGTTTCATTGGTTTCTGCCCCTCCTTTTCCACTTACTTAGGAACATTAGGAGTTAAAAAAAGGATCACATAAGACGTTTAAATAGTTAGGTTTAGATAAATGAACTATACAGGTTGAAGACATACAAAAACACATCAGATACTCAAGGAATGAGAGAAACAGAAAAAAAAAATCATTAGTGCAATAAAACTAATGCAGAACATATAGTAGAATAAAGAATATGCAGATGGTGGACAAAACCCTACAAAATTACAATTAAAAATGTATAAAATATTGTCCCCATAAACCAGCATTAGAAATTGACTTGGAAGACTCCAGAGACACAGAGCTACGTTCATGTTATTGGTATGCAGTTTTATACACTAAATTTATGAAGTATTCTTCTTTTCTAAATTCCTATGGAAATCCATGGCCTGTGAGTAAGTAGGGAAATATGGATTGTGTAACAACTAAATCCCTTTAATAAAATTTCAAACCCATGCCTGTACATTTAAAAGTAACTTCTGTATTATATACGGTGCAACATCAAGTACATCAGAATGACCTAGTTATCTTGGAGGACTACAGAAGGAGCATCAAACTCAGAACCTAGAGATTTGCTGATCGTTCTTAATTGGTAACCAATCACTGTTGCTATAGGACTTTTTTGCCTTAATTTTAAGTGACTTCCTTTTTCAGAATCAGACCCCTTTTTTCCTTATTACCTTGCCAGCAACCAAACAATAATGATGTGTAAAGTGAGGCAACCGACGACCAGCTAACTTGATCCCTTTTGTAATTATGCGTCCATCAATTTTCAACAAAACATCTGAAAAGAAAAATGGGACATCCAAGAAATATGGATGCACTTTGGTCAACAAAACATTTTGTTGGTGCTGTCAGAACAAAGAAAATCAGTAGCTTTGAAAATGTCTGATGATGTATAATAAGAGCACTAACAAACCATAGAATTTAATGGCCCTTTTCATTAATAGCAAAAATTAGATGCTAATTTATAAACCTGGTTGGAGGAATATGGTGGCCCTTCAGGAACTTTTGTTTGGTTGCTTTTTAAGGAAAACAGAAAAAAGGGAGCATTCTGCAGCTTAAAAGGCAAGTCAATTATAATTAAGGCAGATGTTCAATTAGCTGCAGTGATGGATCACTTAGCAAGAAAGTCACTGGAAAAGGAAAATCTGCAGCCACTAAAGCTCTAAAAGATATAGCGCTGCTTCTGTGTGTTATTAGAAAGGATTGGAAAAACATGCTTGCCCTTTGGACATTTCACATTAATGCTTTTCAAAGTTAGAGATCCCACTTAGACAATTTGGAGAAAACAGTGCTTTCTTTTATTATCAGAGTTACCATGTATCACTGCCCTTTCACTGACCTCAGTCAATAATATAAAATGAGAAAAAAAATACATCAACCTAAAAAACATTTTGCGGTTGAATTGTATTTGGAGTAGACACAATACCTTTTAAATGTGTTTAGTTTAACCTTTAACCCTAGAATCCCTGAAGCCTATGAAAAAGTCATAATCCCAGGCAACCTCAAGTTAGTTCACACCTCCTCATCAACGTCTTTGTTTTGTAAATATGTCAATCAGCACAAGCAGCAAAAAGTCTGCTATGCCATCTCCCCCATGACATACTGTAGCTCAAGTCGGAAAAAAAAGGTCTGGAATTGTATAGGGTAAAATATCGTTTTTTGGAACACATGCATTTCATGTGTGTTCCGTGCCTACAACAATCTGGGTAAATGTAGGATGACAGGAAATGCGAGGCAAGAAATGTTGAACACATAGCTAAAACAGAAACTTTTTTCATGTTATAGTACCAACTAGCAGAATACCCGCGCTTCGCAGCGGAGAAGTAGTGTGTTAAAGAAGGTACGAAAAAGAAAAGGAAAAATTTGAAAAATAACGTAACATGATTGTTAATGTAATTGTTTTGTCATTGATATGAGTGTTGTTCTCATATCTATCTATCTATCTATATATATATATATATCTACAGTATCTATATATATATATATATATATATGTTGTTCTCATATCTATCTATATATATATATCTCTATCTATCTATATATATATATATATACTCGCGCTTGGCAGCGGAGAAGTAGTGTGTTAAAGAAGGAAAGAGAAAGAAAAGGAAACATTTTGAAAATAATGTAACATGATTGTCAATGTAATTGTTTTTTCACTGTTATGAGTGTCGCTGTGATATATATATATATATAGAAAATACCGCTTAGCGATGTCATGTGTTTAAGAAGTTATGAAAAGAAAAGGAAACATTTTAAAAATAATGTAACATGATTGTCAAAGTAATTGTTTTGTGTATTTGGCGGCAGCGCCACGAAGTTGTTTTCGGTAGCTGCATCAGAATGTACCACAACGTCTGACACGCCTCCTTTTTACTGTTTTCTCAAAGCTTGGATTGCTGCTGTCATATATATATACACACACACACACACACACACACACACACATACATATATATATATTATTTTTTATATACATATATATACACATACATATCTTCATATCTACATATATATACATACCTATCTACATCATATATACACACACATACATACATACACACACACAAATTATATATATGTATGTATGTATGTATGTGTGTGTGTGTGTGTGTGTGTGTGTGTGTGTGTGTGTGTGTGTGTGTGTGTATATATATATATATAATGTAGATAGGGGTGTGTGTGTGTGTATATATATATATACACATACATACATATATATACACATATATATACTTGTGTGTATGTTTGTATGTGTCTATATGTGTGTGTATAGCTTTGGTCACTGAGTGCAAGGGAAAAATAATAAAATATAGTCTATAAGTTATTAAACAGTAAAACATTAACGTTTTAAGAAGTACAGGTACATTGAGCCCTACTGGAGTGGTTGCGGGTAAACTATATTTTAAAGACTGTGTAACACAACAGGTAAGTAACTTACAGCAGCTCATAATCGTATACGTGCAAAAGAAAGTGTGAATCGCCTTAATATTATTTTGCCGTGGTGTAAAAAAGGGGTCCCGTGTTTGCACTTGTCTGGGCTATAGCGCAGGGGGAGGATGAAAAAAATTAAAAGTGCTCACTTTGACTTAAGGCAGAAGCGCAGTCAGCGTCTCAAAGGCCGCACAGCTAGCTATGCGCTGGCTGCTCGACTTTTGCTGGGCAGGAGACCACAGTTTTGCAGACACGTTCATGATATCAAAAGTCTCAGCGCTCTTTGGAGGTCATTCATATATTATATATATAGCAAAATCCCTGCGCCTCGCAGCGGAGAAGTAGTGTGTTAAAGAAGTAATTAAAAAGAAAAGGAAACATTTTAATAATAACGTAACATGATTGACATTGTCATGAGTGTTGCTGTCATATATATGCCTGCCTAAATAAGTCACCCTCGCTTTGCTCTTACTTTATTTACCGTTCATTTAATCATGGCTATTGGCGGAAAAATTATAAAATGGAAGGATGATGGCTTTACCAAAACAATTATTGATGGCTAATCGATTATTCATAAAGCTTGAATTGGTGATGTTTTTCTGTGTTAACCTCATATTTTTTCAGACTTCTTCTCAAACTAAGGTGGTGCGAGGGTAAAATGAATCGGGATGCGCTGATCAATGTAATCCGTGTACCAGGAAATCATGCATTGACAAAAGCTCCCCTTTGTTTGTAATGCAAAGTGTGATTAAATGCATTATTTTTTAACGCGTTATGGAGCACATGCTTCGAAGCTTCTCAGCTGTGCTTGTGCTAAGAAAAGGAAAGATTTTAAAAATAACGTAACACGATTGTCAATGTGACCTTTTGTAAGTAGTGCCTGGAGGATTCAGTGTGGAGAAACTCGAGAGATAGCGTGTGTATTAACTTGTGGATTTTTCTGTGAGTATTTGGTGGCAGTCTGACGAAGTTGCTTCGAAAGACGGCATTAGCCGCGGAGCTCAGCTCAGACCGAAATTAGATGAATGGGAGGGGAGATGATGACGTGACTCCCCCACCCGCCTTAACTGTCAATCCCCACAAACACAGTCTCGGAATTTGCATAAGCACACCCCTTCACCTACAATTTTAACTTAAGTTACAAAGTGATCAAAACTCGCTTATATCCCCGCCCTCTCATTAAACTTGTATCCCGCATTACCTGTGGGCATGTGAAACGCCAGCGGTAGCCTGTCTATGAACTTAATTTAAAGTTTAGGTTTACACCTTTCTTTCTTTCCGAGGCAGCAACACTCATGAATATGGTAGTATATGTCACTCGCTCGCTTCTTATTGTTTTTCGCTGCCTTCTCAATTATATAATGCATGTTTTCTTAAGCGCTTTTTGGAGGTCTTCCTGGTTTTCTACGCACTGCGTTGACAATCAGTTCACGTGATTATGTAGGAGGCGTGATGATGTCACACGAAACTCCGCCCCCCCACGTCATTCCAGCTCAACTCCATTACATTTAATGGAGAAAAATACCTTCCAGTTATGACCATTAGGCGTAGAATTTCGAAATGAAACCTGCCCAACTTTTGTAAGTAAGCTGTAAGGAATGAGCCTGCCAAATTTCAGCCTTCTACCTACACGGGAAGTTGGAGAATTAGTGATGAGTCAGTGAGTGAGTGAGTGAGTGAGTGAGTGAGTGACGGCTTTGCCTTTTATTAGTATAGATGACAAAATTTTATCAGGAATACAGCCTAAGAAAAAGAAATCGGGTTAGGGGAGGATGCTAAGAGGTAAGAACTGCTGTCTCATGATCAAAAGATTGCGGGTTTGATTCCAGGTCCTGCCTGTAGTAAGCTTCTCTTATTGTTACTATAATAGAATAAAAACATACATTTGATTTGAGTCTGTAACAGCCGGTATAAATTTATGGTACTTGTAAAGGTTATCTTTTTTTTTTTTCTCTTATTCTCTCAGTTACGTTCATTGTTAGTTTTCAAATAAACACATGCTATAACAGATTAAGTTTAACAGTTTGCTTATTCTTAAGAAAATTTTGAGAATTGACTAATAACTTTCCATCATTCATTTTACATTGAAAGTTGTTTACCATGCCAGTGAGCTTTAAGCTTTCCAGTTCTTAATTATTTTATCAGAGTACCTGTCATGCTTCTGTCCTTACTTGACTTTTCCTAAATAGATGCACTACAAAATGCCCATGTTGTTATAACTCTAAATCTCCATATCAGAAGAAAGACACTGATGATATTTTTCTTTGTTTTTTTTTTTTCTTCTTCAAAGGCCCCCCATTTGTGCCACAAGCAACACTATTTAATGCTGGTACCCAGGTGTGAATAGCTGTCTCTCTCCTATGACTTGCATCTGTATATTCTTTTTACATCAAAAAGTCCTCTCCTACTGCTGCTATTGACATCATTGAACGTTGCTACCGAAGTGTGAATTATTGTCTTTTTTATATAGACAACTAGACAATAATCACCAAAAAAATTCACACTTATAATTCATCAAATTGTTTCACTATATGTGATGAAGGTCATAGACAGATTTGAAGAAAAACAAAAAAAAAACTGTTTTAAAAACAAACATGTATTAAGCTGACTGAAATTCCACCATAATATTTTTCACACAACTCTGAGTAAGAAGGACACGGCCAGCTTCAATTTCCACTTGGAGAAAAGAGAAGATGGCATAATGTTGTAGATGGAGCAATCCGTGGGAGAAGAGCACAGTGCTGGAAGGTTGGTCTCTGACATCATTTTCATGGAGACAGCAGAGCACCGATGTATGAAAATACGAGAATAAACTGTTGATTTTCTTTGCTTGTAAGACATAAAGGTGCTGACACACATCAGGGACTGTATCATGGCTGAAGGCTGAAAGACCAAATCAACATCAGACTTGACTGCATATGAGAAGCCGTTATCAGAAAAGAAAAAAAAAATATATGACTTGAGCACAGGTATATGGGTATACAGGTACTGGTGCAAAAAAAATAATGACTTGAGCATAGCTATATGGATATACTGGTGCACGTATTGAATCACATATAGACACAATTGTCAAGTATGTACTGAATCACATACAAAAATAATGGTTTGTGGGCAAATGCTCAACCAAGTTTTTTTTTTTTCTCCCTGGTAAACAGCACCCCATATTATACTGACAGCTTTGCAGCTCTGTCTAGCGCAGTTTTGTGCATAGCAATATCATGAGTCATAAGCCAGGGCAGAACATAACCATTGATGCAATCGTTATTCCAGCTGAAATGTCATTGCTGTTACATTCAGTAAATATCAAGGAAATCTGACAAGTCTAACATCAAATGTTAGAAAGTGGCAGATGTAAATAGCAAACACAAACTATTTCCTATTTGGAGGAAAATTTGATGACTGGGAAAAGTCTGAGTGAGACTGTGGTCCTCTGGCTCTTTGGGAAAAATGTCAAAGTTGCCCGAAAGTGCCATGCTGCAGGCCAGTGCCCCACCCAAGCCATCATGCTGTAAATACTGCTAAGATAAGCACTGGGGAAGTCTCCCATTGTACTGTAAGTACATAATGCTAACTGTTAAACTTATGCATACAATGTCCAACCACACTTTAGTAATGTATATTCATACAGGGCATTGCAAAAAGATGAAAACAAAGCTTTATTTAATGTTAAATGCCTTTAAATGTAAACCTGTGGTAACTCTGGGCAAATCTGACCACAATCTGATCCATCACACTCCCACCTACAAGCCTGTTATTAGACGGCAGCATCTGTCTTATCATTAGCCGAACCAGAAGTTCTTATGTTTGGTGTTGATTGGTACAATATTGATATTTTTCTCAAGAATATGAGAACAAATAAAATTATTAACTATCTATATACTTTATGTATCTATGTATGTAAATGCTGTGAAAAACTTTTAATCACTAATTTCAATTATGCAAGCTACCACATTTGCTTTCTTAAAATTCATTTTATTTGTAGCAACTCTTGGACAATGGAAATATAACGGTAACAAAATATTGCAATACATTTTTACATATTGCATGTTAACACTAGCATGGATATAACAATTAAACACATACTCAACTTCCCTTGCTTTGACTAAAGACCAGAAATTCTGTGCTTCAACATCTGGTGTGTATCCCTCTTAGTGGGTCATCTTACCTCTTTCAGCCCTGTGAACTATTGGATTGAAGGCCAGAGGTCCACATGACCATCATTATCTAATTCTTCTATGTGAAGCCTAAAAACCTGAGGACAGATTTAGATCATTTATGTAAGGTAGAATGCCTACTAGGGGCTGGACAATCTCATGGCCTGGAACCCCTGAAAATTTTGTTTTTCTTTTCTCTAGCCTTCTAGAGTTTTTTTTTCCCTCCCTGGCCATAGGACCTTACTTTATTCTTTGTTAATTAGTATTGCCAAATTTTAATATTTTTTCTTTTTTCTTTCTTCATCATGTAAAGCACTTTGAGCTACATCATTTACGGGTATATATTTAAATCAAAATTAATCTTCCACATATCTGCCAGTTATTTTCAAAGTCCATTCTTTTCAAATTTAGCCTGACTCCAATCGGTAACATCTATTCTCCAAGGAATCTGCAATATTATCTGATTTAGTGTTATAAAGACTAACTGATAAACTTGTAGACTCCACACTGATTGTGAAAAGGCTGTAATCAAAGACATGCTCCTGAAGAAATGGGTGCTAAATACTATGGAACCATGCTACAGGGATCATGCGGTATCAACAAAGTCACTATCTGTTTCAAATTCACATATTCTCCTGTGTTTTCTACAGGTTTTCTTGTATCTTTCACCATCCTAGAGACACATATTAATAATGAAACAGGTGATTCTAATCTGCCCTAGTGAGAATGTAAGTGTTGGTGTGTGTAGGTGTTCCACATGAGGAAACATTGCTCCATCCAGTCCTTACTGGCACTCAGGATACCAATACACCATTAGATATCTCAGACAATACTTATGCTCTGTTAAGATGTGAAAAAAGTGAACTCAGTTGTAAAATAATTCCTGCCTTTGAGCAACTGGTCAAGTACAACTGTCAAGCAGAAAAACGAATCAAGGTCATACATTTCTGAGGAGGCCAAATTACTGCTGCTTTTATTCACTATATATTTTGTCACTGCATTCCAATGAAATGGAAAAAAACTACAATGTTTTTAACAATACTGAGTATAGTTTGGTTTTATTACTGACCTGCAAATCAACTGTTTCATAGCAAGAAATGTTTTTTTTTTTTTTTTTATAGAAAAGCTATCTAGTTATTGTTAGCTATTGTAATATGAATGCCACAGCATATTCGGTATATTAGATGGAATACAGTAGTAAGCTAGATTTTGTGTAATCTCCATAAATTCTACTTGCATGCTGTGAATTCCATAAATTTTAATAAAATCAGTTTTATTGTTTGGTTGAAGTACCAATTGCTTCCATTACAAGTTACAAGACAAAAATGCATTTTCAATCCTTAAATTAAAGAACAGTGTGAAAGAAATACACTAAACATTATACTTTTTATGACATTCAACACTTACATACATGAACATTCTCTCACAGCTTTTAGCTAACTTGTTCTGGGGAACTGTTTTGACATTAGAATTTACTGTCAGATGAGTAAATGAGGAAAACATACAAAATACACAAGTTAAAGTGACATAAGGCTGAAACGGTAAACTAATCCACAATTGAGGTAGTACAGAATATTTCTCCTCTGCTTTTAGACAAACAGGTTTGCAAATTCTGCAATGCTTTTCAACAGGAAGCTTTGAGATTTCAGACATTTGTACAGTGCCCACTATTTGAGATATCTCAATGAAAATACTATTTTACCTGACTTATTTCCTTTAGGAATAAGTGTGTCAAACGTCAATTAAATTGGTCCTGAATTGTTTCATGCAGGCAAGGCAGACAGACAGACAGACGTGTCAACAAGTGCTTCTCCCATTATATGCACATGTACTTAATAGTTGATTATTGGAAGCATTACTGCTACTTCACCATCAGTAGGCAGAACTTAAAAATAAAATAAAAATATTAGATTATTACTGGCAGACCAAACCTACACTAACTGCAGTAGACTCCAGCAGGCTATTGTGCATCTGATGCCTTTTTCAACAGTACACTATTATAAATTGCATACCAGCTGCAAAATTTGACCCTTCAAGGGTGAATGCTGCCTTGAATTCTTCCGAAAGGTGTGTGCAATTTCATGCATGAGGACAACAGAAAATGGCTAAAGTCGGGCCACTTCCATAGACATCTCATTGCAGAGGTCAGTAGGAAGAAATCTGGGAGCACCACGCACACATTAAGCTTTTAAGAGGACATCATTTCAACATGGTAGGCAGAAACAGACATTCTTATGCCCCCACTCGCCCTTAAGCAATGTAACCAGCTTTATTTTTATTTGTGGACAACTCTCTGTCTTCTGTTAATTCTCAGTTAGAGCCAAGTTTGTTCCTGTTGGGATACATTTTTGTCTTTTTTATTTTGACATCTGATTTATTTTAACATTATTCTGATGACATCATCATATTGCCATTCCATTTTTCTTTTGCAGCAGCAGTGTGTTGATTTGCATAGGCACCTCATATTCTTTATAGCAATGACTATCACTGTTAGTCACATGGTACTAATGGTTATTGACCTGTGATGTTATTGCATCTTGCTTTTAAATGGTGGAACACAAAACATAGTCTTTACTCTTCAAAACAAAGATAAGAAAATTACTCACTACAAAAATAATTATTTTAAGCTTCTAGCCTTAGTTTTGGTCTGGTTATTGATTTGAGCTAATGTATTGGTTTCCTTGTTTGTAGGCAATGCATCTTTCTGTGCATCAGTCCTTGTTTTGGTTGATACTGTTTTCATCAGTAATAACCTAGTTGCATCTCTGGTACTAACATTTAATTCAACAATATACATAATACCACCCTCTAGTGGTTCAGTCTATGTCCTCAGGAAGGGCAGTTATCACTCCAGACATAAATTAGGCCTTGACAATGTGCATTAAGCACTCCCTGTAACACTGTGCAGAAAAAGCAGGTTAAGAAAATAGTCAATACAGTAAAAGAGAGTTGAAAGAATCACAAGCGAGTAATTAAAGCCTGTGTGGTATATGAAGCAGCCTTTGAAACTTTGCTGTATGTGATTTATTTAAAAAAGACAATATTTCAAGAAGTTTCAAAAATATCTAAGACCCATGTGAATGTTTTTTAGTTTCTCAATCCCTCAATAATTTATTTTTCTATTTCCATCTTTCTCATGAATTTATTCTCATGACTACACATGTTTGTGTATGACAATGTAAGACTATGATTGCTGCAGCAGATCCAGCCATTTACTGTACATTTTCTCTGTCCATAGTATTCAGGGACTGTGTTGATTGTATAATGCAGACAAGCACATTATTTTTAGTAAGTAGCCTTTCAGCTTTAACAACATATGCACATGAGTAGGATCAAAAGCCCCTGACATGCACTTGCTCAAATAATCAAATTTTCTTTAACTGCCTTTAAATATTAGGATTAATAAATCCTAAATGAATCACTTATACTATTAAATTTTCCTTTTTTGCATATTAAGGGAGTCCAGAATGTTGTGTTTATACAATCAAATTTCCACTGTACACTTCCTTAGGAAATCCAACTTGAGATGTTCATAAAATCAAATTTTATTCTTACGGAGCACTAGTGAATCCAAAATTATCTGTTTGTATGGTCAAATTAACTTTTAAAGCTACTTCAGCAAATCCACTGTGACTCGTTAATTTTGTGACATTTCCTTTTTAAGCAGCTGAAGTGATTTTACCATGTAATATATGTTTTGTGAGCAAAACTGTTTATTTGTATGAAGGAGTCTTCGGTTGACAGAAAATTGGTTACCATAAAACATACTCCCACACTAGACTTTCAGGTACTCTGCATACCCACTAAGGACCATGTGCCTTCTTGTAGCCAGTAGAGTCTCTGATCTCCCTCTGGACCGCCATAATTTCCCTTTCTCTCTGGATAGCAGAATTTAGAGGATCAAGCATCATCTGCATAAATCAGACTATCTGCTCTGTTACATCCTGGGGAAGTATTCTGGTATACATTCTAGTACACCATTATTCCTCACTCAGAAATGCAGAGTTCATCCTTCCCTGCCAGTGTAAGTCTCTTCCCATCTGAAGGCTCTGTAAATGACTCTACTGCAGTCTTTACCATCTTGGTGGTGCCTTAACCCTTTGTGAACCTCTTGCATTCAGGCCACCATTCAACACCTAAAAACAAAAGTATATCATTCCGCATTAGAAATAATTAAGGACAAAAACGCCCCCAAATTAAATAGTTTTCTCTCTTAAAATACAAGAATATGGGTAAAAACTGGGCCTAAAATTGTACATAGTATTAGTAATAATTCATTAAGCATGTCTGTTTTTATCATATTAAAAATAGTTTTGTAATACTCCGATTCCATCTAATGCTATGCTTTATACCGATTTACCCTCTTCCACCATCGCATAATGATTCCATAAATGCTCTCATTGACACTAGCCTTTGTACAACCAGCAATTACAAAGCCTGCTGCAAAGATTAAATACTGTATATCACCACCAAAACAACAGCCTATAACTATTAAATACTGTAGACAATCTACTGGCTCAAAACAAATGCATGCTTATAAAATCCTTCAAGTTTATCCCAAGGCTTGATGGGTTTTCCTTCACAGTATTATATATGCTGCTCATAATTTTGTGAGTAGCGAAAGCACAAAAAATAAATCGTGGTATTCAGGTGTGGCACCAATCGACCAAGCACCATGTGATCAAGCACCATGTGATTGTATTGTATATAGTTAAATGATGGTTAATTTCTCTGATGATGGTTTATAAATGGGTTAATTTAGTCAGCTAACAAGCTGGCTAATGTTAATGGGTTAAATTAGTTAGCTTAATGGCTAGCTGATGTTCCTTTTTCAACTTCCACCATTTGATCCTTGGCTCTGCCCTCACTCTGTTCCTCTTCTTGATCTCCAACGTCATCCTACAGACCACCATCCTATGCTGCTTAACTACACTTTCCCATGCCAGCACTTTACAGTCTTCAATCTCCTTCAGATCAACTCTTCTGCATAGGATGTAATCTACCTGTGTGCATTCTTGTACATAACCCTATGTTCCTCCCTCTTCTTAAAATACTTATTCACCATAGCCATGTCCATCTGTTTGGCAAAATCCACTATCCTCTGACCTTCTTTATTCCTCTCCTTGACACCATACCTACCCATCACATCCTCGTCTCCACTGTTCCCTTCACCAAAATGCCCATTGAAATCCGCTTCAATCACCACTTTCTGTTCCTTGGGTACACTGTTCATCACTTCATCCAACTCACTCCAGATATCTTCTTTCTCACTCATTGCACACCCAACTTGCGGTGCATATGCACTAACAACATACACCATCACACCTCCAATTTCCAGCTTCGTAATCATTACTCTGCCTAACACTCTTTTCACCTCCAAAACACTCTTGACATACTGTTCCTTCAGAATAACTCCTACTCCATTTCTCCTCCCATCCACACCATGATAGAACAATTTGAATCTACCTCTGATCCACCTGGCCTTACTTCCCTTCCATTTTGTCTGTTTCACACACAATATATCAACCTTACTTCTCTCCATCATATCTGCTAACTCTCTCCCCTTTCCAGTCATACTGCCAACATTCAAAGTACCTACCCTCAGTTCCACTCTCTTTACTTTCCTCCTCTCCTTCTGCCTATGGACACGCCTCCCCCCTCTTCTTCTTCTTCTATGGCCAACAGTAGCCCAATTTCCAACATCACCCTATTGGCTAACAGTACTGGTGGTGTTTGTTGTTAACATTGGGCTAGACCGATCTGGTATGGAAATTTATATTGTTGTCCACATATTGATTTTTCAAAATTTTACACCAGATGCCCTTCCTGACGTAACCCTCCCCATTTATCCGGGCTTGGGACCGGCATGAAGAAACACACTGGTTTGTGTATCCCCTGTGGCTGGGTTGATGTTAGCTTCAACATTAGCTAGTAAATCATGTTAGACAGTAGTTCTCAAAGTGTGGCCTGCTGACCCCTTGTGGTCCACAAACATGAGTGGATCTCAAGATGATAGCCAGCAAAGTGAGTTTTAAATTGCTCATATATGACAGTCCATTATATACATACCTAATTATTTATTTATAAAAATGGTTCTGCTGTTTGACTTCTGAGGTACTCAATGAACTTAGGAACGTCTGTAACGCTGAATCTATGAAGCATGCCATCCAACTTTCTTAACAAATGATAACTAGTGTTTCATTAACTTTGAGCCAACAAGATTAATAAACAAGACAAACAGAATTTTATAACTGAGCAATAGAAAAACAGTATTAAAGTCTTCTTCACTGATTTTTTGCACAGACACCTCTGTTCACTCCCAGCACCATAGTGCTTTACCGTAATTATTTTAGTAAGCCTTACACTATTACATTACTAGTACTCAATGTCCCCTCTAAGGACTGGGTTAGGTTCGCATAAGCAAAACGTTTTCTTCCTGAGAAAATATTTTCAATTATATTACAGTGTGTGCTCTACTGACTGTTATGCAATGTATTTATCCATTCATATGTAATAATTTGAAATTTGAATACATTACAGAAAGCACTTGAAAATCCATTTATTAAAATGGCATGTATATTTAAATTATTCAAGCATAAACAATGTATTCGTTCATCCCTGAAGTTGAACTGTATGTTGCTTATCTGTAGCAGAGTCATATTCTGGACTTCAGAAAAAAATACTACTGGCCAAAAACATTGTTTTTATTTTTATAACAAATAATGTAACAAATAATGTTTTCTAATCATCTGGTCATTCATTTATGATCGAAACCTGCTTAATACAACAAAGCCCAACCCAACTGTATTAAGCACAACATATAAATGAAAATTGACACAAAAAAGTTAGTCCTCAAAAAAGACAGAACTAATGGAAGAAACTGAGAAAATAAATAAACTATGTGATATAACAGATCCGCGACTTTACATTTTAGTGGCCTGTTTTTAAATAATATATATATATATATATATTATATAATCTATACTAATAAAAGGCAAAGCCCTCACTCACTCACTCACTCACTCACTCACTCACTCACTCACTCACTGACTCACTCACTCACTGACTCATCACTAATTCTCCAACTTCCCGTGTGGGTGGAAGGCTGAAATTTGGCAGGTTCATTCCTTACAGCTTCCTTACAAAAGTTGGGCAGGTTTTATATCGAAATTCTACGCGTAATGGTCATAACTGGAAGCAGTTTTCTCCATTTACTGTAATGGAGATGAGCTTCAACGCCGTGGGGGCGGAGTTTCGTGTGACATCATCACGCCTCCCACGTAATCACGCAGTACATAGAAAACCAGGAAGACATCAAAAATGCGCTCAAGAAAACATGCATTATATAATTGAGAAGGCAGCGAAACAATAAGAAGCGAGCGAGTGACATATACAACCATATTCATGACTTCTGCTACTCGAAACAAAGCACGATGTAAACCTACACTTTAAATTAAGTTCATAGACAGGCTGCGCTGGCGTTTGTAATTTAGTGCCTGCCCATATAAGGCCGTCCGTCGCGGCAATCCAATAGCAAACTCCCACTAAATATTCACGGGTTAAGGACTGTGCTTATGCAGAGGAAGATGACATGGTCAGGGTGGTGTTTGGTACAAACTCAGCGAAACTGCGAGAGAAAGTTTTAAGTGCCAGGACTAAGGTAACATTAAATACAGCCATGGACATAGCACGAGATGGCACCAGCACAGCTGGGAAACTTCGATGCAAGTACACCGAGTGGCTCACGTGAACTGACGCAGTGCACAGATAAAAGCAACAGTTCCAAAGAGCTGAACAAAACCGAATTACACAATTGAAAAGGCAGCAAAAATATGAAGCGCCTCATACATACAAGCATATTCATAAATCCAAAACAAAGCACACGTTGGAAAAAGTCAATGTCCCGCTAAAGGAAGACAGTGTAAAAACCGTGCATGCAGTGTGTCAGGTCTCAGATAAAGAAGAAGACGAGCTGTTTATTGATGCAGTAAGAAACGAATCGATGAATGAAACCTGTCATCTTTACAACGATTGACAAACACGGAATGTAACTTGAACACAACACATCCTACAAATACGAACCTGATTGAAAGAAATAATGATAATCAAATCCTTGATGACAGCAACACTCAGTAACACTCACAAAACAAATACTGTATATTGACAGTCATGTTACGTTATTTTTAAAATGTTCCCTTTTCTTTTTCATAGCTTTTTTAACACACTACTTCTCCGCTGCGATACGCGGGTATATATATATATGTATATATATATAACCCGATCTACATACTCGAATAATGGATACTTTATTCGCCATCAATGATTGTTTTGGTAAAGCCATACTCAGTGTATTCATTAGATGAACGGTAAAAAAGTAAGAGCGAGGGAAGGATGACTTATTGAGGCATGCAGGCTGTAGTGCGTCAACTCTATCTGAATTGCGCGATCACATTTGAAAAATATATCTTTTCAAGTTCTATTTAGTCCATATGTGTCAAACTCAAGGGGCGGGCCACATCCGCCCGGCGTGTAATTATATCCGACCAGCGAGATCATTTTATATACTGTATTATTGTTATTAAAGCCCGGTATATGAAGCGCTGGTAACACAATAAACTACAGATCCCATAATGCAGCGCTTCAGCTGCCTTGCCGAACACTTACCGAGTTAATCAAGTTATTGCGAAGCTAGCTCACACGATGCTGAAGAGAAAAGTTGATTCTGAAAATAGAGCCTTTAAAAACCGATGGGAGGCTGAGTATATGTTTACTAAACCCGTGTGTCTCATTTGTGGAGCTAATGTGGCTGTAATTACAGAATTTAATCTAAGACGGCACTATGAGACAAAACATCAGGTTAACCTGAATGCAATGCAGAAGATACAGAAAGCAGCATAAGTAAATAAGAATCTGACACTTCAGCGGACGTTTTAACCCGTGCACAATCACAAAGTGATTTCAAGTGAAGTTGCTTTTATGGGAGACACAAATGCACCAGTGCACCTTGCCTCACTTTCCCTGTTGCCAAGTAATGTTGAACCAAGTCGTCACTACGGTGTTCCCAAATACGCACTTTGCTGATAAACTGAGCGCACTGAGTTTGCACGGCGCTTTGGTGACTTCGAAGAACAAAAAAAGTCCGTCAACATGCGGCTCGAACCTTATGCCTGCATTATGTTCATAATATCCACGCAGACTTGCACGTAAGAGCGGAGTTATCCGTTTTAACAAGCAGCGTATTGCACTGATACGAAATAGCTGTGTGTGTATATATGTAGATATGTACTGTATGTATATGTATATATATGTTTATATATGTGTGTGTGTATGTATGTATATATATGTATTTGTGTGTGTATGTATGTATGTGTGTATGTATTTATGTGTGTGTGTATATGTATGTGTATATATGTAGATATATATATATGTATATATATATATGTGTATATGTATAGATATGTATATATATATGTTTATGTATGTGTGTGTAAATATATATATATATATATGACAACAACACTCATCACTCACAACAGTGACAAAACAATTACATTGACAATCATGTTACGTTATTTTCAAAATGTTTCCTTTTCTTTTTCATTGCTTCTTTAACACACTACTTCTCGCTGCGGCTGGTATTTTGCTAGTTATATTATACTAGCCAACCCGCGGCGTAGCATACGCCGCATAATCAGGCCGCTTTTTAAATGATTTTTAAGCACAGAGGAAAAAATAAACATTTGAAAGATCCGTAATTTAATAAACCACCAAGAAAAGTAGCATTGCAACAATGCACGCTACGAACCAACATACAATTGTCCGTGACTGAAAACCGGAGGAGCGCAGTCGCACCTTCTCTTTCCAAAGTGAAGGACGGGGTTGAACGGCGCTCGTTCAGTACGCACTGCTCGCTTATGTGCCCGCCCCCAACTCCCTACCTGAGTCGCTTTCGTCTGTGCACAGTCCACACGCACCTGTGAGTCGCTGACTGTTAATTTTCCAAACACCGCCTCAGTCGGTTTCCACGTTGATTTTTCATTGTTCTTTGCGGTCCCGGCTGCTTTTTTATATAATCCACCAAGTCACACGAACGGGGGGTGGGATATTTACAAAGGGTAGGGACGTAATCATTTTGAGCGTATGACCCGCACGTACTGGGAATTTCTCGTTCGTGGGGAACAATTGCAAGCCACGGTCTCCATCATGAATGGAGTTCAACGGCTTACCCACGCCGGGTAGACACATGTTGATCCATTCAGTGTACCGCGCGTGCAGTACCGGACATACAAGTGCATCACAGACCTGTTAATGCTCAATCTCACGTGGCTGAAAGCCACTTGTCCCTCTAAGAATTTGGACCCGACCGCTGTTGGGTCGTGTAACTATTTGGCAGGCGGGAGTCTCGTTCGTTTTCGGAAATAACCAGCCAAATCACTCCACCAACTAAGAACTGCCATGCACCACCACCCACAGAATCGAGAAAGAGCTATCAATCTGTGAATCCTCTCCGTGTCCAGGCCGGGTGAGGTTTCCTGTGTTGAGTCAAATGAAGCGGAAGGCTTCACACCTGGTGGTGCCCTTCCGTCAATTCCTTTAAGTTTCAGCTTTGTAACCATACTCCCCCCTGAACCCAAAGACTTTGGTTACCCAGTTGGCTGCCCTGTTGCGGGGCCTGCATTGGTGAAGCAGGTGAGACGGTAATGAAACAGAGGCACAGGGCTTATTGGTTTTTAAAGACTGCTTCCTAAACTCGTCACTCGAGTCGTTGTCATCTTTGTACAGTTCAGATGTAGACTTTTCATTGCTCTGTGCAGTTTTGGCTGCCTTTCTATATATAATCCACCAAGACACCCGACCACGGTAGTAGCGAGGTGGGAGGGGAGTGTGTACAAAGTGCAGGAGCATCTAAGAAGACGCATGTTTGTCGCGGATGCGTGTAAAACAATTTGCTATGGTCACGCGGTCGTGCGTCATAACCGAAAACTCTTTTTTTAAAGACTGCTTACTTCATTGTGTTCTAACCTCAGTTGTAAAGGAATGTTTTAAGGATCCCATGGGATACCCCTCGCAAACCGTTTTACACGCTGCATATGGCGATTCACCTCCGCGAGAAACATGCCTCTATGAACAGTCAGCGTGGGTCGGAGCTGCATGTTGCCTCTACGACAGATGAATTATAAATGACGCCATTTTTCTGTGTGTCGCTGCCTGAGTTGGTGGGCGTGGCTCTGCGAGTTGTCGTCGTATCCAATGGTCTTGGAGTTGGTGGGCGTGGCTGCTTCCTGCGTGCGCCATAGGTGTCTCACTTGTCGGCAGCTTAGTGAATCCACGCCCCTTCCGGCGTGCTTTCCATGGTCGTCTTGCCTTAGTGAATTATATATATAGATTATATATTTATATAATTGAATGGTTAGCAGCTGGTGAGGTTGGTAAGGTAACTAGGGCAAGACGCACCTGCACACATGAGGGTTCGGTCTGTGTCAGTTGCTTCATTGGCTTTCTGCATTGAGCGATTGAGAAGCTGTGCCCACGGAGGCATATAAGGGGAGCTGGCACAAAGAAAGAGGAATCAAAAAAGACAACCAAAAAGATGGAGGTTAATGAACAGAGAGATGGTGGGCTGGAGCAAGCAAGTGAGCTGGTTCTGGAGGAAAGGAAGCAGGCAGATGGGAATGGAGCCCTGGAAGAGAAGCGTGTAGCCGAGGCTTGAGCAGCATAGAAGTTGGAGCAACTAACTTACACCAGAGGACTTGCCACATAAATCCAGGAAGACAGTTGAGGCTCAGAGAGTGGAGGCTCGGTGGCTCCCTGTGGAATGTCATGGGATTGGCAGCAGGGGAATGAGCAGAACAGAAGGATGTCTGCAGCTTTGGATGATGTTTCTCTGAGCTGCAACAGCCAAACAGGATAAACCTGGGAGATGTCAGTTTTTAAAGGGTTGCACTAGGGCTCATGTTTTAATGGACAGCTTCCTGCTAAGTAATTTTAACCTCACTTTAAATGGATTTATTTATTGGAATGCATTTGTTTTTATGGATTATTGATTTAATATTTTTGAGCACTGCACCATTTCGACACTGTTGTTTTGTTTTTCTTTTGATGGTTTTAATAAAAGCACTTTGGCACCTTTATGCACCTTCCCCTTGCCTGGAGGTATGTGTCCTCATCTGCTATTCTCATTTCTTGGTGGGTTTAAGAGGCTCCTGGAAGGGACCAGCAGAAAGGAGGCGATCTGCACTGTCACCTCTGGCCATTGAAGTCTTTTAATTTCATGCAGCCAGTGATGTGGGCTGCTTTGACTGCATTAGCCTTGTGAGGTTTACTAGCTGTCATACTATCTTCATGGTCAGGGGTTTGTTATAGATAACTGGCTTTTAGTGGTTTTCAAATAAATAAATATAGTAAATGTAACACAAAGGTAACTAAAAAAGTGACTGGTGGCCTATCACCAAATTGGTGCTTAGTCTGAAACACGTTTAAGTACCACTGACTTTAAAAAGTTTTCTTTTTATTACATCAATATATTACTTATGTTTTGTCAATTTCTTTAATAAAAAGAAAAGAACTCTAAGTCTATACACTGCTTATTTTGTAACATGTTATAACATTTGCTTTGACCCATTTATTCATAAAGAAAAAAGGAAGCTGGACCTGTCTATACATTATTTTTGTTTTATGCATTATTTGAGTTTTAATAAGTCATTTTCAATATATTCTGACAGGTAAAATATTATTTTGTAAAATATATATAGATTATATACAGTATTTTTTAGATAAAGGATCCCTGGAATTCAGTCACTTTTGGCAAAAAAGTACTCCTTGAAAATTATTTCCCAGCCTGATCTCATTTGGTTATTCTGTCTTAAAAAACTGAATTTCAAAAAATACTAAAAGGTAGGTTTCTAAAAAATTACAACTGATAGCAAATAATTGGGTTTTGATTGCATTTTTATTATGCTAATGATATTTGCTAGTTCCCAAACATGGGTTTGATGCACCTCATAATAAAATATACTAAATAATTACAACAATTTTAACGAACAGGCCCATCAGCCCAACAGCGTTCATTAATTCCATTGACCTAATTTGTCCAAAAATTACATCAAGTCAAGGTTTGAAGGATGCCATGTAGAGAGACTTGAATGCCTCTTATATTGCTGTGACCCTGAAATTTTCAAGTCAGTCTCACCAATGCACCTTTTATCTAGCACCGTTATGGGATACTTTTAAGACTGGGGGGAGGGGAAACTGGCCCGATATCCTACCCCCTGTCCTGAAGATGGTGCATATATCTCTATTCACTATATTTCACTGTATAATTGGGGTGTTTGGAGCTGACTGCATCGATTGGTGCATTTTCCTACAACAGGCATTCCAAGTGACTGGTCTATGCCTATTCATATTAAGGTGAGAAACATGAATAAGTAATTAAGGATTTTGGACTGCAATCTGAATGTTTGCTGGGTTAGAATTTGCTGCTGACTTATAATGGGAACCTGAGTGAATCACACAACCACCTGGTAATCCAGTTGTAGAAATTTAAAAACTATTTCAGTTGTAATATTAATTGACATCCTTATACACTGGAGTACATGCAGGCAAGACTGAAAGATTTAATGCTTATGGGAAACACACTTTACAAAATTTCATATTTTAATCAGATCTTGCAGGAAAATGAAATCTTCAGTATTTTTAATCTTGTAGGAAATGGAAAAAAACAGGCAAGCTTTGTGTGATGATAATAAGCATACTTTTAGTGATAGCTAATAGCACTAGCATAATATTTTATTGCCAACTGCTATCTTATAAAACACTATCAATAAAACAGCACTTTTTATCATTCCTTAGCACAGTGGCTCCCAATCTCAGCCCTAGGGGACCCTGGTGTTTTCATTAAAATCAATTTCTTAATCAGAGGCCAGTTGCTATGTTCAAGTGGGCTGATTGTTTCATGATTCTGCAGTCACTGTTTGGAGTCAGCACCACTACATGACCAAGCATACAAATTAAGAATGAAAGGCATTTTAATGTAGTTTTTAGCAACGTCAAAGTTTTTTGGGTTGAGCACATTCAAGCATGTCCTGTGGACAGAGGAGCATATGAAGAAGCACTTCTAGGATTTTGTAATAAGAGAGAAAATACCCTTTAAAAACAAACTCAGAGGATAAAGTCATTATTGGGTAAATGTTGCACAAATATGTGGAAAGGATTGTATATCAAACAATTATAAAGTAGTGAAATGAAATACAGTAATTGGTGATCATAAGATCTTCACTTTTAATTTCTTAACTTTACTTTGCACACAGTATGCAGAGAAAAGAAGGATAGCCTGTTCTCATTAATTTTTTTAATGTTCTCCTTTGTGATTTATACCTGTCTTTGTTTAATTTATATTAACAGCATCTATGGGAACATCTCACACTTTCAGTTCAATGTATTTATTCATAAGGAAAACTTAATTAAAACAGGCTCTGAAAGCCCATTCAGACAACAAGATAACAAAATTATCTATCACCATGTGATTCTATACCTACTGCACAAAAGCAAACATATCTGTTTAAATATAACATGGAGACAGAGACAAATAATTCAGCTTTGTCTTGACTATTCCCAGAATGTATTTAAGCAATGAAATATAACTAAAAAGTAATACAGTAAGTGAGCAAAATGGCAACATTATAAAAAAAAACAAAAACTCCCTGCATCTCCCTGAAGTAATACCTCTGTGCAATCCTTAGCCACTAATAATAAGTGAAAAACTTACTAACCAGCCAAGTCCGGTTATAAAGTATTGTGGGAATGCATCTGTGTGTGTGTGTGGAACACAATTAAATACAGAACTCTCCAAATCACATCAAAATTAAAAAATTGTTCCCTTGCACTCTTGTATAGAAATACTGCATTGGAAAAAGCACACTTCCTCGAAACATCAGGCATAAAAAAGAGAAAAACAGTTCAGAAAGTGAATTATACAACACAATTTAAACAATGAGAAATCTTCAATTACATAAGCCCTATATGTCAGCAGTAGTTAATGGCAGGGTGCCCAGGGCAGTAAGTGTGCTTTAATAAATGAAGCTGTCTTCTGTGTTTGGATCAGTGTGTATAACCTGATTACAAATGTGATTTACTATGCATTGGAATGTAATATTCTTCTGTTAAAATTTTAATGTCTTTTTATTACTGCTATTATTTGCAACTGTACAAAGTTAGATGGAAAAAAATGGTAAAGAGCATATTGTGACTTGGAAACAATACTTTTATATTTGCATAAACTTAACATGGATAGATAAGTTCAACATATGCCTTTTGTAACCAATGAAATTAGTCATTTCTCAAAGCATTAAACTGAAGACAAACAGCAGCTCACAAATCAGCTTCATAAGAACACCCATGGAGTTTTTAATAAAGAGAGTGGAAATTTATTAACTTGAAAGAGCCTTTTTATCAAGCAGCACCCATCAAAAGCACTGAAATGAATCCTACTGCGAAATTAAACAATGTTAGGAATCATCTGGGAAGCAATAACTTCAAATCACCCGTTACCACTGCTGGCAAATGTAAATTTGCAAAAAAGAAAATAATGCTTAGATACATCAGGCACCATATATTCCAAAGGAGAGGGCTCTTAAATGTGGCCTTCCTCCTGAATTTTGGAACATGAGTAGTAAAACAGACCCAACAATCACACAATGAAACAGTGCCTTTGGCTTTTTTTTGTAAATTACTATATATATATATATATATATATATATATATATATATATATATATATATATATATATATATATATATATATATATATATATATTTTTTTTTTTATTACACTTGTTAAAATATAAGACCATCATTTCTTTCAGTCTCTACTGGCTTGTATTTCAAGGTACCACTCAGAAATCTAATAAACTGTAATAGACAGTGTATCCTAATAGTCACAGGGGGCTTAAAAAATAATAAACTGAGGTTAATGTGTAGACGTGAGAGAAAGAAAAGGGTGATCATTTAGAATAAGTATAGTGGGTACGATGAGAAGATATGCTCTTAGATTTCATGAACTCATACCACAGACACAGCAATGGAGGAGGATAAAATTCAAATTAAATCAAATGTTGTGTGGTAAAACGGATAGCGCTTTTTCCTTACAACTCCAACAGACTGGGTTCATGTCCTGGTCTAGTCACTGCCTGCATGGTGTTTGTATACTGTATTTTCCTCTGTCTGTTTGGCTTTTCACATGTTTTATTCACACATCTCAAACATGTACAAGTTAAACTGATTGGCATCTCTAAAGTAACTTAGCATTAGTGAGCGCAAGTGTGGGCACTAATGTGCTCTGGAAAGGACTAATGGATTCCTACAGTACCAGTTATTTGATAAGTTGCACTAACATTTACTGCTCATTGTAGCATGCCAACAGCTCAAAAATCACAAGCTTCTTCTGTTCATTCAGTGTACTTGCACCCCTTTCACTAGCAGATGGCACCTGGGAGCCCAGTAACAGGAACACAGGTGTTGCCACACCTACCACACAACAAACCACCCAGATTGGGACCCAAGTGTAGCCATGCAATGGGTGACACCTCAGCACCACACTGGAACAGTGTGAGGTCTTCACAGTGGCTAGAGTGCCGATCCTACCTTCAACCCCCAAGTTTTTCCCACAAGTTGGAAGACCTGCTTACATGGCTGGATGCAGATTAAGGTCATACCCAGGACAAAGCAATTGCAGGTTAAGGGGTCTTTTAAAATGGTTACAAAGACAAAAACATATAACTACGCTTTGCTTCATGATAACAAACAAAATAATCAGTGTACTAGTATCTAGTCAAAGAGAAATAAAATTGATTAAATTACCACTATTTTACCCAATTATGTCATATGAATGACTTTCAATAGTTAGGGGGGCTTTGTTTTCTCATCACCTCCATCTTAATTGACACGTTAGGGAACTGTTCCCGTTCCATATATGTATTTCTAGCTGTCTATACCAGCATATATAGTTACTGCACAGATGTTCTGTTAATGAGATATCATCATCGTATCTCTCTTTCTTTCAATGAAGCACCCTGTTGTACTTTATTAGTCCATAAAAAGCCAATTAATTGTGGGACATTGCTAAACTTCAGGTCAGAAACCAGTCAGGTTAGCAGGTACTAGTGATGCATGGGTCACCTTTTTTTTTTTTTTAAATACCCACAACCTACTCGCAGTTATGAAAATGAGCCTGTACCCATCCAATCTAAATAAAATGATAAATGTACTGATTCAAATGTGCTATAGTAGTAATAAAATCGAATTCGATGAACGTTTAGTAAAATATTGAAGACAACCCAAATGAGACTAACAGCGTAAAATTCCTGCCATAATGGGTCTGTCTTTTCATGCAGTTAATAAAGCAGAAAGCAAGGTAAAAAGCCTATCAGGCACTCATCTTTGGTGCTTCTTTAGATGCAAGTGGTTTGACCTACCCTCAACTATGGTCATGAGCTTCGGGTAATAACTGAAAGAATAAGATTGTGGGTACAAGAGGCCGAAATGAGCTTTCTCTGCAGAGTGGCTGGGCTCTTTCTTACAGATAGGGTGAGAAGTGCTGACATCCAGGAGAAGACATCCGCATTGAGAAGAGCCAATTGATATAGCTTTGGCATCTGATATCGATGCCTCCCTTTGGAGGTTTTACGGGCTAGGAGGAGAACTCAGGGAAGACCAAAGGTTCACTGGGAGGATAATATCTGAATCCCATAGTAAGAGTTGGCAAGTGTGGCTGGCTAAAAGGACGTTTGGGTCTTACTGCTAAGACTGCTGCCCACGTGACCCATCTTTAGATAAGAGGTGGAAAATGGTTGGATGGACAGATGGCATTTCACACCAAGTTAACTCTGGTGTGTTCCACTTGCTTAAGGATTAGCTAGGAGTACAGACAAAACATCTATTTTGTTTTTTCCATGTTCTTTTTCAGCTTAATTTGGTAGATCTGCAAACAACAGTGCTCTTGGCTGACAAATCCCACATCTCCAATAAGAAAAATGTCTTTCTTTTTGACATTTTGCTGTGAATGACAAATTTATTAGGAAATGATCTGACAATATTAGAAATGACAGAAACCTTTTAAAATGAAAACCGCAATTTCAAATGTATCTGTGTATGTGTGGACTAATGTGATTTCAGTAATGCCAATAAATATAAAACACTGTATAAAGGATAGGACCCAACCCCAATACTTATCCTAAACCAATTTAGAGCCACTAAGCTACTAATGTGTAGGATGTGGTTGGTTTGGTTGGTCCTGCTGACTCGCCTTTCCAGTTTCCCATGTTTTAATCTCTGTTCGCACATGTCCCTCTTTGTGGGGTTTCTTCTGTTTTCTCGTCCATTTAAAAGATATGCCAGCTAACCTAATTGGTGACTCTAGGCTTGAATGCAAAGCTAAATGCTGATTAAATTTAAAGTATAAGCATCTCTCAAATGGGTTTAAATGATAGGATTTTATTACATATTTAACACAGGTTCCATTGTTTAATAAAATGTGAGATTCAAAACAATGGTGTGTTGTGTACGAGGCTGGACTGTGCTTTTTAACTGAAACTGAAAATGTACAAATGTTTTGGTCAAACTTTATATTTTAAAACATTGTTTCAATCAATAATAGCTTGTTCTAATGTTATATTTTCTAAATATTTTACATCTTCTCAATAAACTCCTCAATAAAAGATTAGGTCTTTTTACATTCTAAACAAAACTCAATTGTAAAGTACTACCAAGCTGAGATTTAAAAGGTCCCTAAACAACTACTATGAACTACACGACCAGGTAATTTGTTAAAAGTGTAAAGAAAATCTAATTTAATTTCTTCCTGCATCAACTTTGTTGAAGAACTCTTTTTAAATTACCTACTAATTCTATCATACCATTAAACACATCACCACTTAACCTCCATTTTCATAATCTGAAAACATTCAACTACTTCATATCTCACAAAATACAGTCCTGATATACATTTTAAGTCACCCTTTGCTGCATGAAGCAATGAAGAGAGCAGATGTTTCCATAATAATCTCACAAGAGCATTGTATTACGTAAAAACACGATGCTATACAATCCAAAATCGTCTAGATTTTACACATTTCCTGTTGCTTTCATATTTTAATAAAAACTTGTCCTATATTGTATCTTTATATCTGCTGAAGTGCTCTTCAACTGTGTTTCTATAAACACAATGTGAAACTTAGCGACTGTAAATTATAATCCTAATGTACTTTATGTTCCAATTTGTCAGGATTATTACAGAATATCAAACCTTTTATTGGTGGCTGGGCATATTGAATCAAGAAACAATCTTTAGTTAAGCTTATTAGTATTGGTGTGTGAAAGTTATTATACTTAGCCAGTTGTTAATAGACTTCCTCGGGGAAAGGATTTAAATAGGCTTTTCAATAAGAAGTTGGGTTTGACATCACCTTCACAAAATCTTCACTAAGTTTAAGAAACTCTTATGTTGAAAGCATACGGCACATGTCTGATAGACTACAGTCAAACCCATACAAATGTTGCATGATACCCATGTTAATGCTGCACCTGGACACTAACTGCATGTTCTCCCCCATGCTTACTAAAGGGAAAACCTCTTTCAGCCGGTAGCTCGTGTTAACAAACCAGCTCAACTACATTCTGTTATCAATTTTTTTTGGGGCTGTTTTTTTCCCAAATGAAAAACTGAGTGCTGCATTCATGTGCTATGGGAATTTTTGCAAATGAATATTTGTGAAGCCTCACTGTTATGTACAGTACAGTTTCTGACTGGATCTTCATAGAAAGTAATTAAGGATTAACTTTTTTTGTGAAAATAAAACACGGCTAAACACATTATGCCTGTGCCGCATTACTTTAAAAACAATGCAACTAGAAAAAAGAGCACAGGCTTTAACATGCAATATGAGGTATATAAGCCCGATTCATTTCAGAGATCCTGGATGCATGCAGTAGCATTTACAATTTAAACTAGGGTGAGACAAGAGTCTATCATGGGCTAGACACAAACATTTAACTTGGAGACAGCATGTAAACTAACTGCACATAAGATGCAGAGGAGCATTTTTTCAAAACAGTGTTTTGGAAGACTGCATGTGGGTTAGAAAAAAGCACAGATGAGTTTGACTTTTAGGTGTGTAAATTTTAAAGTAACATATGCTGCATAAAAACCAAGATCCAGGCCTTTAATGACCTATTTGGCACAGTCATCAGCAGTGTGTCTGTCTGCATAGAGAATGCTGACCTTGTCAAGAGGTTTACATACCTTGGCAGTGACATTCATGTCTCTGGTTACTTTTCCTGTAAAGTCAGTAGATGGATTAGGAGAGCATGGGGGGGTCATGAGGTCGCTAGAAAGGGGTGTGTGCCACTCCTGATATCTATGCAAAAGGACGAAGGTCCAAGTCTTTAGAGTCCTGGTGCTTCCTGTCTTGTTATATGGTTGCAAGACATGGATGTTATCCAGTGACCTGAGATGAAGACTGGACTCCTTTGATACCGTGTCTCTTTGGAAAGTCCTTGGGTACCGCTGGTTTGACTTTGGTGTCCCAAATGAGGCACGATACCTGTATTGTGAGGAAGCGTCAGTTACGCCACTATGCCCATGTGGCATGATTCCCCGTGATCCAATTCACAGGATCCTCATTGTTGAGGACACGAGTGGCTGGACCAGGCCAAGGGGATGCCCACGTAACACCTGGCTGCAGCAGATAGAGGGTCATTTCTGAAGGGTGGGACTAGACCACATGTCTGCTTGGGGGGTTGCACACCAGGATCCCAAGCTGTTTTGTCATGTGGTGGGTGCGACAACGCATCATACCAGTGCATGCTCCGCGGCTTGACCTGATACGCATACTAAAAAGAACATCCAGAGGTTTTTCTTTAAATGTCCTAATAGAAATTTTAATCATGTGCATCCAGGCTTTATAAAAAAAATACAGTATTAAACATAAATAAATCTTAATGAGAAATTTTATTCTGACTTTTGTCTCAATTATTCATGTTATAAAAGATAAGTAAGTGCAGAGTCTATTGCATTTGTTTGATTATAATAATTAGCAGTGTGATTTCCAAAAGTATTTCTCTTTAGACACAATATAAATACTTAACAGCGACCTCCGAAATTAAAGCAGTCCACCCATGAATCTCCAGCAGGTTTTATCAGTTATTTCAAATATGCCTAGTTTTACAGCATTTTACGATAATATGTGCTGACATTGTTAAAAGCGTCTGTATCAACAGCATGTTCCATACATAATGCATTTACCAAGAAGGGAGCTATCTTATTGATTTACCGCTATGAAGTTATTATTTGCCTATAGTTTACATATATGGTGTATTATCTATTCTATAAACTAAATCATATTTCTGATTTTGAAAATAGAATATATATATATATTGTGAGCTGGAGGGGTGATGACACCCCAAGAGGACAAAGACGCCCCTGGGAATACCTCTGAAACACAGACTACCTTCACATTGCTCCTTACCTTCTCACTTGTGCTATAACGCGTAATACAAGCCTCACGCGATACTCCGCTAACTTAAAGCCTTGCGCACCTGTCAGTTTTGGAATTGATTGTTTGCTTTTATCTCTCTCTGCTCCTAGCGGAACTGTCATCTCTGACTTGTCATGGAGCACGTTTAAGCTCATGTGTTTGCAGTGTTTGAATAAAAATCCTTCTTGTTTCTACGACCTCCTGTGTCTCTGTGCAAATCTGTGACCCAAGCGTGACAAGTGGTACCAGGAGTGGTTGCACAGATGGATGGCGCCAAAGACTTATTTCAGATGTCTAAAAGCTATGCACTTAAAGACTGGAAACTAAACATGGATGACCCAATCCGTGCGCCAATTCAAGATTTGATACATAAAGTGCACTGCTGGTTTGAAGGAGACGTGATGGAAACAGTTGTCGTGAATATATTACTGGCCGGCATACCTGAAGTTCTTGAGATGAATTTCTACGCCATGATATTAAATCATTACGATTATGTCCAGGCGATTAGAGGGTTCACAGTCCGCTTGGAGAAAGAGCGGTGGATTTCGTGCTGCCGCAACCTGTGAGCGAGCGTCCAGGACATTCTTAAACCGATCGACACGCTGCAGGACCTGAAAATCGAATGGGGTCAGGTAGGACCCCGGGAAATCCAGTCGTAGATGAGACGCCTGTTTCTGGGGAGACAGCGGCAACAGCGGGCGAGAAACCGTGGACACTACAGAGCGTCGGCGTGGGCGTCAGAGGATATTTCGAGCGGAGCCGACCGTAGATGTTTCGTGTGATCAACTCGGCCATTTGGCAAGAGAATGTTGCTTGTCTCCAGCTCATTCAATGGAGATTGGACTGGCCGAGATTTGTTGCTCAACTATTACATATCGGATGGAAAAGATGGCTTGTTGATCCCGGTGAAATTGGGGGGCAGAGAAATCTCAGCATTGTTAGACTTGGGAAGTGACCTTTGTATTGTGAGACGAGACTGTCTTAATGAACAATGCCTTAGAGACTGTGAGACTGTAAAAATACGCTGTGTACATGGTGATGTTAAAGATTATCAGACTTTACTTCTTCCTTTAACTTATAGGGTCGCCACTTTAAGGTTTGGTCTGCCGTTTCAGACTCGTGCCCTTGGCCATTACTCATAGGACGGAGAAATGCCCTTTTTCCGAAACTGATTAATAAATGTAAGGGACCAGTAGTCCAGTCCACTAATGAACTTGGGGGGAGAAGAAGAAAAAACCAAGGCGAAGAACTGGTAGCGGCGGGGAAAATCTAGAGCCCAACTTAGATATTGAACCCGATCTCTCCAGCGAGACGGAGGAGGTCACCCCCGACAATCTTCCAGAATGGGCTGGTCCTTCTACATCTTCCCAGATTGCAAGCGCCTCGAACACAAACCGAGTGTTAACGAACAATCAGATTTTGTGCGTTTGCAGCATACTGATAGCTCATTAGAATATGCATTTAAACAGGCTCGCCTGCTAATGACTCTTATTACCAAGAGCGTAATTCGGGGTGAAAACCCCACTTTATAGAAAAGGACGGTTGCCTTTTCAGAGTGATCTCAGATCATTTGGGGGAATTTATTGAACAACTGGTGGTACCTGAAGCACATAGGGAAACTGTTTTGCATCTGGCACATTCACACATCTTGGGGGGGCACCTCGGTGCCGACAAAACTAGAGACCGGTTATCAAAACGATTTTATTGGCTTAATATGGGAAAAGATGTTGAGCGATTTTGTACTTCATGTCCAGACTGCCAGATCGTCTCTGCTTATAAGCCTCCTCGGGCTCCCCTTTGTCCTATGCCCATATTGGAAGTTCCCTTTCAGCGTGTGGGATTAGATATTGTGGGACCATTACCTAAGACTAAGGATGGGTACCAATATTTGCTGGTGTTGGTTGATTATGCGACACGATATCCAGAAATGATTGCTGAAAAGGCCAACTCTTGACTGTAGCCAAAGCACTATGTGAAACTTTTACTGTATTGGTATCCCTAGAGAAATCTTAACTGATCAAGGCACACCTTTCACTTCTCGTGATGAAACAATTGTGTGACAGCTTTGCTATTAAGAAACTGAGTACTACTGTTTACCATCCTCAAGCGAATGGTTTAACCAAGCAATGTAACAAAACATTGAAACAAATGATCAGGCGAGATGCTCATAATGATCCCACAACCTGGAACACTGTCCTACCTTTTGTTTTGTCCGCGGTGCGAGAATCACCACAGGCGTCCACTGGCTTGAGTCCCTTGAGTTGTTATTGGCAGGCGGCGAGGCATCCTGGATGTGATGCGTGAGGAATGGATAGGAAGCGAGAGAGCAGCTAAGGTCCAAGCTTTGCAGATCGACTAATTTCGTTGCAAGACAGAATTTCTATGCTTTCCTCTATTGCTGTGGAACACCAACAACGAGAACAGGAAACTCAGAAGCGTCTTTACGATAGGCGCAGTAAGCTCCGTGAATTCAAACCTGGCGATCGTGTTTTGGTACTGGTTCCCTCGGATCCACACAAATTCTTAGCTAAATGGCCCCGCCATTATTGAGGAGCGTATGAGTCCGGTAAATTACAAGGTTAGAATACCAGGCCGGCGCAAACCATTCCAGATTTTACACATTAACCTCTTGAAGGAATGGCACGACCGACAAGAGGTTAACACTTCCTTGGCTGCTGTTTCTCAGACCGATGTTACCATTGGTAGATCTTACTGACAAGCAAAAGACAGAACTGTTATCTTTGATAGAACGGAACACTGATGTCTTTTCAGATTTACCAGGCAAGACTAACATTACAAAACATAAAATTACCACAGAACCTGACGTGTTGCGTACAGATGCGGCCGTTCGGATACCGAAGCGTGCAAAATATTGTGAAGAGGTAAAAAAGATGCTGACACTGGGTGTAATTCGTGAAAGTAAAAGTGACTGGTGCAGCCCAGTCGTATTAGTCCCAAAGCAAGACGGTTCGGTTCTGTATCGATTTCAGACGCTTGAATAAGGTCTCTAAATTGATGCTTATCCCATGCCCGTGTCGATGAACTGTTGGAAAAACTGGGTCAGGCGAGCTATATCTCCACGCTAGATCTCACGAAGGCTATTGGCAGGTGCCTTTAGAGGCTAGCAGTTGTGAGAAAACGGCATTTGCGACTCCTGACGGACTCTATGAATTTACAAGACTTCCGTTTGGTCTTCACGGAGCACCTCTAACTTTTCAGCATATGATGGATCAGATCCTCGTCCTCATTCTGAATATGCTGGGGCATACCTTGACGATGTCGTGATTTTTAGCAATGATTGGAAAACACACTTAGAGCGGCTTCAAGCCGTTCTTGAAAGCTTGAGACAGGCTGGCCTTACTGCTAACCCTAAGAAATGTAAACTAGGCATGTCCGAGACTCATTACTTAGGCTATTCTATGGGCAAGGGTTTACTTAGGCCACAGTTAAGGAAAATAGAAGAAATGCTTGTTTACCCGAGACCTGAGACACAGAAACAAGTGCGCTTTCTGGGACTGCTGGTTACTACAGAAAATTCATTCCAAATTTTGCACATAGAGCTGCTCCCCTTACAGAACTTACTAGAGGCAGAAAACCGACCTATCTTGTGGACAGAAAACTGCGAACGCTCTTTCAGCGATTTAAAAAAAGCATTGTCTTCTTATCCAGTTCTAAGGAACCCGGATTTCACAAAGGATTTTGTCTTGCAAACAGACACAAGTGCATTTGGTATAGGCGCAGTCCTGTCACAGATTTTTGATGGAGAAGAACATCCAATCACATATTTGAGTAGGAAATTACTTCCGAGGGAGCGTAATTATTCTACAATTGAGAAAGAATGCTTGGCAATTAGGTGGGCTGTGGAAGCGCTTCGCTATTACTTGTGGGGGCGAAACTTCACTTTGGTAACTGATCATGCTCCACTTCAATGGTTGTACCGACAGAAAGATACAAACTCTCGCCTAATGAGATGGTTTCTGGGCTTACAACCTTACAGCTTCACAGTGAAACATTGACCAGGCTCTGAACATGTCAACGCAGATGTATTATCACGACTACATGAACCTGAACCTGGTACAGAGAGTCGCTTGATTCATGGGAATGTGAATAAAGCTGAGGGGAGGGTGTGAGCTGGAGGGGTGATCGCACCCCAAGAGGACAAAGACGTCCCTGGGAATACCCCTGAAACACAGACTACCCGCACATTGCTCCTTACCTTCTCACTTGTGCTATAACGTGTTATACAAGCCTCACGCGATACTCCGCTAACTTAAAAGCCTTGCGCAGCGCCTGTCGGTTTTGGAATTGATTGTTTGCTTTTATCTCTCTCTCTCTCTCTCTGCTACCAGCGGAACTGTCATCTCTGACTTGTCATGGAGCATGTTTAAGTTCATGTGTTTGCAGTGTTTGAATAAAAATCCTTCTTGTTTCTACGACCTCCTGTGTCTCTGTGCAAATCTGTGACCCAAGTGTTATATATTAGGGGGTTACACCAACCAAGCATAAAGTCAAAGGAATTGTCTGTATACCTCCGAGAACTAGCCTCATCTATCTCATTTTTTTCTTTTCTCACCTGGCCATTATTAAAATGAATATTGTACCCTGCATTGATTTTATGAGAGCCACAACCCCACTTTGTCTTCTCATTAAACATTATTCTCAGATCAGATCTATTTTTTGATGCGTTTTGGAATGATAAAACATTAAATATTCTACATTAATTTCCAATGTATCAAAGACAAGGGATCTCAGCTAGCTTTTGAAATCTATCACTGGGAGGGCATGCTCTGGCTAATCTAAAGTTGCCTTGACCTTCTTGCTTATCCGTCATAACGGCTCTCTTTTGTCTCAATTCCTTAATCCTTTCAAGTCTATAACCCAAAACTCCATCTGGGGGCACCTTGGTATTTTTTGTGTAAAGTAATGATATTTCACCTTATCATCAATTTTCATATGTCCTCTGATTATAAATTCAGCTTTCCATTTTTGCCAGTAATGAATAGCACTATGTAATATAATGTCAATAACGAGTACAAACAGCAAAAATCTCACAAATAGAAATTTTATACATTTTTTTGGTCAAAAAATGTGCAAAAAGAATGTAAAAAAGTTTTGAACTGATAGAAGTAATGTTAAGTGTATACCATTATATTTACTTGTGAAGAAGACTCATTCTTCTGTTTGTTGCCTCACAAAAACACTTGTGAGTCTGCTACTGTTGTGAGTATCCTTTCAGCAATTCTGTACCACAATCAACAGAAATTGTTAATAATAAATCGCCATTAACAAACATATAGAGTAGGCAAAACATGACTTAACTTGACAACCAATCATGTCTTTACAGCCTCACTCAGTATTTGTGCTTTAAGGTTCTCTGCAATGCATCATCATACATCTTAGATACACCCATTCCACTCCTCTTCATTAGCAACTTTCTGGAGGCATATTTTGTGAATGGAAAATATCACATGCTATTATGAAGGCCGTGTTAAATTTTATTTTCAGTTGTCTAAAGTCTTTTTTTTAGCATTTTGATCACAGATGTGAAATGTTGCCTGGGCTAAAGGGGTTTTTGGGACACATTTTACAAATACAGTACATAATCACAAGCATTTGTATACTTCATATCCATGTTTTTTACAGTTTATTTTTTGAAATGATTCCTACCTTTGAAAAGCTCTATTTTCCCTGGTGCATCTTGACTGGATTTACAAGAAACATTGCAGTATATCACATGTGTAACTTTATCATACCCAGAGACTTTTAAAATGTCATTCAGGCCTCTTCACAAATAATTTGCTCAGTTTATATGGTCATTCAGAGTAACTGTTGTCAATACTCCCAAGTAAGTTTGCAATGTACATTTTGAGTATCAATTATAGTCACCTCACTCATATGAGAACAAGTAAGACACACAAATTAAACTGTACTCCTCCCAAAGATGTATTATCTATATATTTAAATGTTAAAATTATTAATTTTGACATGTAATCACATGGACTAGCAGTGGTTAGCATTACTGCTGAATCCAACACCTGTTTGTATTTTGTGCAGTGTTTGCACATCCTCTCAGTGCCTGTGCGGGCTTTCCTCTGAATACTGTGTTTATCTTCCACATTGCCAAAGACATGTAGGTTAGGTTAACTGGGGATTCTAAATTGTCCCTGTCAAGGATATCTTCTGCCAGTGCTATGTTTGCCCCTCATGATCTTGAACTGGATTAACCTGGTTTAAGAATGCAATTTTATATCATATCCTAACATGACAAATACGAAAAATTATAGGCAGCTAAAGCTTATAATCAAATATGTTATTGCAAGTAATGACTAGAAAATGATGGCTACTCTTTCCCACTATGATATACAAATGATAAAAATACGATAAATATTACAAGGCCTGACTGGTTCTGCCAAAGCACGCATGTAACAGGCAGAGGGATGGAAGTGGACAGGGGCAGTGCCACAAAGTAGCTCCAAGCTGCCCCTTAAAATGACAATGAAATAGAATTTAAACTTCACCTTACATCCTTTGGGCTTGGAGTCAAGAGGAGAATTGTGCAAGGGCACAAACTGACAGGAAACAAGGCAGCTAATAAATTTATTTATACAGTTCCTTTTCTCATGCTTGAATCAGTCCAAAAACATTCAAATGAGTACTATACAAACAGAAGAAGAATGCATAAATAACACTTAATAGAAATAAATATACAAAATTTAACACTAAATAATAGGGTCATGAAAGCCAAAGTTCTGAGTTAGAATAAGGAATAATAAACAAAAAAACTGTAAGAAGACAATTATAAACAAATAATACAACATGTTTAAGCTTACTTGTACAAATATAAATCACCCACTAATTGTCAGGGAAAGAAAAGTTAACTGAGTTAACAATTCAGTCAGATCACTTGAAAATGAAAGAGAATAATGAGTAGGGGGAGGACTGGATTCTGTTATCAGGTTTAGAGCCAAACACTCAATGGAAAAAAGGAATTCAATTGATGTTTATTTGATGTTTTGATCAAATCTAACAATTACGGTCAGTTAACTGCCATGACCTGATCTGCATGCCGATGCTAAGCAACCATAGAGACATTCAGAGATGTATATTCTAGGTTTTGCCATGTTTCTGTTAAGAATAAAATATCGAGATTGTAGTCTGTAAGGAATTCAGACAGTACCGGTGCTTTACTGTTGACAGACCATGTGCTGCCCACAGATTCATATCTGGAGTTTATTTAAATATAGTGCAGATCTGACACATTGACAATACTGTGATAAAAACACTTAGCTGGATGGCATGCATCAGAGTTACAGTGCTGATGAGCTCTCTAGCACAGCCTTGGGCCTTCACAATCTCCTGTGACCATACTTTAAATTAAGCTGTACGTGAAAGATTTTTTAAAGAGTATTCCAGTCTGACCATTTGCTATTGACAGATAGTTTAACTAAGAGAAGTTCATCATGAAAATATTGTAGCACAGTGGAAATCCAGTGTTTATCCAGGAAATAGCAAAGACGATGAAAATACAGAGCACCAGGTCAGTAAGGCAGAGTGACACAGAAGAAAAGGCTGACCATAATGACTCAGAGTCTCTAGGTAAAACACAGAAACACATGCTATTGGGGCTTTTGATCCAGCAAAACATGTAAATACTACAAAATGCAAAGGGAATCAATTAGCGTCAGGTGAACATCTTGGCATTCCAAGTTCCAGCAGGAAAGCTGATGCCAGTGGGGTTAGGGTACCCACCCACTGGAATGCCCAGAAGTAAAGTATGAGATACACAAAAAGCACACTGACAGGGCTACTGCATAGCTGAAAGAATCCACAAGTGAAAGCAAGCATTAGCACAGAACCTCTACACTGGAAACAACAGCAGAGATGGTGCTTGTGAGAAAACAGAATATTCTGAAAAATATTGTAGATCCTGTTATATAAGCCGAGAATTTCGTCCTAGATTTTTGGCTTGGAGTTTGGGGGTCGGTTTATACAACGAGTATCGTTTCAGATTCAAGATTTCCAGCGCAATGCCGGTTTTGCCGATGAATACGGAAGTAAATAATGACGAAACCACAGAGCCATCTTTCAGATGAAGAAGTAACTTTGCATGCCGGTACTTTAAATTAAATAAAAGAATTTATTCAAAAAAATGTTTTAGTTGTTGATTTTATTAATAAAATTTATAATAAATTATCAGGACGTTTAAAATAAAAATTTTTGTTTTGATTTATGAACAACATCTTGCGTTACGACCTGGATGCGGTCACGTGTATCCGCTTGCAAGATTGTAAACAAACAACCGAGAGTGTTAGTAGCGTCAGTCAGAGCCCAGATACATGTGTTTGTGGATGTAATTTCGGTCATTGCAGTGATTTACCTATATATATAATTCATTAAGACCATGCAAGTAAGACACATAATTGCTAAGGAAGGAAGAGAAGGTAAAGAAAGCGATCACAATCGAAACGAAGATGGAAATTGTGTGGAAATATGAAAGTACTGTTCGTGTGACCGATTTCGCTAATATGTACAGCATGTCGAAATCCACCATCTCGACAATTGTACAAAGAAAAGATTTGCATAAGGAGGCTCCTTCTAAACAATAACCACCTTCCGTTTCATTCTCCTCCTCCTCCCTTCCTGCAGCCCAAAGATGTCAAATTAAATGGTGAGTACAGTAGGAAATTGTTGTTTCTAGAATAGAATGCCTTTTATTGTCACTATACACATCTACAATGAGATTAAAAGCAGCTCCTTCAGTGCAGAAAAAAAGTTCTGTATAGGGCTTGTATGGTTGTTTTGTTAGCCTTAGCATAATGCCGGATCTGCGGCCCCGCTTCTGCTTTCTTTCTCTCCTCTGTCTGTGTCGTCTCCTAGACCCGACAACAATCCACGGAGAGCCCGCTGGTCTCGCTATGTTGTCTGGGATGTTGTGCATGTGATGAAAAACACTCGAAACAGATGTCTGGCTCTGGACACCGATGTCTATAAGGTTCCGACGGGTGTAGCGGATGTTCGCCGAACCGATCGTGCACAAACAAGGAAAAAAAAAAGTACAAAAAAGTGCACTGAAAAACTTCTCCACAATCACTTTCTGGTTTCCATCAAAAATGCCGGCAGTCTCAAATTCTCGCCGATAAACATGATAAATATACCTGAAGAGACACTTTTAAGGCAATTTAGAAAATTTTGCTTGGAGAAGGGGGTCGGCTTAAATACCGGTCATCGGCAAATACATGTAATTTAGTAAGTAGAGAAGGGGGTCGGCTAATATACCGAGTCGGCTTATATTCCGGGATCTACGGTATCTCTGTGTTATATAAAACAGTTAAACTGTTCCTAAATAAGGCATCAGCTTGTAGAGTAGGACACAGTCTTTTGCACCTGAGCCATGAGTTTGGGATTGGGGTATATGGACAAGAACTTTTAGCTTATTACTAATGATGTTGTAAACTGGGATTCCTTTCACTTTATGTATCCTTTACTTTGTATTCTCACAGTGTCTAACCTTCAATGTGTTATCTTTTTTTCTTGCATAATAAAATTTATTACTTCTGATAAATAACATGGTTTTGGCATTGTGTTCTGGATAAGGGTAGTATATATCCCTTCACTATATATTGTCAAAGTTGCTATTATTTAGCTGAGCTTACTGGGACTAAATTAAAAGAGACAAGGGAAAAGTCTGTGAAAAAGACCAATAAAGTGACTTATGTGTCTTTTCCCGTCACAGTTTGAACATCTTCAACCCAGAAGAAAAAAATGGACCTTAACTTGACTTATATTGACTATTCTACCCACTTCATTATAAAACAGACCACCACTGCATTCACATTCTCATCTCAGAACTGGATGGAAAGGGGTTCCATATGGATTTGTAAAAAAGTGCAATAGTCGTCCTCTTTAGGATCCCAGTGTAATTACATTGTACTTACCAGTCTGCCACCAATGATCTAACACAGGCACCTTGAAGATTTTCTTTGCCCAATTTAGTGTGTCAATATCACAGCGTTCTCCAGCAACAAAAAGAGTTCGAAATCTGTAAAAATAACATACAAGCAGTTGCAACCATTTGTTATTACAAATAGAAGATGCAAGTTATAAAGAGAAAGTTAAAATTAGTTTGAGGTTTGCTCTAGTGATACAGTGCTCAGATTAAACAGTCATGTAGTGGAATAAATTATGAAAATTGTGAAGCTGCTGAATGAGACTGATAAAGGACAATGAAGAGTTGATTGGGTTTTGTCCCAGAACATATGAAAGTGGCAAACAAAGGCCCATACCCTGTTGTACAGAAAGAGGTCTAGTAAATATGCTTGAAGAAGTTGACCTGCATGCAGTGCAGACAGATTATCATTATCCAGATTGTTAAATAAAAGACTTGTAGTTGTTCAATACTAAACCCAAGTACATACAGAATAGCAGCAGACTGCAAATCTAAAGTATATGGTGAACCACGAAAATTCACATCCTGCCCCACAGTCAGATGCTTTCAAGCTAAGGGCTTTATGATGATCTGTGAATTTACTTTGATTGTCACAGATGTGTAAACACTGACATCAAGAACACTCTAAACATAGGAACAATCTAATGGTTAACAATGTACTATCCTAACTTTAGAAATTGCCTCCAAAACATTTTTTTGGAAGAAACGAGAAAACACTGTCAACGTCTGAGATTTTCTTTTAATCACTTCGCTTTTGCTCTGCTTATCATTGTAAGAGATGTGGTAGCAACACTATAAACTAAAAGGAGGCCAAAAATCCTCAGCAACTACTTTCAACTGCTCCTGGGGAATTATATGAGATGCTTCCAAGGCCAGTTAAGAGATGTAGTACCTCCATTGCATCCTAGGTATGCCCATCAGTCTCTGCCACCAACACAATTGAAACAAGTCAGTGTGATGGCCTTTTAGGGAATTTGCAAATACTTACTACAAGCCCCTGATATGGAGATCTGCCTCCAGAGAATTAGTTCCTAATGAGTAAAGCAAAATGCCCCTGTGCCAAAAACAAAGAAGGTACACATAAAAACCGCAAAAGAAAACTAAAGGGATGCACACATAAGATGTTGCAAAAAGTGTTAACACTAGAATCCCTGAAGCCTACGTGAAAAGACGTAATGCCGGGCCACCTTAAATTCCTTCGCACCTCTTCTTCAGTGTATTTGTTTTGCAAATGTGTCAATCAGCACCTACAGCAGCCAGCCTTCTCACTCATCCTCCACTGAGGCAGCTTAAGTCAAGTCAGATGCTGAAGTCTCTTTATCTGGGAGTTACGCGTCTGAAATTTTATAGGGTAAATAATATATCATTATTTGGAATACATACATTTCATGTGTGTTCCATGTCTACAAGAATCTGTGTAAGTGTAGGATGACAGGAAATGCGAGGCAAGAAATGTTGAACACATTACTAAAACGGGAAATGTATAATGTGTGAAGACTGAAGTCCAAATATCAAATAAACTTTTTCACAAAAGGTATAACAAAACAAGTGAGGCTTTATTCAAGAATATAACCGAAGAAAAAAAAATTATTCAATTTACATGTCACTGTCAATATGTAAAAACCAAAGCCAAAATATCAATTGCACAGCTGGTTTAGAGCTAAGAACTGCTGGTTCTAAATTAAGAGGTTGTGGGTTCAATCTTGGGTCTTCCCTGCATGTACCGTTTTGACTAGTGACCTGCTACTTTATTATTACATAATAAAAACAAACATTTGATTTGAGTCTGTAACACCCGGTGTAAAATTTTGGTACTTGTAAAAGATATCACTGAAGGGATATAAGCAGACACAGAAATGCTGGTAAATCATGTCTTCTTAGTATCTTGTTGTTAATTCAGTTTTACCTTTGCGAAAGTGTTTATTTTATATTCCAGTAACCACATGAATGATTATCAAATTGGTCTCTTTCATACACACACACACAAACATCCATGCATGGAAACACCATTATTTGAAAACGCTATGTCATTTGAACATGAGTTGTTATTTGAACATGTTTTTTAGATGTTGGTCAATCTCTGCGTTATGGTGCATGAGCCAGCAAAAACGACGTGAAGTTGTCTGTTGTTACACTTCTGCCTTTGTCCATAAATGGTTCCATAAGCATTATGACCACAGTCTCGGAAAGTCTTTCTCCCATGGTACAACTGGGATTTTTTACTAAATAAGGAGTGGCCAGATTTGTCGGGCTTGATTTAGATGTATTGCAAGAATGGACAATGAACCTTGGTTGGAAACAGGTGCTTATCAACAGTAATATGTTGCCCTGGGTTGTAACTCAAAACACAGTTTTCAACAAAATGCTGCCAGATGTCCAAGGTTGCAGCAAATCTGTCATTTTTCACATATTCTGCACAGGTGTCTTTGTTGTGAAAGCACAAATCCAGCATTATACTCTGATAGAGATTACTGTAACTTTGATTGGCAGTACAACAAATAGTTCTGACCAGGCATCAACCACAGTGCCAACTGTGGTCATCACTGTTCTTATGAACAGAATGGAGATAAATACCATCAACACAGAGTGGAAGAGGCAAGTTAGTTGTAGCACGTGATTGTGACTGAGAGAAAAAAACTGAACAAAAAATAAAAAATTTTACAAGTAGCAAAATTTTACAACCGGTGTTACAAATTCAAATCAAATATATGTTTTTATTATATAATATTAATAAAAATAGCAGCTTACTACTCAAAATGGAAAATGTGGGTAAGACCAGGGATTGAACACACAGCCTCATGATTTAAAAGCAGCTGTTCTTACCTCTAAACCAGCCATGCAACTGATATTTTGGCTTTTGTTTTAACATATTGACAGCAACATGTAAATTGAATAATTTCTTTTTCTGTGGTTATATTCTGAAATAAAGGAGCACTTGTTTTGTTATACCTTTTGTGAAACTATTTTTTGATATTTGGGCTTCAGTGATCACACATTATACACTTCACATCAACATTTTATCAATTATTACTATAACATGAAAAAGTTTCTGTTTTAGTTATGCGTTCAGCATTTCTGGCCTCGCATTTCCTGTCATCCAACATTTACCCAGATCGTTGTAGACACGGAACACACATGAAATGTATGAATTCCAAATAACAATATATTATTTACCCTATACAATTCAAGGTACCTCACACCTAGTCAAACAGACTTGAGCTCTGAGGATTTTACACTTACAGATCCGTCGGTGGGAAATGGGATAGCAGGTTGCTTGCTGCTTGTTCTGATTTACACATTTGCAAAACAAAAACGCTGATGAAGAGGTGCAAAGGAATTTAAGGTGGCCCGGCATTACGACTTCTTTTATAGGCTTTATGGATTCTAGTGTTAAAAGAGGGACAACAACAAGAAATTTTGAAACGATAAACTGTGTTTGTTGGTCTAGAAATATCAGAAACACTAAGAACTCCCCATTTCCTGAAGGGGAAAAAACCAACCACTTGTGATGCTACATGGAAAACACACATGCTAGCACACCTGCTAAGCACAAGCACACCCCTGCTCTCTAATGAACATAAATATGATAATTGTTGCGATGACATCAAAACCTCCTAGGAGCTCAGAAGATGAGTAATTAAATCCAAACTGAAGTGGCTAGAACAACAGATTAACAAAGAAAGATATGTAAGAAAACAGCAAAAATCAAATCCAATAGGCTGAGCAAAAAGAATACAATAAGAAAGAATGACAGTCTAATTGACTGTCAATGTACCAGTAGTTCATCCAAAAAATCCAAACCTCAGTCAGATAAAGCTTACTAATTTATGAAATTGAATACTATGTTTACATTGTTTCATAGTAGAAATATCAGAGGATTCCTGATGAATTACATTCTCTAAATGTCCATCTCCTAAATGGCGGAGTTAGAATCTACATTTAATGAATATAGGTACAAACAACTGTTTTACGAGGAACACAAGCTTTTAACTCTTCTACAAATTTATCACGGGACTGTGTCACTAATATTAATGTAACCAATCAGAACATTGATTCGGCTAATATTTAAACCCATTCCCATCTCTCTTCAATGCCATGTTAGCCACCTAGTTTAAACCTTTCCCATTCTCAAGAGGCTGTTATTAACAGAAATCAATGGCATCAAGCCTTTATGTTATGTTACACTGGTATTGACATAGTTGCTGGGAGAAGGCAGTCTACTCAGCAAAGCACATTGAAAGCTGCTCCTGCATTTCAAAGCAAAGTCTCATTGTTGGAGCATAAGAAAGCACCTCATTGTGCTAGTGCAACAATGTAATTTGTTCAATCTAAATGACAGATTCAGATGGGCATATCCAGGAAGATGACCATTAGCAAAAGAGAGACATGAAACAAGACAAGCAAGTGTGCAAAAAGTTCTATTATATTGTTTGCTATTTAAAGGCACAAGTTAAAAACTACCCAGAAATTAAAAACACAGGCAGTTAGGCAAAAGTATTAAAACTGGCAGACTAGCAAGAGAGGGTGAAATGCTAATAGCCTTCAAATGCTTTGTCAAACCACCCAATTAAAGAGTCCCTTCTTCTTTGGCCTGTCGAATTGTTTCAGTCTGCAGTCCACAAGGAAGACTTTAACTCAGCATTTACCACCCAAAGTGTACTCAAAGCTGTGGTAGTGAATGAAACATTGATCTAACCAAGAAATACAGCAACATCCACAATTATTACCTCCGGAGTCCATTTCTCTCTTACCTATCATTCCTCTGGAAGAATAACTATACTGATCTCTAAGAAATGGAGACTCACAATCCTGGGTACTGCACTATCTCCTTCTGTATTAGAATTAAGATTATTGTTTTATTTTGTCTTTTTGGCCTGCTAAATAACTTCCTTGATGAGCTGGACATGCTTCTCTCCTTTATTCCAGATGACAGTAGTCCACTTGTAATCTTCGAGAACCTGAACATCCACCTGGACAGTTCTTCGGCTACAGACTTCCTTTCTCTTCTTTCCTCTCTGAATCCAATACAGCTCCATACCACACCAACTTACAAAGCAGGTACACTGTTGGACCTCATTCTCTTACAGAACTGCACAACCACAAACGTAACTGTCACTCCAATACACACATCCCACAATTGTTTCATTCAATTCACTCTGAATTTTCCCTTCTCTCCTACTGCTATTCCACACAGTGTGTGCATCTGCCATTACCTCTTCTCCTCTTTTCCCTAGTCTACTGTGCTCTCCTTACTCCTCATCACTTCTCTTCACTTGATACCAATGCTGCCCTCTTCCCTTGATTCCATCTGTTCTCTCTTCTAAAGGGCTGCATGAGAAAAACTCTCCTTCCCTAGGCTTTCTGAAGCTCGATATAACCTACAGACAGAGCTTAGGACAGATAAAAGGAGATGGAGGAAGTCAATGGCCCAGACTGACCTGGGTAAGTACTGACAGCTTTTTTCTCTTCTGCTTGTTCTTTGCTTTCACATCTCTCCTCAACTCTTCACTGCCTCCAGCCCTAACCCTTCTTGACTGTTGATGGCTTTGTAACCTTTTTTCAGGAAAAGGTGGCTGTCATCAGCAGCCAGTCTGTTCTCTCTTAAACACAGCACAACACTCTCCACTTGCACCCCTCTCTCCACAGCTAGCACAGCCTACCACCTAGTCAACAACAACAACATTTATTTATATAGCACATTTTCATACAAAAAGTAGCTCAAAGTGCTTTACATAATGAAGAATAGAAAAATAAAAGACACCGTAAGAAAATAAAATAAGTCAACATTAATTAACATAGAATAAGAGTAAGGTCCAATGGCCAGGGTGGACAGAAAAAACAAAAAAAAAACTCCAGACGGCTGGAGAAAAAAATAAAATCTGCAGGGATTCCAGACCATTAGACTGCCCACTCCCCTCTGGGCAACACACTACCTGTCCACCTGACCACATCTTGTCTAGACTGTCTCTCCCTCACTTATTTCTGCAGTCACACACATCGTCAAAACTTCACTCAGCATAGGCACATTTCCTGCTGTGTTTAAACAGGCTCTAATAATTCCTGCTCTCAAAAACCTCACACTTGACCCATCTCAATTAGGAAATTACAGACCAGTCCTTCTCTTCACGTTTCTATCCAAAACACTTAAAACAAGCTACCTTGAACCAAATCTCTTCCTTACTTCAACAGAATAGACTGCTTGATACTAATCAGTCAGGCGTAAAGATGGCTTGTCCTTGAGACAGCTCTACACATCTAGTCATAGCTACCAACATGTCATCTATCTTCATCTTTCTAGATTTCTCTAGAAATCCACCATGTGTATTCTCCTTTCCCAGCTTCAAACTGGTGCTGTCTACATACTTCAGATACTGACAGCTTTGCATTTGGCACACTTTGATGTTGGCTGCATTCTTTTTATTCCAAGTCATGTGAAAACACTACATTTCAGGTGAAACACTGTGGACTTTTTTAAGTGATTTTTGAACTAAAAGAAAAGTTTCATTCTAAAACAGTATTTATTATTTGTTTAGTTTGTTCTGTTATTTGTTTAATTGTAGTTTACATGACTGTTTAAATGTTATAAGATGTCAATACTTATAATATATATCATTACAGCCCAAAAGTTTGTAAATATCATGATATATCATTTTATTTATATCACCTTGGCATCACTATGACTGTCCTCATGTGGTTTGAGTCCTACCTCTTTGACAGATCCTACTCTGTATCCTTGTGAAAACAGATGTTGAAGGTACATCAGGCAACCACAGAGATACCCCAATGATTATTGTTGGTCCTCTCCTCTTGTTTCTTTACACCACCTCACTAGGCTCTATCATCCATTCTCATGACTTCTCACATTGGTGTTGTGCAGATAAATATGCAGATGTACCTGTTGTTCATTCTGGAGAAATACACGGTATTACCTAGTATCTCTGCATGTCTTACTGATATTGCAACCCAGATAATGCAACCCCATCTCTAGCTTAACCTGGCAAAGACATACCACTTTGTTATGCCAGCTTGTCCATCTATTCAACACCACACCTCTGTTTAGCTTGGCTCATTATCACTAACACCTACCAAGTCCGTACACAACCTTGTAGTGGTCACTGATGACCAGCTGTCCTTTAGGGCAATATCCTTACAGTCTCTGGGTCTTGCATACTCATTTCACACAAAATCCATGAGATCAGACTGTATCTGACTCCAGGTCCGGGCTTTTGTCTTGTTAAGTCTGAAATGCTGCAACTCTCTGCTGGAGGCATGTGTTACCAAGTTGTTGTAAATGATTCAGAATATGGCAGTATATCTAGTGTTCAACCAGATGATATGGGCACAGTCACTCCTCCTTTCAGATCATTACATTGGCTCTCTGTAGCAGCTCTCCTTAAGTTAAAATCCATGATGTTTGCCTGCAGGGAAGTCATGGGTCAGCAGCTATATATATATATATATATATATATATATATATATATATATATATAGACAGAGAGAGAGAGAGAGAGAGACATTTGTAAGGACCTATGCTCCTTCTAGGCCACTCAGCTCTGCTGATGAATGGTTTCTGGTGATGACAACTCTGTGTGGCATCAAATCTCAATCAAGATTATTTTCGTGTATAGGTCCTATACATGGAATGATCTGCCCACCTAAATTTGAAATGCTCATAATTAATGTGTTTAAGAAGTGTCTAAAGACTCTGTTTTTCTGTAAATTTCTGTCTAATTCAAATTGCTTCGATATGTTCTTTTAACTGGTAACTAGTATGCACTTTTCTCTGAGTAGTTTACTTGCGATGATCAATTTTGTAACCTTGGCCTATAACACTTGTTCAAAACAATCCCCCTGTCTAAAGTTTATTTGAGTATGCTGACCTCTTTTGTGAGCAGCTTTGGATAAAAGCTTCTACTAAGTGAATCAATGGAAATGGAAAACCTAAGGAAAAAATTTCCAAATCTCAAAAGAGACAATAGAGTTATAAATGTTTTTACTTAGGCTACTAATGTACAATGCTGGAGTAAACTCATAATTGATGTGCTCATTTTCAAATCTTTAATCATGTTAAAATTTTACATCAAAAGAGGTAAATGTGAAAGGTAACAAAGGCAAGCAGGTTTAACAATAGGAGGCATATAATTTCCTTTTTTGCTCAATACCTTATTTGCTTAAGGCTGTAGTAAATTGTGTAAGGTTAGCATTGCCAATTGCAAACAACAGGTATAACTCTCAGTTTTTCCAAGCTGATCAGAAAACATTATATGCATGTTACAGTACCTAAAATACTGAATCACTGACTCACCCATCTATCTACCTCCGGAAACTAGTCTATAAATTCGGGTTCATGACAAGCTGTATATCATGGCCGGCCTGTACACTGGTACTATAATAATAATAATTCTTTGCATTTATATAGCACTTTTCTCACTATTCAAAGAACTCAGCAATTGAAGATTGAAAGATTCACTGATCTTGACTTTGCTGACGATGCTGTGATCTTCACTGAGTCAATGGTGGCTCTGATCAGGGCTCTCAAGAGATTGAGCGAGGAGTCTGAGTGTCTGTCTACGGTGGGAATGTTGACCTCGTTGAGAGGTTTACTAACCTCGGCAGTAACATTCATGTCTCTGGGGACTCTTCCTATGATATCAGTAGAGAGACTGTGAAAGCATGGGGAGGTCATGTGGTCGCTAAAAAGGAGCGTATGGCGTTCCGATATCTATGCAAAAAGTCTTTAGAATCCTGGTGCTCCCTGTTTTTGCTATATGGCTGTGAGACATGGATGTTATCCAGTGGCCTGAGACAAAGACTGGACTCATTCGATACTGTGTGTCTTTGGAGAATCCTTGGGTATAGCAGGTTTGACTTTATGTCGATCGAGTGGTTTCTCATGGAGTCCTGAATGAGGCACTTTACCTGCATTGTGAGGATAGCATCAATTACAGGACTACGACCATGTGGTGCAATTCCCCAGGGGTGATCCAGCTCACAGGATCCTCATTGCTGAGGAGCCGAATGGTTGGACCAGGCCAAGAGATCGCCCATGTAACACCTGGCTGTGGCAGATAGATAGTCATTTCCATAGGGTGGGACTGGATCGCTTGTCTGCCTGGGGGATTGCCAACCGGGATCCCAAGCTGTGTTGTCATGTGGTGTGTCCGGCAATGTGCTGTACCAGTGCATGCTCCCCAACCTGACCTGACATGTCCATAACAAGCAGGGTACATTCAGGGTTCTTTAGAGCAGAATGCTGGCTAAGTTAATAATTTAACTTAAGCTTAAGAGGATCACATGGTTGGTATCTTGGCTTTTAAGGCTTTTACCGTACTCTCTGGTCCAGTAATTTCAATGTCATTTGGAAAACTGGCATCTACCCTAATGGCCATGGGCAACTATGGGAAGCAAATGCTGCAGTTCATGACTGCTGTTTCAGACTGTAATGAAACAAGCAAATACATTGCATGAAAAACCTCAGTGTCTCTGATATGACAATCACATAGTTCACCTCTTCTTTTAATTTGCCGAGGTTCAACAAGTTAAAATAACAACTATGAACTGGTTGACAAATAAGGCATGAAAGAGATTTTTATAAGGATATTACTTCTCTAATTCAAACATTTCAGCTGGTATGTTTCATGAATTACTATAAATATATACAGTATATAGCAAGTAAGGAATAAATATTCTTTTTTAATGGTTTCTTTGTTTCATACAACTGTCTGAGCAGGAGAATGCCATACTACATAAAATCTGAAGTTTCAAACGTAAGACTTACATAAAAAGGTCAATGTAGCAGTAAAATATCACAGCTCAATATTTTATTATCCCTATGACCTTGAATTGGATTAAACAGATCTGAGATTGAAAAATGTGTGTTTCATTATGTGGTATAAATTAAAAGAATCATATATTGCTGAAAATTTCCTCTTATCTAACTTTGTACAGTTTATTCTTTTTTTGTTTTTATTGATGTAAAATATTGATTCTAATACATCATTTCAAAAAGTAAGATGAAATGGATTTATTTTTTATCATTACTTAGACTAACAGAGTCATTTTAGAGCATCACTACTTTTTTTACAAAACTTATACTCATCGTCAAATTAATTTTGAAACCACAGATATTATGAAATTCATTCCACATTTAATAAATTCAATGAAGAAGAGTCTGAATCTGTAATGAAAATAGCCATGTCATAAGCATTAAGAGATATTATTTCTTAGCTTTGTTCTCTTATCATTCCCTCTTGTGAAAGATAAATAGCCAATGGTTCAATAGAAACTGCAAAGAGTATTGGTCATGAAAGACAGCCTTCTCAGGTTTCACATCTGAATTTATATTGTTTACACAAACAGAGGCTTCTGGGCTAGAGTACAATAGCTTGATCTAGGCACAAATATTGAGTTCAAACCCTGAAGGCTTATTGTACATATGAGATAAATTAATAATCAATGCTTTCACAGTTGTTGTCTAGCTTCAGCAAATCCAGTTTGATCTTGTTACTAAATAAGTACCTCTGAAGGGATTTTACTCAGCCTCCAAAGCTATTTATACATTATAAATGTTGAGGTCTCTTTCAGATTCCATTAGACCCTGTCAAGCACTGGAGATAATGTTCTTACAACTTTAGATGCACCAGTAACAAAACTAATCTGTTTATCTTTCCTTATACAGTCAATGTGGTGAACTGTGAGCTCATTCATGCCATATGTACTTTCTATAGACAAAAAAGAAATTTTATTCTTTTATGACATTCAGAAACGACATGTTCTCTATGACCATATCAATCATATCTGCTGTTTCTTATCAGTAGAAATGTATTCAAGTCCATAATATAATTAAGCAATTATGCTTTTAGGCTCTTATGGCAATACAGGGCTTTGATTTATAGCAAGTTTAAATCAAATTTGAATGGTTTTAGTAATCTTTAAAACATTTATTAATATAAATTACAAGCTTTTGGTGCAATCTCCTGTAGTATTAAGTCCTGCAGCCATCTTTGAGTAACTTGCTCCACAAGCACTGTAGGGTCCATGGATGAAAAAGGTTTCCACATCCATGGAATGGATGAAATTATTTATTTGAAAAATTAAGAATGACTGTATCTATACTAATAAAAGGCAAAGCCCTCACTGACTGACTGACTGACTTACTCACTCACTCACTGACTGACTGACTCATCACTAATTCTCCAACTTCCCGTGTAGGTAGAAGGCTGAAATTTGGCAGGCTCATTCCTTACAGCTTACTTACACAAGTTAGGCAGGTTTTATTTTGAAATTCTACGTGTAACGGTCATAACTGGAACCTACTTATGTACATAGATACGGCCATAGCCTGCAGCTCGGTCGCCGTGAGGCGGAGTTGCGTCCCTCATCGTCACGCCTCCCACGTAATTGAGTGCCTGCCCATATAAGGCCGTCTGTCAGCAGCAATCCAATAGAAACACTCTGCCGCTAAATATTCGCAGGTGAAGGACTGTGCTTATGCAAACGAAGATGAGATGGTCAGGATGGTGTTTGGCACAAACTCAGCGAAACTGCGAGAGAAACGTTTAAGTGCCGGGTCTTAGCTGACATTAAATAAAGCTGTGGACATCGCACGACATAGCACAAGCACAGCTGAGAACCTTCGATGTACATACTCCGAGCGGCTCACGTGAAATGACTGTGAACGCAGTACGCAAGAACAAGGAAGAGCTCCAAAGAGCGCTGAACAAAAAACGCATTACACAATTGAGAAGGCAGCAAAAGAATATGAAGCGAGTGAGGCATACAAACATATTCATAAGTGCAGCTACTGCGGAAACAAAGCACGGTGTAAATCGTAAGTTTAAATTAAGTTTATAGACATGCTGCCGCTGGCGTATGTCATGCCTACGATGAATACGATATTCGCGAGATACAAGTTTAATGAGAAGATGCGGGGTATAAACGAGGCTTTGGATCCGACGTGGGGTATAAACGAGACTTTAGATTTATGTTATAGTACTAATGAAAAAATTTTGACATGTATAATTTGTGAAGACTGAAGTCCAAATATTAAATGCTTTCACAAAATGTACCCTTATAACAAAACAAGCGTGCTTTTATTTAAGAATATAACCGAAGAAAAAGAAATCAAGTTAGGGTACAACACTAATACGACCACTTGAGTGGCACAGCAGTAAGAGCTGCTGACTCATAATCAAGAGGTCTCAGGATTAAATCTGGGCGCTCTCCAGAATAATCCATCCAAAAATAATAATTTTTACTTAGCCTATGTAGTTTGTAATGGTGACCGGATAAAAAAAATTCTCATTTTCATGCAGAACAACAGAAAACATTTTATGATACAAAAGAACAAAACAGTGACCAGTGCTGTACAATGGCAAACGATGTGAAAAACACAGATGGATTAAAGAAGAAATTTCTCATGTTATTTGTGTCGTATAATGGTTCATATGCTCAAAACAAGCGAAACAAATGCATTTTTTTCTAAAATATTAATAATGGTTACTTCCGGAAAAATCAGCATACATCATAAACAGGAAAATGTGCTTTTGAACTGAAATTCTGCCTCTCCCCCATATTCATAGGTTAACAGACCTGTCTTCAGTCCACGTGGAGAAGTTCACTTAGGAGTGCAGAAGATGGGAAGAAGTCTGGGTGTTTTAAATTACTACTTATGTACATACATAACACAGTAATGTATCAGACAAATTGAATCTCATAACTCATGCTTGCAGACTATGAAAACCACTGCATTACGGGATCACTAGGACATGGGGACTAAGCCTGTAGCAGGGCATAAGGGTGCAAGGGAGGCTACCCACTACGCTGTGTTAAAGAATTAACATAATTTAAATTTTATACTGAGTGCAAGATGCATGTCTTTAGAATGTTGAAGGAGACAGGAGAATGACATGAAAAAAACCTATGTGGACACAAAGGAACATTAGGGACATTCAAACTCCCCACTGTGACCCAGGTGCCTGCAGTTGCCAGAAAGTACTACTAACCACATGAAAATCAGCTGTCCCTAATGATACTTAAGTACTACCTAAACAAAATACCGGCCAAAGGTTATCCTCATGCCACCAGTCACACTTAACACAAATGCACTATTATTATGCAGAGACACTGATCACTTTAGATAATTTCACTCAGCACACTTATAGTAAAAGATAAGGCAAGAAAGGCACTGATTGTTTAAAATGCAGCTCTTAAAAATGGCTGGCTGGTTCCAAACAAAACAAATTGAAAAAAATTAAATGATTCTAGACCCATTAAGAGATGGACAATGGACAAGTATATGCATACAGTACTCACCAACAATATTACACTATGTGGCACTGTGGACAGACACAGATGTCTGAACAGAAGCTAGGATTACTTAATATGATCACATTAAAACACTGCTTAGGTTTGTCATTCAAATGGTAAAATGACAACATTGTTTAATGCTAGCCTGGATAAACTGTTATAGTGCTTTCAAATCCTGAGCCTGATGCTTACACTCCAAATTACCAGATTAAAAAACAATCCACACGCTTGAGAAACGACAGCTAAATTTGTGAAACATATCTCATCAGTGTTAATACTCTGAAATTCCTAGTGGGCTTCAATGCATATAGATGAGAGGGCTTTTGCATATTTACAGTACATCTACATATTCTGATGTAGCAATGGCAAGGCAAGATTGTAATACTACAAAGTAAAAATTCTACATCTCTCTGTGTATGGACATATGAAGAATAATACTGTTCAAACTCACAAAACTGAACTTTAAATTAAATAATATATAAAATAGGAACATGAACTGCAAGCAAGTCAGAATGAGAACAGTGTGAGCTAATACCGATTAACCTGCCAGAAATAAAGACATCTGAATAAACAGCCAGCATTTAGAAAACCTCTGGGTCTTCTGAATTTAATTCAAGAGTCTCCTTAAACTTTTCATCTCTGTACTCTTTAATCACATTTTAAACAATCTTGTGTATTTTATTAAATGACTGCTATAGACTGATTTTAAATTCTGTATTTTACTGACTTGAACATTGTATCTTTAAGATGATTCTTTTAGAAACCTAAAAAACAGAATGTTACAATTACTTTTGTAACTTATTAGGCCTGGGGAAATTAGGATCAGAAAGAACAATCAGCCTGAGAAAGACAAACACTTATCGATTATTCTTGTAATACTTGTTAATTTGATGTGAGGTGATGCCTTTAACTTTGGGTTTTGGGAAGCATGCTGAACATACAGCAGGAGAAGAGCAGTGAAGGGAACAACAAAAGAAAGAAGAAACAAAAGAAATTGGCAAGACCACTGCAGACTGAAGAAAATCCGAAGCAGCTCTGCATCTAGACTTGAAAAGACTCATCTTCCATCACCTCTATTTCTTTAATAAGACTCTTTTTTGAAGACATTTCCTAACTTTTGACATATATTTTCTACTTTTGCTACTATCAGTTTTACTGTGATTTTTTAAAAATTTGCTTTATAATAATATTGTTTTTATGCTCTTTGATTGGGTCAAGTTATGGTATATTGTTAAGAACACCCAGGGTGAGTAATCAATGTATTCACACCTGCTTTAGAGATTGGCACAAGTGTAACTCAGATCTGAAGACAACTATTTGGTGTTCTTGTACAGAGCTAGTAAGTTTGAGGCACCTGCCCATGTGCACGTAAGGCTGTACACATGGGGCACTATAAAGCAGATATACCTAACACTCATATAACCAATATAGTTAACAGCAGCTACAGAGTGGGCAAACAAAATAGCATACATAGGAATTTCCATGTTAATATATTCAAGGTATAGCAATAAACACACCTAATGTTGGTAACTGCCATATTCCCACAGGGGTTAGCAGCTGAGCGAGGACGCCTCCAATAAAAAGCAGCATGGTTAGCTGGCACCTACTTTGGTGACTGACACATTTGTAAGTTAAACATTTGGTCTGCTTGTGCTGCATTAGAAAGTCTCTTTGCTTGAAGAAGCTCTCCATGTGCACAACCTACAAGTTTATTAAAGCACATTAACAGAAGAATACACTCCAATTAAAATGAAATACATGCACTGCACTGAGAAAGCTGGACAGCAAATATACACAGCAAACACAAATGGCTGTTCTGTATATTAAATACTGCATTTGATCATAGTTACTACTTAAGTTTAATGGGGGCAAAAACACAAAAAATAAACACAAATTTAATTTCCTTCAGAATCATGATCCAAGTTGATATAGTGACAGAACAATCAGTCAGTTCTCATTGTACCCATTTTGAAGAGAGATAATTTAAAACCTTATGTCACCCCAAGGCCAACTTGATCTGTAGGTGAGGTGACACTTGTCACTGATGATGTCACAAGCGTACTTATTAAGAAACTGAAATACACAACTTTTCAAAGCAAAGTTAAGAAAAACTGAAGTAATAAGTACAAAAATGAAAATCTCCATGTATTACTATATATCAATACCAGACATTTAAAACAACATCAAGTGACAGAGACAATATTTAGCAGTACATTAGCTAGTGTTTCAAAGGCATGCTGCTTATGCAACTTGGGATGTAGTGGCCTATGAAAATCTGTCAGATAACAAATCCATTATATTTTGCACTCATTTGATGATATAAAATCAGTAATACACACACTGTTTTAACATCCCAGAACCTGATTAAACAACACAATAAAACCTTGCTATCTGCAGATTCTTATTCCTGTGTATTCACTTTTTAACCATTTCAAAAGTATAACCCATTATTCAACACACACAGTTTACTTGCACCTATTTCCGGCCATGTTCAGCAAAAAGAAATTCTGAGAGGCCTATCACACAGCAGCTAAACATGAAATTGAGCAATAAAAGGTCTGTGATACTACCAGAGTTTCATGGCCGGGCGCTACACTTAACGGATTGATGTGTATCTTCCCAGCACTGAGAGGCATGGGTAAGCTGTTGAAAGGAGTGCCAGTCCTTTGTCCACATTGCATGTCAATACTACCAACTGGACGGTTTATTGAGTGCGTTGGACTGACCCTGCCGCAGTCTATCATGGAGTTTGGAGAAGCACCTGGCAGACAGTTGAACTTGACTAAAGAGGAAGTAAAAGTTGTAACACGATTGCCAGAGATGAACCTGGAGAAGGATTACTTACAAATTTCAAGGCGCAATAAGTGAGGGTTGTTGCGTCTGCCTAACCTTGTCTCCCCCCACCAGCCTTTCTCTATGAGGTGGCATCTCATCATGGCCTATCCCCATTTTCCCATAGAATCAATGCTTCAGTAGCTACAATTTCCACATCTGCCAGGTTTTTCAGGAACATAATCCCCATGTATTACAAAACTTGACCGTATATGCATGTTTTAACACACAGATTATTGATGTCCAAGTAGTTTTTTTTTCTAGATTCCCACAACTCTTTGTATAAAGAAGTGCTTCTTGGCTTCAGGCATCAATGCACTTGCCCTTAATTTTTACTGGCATCCTCACATACATGACTCTCCATATAGTCCAAAGAATTAATCTAGATCTACTTTATTAATGCCTATGACAATTTTGAAGACCTGGATTAGATCTGCACAGAGTCTCCTCTGCTCAAGACTAAAGAGGTTTAACTCACTGAGTTTGTCGGTGTAGGGCATGTCCTTAAGTCATGGGATGCTAATGGTTGCTCTCCTCTGCACAGCTTCAAGTGCTGCTATGTCTTTCGAATTTGTGGGAGAAATGGGAGAATGCCACTGGTGTGGCACTGCGTGTGCACAAAAATTAAAGATAACAATTTTTTTTTAATGTGAACATAAAGAGCATAAACACAATAAAGTACATCTCATTGATTCTAAAACAATATCAGAGTTGTCAGAAAATTCAGGTTGCACAGTTTCTCCAAATTGTCTGAATTGGACTTGCTCCTTTGAAGGGTGTGCATGTGAAATTCCCAATTGAGAAAAAAGCACAAGACTTGAACACAACAGTTCGCCTGACTAAATTTAAAATATGCAAAAGAACTCTGCATGAGAGATTGCCAAAAGCAGCATCGAAGAAAGGAAATGACAGTCCAAAGACCAATCTTAGAAACTGACAGTCCAAAGACCAAGCTTAAGTCTTGTAAACAACTACAGCTGGTATGGCTGATTTTGCACATCATCTTGACTCTTCTTTATCCATAAGGCACTCGGTGGTCATTATATATGTCATATACTGAGAGTGTGACATTCTGTTACCCTACTGCTCCAAAATAAAAGGGATGCCAAAAGGCCAGAAAAATGAGTCTGTTTTCTTCCAAATTCCAAAATCACCTACTCAGAATAACAGCTTTAAAGTATGTTGTAATTCTAACTTGTTTAAAAACAGTCCCCAAGCTTTTGCCAGCAGTCTGATAACTGAGAAAGGAGCAGGGAAAAGCTGGCTCTTCTCAAAACAAGAGATTTTATTTCATTTTAGGAGTGTGCCATAATACACAGCGCAAATGCATTATCTAATATCACAGACTAGAATATCATAGTCATCACTTTTGAGCTTTAATATGTTTGTCACATAAACACACATTAAAACAACACCTTGGTGATAATAATTATTATACACTTGAGTCATAACTTGGCTGGTTTACCTGAATTCCCCAACTTGACCAAGGGTGTCGTCATTTCCCAGTTTTTCAAAATGTTGCATATGGATGGGTCATATTGCCATAAATATAGGTGTGTTCTCCTGTCAAGTTTCCTTTATAAATTTCAAAGTTACATATACGCATTTCAAGCCTCCTTTTGTGCCCATGCAAGTTCTAGAAATCTGATCCCTAGACATTTAATCACACCTTTTCCTGCAGACAATTCTTCCAAAACTGAAACAAATACTTAAAGAATTCACACAAATTTCAGCTGCTTTTGCTGACTTAAATTAACAGAGATAACAATATTTTGACTTCTCCCAGTATTCAGAGCCAAACCTGTTGCTGACTTCACTTCTGCCTTCTTCCACCAGTGTTTTTATCTCCTGATCACTTAACTACAGTACTGCCTGTAGGCAACCTTATTAAGATCATAACACCTGTGACAGCATTGGGCACAGAGTCCACAGGGTATGAGTTCCGAAAGTGACACAAACAAAAATGGCATCCACTGTGTGTAGTAATAATTGTACAGCCAACTAGCGTTTTAGAATTAATGGGCAATGTATGTTTGACAATCTGAATTCATAAAATAATAACATCAATAAAGTTTATTTTCCTGCTGCACCTCAAATTAAACAATGCTATCTAGTAAATAAACACAAACCTTGCCTGACAATATTATTAAGATCAATAGTGAAAGACCGCTGAATAATACACCTTTCTAATTACTGTCTTTTAAAAAAAAAAAAAAAAGAATGTGCTGCAGTAGATCTTCTATGTATTATTAGTTTTTTTCTTTACTTAATGCAAATGCAAATATGAAATTTCTTTATCTTTATGACATATGGCAATACAGCAAATAAAAAAACGGAAAAATGACTGCTAAGGGAACGGCTATCTGCCACTGCAGTTGTCAAAAGTATTGCTACAGTTTGTAGTGCCGGTGAAACCTACATTATGCAAGGATTTAAAACATTTAAGAATATAAAATTAAACCATTGTTCTGGGGCAACATAGTGGTGCAGGGTTTGGGTTAGCTTTGCTTACAACTCAGCAGTCCTGGGTTCAAATCCTGGTCAATCTAGATGTAGATTGCACATTCTCCCCTTGTGTGAGTGTGTGTGCATGTGTGGTGGGGGGTTTGAGGGGTATGGGTTTGGGGGCCATATTTCCTATTCTTAAATTGGTACAATATGAGTGGGGTTAGTTGGTCCTTGATTTGTGCCTAATACTCCTGGGATAAGTTCCTTCTTCTAAGATCCTCTGCTGGCTCAGTCAGGCTTAATAATAAACTGATGACTTGCAAAGGTAATCCCTCCAGGACAACTGTGAAAATGCTTGTGTATGTATTGTGGGAGTCATTTTAAAGAATGTAAATACAGTAATCCCTCCTCAATCGCAGGGGTTGCATTCCAGAACCCCCCGCGATAGGTGAAAATCCGCAAAGTAGAAACCGTATGTTTGTATGGTTATTTTTATATATTTTAAGCCCTTATAAACTCTCCCACACTGTTTATAAATATTCCCCGCACAGTTATACAACATAAACCCTTTGTATTCTCTTAGATATTAGGTAAGATTCATTGAAATTATGTATGTAAACACACTGTTTATATACAGTAAAACCTAAATCTTATTTTAAAGATATCAAGTGTCTCCGATATCACATATGTTACAGCCATTACGATAGACAGGCCACCAGCAATAAATACGTACAATGCATGAAAAACTGTATACAGTAATCCCTCCTCTTAGATATTAGGTAAGATTCATTGAAATTATGTATTGTGAACGATAGGGGGCGCTCTCGCTCCCTTGAACCCCTGTCCACGACTCCAGACACCAGGTAAAAGTCCTCAAATCGACTTTATTTTTCTTCCACAGTGTACAAAGCACACTCTCCTCCACAATACTCATATAACTCACAATAATACACAAATAACCAATCCTCCAGCTCCCAGACGCGTTGCCACCCTTCCACCCAGCTCAGCTCGTTGTCTGGGAGTTCCCACAGTCCTTTTATACCTCCTGACCCGGAAGTGTTTCTGCCCAATAGTCCACAAGTCCTTTTCCCTTCCGGGTCAGGGTAAATAGTCCCTTTCTTCAACCCGGAAGTCCGTCGCTCTTCCTGTGACGAACCTCCGGGTCACAGGGCACGAAGAAGCCCTCGGTCCTCCCTGCAGCTCCCTCCTGTGGCCCCACGGCATCCAGCAGGGCTTTGCATAAAAACTCCAATGTCCATGATGCCCTGCTGGTCTTCTGGGGACCTCCACGCTGCAAGGAGGGCTCCACCTGGCGGCTTGGGGGTATTGGCCAGGATAAATGGCCGGCCATCCATTACAGTATATAAACACACTGTTTATATACAGTAAAACCTAAATATTATTTTAAAGATATTGAGTGTCTCCGATATCACATGTTACAGCCATTACGATAGACATGCCACCAGCAATAAATACGTACAATGCAACAAAAATAGTATACAGTAAATGTGTGTGTACAGTGACACTAAACGTACGTACATGTACTAAGTACTGTAAGTAGAAAATTAATTATGGTTACTCACCAACAATGACACCATGACTTGTCAGATAACAATGAGTTTTATTTTACTGCACAACAAAGGAGAGCGTTACAGCCCTTAAAGGAGCAACTTCAGGCGATTGTGAAGCACTGCCGTTGTTCTTCTTCTGGCAGTCTTCAATCCAAATCCCTAAAGCAGATTCCATCCAGACTACTGCCTTATTACATCCACTTACAACTTGTTTTGCACCCTGGTTAAAAGGACACTGCGGCTGTAGATCTTATATTCCTTTCCTACTTTTTAAATAAAAAGAATCGTAGCCTTCAACAAATCCAAAACGTTTACCTTTTCGGCAATCGTTAACATCTTCCTTTTGTGCTTGGGCACGGCCCCTGAAGCAGTAGCAGATCGTTTTGGAGCCATAATGAAGGGCTTGACTATGCACAAAGATAAACACAAAAGAGCACAACTCTTTACACAGCGAAACATGTTGATGCTGAATGAGCGAGACGGGACTTCCTGGTTAACACTGCATTCAGCAAGCAGGAACTTAACTGCGTGCTCTGATTGGTTAGCTTCTCAGTCATCCGCCAATAGCGTCCCTTGTATGAAATCAACTGGGCAAACCAACTGAGGAAGCATGTACAGGAAGTAAAAAGACACATTGTCCACAGAACCCGCGAAGCAGTGAAAAATCTGCGTTATATATTTAGTTATGCTTTCATATAAAATCCGCGATAGAGCGAAACCGCGAAAGTCAAAGCGCGATATAGCGAGGGATTACTGTACAGTAAATGTGTACACTGTAAGTAGAAAATTAATTATGGTTACTCACCAACAATGACACAATGACTTTTCGATAACGATGAGTTTAGTTTCACTGCACAACAAAGGAGAGCATTACAGCTCTTCTAAAGGAGCCTCTTCAGGCGACTGTGTAGCACCGCCGTTGTTCTTCTTCAATCCAAATCCCTAAAGCAGATTCCATCCAGACTACTGCCTTATTACGTCCACTTACAACTCATTTTGCGCCCTGGTTAAAAGGACACTGCGGCTGTAGATCTTATATTCCTTTCCTACTTTTTAAATAAAAAGAATCGTAACCTCATTGATGCCATAATGGGATCCTACAGCGATGTAGCTTTTCCCTTCCTTCAACATATCCAGAACGTTTACCTTTTCAGCAATCGTTAACATCTTACGTTGGCGCTTGGGAACGGCCCCTGAAGCAGTAGCAGGAGCAGATCGTTTTGGAGCCATAATGAAGGGCTTGACTACGCACAATGATAAACACAAAAGAGCACAAAAAGTTAACTCTTTACACAGCAAAATACGTTGATGCTAAATGAGCGAGACGAGACTTCCTGGTTAACGCCGCAGAATCGAATTCGGCACTCCGTCGCTGAGCCATTCAGCACACAGGAACTTAACTGCATGTTCTGATTGGTTAGCTTCTCAGCCATCTGCCAATAGCATCTCTTGTATGAAATCAACTGGGCAAACCAACTGAGGAAGCATGTACAGGAAGTAAAAAGACCCATTGTCCGCAGAACCAGCGAAGCAGCAAAAAATCTGCGTTATATATTTAGATATGCCTACATATAAAATCCGCGATAGAGTGAAGCCGCAAAAGTCGAAGCGTGATATAGAGAGGGATTACTGTAGTCCCATTTTTTGTCCATTCTGTGTATGAATAGCTATTGAATTATGCTGTCCTCCAACATGGTGTTCATAGTAGGCACTGTACTATCTAAACAACTTTATACACTATATGCTACAGTACATACTGTATTTATTTGAACAATTTTGCTGTTGTGTTATACACTTTAAATAAAAGAAACTCACAAAACAAATCATCTCATAGTCCGTCAGTAAGGGTCAATAAGTGAGTATCAAGTCCATCCCTGTAATTATTCTGCATCTAAAATGCAATTAACAAATCTTAACAATTCCCCATTTCATCAGATGAATAGAAATGTCACATGGCTATGTGTCATAAGGGTGCTGCAAGTTTCCAACCTAAAATGGGTTTTGTTCACTTCCTAGTAGTGCATCAACAACCAGACTTTCAGAAAATAATACTGCAGGAATAAAACAGCAGAAATAACAAAATGGAAAACATAAATTACTGCTATGAATTTTCAGGCAAAGTCTGAGGTGACAGACTGGGAAAACATGCACAGTAAAATAAGATAAAGTCGAAGCCTAAATAAATGAGTGAAAGTCCAAAAACAAGGAAAAAAAAACAACTAAACATAACTGAGTTGAGAAATTTTCACCTCTCCCTAGAGAGCCAGTTTAAACACTATGCATTCAAATGGGCTCAGGTGACACCAAAATACTTGACTGCATTTCCGGACTTTTCACCATCTATGTACAGTTTGCCTATTCTTTCCATGTCTGCTAAGGATTTTCTTCCAGTACTCTGGTCTTCCTCCCACCTAGCAAACGTATCCAGATTAACTGGTGACACTAAATTAGCTTTGTCAGTTTGGCCTGATGTAGATTGGTACCAGTGGGTTCCTGTTTGGTACCAGTTGATGCCAATATAGCTTCTCACCAACTTATATTGGAGTAAATGATTAGGAAAATGGATCAATGGTGGGATCTTTCATGCTAAATATCAACCCAAGGATGTTGCAGACATAGATCTTTATAAATTATTAACCCCTGCTGCTGACATAACCAGCCAGTGGCAGGATGCAAACCAAATACATAAGCTATGCTGGAGGTATTCACTGAGACATCTCTTCTAGAACAACTGTAAAAGGATAGTTTAGTTCAGATCATCACAATTCTTAATTAAATTAACTGCATAAGCATCAGATATTTGGATATAAAATTTGGATGAGTATTGCATTTGATTTGACACCATATTTTTATATAATTTCTGTATAAACTCAGTATAATTCCCAAATGATGCAAAAGACACCATCTAGCTTGTCCAATATTGTGGACAGAACCAGAAACGCAACTTACCTGAATATAAGTGAATCAAGCTTACTTACTACAGATATGCCTATTATTTAGCATTTAACTACTTTTAAAGATCATTAATTATTAAACCACAATCCTGAGCTCATATCTTTAATTATTAAATAACAGCAATCTATTCCATCTTTACCTTGTTAGTGGGTACTTCATCCCAAGAGATGCCTGGGGGTCATGCTGGCAGATGGCTCTGAGAGCAGTTGGTGCAACAAACATGGCCGCCACTCCATGCTCAGACAACAGGCGGAAATACGCTCCGGCATCTGGAGTACCCACAGGCTTGCCCTGCAGAAAGTATTTCACGTTAAACAAGATGTTCCACGTGTATCAAACATGGCATTATAGAAAATTCCTGCTCAAAGATAAGGAATAAAACTGAGCCTTTGGCAAACAGACCTGAGAAAGCTGTATTTGTATATGAGAAAAACAAATCTGAACCTTTAAAAAATTATCTTTAAAGTGTGTGTTTCTGTATTATAGTTCTTAAAAACACAAACACTCATTTATAATATTGAGGCATCTGATAATAAATTTACATCACAGTAGTAGGACTTTTTTACGGTGAATGACGACATTTAAACATTTTATTCCACACTATACTTTTTAAGTGATTTTAGAATTCACATATCCCTGTCTCTCTCGGGCACTTTGGGCATGAAATGTGTCCAGCTGGGAGTCTTCAGGATGGCGCTGTGTGACTGTAAGTGTGGTTATGCACACTATAAACTAATGGAACATCCTCAGCATCTTGTCACACACATTAAAACACCTAAGCAATCTAAAAAAGAACAGCCCGGCCCATTTTATATTGTAGGTAATTTACAAATCTCCCTATGTGACTCTCAAATTGTGCTCAGCTTCAATGACTATGGGTGACTATTTTGTTTTGTTTTTTTTCCCCATCGGAAAAATCCACAATGTTAAAACATGCAGTCAGGATAGTGTAGTGGCATAAACTTTTAAACTACAAGGCTGCCACTTGAAACTCTGACTCACTGACAGGGTACCCTGAGGCAGTCATTTAATATACCTGTGCTCCAAATTTATTTGAGAAACCGTAATGTATGTTGATGTTGAAAAAATTTGTTACTTACAACTTCAAAATGTATATTCTATATATAAAAAGCTACATTGTCCTCCTGTTAGGTTTGAAATAGTTAACAAAATGTTTAAACCAAATTAAAAAAAAAAAAACACACACACACATTGTTTTTGATTTTACCACAAGCAGCTCAGTTTTTATGTCACACATACATTAGTATTGTCCATTTGTCAAACAAATGACAGCCTGGGCAAGTACACAGCACAACCTGTCAAAGCTGGCTTCTGAAAAGGAAAAGTGAGCTGTATTATATCAACACAGTGCACCACCCTGTATAACACGGAGGGTAGTGCACACCTCAGTTGGTGTGAAGGTCAGGAAAGGTTGACTGAAAGCAAAAAATTACATGCTAAAGTACATAAATACTAATTAACGTTTGTGATCCAGGCAATTGTCAAAAGTACGCAGGCAAAAGGTTATATAAAACCACGTAAAACAAGAACAAGTCAACACAAGCCAGAACATCCATCCATCCATTTTCCAACCCGCTGAATCCGAATACAGGGTCACAGGGGTCTGCTGGAGCCAATCTCAGCCAACACAGGGCACAAGGCAGGAACCAATCCCGGGCAGGGTGCCAACCCACCGCAGGACACACACAAACACACACTAGGGCCAATTTTGAATCGCCAATCCACCTAACCTTCATGTCTTTGGACTGTGGGAGGAAAATGGAGCGTCCGGAGGAAACTCACGCAGACAACATGCAAACTCCACGCAGGGAGGACCTGGGAAGCGAACCCGGGTCTCCTAACTGCGAGGCAGCAGTGCTACCACTGCACCACCGTGCTGCCCCAAGCCAGAACATTAAACAAAAATATGCAGAACCAAGTCAAATATACAAACACACAGAGCTTGCTATTCTGGGATGCACAATGCCTGAACAAAGAGTCTTATATTTCCCATGCCATCCTATTTCAGAGCACAGAGTAGGCCTAGGCAATTATAGGCAGGAGGAATAGCTGTCCATTCATTTATCACTCTCCTGACTTGCTGCATCCAACCAGAGCCAATCCGAGTAGCATCAGATGGAAAGCAAGATGCGAGAAAGCCGCTTATTTGTTACAGCATTTGTTACTGAGTGCTAGTCTAAACAGTAAAAATGCACTGATAAAAGAGCTGCATTCTTACATCCTGTCATATCAAATCAAACTGTTTGGCTTTTCCTTTAACTGAGGCTAAGGACAACAGTATAACACTTTTTTATTCAAAAAGAAACGAAGCAGAAGGATCACAGTATGACGCACAGAGAGAGATGTGCAGAGGACAACACTTACTCTGGTGTGCTAATTTGTTGTCACACTATAAATGCAAAAAATCTCCCTAAAGCCAAAAAACACTCACTTGAATGATTAGGATCTGCCAACATACATATAGTTGCAGAGTTATTACTCTTTGAATCTGATAGAAACAAAACTTGAAGGCTACATCAGGCTAATTTTAGAAAGCATTTACCTAAAGGTGTATGAAGTGTACCCAACTGTTTCACATAATAAATCTTTTTAACATTTAAAAAAAACACCTGACATATTTCAGAGACATTGAAAACTGGAATCAGTCCTGCCAGGAATCCTCTGTGGAGGGGTGCCTTTTCACTACAGGGAACAATCACATACACCTCTACACTCACTCATAACCCGCACATCTTTAGAAAGCAGGAGAAAAACTGGAGTACCTGGAGAAAAACCCACACAAGCACAGACAACACACAAATATTAGCCAGGTCCAGAAATCAAATCCAGAATTAAAGGGTTTTAAGGCAGAAGTGCTGACCACTGTGCAAACATGCCACCCTATTTTAACTCATTCATTTGATACATTATTATTATTATTTATTTATTTGTTTAATTTCCACAACATGCTGTATGCACAAATGCTTGGCTTACCTCTTAATAATAACAACTTTAAATCACTAAATTCATGCTGGTATTTCTATGATTATAATGTTTATCAAAGAATGAAACTCCAGAGTGCATGACTACATCCTAAGAGGTGAGAAAGTGAGAAAGAGAAGCAGGCGAGTGATCCGACCATGGAATGCCAGTGAATAAAGTTGCCAGACTAGATCTCCTAGCAGTTCTACTCCAATTTCTTAAAGGCACTTCCTTGCTCAAAGGGGTCCTAGTATTCAGACCTCTTCACTTTCTGCACATTTTGTTGTGTTATACAGTAGATTTAATTTTCAATGGATTGATTTGCCATGTTTGGCCATCGATTTTATGTAACAACCCATAATGATAAAGTGAAAACATGTTTTCAGAAATGTTTGCAAATTTATTAAAAATCAAACACTGAAATGTGTCATTCATGAAAGTGTTCAGACCCTGAATTTAATACTCTGTAGAAACCTCTTTGATAGGAATTATAGCTTTGAGTCTTCTTAGGTAAGTCTCTACACCTGGACTTGGGCAGTTTATCCCATTCTTCCTGGCAGATCCTCTAAAGATCCATTAGATTAGATGGGAAACATCTGTAAACTGCCACTTTCATATCTCTCCACAGATGTTCTATGGGTTTTAAGTCTGGGCTTTGGCTGGGTCATTCATGGACACTCAGAGACTGGTTCTAAAGATGCACCAGCATTGTCTTGGCTACATGCTTCATCTTATTGTCATGCTGGAAGCTGAACTGTTGGCCCAGTCCGAGATTTCGAGCATTCTGGAGCAGGTTTTCTTCAAGGACCTCTCTATATGGCTGCATTAATTCTCGTAATTCTGACCAGTTTCCTTGTCCTTCACAGCATGATGCTACCACCACCATGCTGCACTGTAGAGACTGTATTAGGCATCTTTGACAGACATAGAGTTTGTAGCTTCGCCCACAAAGGTCAATATTTGTCTCGTCAGACCAGAAAATCTCCTCATGCTCCCAGAGTTCTTTAGATGCCATTTGCCAACCTCCATATGACTTTTTTATATGAATGGGTTCCATCTAGATTCTTGTTTTGTCTTGGTAGACTAATATTTTACTCTACTTTCCCCTTTTGTATTATCAATACGTAGCCTTTGTCAGAATGCCTCAAATCTCAGACTTACCACTATTTATAAGGTATTGTACCATATAACTTCTCCCCACCTTCCCTTCTACATGTATAACCTCAGGCAATAAGGTGTAGTAAAAGACAAGTAGGAGTTAAGTTACAATTTAAACAATGTATTATTGATAATATTCATAAATAATAACAATATGCAAAACACATTTGAATACTGGCAACCACACAACCTGATAAATGGTGATGTGTAGTTTCAGGTGGTACAAAGACTTGTTTTGTTTGTTACTTAAAATATCTCTAGTTAAGGCATCCTTTTGTGGTCAGATTTCTTCAGAACAGGCCACATGCCTGTCTCAATATGGCTGCCGAGCTGTACTCTTCATTGTGTTGTCCTTTTCAGTTTATGGTGTGAGATGGTCTTTCATCCGTTTGGTAAAAGAGAGAGGGTGAGGTAAAGCAAGCAAATTTATAGGTTTTCTGTCCAACCCCTAGAGCCAATATGGTGTTGTGGTACTTAAAGGCTTTTGACACAAGCCAGTTCCAAACAGCCATACTTCAGACCAATGGCAGGATAGAACAACTTCACACCTGCCCTCCAAACCATGTGTTAAGGTAAAGCTTGGCAGGCAGCTTGGCTTTTCTGTGGGGGTTGACTGAAAGACTTCAGCACAGAATATTTACACCAAACTTGTTTGAGGCACTTTCCCCAACCCTGTCGTCCTAAAAGGGGGGAAGGGGTTCTTAAACCATTAAACCATTGCTGTTATTATCAATAATGTAACAGTAATATTACATTGGTTTGTCTAAGTTACAAATAAAGACATATCAAATATTTATCAACTTGTATACAAAATTTCACATCACAACAATACTCTGCCATCAACAACTGATTGATGCTTCTGACAGGTTCTTCCATGTTAGCAAAGGATTTCTGAGGCTTTGTTGGGTTCATGATTATTTCCCTGACCAATGCCCTTCTTGCCCGGTTACTCGGTCTGGCAGGCCAGCAAATTAAACAAATTACTCCTAGTGGTTCCAAACTTCTCCCATTTCACAATTATTGAAGGCCACTGTGTTCATTTAGAAATCGTTTCACACTCTTGCCCTGGTTTATGTCTTACTACAATTTTATCACCAAGGTCTATAGAGATCTTTGGATTTCATGGCTTAGGTTTTTGACACAACATGCATTGTGAATATGTACTTTAATGTTGGAAAAGCCAATGAAATTTTGCAAGCCGCATTTTATGTTTATTAGCAAAATTATACTCTGTTAATACCACCAATGCCAAACATGTGCTGTTAGTTACATACTCCTAAAAGAAAACTGCTTGCAGTCGCTTATTAATTCAATCAAATTCTGCACTTGTGTGAGTCCAGGAAACCAAATGAATAGACTTAATATTTTAATGCATTTACCAATTTAATAAATTCAGAAGAATTTTCTGTCATAATCACTGTTCAAACCGAAGGGCAGGAAGATAAGTAATGGAAATAAATTTCATGTAACTAATTAAAGATCAAGGAGGACAGAGCTCTGGAAAAAAATCAGGAGCAAATGGAAACTTAAGGTTTATAAAATTCGTTTAGACATTTAATGCTTCCATTAACCTTTTGCTATATGAGCATTTTTTTTAAAGAGCAGTGTAGCAGTTTAAATTATCAAGCACAGCAAAGCATCCATCTAAAGTACTGTATGTGTGTGAATGTCAAGGATTTTTCTTAAATTCACTTGAGTTCTCCAACACTGAGCCTAATTCAGACTCTAAAGGGCTAACATCATTTAACTTTAGCATTCATCACATTTAAAGGAATAATCCACCAAAAAAAGATATTTTGTTTTTGTTACTATGGATTGTTTGTAGTTGGTGCCAAGAAATATTTATGATATGATGTTTCAATGGAAAACAGAGATAAAAGATTACTGATACAATAGCCTTCATTTGGGAACTCAAATTGAACAAAACATCATATCATCAAAATGTTCATTAAAAATACTGTATCTCAGGTCACTCGTGTTTCTTATTGATAAGTCAGACACCCAAATGCACACTCACAATGTCCCAAACACATTTTGATCAAAATAAGGCTAACTTGTTAACAAAAGTAAAATGAGTTGAAACAAAAAGAGGTTTTAAACTGAAAACCACCTCCTCCCTCATTCTTTGGTCAGGAGTGGTGTCCTGTAACAGCTCATTCATTGGTTAACATGGTGCTTCACATGATATCAGCACTGCAGAATATGGTCTGAAAAAGCTGCACAATTACACAATCAAACATAAGAAAAAGGGAGTGAAAACATTATCAGGCAGAAACTACAGTATGCCTTTTATTTGTACGCATTCAAGATGCTTAATAAATTTTGAAAAAATGTTTGATCTGTTTGGATAATAAGAACACTGTCAGCATCATTTCCCTTACTTGAGATTTATTATGTATTTACCCAAGTGCTTAATGTCTGTAATTTGGCTTTTCACACTTAACATTGACTCCTGAGCTGCTCTGTAGTACTACATAAATTGTCATAGTTGGATTTATTAAAGGAATGAGGATAACCTTAACCACCCAGTCAGAGGGTTTCAATTAAATGTTGTGTAAATGTATACTGCTCATGTACCTGATCTCAGAAAACTATAAGACTGAATGGCATCCACCATGGCAATAACAGGAATGCTTCTTGTCCATATATTCAATGCTAGGACATGAGGCAGCTTCTTTTCTTTTTTTGTTCCCGTTAAGGGGTTGCCACAGCAGATCATCTTCCTCCATATCTTCCTGTCCTCTGCATCTTGCTCTGTTACACCCATCACCTGCATGTCATCTCGCTCCACATCCATAACCATTCTCTTAGGTCTTCCTCTTGTCCTCTTGCCTGGCAGCTCTATCCTTAACATTCTTTTCTCAATATACCCAGCATCTCTCCTCTGCACACGTCCAAACCAACGAAATCTCACCTCTCTGACTTTGTCTCCCAACCGTCCAACCTGAGCTGACCCTCTAATGTACTTATTTCTAATCCTATCAATCCTCATCAAACCCAATGCAAATCTTAGCATCTTTAACTCTGCCACTTCCAGCTCTGTCTCCTGCTTTCTGGTTAGTGCCACCGTCTCCAACCCATATAGACCTTTCCTTTCATTCTTGCTGATACCTGTCTGTCACAAATTACCGTATTGGCCTGAATACAACGCAACCTTTTTTGACTAAATATTTCCCGTTCAAAAGTGGACTTGCATTAAATTCGAGGACTAGGCAATCAATGTAACAACTCTTCTTATTAGTACGCCTATGCCTTCGACCGACCTGCGTGTTGGTCGCGCGAGATCAGTTCGAGTACACGAGACTGCACAAGAGTGTCTAGCTCCGGTGGAATCGCTGGTTTCGAGCATTTCGATTCTGGCGCGCTTCCGGCGTACGCCAACAAGTGGCTATTGTGTCTATGATTCACAGGTAAGTGTAGTCCACGTCTCTCGCAACTATTATAGCAATAATTTGCATGTTTGCTCTAGCGGCGGGTTCTTTATTGCCCATAAAAAATTAGCGAGAGTTATAATAGTAGTGTTGAGAAAAAAGGCTCATCAAAGAGACAAATAAATAAAGATACCAGGAGAACCTACGATATGAATTTTAAGATTATTATTATCCCATGAAGTTATAAAATTTAAAGCGTTAAAAGAGGCTGCTAATTTAAACATCCCTAAAACGGACTTTAAAGCAAGTATGGGTTGGTATAAAAGAATGATGAAACAGAACGGTTTATCACTACGAAGGCGGAATTCTTTGAATTCTTTTATGAAAAATGAATGGATCACGTTAAATTCTGATTTTTTTTTCTAAAATCTTCATGAAAAAATTGGAGGCCATGTTAAATTTGGGCCGATACGGTACTCCTGACACTCTTCTCCACCCATTCCAGCCTACCTGCACTCTCTTTCTCACCTCTCATCCACAATCCCTGTTAATATGTACTGTTGATCCCAAGTATTTAAACTCATCCACCTTTGCCAACTCTACTCCTTGCATCCTATCCATTCAACTGACCTCCCTCTCATTTACACACAGGAATGCTGTCTTGTTCCTGCTGACCTTTATTCCTCTCCTCTCTAGTGCATATATCCACCTCTCCAGGGTCTCCTCAACCTGCTCCCTACTCTCGCTGCAGATAACAATGTCATCAGCAAACATCATAGTCCATGGGGATTCCCGTCTAATCTCATCTGTCAACCTGTCCATCACCATTGCAAATAAGAAAGACCTCAGAGTCGATCCCTGATGTAATCCTACCTCCACGTTAAATGCATCCATCACTCCTACAGCAGACCTCACCACTTTCACACTTCTCTCTTACATATCCTGTACAACTCTTACATACTGTACTTCTCTGCCACTCCCGACTTCCTCATACACTTTTTCTCCACACTTCCAAGATTCCATTAAACAATCTGCTAAAAATATCAGTATCAGTGTATTACAGCTCATATGGTCACAGAGAAGCCTTACATGATAGTTACAATTTTACTCCAATGAAGTTAAACAGAAATTTGAAGCAGATCTTATATTCTGATTTTGAAAGTTGCCATATTTAATTACATTTCAATAAGAAAAATAATACCATACCATTTTATTTGTTGAGCACTTAAAAGCACAGCATTACAACTGACCGAAGCGCTGTACAGTTAAAAAAAAAAAAGAAGCAGGACTAAAAACAAAATATTAAACACAAACATTAAGAGAGAAATTAAAACATAGATACTAAAAACAGGTCAGAGGACCCAATAAAATTGAGAAATAGGAAGAAGCAAGTGGAAATGAGACAGGTTAAGAATTAAAAGCCAATGTGAAGAAGTGCGTTTTTAGGCATGATTTAAATGTGGCGACTGAGGCGGCTTGCCTAACCACTAAGGGTAGGGAGTTCCAGAGCCTGGGTGCACAGACGGAAAAAGCCCTTTCACCACGAGCTTTAAAATGTGCTTTGGGAACGGTTAGGAGCAACTGATCTGCGGATCTAAGAACACAAAGAGGATTGTGATGATGGAGCAAGACACTCAAATAGGCAGGGGCTAGACCGTTTAGTGCCTTATAGGTTAAGAGGAGTATCTTAAAATCGATTCTGAATCTAATCGGCAGCCAGTGTAGGGTTTTTAAAATTGATGTAATGTGTTGGCTTCTGCTACTTCCAGTTAGAAGCCTTGCAGCCGCATTCTGAGCCTGTTGGAGTCTAGAAAGAGTGGCTTTACTGATACCATAAAGGCAGGAATTTGAGTAGTCGAGCCAGGACGTAATGAATGCATGGATTACTGATTCCAGGAGGTGGTTAGACAGAATAGGCTTGAGTTTGGCGATTCGCCTGAGATGGAAAAAGCAGGATTTTACTGTGCTGTTGACATGAGCATCCATTTTCAGGACCGCATCCATTTTGATTCCAAGATTGGAGACAGACGAAGTTACTGGAATGGGAAGAGAGTCGAGGCCAAGGGGTGGGGTCCGTTTGCAGTCGGGGCTAAAAACAATGACCTCGGTTTCTGAATCGTTCAGGTGAAGAAAGTTTACAGCCAACCAGTCCTTAATGTCAGATAGACAGTCGAGGAGAGGTTTGGTGGAGTCAGTTGGCTTGAGGGAGAAATAAATTTGGCAGTCGTCAGCATATAGGTGATATGAAATTGCATGTTTTCTAAAAATTGCACCTAAAGGCAGGATATAGATTGAAAAAAGTAGTGGCCCTAAAATGGAACCCTGGGGGACCCCACATGGGAGTGGGACTGATTCAGATGAAAAATCGAATATGGTATGGTATCGGTATGGTAAGAAAAATAATGCACAAAGTAAAAGTACCTTTTGTTAATTTCTGTGTCTTGTCACATGTAAAGCACATCTCAATGGGTTTTCTGTGGCTACACAAGTCTTTTCTTTTTCAATCAAAGATATACAGATTAGAAGGACTTGTGACTGTAATGTGTGGCCATATAGTATGTGGGTGTGTAGGAGTATACAGTATGATTAAATTGAAGCAATCCAAGGAATGATTTGCACTTATACCCAGTATTAATGGGCTAAGCTCCTAACTGTCACAACCACAAAATTGATATACTGTAAACAGCCTGACAGCAAAAAAAGGTTTAAAACCATTGTAGAATTTTAATTTTAATCAAATTATGAGCCTGTGATAAATACAAGTGTTTTGCTTGTTTAAGAAACAATAAATCATTTTGAGACATCCTCTGTTTCCAAAAGAACACTTTTGAAATCAGTTAGGGCACTGTGTGTGTTTAAATATGTTATTATTTCATCTGTGTATGTGTGTGTTTGGGGGTTACACTCTAGTCCTTCCTGGACTTTTCCTAAATATCTACACTGCAAATACCAATGTAGATGTAACTCCAAAATTCTACTCAGATAACATGATTGATCCCCTATTACTACCACAAACAGCTACACTGAATATTAATACTCAGGTGTGAATCACTGTCTCTATCCTCCAACACCTACTTGATCACATTTGACAATTTTTTTTTTTTTTTGCCTTGGAAAATCCAACCTAGCCGGCACTATCAAGGTTATTTTATGTTGCTACCAGAATGTGAAATGCTGTCCTTCTCTCCTCCAGATAACTACACAACAATAAAAAAAAATTCCTTACAATCACTTGCATTGCTGCAGAACATATATCAAAAAATGCCATAGACTAATCTGAAAACTGCTGCTTCTCCATTTATTTCACTTAACTGAAAAAATGTATATACAGTCACCTGAAATTGCACTGCAATATTTTTCACTGAACTTGGAGGAGCAAGTACATAATGGTAAGTAGTTTTAGCTGTCCAAGCAATATGAAAACCAAGGAGGCTTTAGAGGTCTTGCAGGGCATGGACTTTGATGACTCTAATTGGGGGCTCTGACATCAGCTTTGAATTAGAAAGTGACGCATTATCTGATTATGAGCTTGAATTTGAGTCTGCACCAGATAAGAAGCTGGGGTGTGACCCAGAGCCTTATGCACTGACATCCTTAAATGCTCCTCACAAAACGATTCAAGCCGACACAGGTTAATCAGTGTTGGTTTCCACAGGAAGAAAGGTGAAGGCACATGATAGCACAGAGTGGATGGGGTGAGCCTCAGGCACAGTGCTGGAAGGCAGCTGGCTCATACTGTTTTCACTGACATAAAAGCCTGAAACACAAGACTAACCAGTCGCTTTGACAGTTTCTTTTCTATTCTTGTGCAACATGACAATGCTAAAACAAATCTAAGAACTAATGCAACATGGGACTTGACCATTGATAAACTGATGGTTCTTATTGTTGTTTTCTATGTGCGTGGAGTAACGATGGAAAACACATGGATAAGGAGAGCTACTGGTCATAGAATTTCGGGATTGCCTTTTTCAAAGAAACTATGCCACGGAACCTGTACTGGAAAATTATGAAATTCCTGCACTTTTGACAACAAAGAAATGCGTCAGAAGCATCTGCAGAGTGACACATTTACTGCCGTATTAGATACATGGCAAGCTTTTGTGCAGAACTGCATCTTGTGTTATAAGTCTGGGCAGAACATAATGTAACAGCTGATGAACAATTATTCCCTGCAAAATACCAATGCCCTTTCATCCAGTACATTGCAAACAAACCCAACAAGTTTGGCATCAAATTTTGTATAGCTGCTGATGTGAAGAGCAAGTACATGCTAAATGCTATTTCATATTTGGCTTCCATACAACCACCAGGAGAACAGCTGTCAGAGAATGTGGTGATGTGACCTGCTGAACCTTTCACCAGCATATCGAGAAATGTCACCGTGGACATTTTTTTTTACCACCCCAAAATTCAGACACAGCAACAAACTACAATCATACCAAGGCATGTGCTGGCCTTTCATTTTAGTTAGCTGTAGGTGGACTGTTGCTGTGTTTAATAGCCTGGTAGACTTGGCTGCAATCACCTCCAATTTTTTATATTCAGAATGTACAGGCAAGAAAGAAGAAAGCATCACTTTATTATGAACTTGGCATGAGAGCTTTGCAATAACCACACGATGGTCAGGGTGGCTTGTAGCATTAAATGAGAAAGCCAATTGTATCAGAGCATCTCTTCCGGTCCCTCTTGCTGCCGGCTGAACAACCCAATGCCAGGCTGGTAAATGCAATCACAATAAAACAAAAGAAAACTATGAAAAGTGCCACTGTTCTTTGTGCGTGAGCTGCTCAAGGAAGTCACAAAGAATTTGTGTTGACTACTCATGTATTTTGTAATCACCCAACCCGCCAGTTGCAATTTACAGATGATTATATTAAAATAAAATGTGAGTGTTATTATAAATTTCAAAATCATTTCACAAGAAAAGAAAAAAGTTCCTGATGCATCTATTTTATGTGTCCATCCAACTAAAATGTGTAGTATTGCTTTTGACAAATACTTAAAATAGCTTCATGCCAAGCATTAGCACAACTTGCAATTTTTTTTTTTTATAATTGCAAAGGTATGCTAACATTAGAATAGTGGACATATATAAACAGGAGATGGTGTGTCAAGGAATGTATTTTTCCTTATAATCAAGCTTTTTATAACTTAGTGTTATCAAATTATTGTTAACACTAGAATTACCAGAGCCTACAAAAAAACCTCGTAGATCTGGTCCACCTTAAATCTGTTCGCACCTCTCTGTCAGCGTCTTTTGTCCTGTAAATGTGCCGATAAAAACAAGCAGCCTACTATTCCATCCCCCCACAGCCGCAGAACATGCACAATGTTTTTCCAGCTCATGCCTTGATTGATTATCTGGGAGTGAAGTGCTGGAGTTTTAGAGTGGAAATAATAGATCTTTATTTGGAACACATGCATTTCATGTGTGTTCCATTTCTACAATAATCTGTGTATACACATAGTTAAAACAGAAATGTTTTTCATATTTTAGTAGTAGATGACAAAATGTTGGCATAAACTATATAATGTGTGAAGCCTGACATCCAAAGATCAAATAAACACTTTCACAAAAGGTTCAAGGATACGATTACAGCTTCCGTGGTGTAACAGTAAGAGTTGCTGACTTGTGATCAAGAGTCCCCGGTTCAATCCTGACTACCTCCTATATTTGCCATTTTCAGTAGTGAGCTGCTCTTATTGTTAATATTATACCGTACAGTACACACATACATTTGGTTTGAGTCTGTAACAGACGGTGTACAGTTATAGTACTTGTGAAAGTTACCGTTTTATTTTCACTTTTATTCTCTCAGTCACGATCATACTAAACCCTAGGGATCTGACGCTGTTACGTTTTATTTGAAACTGGGAATACAGTAACTGTAGATGTGAGTGGTGTTTAGAGGCAATGGAACTGGACATTCTCTGATCTGGAGGGATAAAAGCTAAGACACAAACGCTGGTGAATGATAAAAGCTAACACATAAACGCTGGTGAATCTGCCTTCTTTGTATCTCACCGTCACTTGATTTTTTTTTATTCAGTTTTATTGAGTGTTCCTGCTCACCTAATGGTCTATGTTGTCAAAGACGCACTGACAAAACAAAAAAAGCAACAGACACATAGGTATATATGATATTTGGAATTATTTATTTTATGACCTGTATAGTACATTTCGGAAAACATTGTGGCACGGATGCAACATTATTCATATTATTCATATTCATTCGCCTAACATGTTTTTTCCCGATCTTGCCAGTGTCCACTTTTGGGTGCACTGTACTGTTTCTTTTGTAATCCAGGACATGCAGAGGAAAGAATAGTACAGAGAGGTAATTTCAGCGCTATATGCAATCATCAAATTCAAATGTTAACAGTTCACACACACGCAAGGACCGTCCTTCCTACATGTACATGTGTACCTGCTGCAGTGCGCACACTTCTCTCTATGCTCCACTCTAAAACTCCAGCAGTTCACTCCCAGATAATCAATCAAGGCATGAGATGCGAGAACACTGTGCACGTTCTGTGGCTGTGGGGGGGTGGAATAACAGGCTGCTTTCTGCTTGTCTTTATTGGCACATTTACAGGACAAAAGACGCTGACGGAGAGGTGCGAACGGATTTAAGGTGGGCCGGATCTACAAGTTTTTCATAGGCTCTGGTAATTCTAGTGTTAAGCAATCACTGTTTTTGAAAAAAACATCCGAAAACTGCTGGCATTCCAGTTACTTTAGTTAGGCAAAAAAAGGCTATAAACTCACTTGAAATGGAATTGCAGTGTTTTTCACACACCATTGAATATGAAGTACAAAGCCGGCATGAATTCAATATGGGGAAGAGAAAACATGTGAAGTGTCACACAGTGGATGGAATGATCAAGCTGCGAGTGAAGAGAGCTGCTGAGGATGGCAGCTCAGACACAAAGTTTTCAGGCACTGCAGACTGACAATGCATGCAAATTCCTGAATAACTGGAGGTCTTTCTTTGTGAAAACAGAACGACCAATGCAAACTGTTATTTCACCATAAATGGGGCACCTTTTAAGATGACCTAAGTACAGCTATATTGAAATGCTGGTATGTGCAATGAATCATATACAGTTCACACACAATCACACATACTGAATCATATAAATGTTTTTGATGGCAGAAGAATACACATGCAAAGAAAACCAGCAATTATTTTTTTTGTATTTGCATACATCGGCAAATCTGTTGGTTCTTTGAAAACATTGCAAGTAAGCTGCTTTTACTCGGAGACTGCTTCGTCCACAATGTGCCATCTTGCATAATCTCCCTTCCCCAAGTAAATTTGATGCAGGCTGTGCACTTTGTATACTGACAGCTTCACTGCTTACTGTATATCACACATTTGGGACATGTCATGCACAACTCCATCATGTGTTATAAGTAACTGCAGGCACACTCACTGATGAGCAGTTGTTGAAAATTTGATGCCCTTAAATTGAATCCAACAAGTCTGGAATCAGATTTTGCTGCTGATGTAAGTAATAAATATTGATAACTAGCAAAATACCCACGCTTCGCAGCGGAGAAGTAGTGTGTTAAAGAAGTAATGAAAAAGAAAAGGAAACGTTTTGAAAATAACGTAACATGATTGTCAATGTAATTGTTTTGTCACTGTTATGAGTGTTGCTGATATATATATATATATATATATATATATATATATACACTAGCAGAATACCCGCTTTACAGCGGAGAAGTTGTGTGTTAAAGAAGTGATGAAAAAGAAAAGGAAAAATTTTTAAAATAACGTAACATGATTGATAATGTAATTGTTTTGTCATTGTCATTAGTGTTGCTGGCATATATATAATATATATATATATATATATATATATATATATATATATATATATATACAGTATATATATATATATATATATACTTTGTATATATATATATATATATATACATACATACATACATGTGTACATATATACACACACACATATACTATGGGGTGCCAAACAGACAAATAAATTGATTTTGTGAATATATAAAGTCGGCGTCAGAATATATAAAGTCAAAACTTGAATATATAAAGTCATTCCCGAATACATAAAGTCAAAACTTGAATATATAAAGTCAGCTTCAGAATATATAAAGTCAGCGCTGGAATATATGAAGTCAAAAGTTGAATATATGAAGTCATCGCTGGAATATATAAAGTCAAAACCTAAATATATAAAGTCAGCGTTGGAATTTATAAAGTCATTCCTGATTATATAAAGTCAACATCGGAGTATATAAACTAACTCCTGAATATATAAAGTGAAAGTCAAAATCTATTGATTGAAACGACTCTAAACTGAACTAAGTTAACAAAAACGTATTCAGAAAAATAAATTAAAAAAACACTGTTCGGTTAATGTTTTGAAAATGATGCATGTGCCCTGCCCAGGATTGGTTCCTGCCTTGCGCCCAGTGTTGGCTGGGATTGTCTCCAGTAGACCCCCGTGACCCTGTGGTCGGATTCAACGTGTTGGGAAATGGATGGATATTCCAGCGCTGACTTTGTATATTCTGACGCTGACTTTATATATTCAAGATTTGACTTTATAGATTCCAGCTCTGACTTTATATATTCTGATGCTGACTTTATATATTTAAGTTTTGACTTTATATATTCCGACAGTGACTTTATATAATCAAGTTTTGACTTTATATATTCGCGAATGACTTTATATATACAAGTTTTGACTTTATATAGTTAAATGTAGTCATCATTGCATAACTTTTTCTTTACCATAGAAATTTAAAGACTAAATTCAACTTCCATTCCTAACAAAGATATTTCTGGCGACTAAATAGAAGCTACTTATATCCAAATTTGAGCTATTGAGCTGTCACCTTCCTGCCTGAATAAATCACCCTCGCTTCGGTCTTACTTTTTTAAAGTTCATTTAATCATGGCTAGTGGCGGAAAAATAATAAAATGGAAGGAGGAACACACTGAGTATGGCTTTACCAAAACAATTATTGATGGGGAATCGATTATTCATAAAGGTTCAATTGGTGATCTGTTTTTCTGTGTTAACCTCATATTTTTTCATACTTCTTCTCAAACCAAGGGGGTGCGAGGGTAAAATGAATTGGGAAGCGCTGATCAATGTAATCGGTGTACCAGGAAATCATGCATTAACAGAAGTTCCCCTTTGCTTGTGATTAAATGCGTGATTTTTAACGCGTTATGGAGCACATGCATCAAAGCTTCTCAGCTGTGCTTGTGCTAAGAAAAGGAACTATTTTGAAAATAACACGATTGTCAATGTAACCATTTGTAAGTAGTGCCTGGAGGGTTTAGTGTGGAGAAACTCTAGACACAGCGTGTGTATTAACTTGTGGATTTTTCTGTGAGTATTTGGTGGCAGCGTCACAAACTCGTAACACTGCGTTAGCTGCGGAGCGCAGCTCAGAGCAAAATGAGATGAATGGGAGGGGAGATGATGACGTGACTCCCCCACCCGCCTTAACTGTCAATTCCCTACAAACACAGTCTCTCGGAATTTGCATAAGCACAGCCCCTCACCTGCAATTTTAACTTAGTTACAAAGTGATCAAAACTCTTGTTTATATCCTGCGTCCTCTCATTAAACTCGTATCCCACATTACCCGTGGGCATGACAAACGCCAGCGGCAGCCTGTCTATGAACTTAATCTAAAGTTTAGGTTTACACCGTGCTTTGTTTCCGAAGTAGCAGCACTCATGAATATAGTTGAATATGTCACTCTCTCGCTTCTTATTGTTTTGCTGCCTTCTGAATTATATAATGCATGTTTTCTTCAGCGCTTTTTGGAGCTCTTCCTGGTTTTCTACGCACTGCGTTGACAGTCAGTTCACGTGATTACGTGGGAGGCGTGATGATGTCACACGAAACTCCGCCCCCACGGCTTTCGAGCTCAACTCCATTACAGTATATGTAGAAAAATAGCTTCCAGTTATGACCATTACGCGTAGAATTTTGAAATGAAACCTGCCCAACTTTTGTAAGTAAGCTGTTAGAAATGAGCCTGCCAAATTTCAGTCTTCTACCTACACGGGAAGTTGGAGAATTAGTGATGTGTCAGTCAGTGAGTGAGTGAGTGAGTCAGTGAGGGCTTTGCCTTTTATTAGTATAGATACACACACACACACATACAGTATATAAACATACATATCTACATATACACATACAGTATATATATGTATATGTATATATGTGTGTGTGTGTGTATATATATATTGTGGTGAAATGTTCTGGTCCAAATAATTTTCCACAATACACAAACAAAGGTTTGGGGACCGTCCCCATATATTGTCGTCCAGACAATAAAGAATAAATGATTCAAAGTCTTAAATCAAAACAATGAACAGTTTAGTTCCAACAAAATGGCGAATTTATAGGGAAAAGGATTATGGGACAGGAAATGGTTGGCATGAAAACAGGAACCGGAATTAACATCATAATGATGAGACGGAAGTGAGGTGCTTTGATGGAGCCGGAAGTGACGTCATCATGGTTGGCCGGAAGTGATGTCATTGCGGCCATTTTGGAAGCCGAAAGTGGAGGAACTTATTTTTCTTCAGATTTTCTGTTGAGCAAAAGAGATTTAGGTAAGTACCACGTGACAACCCTTTGTCTCGCGATGTTTCACTCACCTTTAGGCTCTTTGACTGCCTCCTAATCGCACATGTGTGACAATATATACATACATATCTACATATACACATATATATATATATACTAGCAGAATACCCGCGCTTCGCAGTGGAGAAGTAGTGTGTTAAAGAAGTTATGAAAAAGAAAAGGAAACATTTTAAAAATGGCATAACATGATTGTTAATGTAATTGTTTTGTCACTGATATGAGTGTTGCTGTAATATATATACACACAGACACACACACATATAAACATTTATACAGAGACATATATACATACATACCTGTATATATACACAAACATATATATACACACACACACATACATATACATATATATATATATATATATATATATATATAAATACCCGCGCTTTGCAGCGGAGAAGTAGTGTGTTAAAGAAGTAATGAAAAAGAAAAGGAAACATTTTGAAAATAACGTAACATGATTGTCAATGTAATGAATGTAATTTTTTGTCACTGTTATCTATATATCTATTATCTATCTATCTATATCTATCTCTATCTATATCTTTATCTATATATATATATATCTCCTTTGGGGTGCGAGCAGCTGTTGCTGGGGGTGTCAGAATCCATCGAGGAAGAAAAATGAAAAACATTATTTGTACAAAATCTTAATTTATCTATCCATTCCTAAATAATTAAATGGGCAGGCTATTTCGTATCAGTGCAATATGCTGCTTGTTAAAAAGGATGACTCCTGCTCTTACGTGCACTTACTGTAGTGCTGCGTGGATATTATGAAGTATCGTATCTGTTAAAGTTCTATTTAAATTTTAAATATAAGTAATTTTTATTTAGTCAACAGAAATATGTTTGGTAGGAATGAAAGTTAAATTTAGTCGGCATTGCATAAATTTTTCTTCACCATAGAAATTTAAAGAGTAAATTCAACTTACATTCCGACCAAATATATTTCTGTCGACTAAATAGAACCTACTTATATCGAAATAGAACTTGAAAAGATATATTTTTTTGAATCTGATCGCGTAATTTAGATCGACTTGACGCGCACCACATCATGTCCGACATATCCTCCAATAGCTCGAGCCTGCGAGCTATTGACCTGTCCCCTGCCTGCCTGCCTCAATAAGTGACCCTCGCTTTACTCTTTTTTACCGTTCATTTAATCATGGGTAGTCCGAAAAAATTAGAAAATGGAAGGAGGATCACACTGAGTAATGCTTTACCAAAACAATTATTGATGGCGAATAAAATATCCATTATTCATAAAGCTTCAATTGGTGATCTGTTTTTCTGCGTTAACCTCATATTTTTTCATACTTCTTCCCAAACCAAGGGGGTGTGAGGGTAAAATGAATCGGGAAGCGCTGATATATATATATATATATATATATATATATATATAGAGAGAGAGAGAGAGAGAGAGAGAAATACTTTTACTGTCAATTAATGCAAACAGTACGCGGCATGTGTTTCACTCTAATTCTGGGCCCATCAGGCGTACACACTCACTGCACCCCCTCTTGGGAATCGAACCTCGGACGTCAGCGCTAGAGGCAAAGCCGCTCGTATTGCGCCACGGCGTGTGGTTCGTTTACAAATTGGACTGGACTGCCAATACTGATGCTCTATGTAAGAAAGCTCAGAGCAGACTTTACTTTCTGAGAAGGTTGGCATCCTTCAACATCTGCAGTAAGATGCTGCAGATGTTCTACCAGACGGTTGTGGCGAGTGCCCTCTTCTACGCGGTGGTGTTCTGGGGTGGCAGCATAAAGATGAAAGACACATCACGCCTGGACAAACTTGTTAAGAAGGCAGGCTCCATTGTAGGATTAAAGTTGGACAGTTTAACATCTGTGGCAGAGCGACGGGCACTAAGCAAACTCCTGTCAATCATGAAGAATCCATTGCATCCACTTAACAGGATCATCTCCAGGCAGAGGAGTAGCTTCAGTGACAGACTTTTGTCACTGTCCTGTTCCACTGACAGACTGAGGAGATCGTTCCTCCCCCACACTATGCGACTCTTCAATTCCACCCGGGGGAGTAAATGCGAACATTAATTTTATTTTAATTCTTTTCATTTTTATTACTATTTAATTTAATATTGTTTCTTTGTATCAGTATACTGCTGCTGGATTATGTGAATTTCCCCTTGGGATTAATAAAGTATCTATCTATCTATCTATTTGACAGTATGTAGATCGGGATATATATACTCCTGTAGCCACAATAAATGCCTTTATTGAATGGGTGAACAAGGTCCTTTCTACTGCAGCCACAGCCATGACACACATAAAAAACATCAATAATAACTCATAAACTTGCAATATTATTTAGGAAAATCGCAACATTTTACTCACCAAAAGTTCGGATTATTTGTAAATATTTTCCTCAAAAACAGTTCAATTACTCTGTCGTACGGATTATCCGTGTGCTTCAGTTCCATCAAAACGTCTCTTTCTATCACAGTCGAAGCTAATGCTGAAAGGCGAACCCGCCCTATGGTATTTCTTGCATAAGACTGAATTTGCTTTAGGGCTGAAAATGTCTGCTCGACAGAAGCAGTGTACACGGGAATGCTCACCGCCAAATATAACAATGTGAACAGCCGCCCCATGCTCTCATTCAGATTTTTCTGATTAAGGAAGTCAAGGAGATCAGTGGGAGATTTTCCTACAAAATCATCCATGGCATACATTACAGTCAGTTGTTTTTAGCCAAGACAGATCAAAAAGCGCTCCGTGGCTCTTGTGTTAAACTGGAGAAAGCAGCATGCGTGAAATTTTTCTTGTATTCCTGAAACTTCTGTCCAGAATCCTGCCATGGAGTTGGCCGTAGTGCGCGCGATGATCTTTCGCTCAGAGCGTTTGCGGTGCATTCAGTGGCCTCATAGAGTTCCTCATATCGGCTTCTATCCAATCAATGGGTCTGAATACGTTGACACTGCCGGACGCCTGCTACAGGGTCCTACTGACACCAACTCAAAATCTGATTGGTTGAAGCAACAGGTTAATCAACATTTACTCTGTGTTAGAGTGCATGCACAACGGATTGTGAAAGCCTCTCTGCCTGGCAACAAATGATGGCTGAAATGTGATTGGTTAAATGCTTTAATACGAAACTCCGCCTCCCACAGCTATCGAGCTGCAGTCTATTACAGTATATGGACAAAAATACGTTCCAGTTATGACCATTACGCGTAGAATTTCTAAATGAAACTTGCCAAATTTCAGCCTTCTACCTACACGGGAAGTTGGAGAATTAGTGATGAGTGAGTCAGTCAGTCAGTCAGTGAGGGCTTTGCCTTTTATTAGTATAGATAGCTTTTGCATTTTCCAAGAGAGACCACACCACTGTCCAAAACAGTTTATGTATAAATCAGCATATGCTCAGATCCTTCCCCATTACATAAAGTATGAAAGAGGAGGATAACGAAGTAGAAACAATAGGGAGTACCGCTAGTTTTTCATTCAATTCCAAGCACTGACTTTGCATGGCAAATAAGCTGCTTGCCCAGAAGAGAGCGTCTGCTCCACACTGAAGTGTAAACAAAATGAGATGGGAGCTGCCAACCTACTATTGGGCTTGGTGATATACTGAGATTTTAAAATATACTGGGATATAAACAGAGCGGGATCTGGACTGAGGCAATATCGTTTATATCAAGTTTAAATAAAGTTATGTTTTAATCTTGTGGAAGGCCTTTTTTCTTATCCCTCAATACCTGCCCCCAGACTTCACTACTATGATTTGCTAACAACAGCATACCCACTCATGCTCGTGTGCGTGCAAACAACTGTCTCACAAAATAGAGGGGCATGACACCCAAGTCACAACTGATGACAATGTAAAACAGAGGTGGTTTGGATTTCACAAGTCAGATGAACAGCAGAATAACATAATCTGCAGGGACTGGCAAAAGAAATTTGTGTCAAAAACTGGGAGCACTACCAATCTTTATCATCTTCTTCGTGGCCCCGAAATACCTCAAACAATTCAGATGACATTATAAACTTAATTTACCCACACCTTGCCTAATGAAAAGAAAAGTGCAAAGTGGCACAGTATTACAGTTGTGTACTACACAGCAAAAGATACAATTCCTGTATCAACAGAGGAAAAGGATAGTTTTAAAAGATTGTTCAAACAATTACTTTGCAAGAGAAGCACTGCCTAACATGTACATTCAAGTCAGACGTACCCTTACCAACCTGATCGACCTGAAACTAAAACATTTTGCATTGATAACTGATATGTGGTCAAGCCACACCTGCGAGCCATATTTAAGTGTGACTATTCATTTCATTGGAGAAAGGGAAATTGAATGTGTGTGTCTGCAAATGAGTTATTTCCCTGAAAACCACACTGGGGAGGCACAGATCAGAAGCTCTGTAAGATATCCTTGCAAACTGGAAGTGCGATGAAAAGAGGCTCATTGCTATTACAACCAACAATGGGAGCAATGTTATCAAGGCGGTGCAATCGCTGAAGTGGCAAAGGATGCAGTGCTTTGTGTGCTGACTTCATCTGGCAATTGGTAAGTGCAAGTTAAAAAAAAAATAACGTTAACTACTTAAATGTTATATTTATCAAAGCCAGAATTAAGCAGTACAAGTGAGTTTTAAGCTGCTTGCCTTTACAGTCAGTTTTGTCAGTTAAACACAGTACTTATTTCATGAAGTTTAATTTAGCGGCAGAATAAAATGTAAAATCCCCTTAGGCTAGACTTTTTTACTTTTCAAAAATGAAATGTGTTTTGCAGATTTATTTATTAAAAAACAAATGAAAGTTAAAACCGTAATATAATTAAATGCATGTCTAATGTACAGCCATGTGTTAATCAGATTTCATTAGGCCTAAGTGAACTTCCTTTAAACATAAATGAAAGCATGTTTTATTACACAACATGACATGGATGATGACCTAGTGACCCGGGCAATTTCTTTATGCAAATGAATTATCAGTAGCTTCTCCTACAGCTGGCAAAGGAGGAGGGGCTGGCTGAATTTCAGATGCATCTGGGTCTGGCTGCTCACCAGCTCATCACAGAGATGCCAACATGCTGGGGATCAAGGCAGAAAATGAGTGTGAGGGTTCTAGAGCAAGAGAGAGCACTTTAAAAAGTCATGACCTCCAACAAAAAATCCAAGCATCTTGTCTCTCCCTGAAACTTCTTTAATAATTCACAGATGGTTTGTCTGGGGAGGACTATGTCACCCTTCCATTTGCCCCAACTTTTCAACTCTACCATCCTAGCACACGATGAAGGAGACAGTGAGTTTGGCAAATCCATCAAACATGATATTTTGGGTTACCTGAATGAAAAGTATACTGACCCATCATCTAGCGACCTGTTGGACATGGCATCACTTGTTGATCCACGATTTAAATTCACTTATATTGCAGCGGACAGGATCGGGGCACTGAAGCTTAGAGTTGCATTGAAAATGGAATCACTGCTGCAGAGCTGCTGTAGCACAAGTGATTCAACTGTGATCATCACTGTGTCTAAGCCTGCAGACCAGCCAACGGGTCACCACTTGAAAAGAAAAAATCCCTTGTGGGCTATTTCATGGAAACAAAGTCACCCACCTGCCCCACAGCATCAAAGAGGCAAACAATTGAGAATGAACCGTCCAACTACATAGTATCAGGGCCAGCAGAGTACAAAGACAATCTATATGGTAGAAGGAACATATAGTCATCTTCCCCACTTTAAACTGTCTGGAACAAAAATACCTTTGTGTTCCTGCAACTAGTTCACCGTCAGAGAAGGTGTTTAGTTGTAGTGGCAATATTGTCAGTTGTCACAGGGCAGCCTTGAAGCCTGAGACAGTTGACAGACTAGCTCAAAATCTTTAGGCTAAGATGAAATGCTTAGATAAGCCTACCTCAATAAAAACTACTTTGCAAAACAGATGGCTTTACAAGCTAGTGTTGTTTGAACAGTTCGTACAATATTTTAAGGAAAACCATGTACTTCTTATTGGCTACAGTCTGTTAACTTGTTTGTTAAAACAGTGGAGAACAAGTAAGAGACTTACTTATTTATATTGTTATTATAATATTATTCATTTTATATTTTTTATTTTATTTTAACTGTGTTGTTGGCTGAATTTTCATAAAATATCAAATATATTTTCAAAACACTTAGGCCTACCATTTTTTTTTACACTTAAAACATTTCATTTACATTTACATTATAATCTTAACCTGAAAGCAGATATAAGTAGTTCTTTTAGGTTCTGTGGGTCTGTTATGTATTTCAACCTTTATTTAGACCTTTAATTCTTGTGACAAGTTGTATGACTTTGGCTTACAAATGAAAATTTTACTCCCTTCATAAAAATATCTACATATATATTGTATATCACCATTCAGCCAAAACAAAAAAAGATATGATTTTTTTGTCTATATAGTCCAGCCCTAGTCCACTGTGAAAGGACAGAAAAGATATTCAAAGAGTCAGACACTGGTAGAGTGCTGAGGCAGTGCAGAAAACACAAGCAGTAAAACAAAAGTGAATACAATGCCCCTATATTTGTTTTGTAACCTACTCACTCTACTAAAAATGACAGCAGACCGATGATGTCCATAGCATTACAGTCAATCCATCATGCTACCTACATTTTACCTACATAATCCGAGTAATCTATAAGTGATGCTATATTCATAAACTACTAGCTGTCCCCTGAGGTTCCGCCCACGTAGTAGTGAAACAGGACAAATTTTAAAAATTAATTTAAAAAAAAATTTAATCATTTGTATTGAGAAAAACTTATATTGATAGCTTTCGTATCGAGGATCTATTGATATTCAATATTTTTGGTTTTGCTATCAGGGACAAGAATGTGATCTCTTTGCCAAAAATGTAAAAAGTTGGCATGGTATCTCTGGCCAAGTGGAAGTTAGGTATGCTCCAACATCAAACGATCCTACTGTATCTGATCGTATTCAGCTCTGATGGCATGGGAAGAACAGCATGTGACTGTGATATCTCTACCAATGAGAAGGTACCCTCTAAAACACACGTAGTTGTAATCTGTCTCTGAAAAACATCAAATGTTACTCTTTAACAATCTCTAGATGATAATATCTGCTGAACAAACAGGTATCGCTAGCTAAGCAAAGGCAAGGTATGCTCGAACATGGGGCAAGAGGCAGAGGGACTCAAACGGAGACTGGAACGTGAGTGAGGATGGCCCCACCTGGCTCCCTATTCCTGAGGTCCCGCCTCCCCTTCCCCTCGGCCTGCAGCTGATTCATGTAAATAAATCAGTGCCACAACCAAACTATGATACTTAGCACGATGAGAGAAGTCACAAAATCAACCCGAATGTTCAAGCAAATTATAGAATAAAACCCAATCTAAATCCGTTCAGTGGTTCTCTTGTGAAAAGCAGACAGACATGCAGACAGACATACAGACAAACAAACAGACAAACAGACAGATGTTGGATTTTGTATATAGAGATCTACTGGATATAAAAATTAAATACTGAAGTAGTTTAATGCTGAATCAGAGAAAGACACTTGTGTCACGGGATCCATTTGCATCATTCTTGTGTCCTGAAGTAGTACAAAATTGGAGAAGGCACACAAAATAAAACAAAATGAAAAGTACATGAAGTGTCATCATGAAAATTAGTTTCTATTTCATGTATTATTTTATGTGCCTAGCAAATTGAAATATGTTGATTTGCTTTTCACTAATAAACAATGAAGCATTTTGTTGCCCATTGCCAGCACCTCTCCGGGTTTTTACTTAAACAATACATGCTGTGTGTTAGGAATTTATTTTTCTTTCACTTAAGATGTATTAGGCTATCTGTGGCATTTGGGAGTGGGGCAAATGAGATGCGTTATTGGGATGACGGTCAGAACAAAAGAATTCTCTTGGTGGAGCCTTGTATGAAATAAATGCATGAAGGTTCTAGTGTTAAGATGCTCAAGGAAAGGTGAGACAGAGTGTGTTCTCTTACAGACTGTACAGGGTTCTTCGTCACTTTGGAGTGTTAAAAGAACACTTTGATTCAAACCTAGTTTTGTACAATTTGACTTACTTGCATTGAATGTTGATTTTAATAAATTCAAAAAAATGTTATTAAAAAAAAACAATCTGCAGATTCCAAGTGTCTTTGTCGGTTATTATTATAAACTAAACATTCAGCAGCTTAACAGCTGATAAACATAAGATGCACATGATACTGAAAAATTATGATTAGCAACTACTGAACTAGGCAATTTTTAACCTCCAGCAAAACACCAAAAAGAAGACCAATAAAGTTAACAACTTTCATACTTCAACTAACTTACACTAACTTAAACTAAACCAAACTCACAAACACATATCCCTTTCTTTAACATCATGAACCACAGTCCTGTGTGGAAGAGCCTGTCACTTCACTGTGTTACTGGCTCCCTGTTCTATGAGGTTTCCTATCCTTATCAAATGCTTTTCATCATTTGCTTTTGTGTGCTTAGTTAATGCAGATTCAGAAATTACAAATCTTTCTTTATTTTTTATTTTTAGAATTGCTTGATCTACCAAACCCACAAAAAAGGTTGTACAAGGCAAATGCAGATCCTGGAAAAATCGGGTGGAAATAGAGCTTACCCCACATGTTAACAAATCTAATTATTGGCATAGCATCCCTTTTACTGAAATCATACATGTCTTTGCACCACACTATTTTAGTCTATTACCTACCACCATTATAAGGCAAATATAAGTTCTTAAAAAATTATTTGTCTTATTTAACACTGCACAGTTAGACAATTCCACATTAATATTACTATCAAGTGGAATTAAATTAGTATGTATTATCAGTATCTGAAGAAGTACAGAATATGAACTATATAATGTTAGCACAAACATATTAAAACCACTACCCACCATACCATGAGTAAACATGTTAAAGGCTTGGAAGAAAAGAACATTTATGGCAGGAAGGGAATACTGTAGTGCAGGGGTGCCCAATGCGTCGATCACGAATGACCGGTAGATCGCATTATATTCAAAAAAATTTTTTTAAACGTTAAGTCTATATATCCTCCCTATGGCATTTGCCACTTGATTGACATACAGGGCGGCCAGTCAAAGATCTCTTTTCTTCTAAGATACTGGTCATCCCGCATGCACAATCAAACGTGCGACAGTGATCGCAAAACTCCGGCAGTGATCTAGTTAGCCTTCCAATTTATATCGACTAAAGAAGGGATTTAAAAAAAATTGTTTGGGGAGGGTATGGGCTGGATTAGGAATTGGAAGAGGATTTTTTTTCTCACAATGTCACAATCGAAGTGCGTTTGTCTGGTCTGTCAACCTATCATTGCTATTCCAAAGAAGGAAAATGTGGAAAGGCACTTTTGAACTGTTCATAAAAACTCCGAAACTGACTTTCTTCCGAAAAGCGATCTGAGAAAGAGAAAGAAGAGGGAACTAAAATCGCAGTTCATCGGACAGCCATCATTTTTCACCCGGCTAAATTCAAAAGCTCCTTGACTGCATTATTCGGCTCTACTTATTTATGCGAGTCAGTCTTTTCCCACGTGAAGATTATTAAATCAAAATACAGTACTGTAGTGTCCATAAATGTATTGAATTGTTATTGTGCCATAAAGGTTATTCAGTTATGCAAGGTACAACAACATATATTTAATGTATAAAGTATACTCCGTATATATATATATACAGTATATATATATATATATATATATATATATATATATATATATATATATATATATAGTGAACCTCGCCCGGACACAGACAGGCAGACACGTTAATGTCACCCACAAACACAGGTTTATTCTTCATCTCTTTTACAATTCTGCTCACCAACCCCCCTCAGTCCAGGCCACTCCAATGCCTTCTCTTTTCTTCTTCTCTTTTTCTCTCTCTCTCTCTTTCTTTCTGACCGCCTCCTTCCTCCTCTAGACGTTGCCACTCTTCCACCCAACTCTTGTCAATGACTGGAGGGAGGCGGCCCCTTTTATAGGAACCCGGATGGGCTCCAGCTGCTTCCCGGCAATCTCCCGCGGACACACCCCCGTGTGGCTGAAGTACCGGCTGTGCACCCGGAAGCCGTCTGGGTGTCCCCTGTCGTCTTCCCCCCGGCACTTCCTGGTGTGGCGGAAGTGCCGGGCTCCTGGGATAATCAGGCACTGGGGCGCGCCTGTCGGTTGCCACGGGTCCCTACAGGCCTGGGCTTCCAAGCTCAAGGCACAAGTCCTCCTCTGGTCCTCCTGGGCATCCCGGCCGGGGACCACATATATATATATATATATATATATATATATATATATATATATATATATATATATATATATATATATATATATATATATATATATACGGACACAGACAGACGGAAATCATTTTCAAGTCCAACACACGATTATTTATAGGTATTAAAGTACAAACCCAGTGCCGCAGCACCAATCACCAGAACAGCCCAGGCCAAAAACCACAGTATGCCTTTCCTTCAGACCGCCTCCTTCTCTCTCCTTCCAGACCTCGTCCTCTTCCACCCGACACCAGTCCTAAATGAAGGGAGGCGGCCCCTTTTATGTCCCGCCCCCCGGATGTGCTCCAGGTGTGCTCCGGCAATCTCCCACCGACACGCCCCAGTGTGACGGAAGTGCAAGCTGTATCCTGGGAAGCAACCCGGGTGTCCCGGCTACTCTTCCCCCCAGCACTTCCTGGTGTGGCGGAAGTGCTGAGGTCCAGGGCTCTCCAGGCATTGGGACGCCCCCTGGCAGTGACCATGGGCGCCTACACAGTTAAGCTTCAAAGCTCTACACCCGTGGCCCCCAAAGCAACCAGGGCGGTCGCCCCCTCATGGTCTGGAGAAGGCGCAAGCCCTCCTCCAGTCCGCCTGGGCATCCCGGCTGGGTACCGAACCCGGGTCCTCCCTGAGTGGAGTTTGCATGTTCTCCCTGTGTCTGCATGGATTTCCTCCGGGCGCTCTGGTTTCCTCCCACAGTCCAAAGACATGCCAGTTAGGTGGACTGGCTATTCTAAATTGGCCCTAGTGTGTGTTTGTGTGTGTCCTGCGGTGGGTTGGCACCTGTGCCCTGTGTTGGCTGGGATTTGCTCCAGCAGACCCCCATGACTCTGTGTTTGGATTCAGCGGGTTGGAAAATGGATGGATATATATATATACATATATATATATATTGTGGAAGACTGCCGGCTTCCCAGGCCGGTCCGCACCCCCAGGCCGACAGGAGGAGCTCTCCCGACAGCGGGACCGTGCCCCGAGGTCCAGCAGGGCCTTATGGACTCTGTGGTGTTTATACACAGCCCTGCTGGATACCTTGGGGGCCACCAGGAGTCGCTGTGGGGGGACTTATGGGCTCTGTTGTGCCTTATGACCCGGGAGTACGTCACGGTCACGTGACAGGAAGGTATGGCGTGCTCCCGGGTTGAAGTAATAGACTGATTGCCCTGACCCGGAAGGAATAAGGAACTGTGGACTGCTGGGACAGGAACACCTCCGGGTCAGGGGCTATAAAAGGACCGTGCCTCAGTCCAGACACTGAGCTGTGCTGGGTGGGAGAGGAGCAAAGTGTCTGGGCGAGGAGGAGAGGTTATTGTGTGTTTGAAGAGATTTGTGAGGAGTGTGGAAGGTGCTTGGTGCACTGAAAGAAAATAAAAGAGTCTTGGACTGTTACCTGGTCTCCGGAGTTGTACCTGAGGGTTCAAGGGTGCACTACTGCCCCCTACTGCCACAATATATATATATATATATAGTGGAAAGCATACCCCCGAACACAGACAGAGCGACACCAGAATGTCCAAAACGCACTTCATTAATATTTTCAGCACCACAATGCCTTCTTTCATCAACTCTCTTCTTCTTTCTCTTCTTCTATCTTTCTCTCTCGACCTCCTCTCTCCTCCTCACAAGCTTCGTCTCCTTCCTCCCAAATCTGGCTCCTCTACTGGAGGTAGGCGGCCCCTTTTATCATGACCCGGATGAGCCCCAGGTGCTCCACTTGACGTCACTTCCTGGTGTGTGTCGGAAGTGTCAGGAAAGCACCTGGAAGCACTCTGGGTGTCCTTGAGATTGCTTCCGGCAGCACTTCCTGGTGTGGCGGAAGTGCTGCCATCCAGGATTCCCTAATTGTCCAGGCGCCCCCTGGCGGTGGCCACGTCCTCTCATAATGAGCGTCCCAGCTCCGTCCCTGTGGCCCCCAAATAGACCCAGACGGCTGCCCTCTCATGGCCGAAAAGAAGTATCATCCAACTCGGGGACTATCCAGGCGTCCCGGCCGAGCAGTGTCCCCGCTCATCTGTAACAAAAATATATATATATATATATATATATATATATATATATATATATATATATATATAGCATTTTAATGTAGGTAGATCATTTCTACCTGGTCATTTTAAAAGTAGCTCGCAAGCCAAAAAAGTGTGGGCACCCCTGCTGTAGTGTATATTTTGCTATATGTTTAATATCATCAACATACAGCAATGGATTTATCGTGTAATATGTACCTTTAGTTTCTTTGACATCTTTTAAAGTACTTTGACGTGCACACTTTGTATAAAAATGTGCTATAGAAGTAAATGTTGTTGTTGTTGTCTTGAAAGCTGCAGTTAAATAGAATGTATCAGCCTTTTTTTAATTTCATGCCCCATTGTTTTGTGCAGGGAGCCTTATATTTGACCATGTTACTGGCATCCTGTAAACCTCAAAACTGAAAATCATGTTCACAAGCTACAATATAAAAACAGTATAAAACTAATAAAAGTCTATACAGAGCAAACTTTAGGTAAAAAAGACCATCGCTGAGCCTTGACCAGGATTCAAATATGGGTCTTTTCTAGATGCAGCTCAAATGCTCCACAAACCATTTCCAGAGTTCACTGTAAGATGCACTATTTTTCGATTACTGAAATAATTGTATTACTTCAAGAATTACACCTTGAAAGTTCCTTTAAGTAAAGCAAGACAGAATATTAATGGCCTGATGAAGATCAAGACTTTCAAATGCTGTCAGCCATTCACTTTTTTCAATTGCTCCTCTGTCATAAATAACATTATGCAGCTTTTTAATAGCCTCATTTTGCAAAAGAATAAATTAATTAATCAATCTATATTTTGCATAGTGACAATAACAGCAGTTAACAGTATCTTTGCATTGCTAAAATGTGTAAGATACAACTTAAACAGATATAAAATTTGAGTGTGTATCTTAAAGAAATAGAATAAGAGAGAAAAAAATTAAAGAGCCAGAGCTTGGCAGTTCAACCTTACACCTAATAAATAAAATCTAGTGTAAACTTTTTTTTTTTTTAGTTTTACAATTACAATGCCAAGCTATTTTACATATGGATCTTATAAAACTTACCTCATAAAGAACAGTGGCATTGCCATGAAGCAATGGGCCATAGCAGATGTATGAATGTCCAACAACCCAACCCAGATCAGATGCTGCCCACCAAACCTGAAACACAGGATATCTAGTGATTGAATTTTTAACAACAAACTTGCTCAATGTGTAATGTTACAAATAAACAGAGTTACCTCTCCAGGCTGAAGACCATACACATCAGACATTGTCCAGTTCAACATTACAGCATAACCTCCAGTGTCCCTTACAACTCCCTGGAAATAAAACAAAAATGACACCATTGGTTTAAGTACTGCAGAAAGGATATATACAACATATAAAAGACTGATACTACAAGTTTTTAACACAAAATTTAAATACATACTGAAAAGAGATAAAAGGAGAAAATGTCATATCTATTCAATTATGTTTAAACTGTTGAACATTTACATAAGTGCCTCTTGATTTGATCCCACATTATAAGAACAATATGGTCATTTAATAAGCTTTCGTTTTGTAAGGTTTTTCTCTGCTTTCAGATAAAGATTACTCTTGTTGAATAAAATACATTAAGAATTGTGCATCTTTGCTAAATTTCTCACTCACTTATTAAGAGACCATTAATTGTTACCACTCAGTGTAATATGAATATCTTTGCGATGCATGATTAAACAGGCGATTCCTGAGAAAACACACCTACACACAGGAAGAACTTAGAAAATCAACACAAGCAATACGGCAGACTTAGAAACTGGAGCTGAGACAAGGTAATGCAAATCACTGCACCACCTGGCAACTCTAAATTTGTATACACAGCATTTTAGTTCATCATTCTTTCCTGTTTTATTGTAATACTTGGTCACAGACAGCAGGCATAAAGGCAGAAAAAAACCATGAACTGGATGCCAAACAGTTGCAGGCACTCTCACTCACACACCCACTCTCATTTACACCAAACCACTTTAGGACTGCCTATCAACTTAACTTGCACATCTTTGTAATGAGTGAAGTACCCCAGAGAAAAGCCCACTTTAGAGAAAGGACAGAATATGACTCCATATAGATAGTACCTGGACAAAAAGATAAACCCTGGGCCATAAAGATGCAAAGCAGTAGTGTTAAAAAGTGTAATGCTGTGTCAACTTTCTTTTTATTGAAAAATGTTTATTTTCTTTACTTTATCAATCTATTATTTGAATTGTTTTTATTTTATTTTGTTGCTTTTGGGGTTGCTCCAAATCTAAAATAACAGAGCAAAATTGTTTCAAAATATAAATACAATTAATTTGTTAACTAAAAAACACAAGGGAAGGATGATTTGTCTACCAAGATATTAAAAGATAATATAAAACACCACAGAAAACTATGCTGCCTCTCTAGACCTCAGTACTGTATACAGTATATGATCTTGCCGTAATGTCTGTGGTGTGACTTTTTTTTTTGGTATAGTACATATTTACTTAGAGAAAATATAAAATTTAGGCAGACTCAAATATATCATTTAGATTGTTGACAGCTAAATTAAAATACATGCAGAGAAGCACTATGCTATGAAAACAAATGTACCAAAATAATCTATAATCTATACTAATAAAAGGCAAAGCCCTCACTGACTCACTCACTCACTCACTCACTCATCACTAATTCTCCAACTTCCCGTGTAGGTAGAAGGCTGAAATTTGGCAGGCTCATTCCTTACAACTTACTTACAAAAGTTGGGCAGGTTTTATTTCGAAATTCTATGAGTAATGGTCATAACTGGAACCTATTTTTTCGTCCATATACTATAATAGACGTCTGCTCGATGGCCATGGGAGGCGTAACTCCGTAATTTAGTGCCTGCCCATATAAGGCCGTCCATCAGCGGCAATCCAATAGAAACACTGCCACTAAATATTCACGGGTGAAGGACTGTGCTTATGCAGACGAAGATGAGATGGTCAAGGGTGGTGTTTGGCACAAACTCAGCGAAACTGCGAGAGAAACTTTTAAGTGCCGGGTCTTAGCTAACATTAAATACAGCCGTGGACGTCGCACGAGATGGCACCAGCACAGCTGGGAACCTTCGACACATGTACACTGAGCGGCTCACGTGAACTGACGCAGTGCACAGACAAAAAGCAACAGTTCCAAAGAGTGCTGAACAAAAACCGAATTACACAACTGCGGAAACAAAGCACGGTGTGAACCGTAAGTTTAAATTAAGTTTATAGACACACTCCCGCTGCCGTTTGTCATGCCTACGACGAGTATGGTATTCACGAGATACAAGTTTAATGAGAAGACACGAGGTATAAACGAGACTTTGGATCACTTTGTTGCGGAGTTAAAATTGCTGTAGCAAGAAACTTTGAAGTGCCGGGTCTTAGCTAACATTAAATAAAGTCGTGGACATCGCAAGATCGCACGAGCACAGATGAGAAGCTTCGATGCATGTACTCCGAGCGGCTCGCGTCAACTGACTTTGCAGGACTGGAAAAGATTAAATTAAGTTCATACACACGCTACCGCTAAATATTCACAGGCAATTTCCACAACTTACTACCGGGAAAGCCTGTTGAACATCTTACATTCACGAGTTCCGATTTGGGTGGTGAACACTTCGATGAATGAAACCTTTTATCTTTACAACGGATGACAAACACGGAATAAACTTGAACACAACATGTCCTCCAAATACGAACCTGATAGAAAGAAATAATGCTAATCAAATCCTTGATGACAGCAACACTCATAACGGTCACAAGATTATTACATTGACAATCATGTTACGTTATTTTTAAAATGTTTCATTTTCTTAGCACAAGCACAGCTGAGAAGCTTCGATGCATGTACTCCATAGCACGTTAAAAAAATAACGCATTTAATCACACTTTGCATTCCAAGCAAAGGGTAACTTTTGTCAATGCATGATTTCCTGGTACATCGATTACATTGATGCACACATCAGAGCTACAACAATGTAAGAGTCGGAAGAAAGCGCGTTGCTAGCACTGATCGGAGGCAAATTTCATTTCAAAAGACTACCTGACGAATGCCTTGATAAAAGCGTGGTTTTGTGCAAACTGTGCAAAAATGAGTTTGCATACCACCAAGGCACTTCAACCTTACGCTTCCATCAAAATGCAAAACATGTTACGGCGAGCACAGAAACTGTGTATGCTGTTAGAACTAGCAGTACGGGTTCGAGTACCAACAAAAGGTGTCGGCAGCCCAAACCTCATGAAATGACTGGCTTCAGAACCAAAATTAGTAAGTCAACATAGGTCAAACTTACAAATTCTCTCGCAAAATACATTGCTTTGGACTGTAGACCACCAACAGTAGTGGAAGATAGGGGGTTAGAAAATGTACTACAGTTAGCATATTTCAAGTAAAGTTCAACAGCTTTTGTGTGTATATATATATATATATATATATATATATATATATATATATATATATATATATACAGTATATGTGTGTATATATATGTTTATATGTGTGTGTGTATATATATCTATATATATATAAATATATGCCAGCAACACTCATGACAATTACAACATAATTACATTGTCAATCATGTTACGTTATTATTAAAATGTTTCCTTTTCTTTTTCATTACTTCTTTAACGCAATACTTCTCCGCTGCGAAGAGCGAGTATTTTGCTATGAGCAATAAAGAACAAACCTAAAATTAAATTCTTCTACAATACTGTATATGAAATCTTTGCATAGAGGAGATGGGAGACAGAGAGAAAAATAGAGAAAATTACTTTCCCATTTATCTCCTGTATTGTTTTTTTTTTCTTCACGATCCTAAACCATAAAACAGTTTGCTTCATTCTTTATACTGAGTTTGGGTTTGTTACTGAAGAGATTTTGTAATACAAGGGGAAAAGTACATTTGTGCCTGTTTGAGAAAACAGGCATACTAATAAAAACTTTCTAGTAAGTTTATAATGATTACATTAAGAGTTACTCAAATTGATGAACTATAACATATTAATATTAAATAAGTTACAATGGTACAACATAGAAAGGCAAAAGCTTGTAAAATCAAGAAACTTCAGAAAATTTTTAAAACAAATGGACAGCCTGCCTGCTTCTTATTTATTATACATGTGTCAGCATCACACTTCCCATTCTTCAGGTTAATATAAAAGCAGTTATACTTCTATAATCCTTATGATCTTCAATAAATCATATTATACTTGTTATGAAAAACAAGTGCACTTTGTTTACATTAATAGACTCTTAAGTATAAAGATGGAGAACCCCCATCTAGAGAAAAAGACAAGGGGGAAAAAGTGAAGGCCTTATCAAGAAATCTCATTAAATATTTGTCAAAAGCAAATTGGGAGAAATAAAATACTTGGCTACCTGTAAACAAGTACTAAAGCCACTATTACTTCTTAGTACCTATTGAAATTTGCAGAATATTACCAGATAAGCTCATACAGTATAAAGAAAAGCTTGCAGTCATTTTAATATTATTCAGTTTGAAAAATCCCAATCCACCCATTATATTGCGGTAAGAAAGGAATTTCCCATTTAAAATTAGAAAAAATTCTAATTTTTCAGCCAAGAAACAGTCCCAAGATTCTTAATAGTTTAACAAGGATATTTTAACACTGCCTTTAACTATACATGCTGCACCTCAGCCGGCTTCTTAGGTGTTTCCATCCATCCATTTTCTAACCCGCTGAATCCGAATACAGGGTCACGGGGGTCTGCTGGAGCCAACACAGGGCACAAGGCAGGAACCAATCCTGGGCAGGGTGCCAACCCACCGCAGGACACACACAAACACACCCACACACCAAGCACACACTAGGGCCAATTTAGAATCGCCAATCCACCTAACCTGCATGTCTTTGGATTGTGGGAGGAAACCGGAGCGCCCGGAGGAAACCCACGCAGACACGGGAGAACATGCAAACTCCACGCAGGGAGGACCCGGGAAGCGAACCCGGGTCTCCTAACTGCGAGGCAGCAGCGCTACCACTGTGCCACCATGCCGCCCTCTTAGATGTTTCAATATCTTTTAATGAGAACCACAAAAAGGGTCATACAGAAAGGAAGAAAAGCAAACCAGATACTGTACAGCTGAAAGTCAATCATTTAAACCACCAAGAATTTGTCAGAACATTCTGGTTACTTAGAGAATTACAGGGAAACATATGGTATTGTATTTGTAACAGGACAAATTTCACAAATAATACTTGAAGGTGATGATAAAAACAAAGCCACTAACACTTCCAACTTATTCACTGTCTTTCTGCCTGCCAAATTGGTTTAACATCTGATAGCTGTCCAGTTAAAATATATAAATATATCCAGCCTTTCAAGCTTAGCTAGGCTAAGTCACCTAGACAGAGCAAAAAGCCAAGACCAGAAAAAGAGCTAAAAGCCAAGAAACCCACCAATGCTCCCGTTGTACCAGAGACTCTTGTTGTGATGTACTTTCACTCTATACCTTGACAGTGAGTTTTCAGAAGTTTAAATAACCAAAAAAATTAAGCTGTTATTTTTATAATTGAATGTTTGGTAGTTAAACAATTATGTGTGTTTCTGAGCACTAAGCCCTTAAGGAAAACAAGAATTTTTCAGGGAGTGTACAGTATATCCAATACAAAGTACAAAACATCAGCAAAATATCTGCCTTCTAACTACAGAGCTTGTTGGTAAGTACTTGACCAAATAAGACCAAAGCTTCACATGAACCTCCATGATTGCAAGTTAAGCATTTCCTAATATGATGTACACTACATTAATAATGAGTTTCAGTGTATGTCATCTTAAAACTGGTCAAAACATACTTTGCTGCACACTTTACTGTATTGTAGATGTAAACTTGAGTGGATACATTGGTCATGTTTGGACAGTGACCCATAATGACTAAGTGAAAAAATGTTTTAAGAAAGGCTTGAAAATCTATTGAATATCAAAAACTGAAACCTCTCTTTCAAATCAGAATTCAGACTTTTAATTTAGTACTTTGTAGATGCTCCTACAGGAGCAATGGCAGCTTACAGTCTTCTTGGGTAAGTCTCTACAAGCATTGCACACCTGGACTTGAGTATTTAATTTCTTTCTTCCTGGCAGATCAACTCAGCTCCATTAGATTGGATGGGAAGCATGTGTAACATGCTTTTTGCAGGTCTCTTAATAGATTTAGTTTGGAGTTTTAAGTCTGAGCTTTGGCTGGACCACTCAGGGACAGTCAGAATCTTGTTCAGAATCCATTACAGCAGTATCATAACTTTGCGTCACCGTTGTGCAGAGAGGTGAACCACTGCCACAGTATGAGGTTGTGTGCACTATAGAGCAGGTTTTCTTCTCCAGGACCTCTCTGTATTTGGCTGTATTCACCACTTCCTCGATTCTGACCAGTGTCCCTGTCCCTGCATCTGAGAAACACCCCATAGCATGGTGTTGCCACCACTATGCTTCAATATAGAGATGGTATTAAGCATGTTATGAGTAGTGTCTGGTCATACTCTAGAAACTATGCTTGGAGGTCTCCCCAAACAGCTCAATTCTGACTTATGAGACCAGAAAATTTTTTTACTCATGCCTTCGGGATTCTATAAATGCAGTCTGGAGTGGGAGTGGGAGGTCATATGCCTTTTACTCAAGAGTGGCTTTCATCTAGCCCCTTTACCCTAAGCGCCTGAAGGATGGAGTGCTGCTTTTGACAGGTTCTCGCTTCTCAGCAGAGCACTTCTGAAAACTCTGTTACAGTGACTATTGGGTTCTTGACCACCTCCCTAACCAAGGCCCTTACTGCTTGGTTACTCAGTTTGTACAGATGGAAGACTCCTGGTGGTTCCAATCATCTTCCACTTAATAATTATTAAGGCCACTGTGTTCCTGAGAACACTTAAAGCTTTAAAAATGGTTTTGTCCCTTTCTATCTGATCTATTCCTCACCACCATTTTATTACAGAGATCTACAGAAAGGTGCTTGGTTTTTGTCCTGACATGCAGTATAAATTGTGGTACACTGTGGTAGAAAAACAGACACTGGAATATATAAACAATGTCCAATCAATTCAGTTTTTGACAGGAGGACTCCAGTCAAGTTCCAGCCACATCACAGGGATAATTAAAGCAAACAAGATGCACCTGACCACAATCTGAGATTACACAGCAAATGGTCCAAATACTTATATAAACAAGTGCGTTTTGATTCAAGAATAAATACAAATAAAAAAAAAGTTACATATTGCTGTCAACGAGTTAAAAACCCAAGCTCAAATGTCAAATGACAGAAAGATTTGTATGTATTCTTGGGTGGAGTAGCAGTTAAGAACTACTGCCTTACAACCAAACCATTCTGGGTTTGAGGCCAGGCACTCCGAGTTTTGAGTAGTGAGCTGCTGCTATTATTATTACTACAGTGATCCCTCGCTATTTCGCGCTTCGACTTTCGCGGCTTCACTCCATCGCGGATTTTAAATGTAAGCATATCTAAATATATATCACAGATTTTTCGCTGCTTCTCAGATTTCTGCGGACAATGGGTCTTTTAAGTCTTCAGTTTGCTTGCCCAGTTGATTTCATACAAGGGACGCTATTGGCGGATGGCTTAGAAGCTACCCAATCAGAGCATGTATTACGTATTAACTAAAACTCCTCAATGATATACGATATGCTACCAGGGCAGTGCTTGATTGTTTGCTTTTCTCTGTCTCTCTCACTCTCTCTGACATTCTCTGCGCCTGATGGAGGGGGTGTGAGCAGAGGGGCTGTTTGCACAGAGGCTGTTTGCCTAGAGGATACAGACACTCCTCTAAAAAATGCAGCTTTATCGCGGTGCTTCGGCATACTTAAAGCCCAAAAGCACATATTGATTTTTTTGATTGTTTGCTTTTCTCTCGCTCTCTCTCTGACATTCTCTGCTCCAGACACGCATGAAGAGAAGATATATTTGTATTCTTTTAATTGTGAGAAAGAACTGTCATATCTGTCTTGTCATGGAGCACAGTTTAAACTTTTAAATAAAGGGTGTTATTTCATGTCTAGAGGGCTCTAATAATGTTAACAGTGTGGGAGAGTTTATAAGGGCTTAAAATATATAAAAATAACCATACAAACATACTGTATGGTTTCTACTTCGCGGATTTTCATCTATCGCAGGGGGTTCTGGAACAATGTGATCTATGAAAGAGCTTGAATTATATAATTCTTGGCACATATGGAACTAGAGTGTATTTATGCATGGTTTGAGTTGTAATCCTCTTCTAAAATGGAGATTGAAAGGTCCCATTGCCTCCATTTCACAGGATTTTTGAAGGGCAAATTCTTTTATGTAATTTTATATATTGCTGAAATGCTCTCATGAAACAGTATTTAGACTAACCAGTATGGCCTACAGGATTGAGGGATTTATATGGGTGAGTGAGGGAGGGAGGTTGGCAGATAGATAGATAGATAGATAGATAGATAGATAGATAGATAGATAGATAGATAGATAGATAGATAGATAGATAGATAGATAGATAGATAGATAGATAGATAGATAGATAGATAGATAGATAGATAGATAGATAGATAGATAGATGTATTAATCCCCAAGGGGAAATTCACATACTCCAGCAGCAGCATACTGATAAAAACAATATTAATTAAAGAGTGATAAAAATGCAGTGCAAGTTAAAAAATGCAAGGTGGCTCCTCTGTCTGGAGATGATACTGTTCAGTGGATGCAGTGGATTCTCCATGACTGACAGGAGCATGCTCAGCACTAGGGATTATCCATTCCCAGGAATTCCGCATGTCATTCCCAGGAATCCTGGGCTCCCATGAATGACACAGTGCACGGGCATCTCACATGTGAACGGTTTTAGAATGGCCGACACTTATTTTTAATAAAACTACTGCAATATGTTGACACCAATAAAAGACTAACCTTAACTACATGCAGTTCATGCTATCATATAAGTATATGTATCTAGTTAGTTGCGTAATAACAGCGTAGAAAGCACAATGGGTTGAGCAATGCGGTCATCCAGGTGAGAGCACACCTTCGTGCAGAGTACTCCAGCCGCCAGATACTGATACACTTGTTCTAAACAACGCCCAAGCTTGCCGTTGCTCTGAAACACCGCCATTTCAGCTTTTACTGATGCGTCCAGTTTCTTGTCATGATTCTGTGATGGCAAGTTTCTTGGCACAGCTAATGTGGACGGAACAGACTGACGCATTGCAATTTCAAGTTGCTGTTCAAAGCTGTTGTCTGATGAAGACACCAGCCTGTACTGTCAACAGCACGTGCCACAGACGTCAACGAACTCTGCTCCGTCCCTTATCAATAGCACCTGATGACCCCGATTCTCTTGATTCACTAACACAATGTCTAGGACAGCATTTTTTCACTTAAGAAACATAGCTAAAGTTAGACCTCTTATATCACTGAAAGATGCTGAGAAATTAGTTCATGCATTTGTTTTCAGTCGACTAGATTACTGTAACATACTCCTCTCAGGACTACCCAAGAAAGACATAAATCGCTTGCAACTAGTGCAGAATGCAGCTGCTAGAATCCTAACTAGGAAAAGAAAATCTCAACACATTACTCCAGTTTTGATGTCACTACACTGGTTACCTGTGTCATTCAGGACTGACTTTAAAATTCTGCTTATGGTTTATAAAGCCTTAAATAATCTCGCCTCATCTTATATATCGGAATGTCTGACACCTTATATTTCAAATCGTAACCTCAGATCCTCAAATGTGTGTCTCCTTAGAATTCCAAGAACAAAACTTAAAAGAAGTGGTGAGGCGGCCTTCTGCTGCTATGCACCTAAAATCTGGAATAGCCTGCCAATAGGAATTTGCCAGGCTAATACAGTAGAGCAGTTTAAAACACTGCTGAAAACACATTACTTTAACATGGCCTTTTTATAACTTCAATTTAACTTAATTTAACTTAATCCTGATACTCTGTATGTTCAATTTCCTCATAATAACTACTCATGGTGGCTCTAAAATCCGTACTGACCCCTACTCTCTTTTCTGTTTCTTTTTCCGGTTTCTTTTGGTGGTGGTGGCCTGCCACCTCCACCTACTCAAAGCTTCATGATGCTCCAACAATGATGGATGGATTAAAAGGCAGAAGTCTACATGACCATCATCATCAAGTCCTTCCGTGAGAACCCTAAATCCAAAGAGGACTGTTTCATTTATGTTAGGTAGAATGCCCAGAGGGGACTGGGTGGTCTCATGGTCTTGAATCCCTACAGATTTTATTTTTTTATCCAGCCATCTGGAGTTTTTTTTTGTTTTTTCTGTCCCCCCTGGCCATTGGACCTTACTCTTATTCGATGTTAATTAATGTTGATTTATTTTGTTTTCTTATTGTGTCTTTTATTTTTCTATTCCTTATTATGTAAAGCACTTTGAGCTACTGTTTGTATGAAAATGTGCTATATAAATAAATGTTGTTGTTGCTGTTGTCCCGGCATTCCTAAGCTGCAGAGTGCAGACACCTCCCAGTCCACTGTGCTCAGTCTTAGTGGGAGCCGGGAGACTGACCACTGCTGGTCTGTTGTTGACTGAATTAATGAGCAACACACTACACCGTGGGCCAAAAAAAAACATTCCACTTAATTATTTTCAACTATAACTCTGTTATTTCTTGATCATTTTTACACTTTTATACACTATATATGCAAGCTTGGCCGTTCCCATTCAGCCAGGAATTCCAGCAGTTTCATTCCCGGGAATGAAAAACGTCTGGGAATCCCGGGCTCCCAATTACCAGATTGGATTCCCTACTCAGCACCCAACGGTCCGCCACAGATGTCAAACTGTCCAGCTCCATGCCTACAATAGAGCCTGCCTTCGTCACCAGTTTGTCCAAGCGTAAGGCATCCCTCTTCTTTATGCTGCCTCCCCAGCACACCACCGCATAGAAGAGGGCGCTCGCCACAACCATCTGATAGAACATCTGCAGCATCTTATTGCAGATGTTGAAAGATGCCAGCCTTCTACGGAAACATAGTTGGCTCTGCCCTCTCTTGCACAAAGCATCAGTATTGGCAGTCCAGTCCAATTTATCATCCAGCTGCACTCCCAGGTATTTATAAGTCTGCACTCTCTGCACACAGTCACCTCTGATAATTACGGGGTCCATGAGGAGCCTGGTCCTCCTAAAATCCACCACCAGCTCCTTGGCTTGTTCAGTTGTAGGTGGTTTGAGTCGCACCATTTAACAAAATCCTTGATTATGTTCCTATACACCTCCTCCTGCCCATGCCTGAAGAGGTGGAAAGTTTGACAAGTTGCAACAAAATTTCTCTTTGTCATAGTGTGGCAGATTGCTGGGGTCATTATTTGGCCGGGAAGCCTGGAAGGACTGGAAAGAGACATTAATAGCGTCCGGGTCACGAGGGGGCAATCGTCCTGGACGAGGAGAGGACCACAGGAGAGGAACAAAGAGGTTCTGGCCTGTTGGGAACCGTGGCCACCGTCAAGGAGCGCCTCAAGCCGCGTGGGACCCGAAGAACTGTCACTTCCGCCACACCAGGCAAGATGGCGGATGAATCTGCCAGGGATGCCTGGAGTGCTTCCGGTGCAAAGGGAAGCAGTTCCGCCACACCAGCAAGTACTGGCGGAAGAACGTCACCCGCCACCTGGAGCACACCCGAGTGGGAATAAAAAGGGCCGCCTCCTTACAGTTGGGAGCTTGAGTTGGGAGTGGGAGCAGGACAAAGCTCCCAGGAGGAGATAGGCAGCCAAGGACTGAGGAAGAGAAGGATTATTCTGGTGATTTAATTAGCTGTGTGCATTGTGTGGTGCTCAGGACTTTATTCCGGTGATTATTAGTTGTGAATAAATGTGTGTCTTTTAATAAAAATGTGGTCCCTGAATGATGGTGTCCGGGCAAGTCCCACAATACCAAAAAAAAGTATGAGGTAGAAAGTTAAACTCAGAGTATAATTGTAGTTGCAAGTATTTTGCCTATATAACTTTTAAGTGTCTTAAATCACTACCTTTGTCCATAATTTGAGAAGGAGGAACAGGTGATTATCTTGTAAAGGAGAAACTGATAAAAGCTGTTCTACCTTGAAATGTATCCTGAATAGCTTCCATGTTTTAGGTATTTGGTGGACAACAGAATTGCCGGTATATTGATGATGGTTAGTATTAAATGGAGTTCAATGCAGGGTATATATGTGGATGATTCAGAACAGGATTTGTTGTCTATTGCAAGCCAGACTGGTTTGAATTCTTGAATTTATGCTGGTTTCCAAGATTTTATTGTGCGTATATTTTCTGCCCAGTAGTAAAATCAAAAGTTAGGTAGTGCCATGCTACCTTCTGCTTTATTCTTTGTAGAGTAACCTATTGAATCCAAGGACGTTTCGATTTCCAGAGGAAATGATATTATAATTGAGTCTAATTTCTTAAAAAAATTATTTATGTTTATAGGGATACTCTGGAATAGATAATGTATGTCTTCTTAGGGAGAATGTTCATTTTGAAGAGTCACGACCTTTTAATATACATTTTACATAGCTCATTGTATAAAAGTACAATTCAAAGTGACAAGGAACAGTAACAGTAATGACACAGTAAAGTACAGCAATTTTGAGATGTGATTGCTTCATGAATATAAAGAAAATGTATTGTGAAAAAACTCACGTAGACAGGAATGAGTAAGGTGCTAATAAAGAAATGAGTAAGAGGCTAATAAAAACTACTTTGGAGGGATATTCATCTGGAAATTCTTAACTAATGCTACTACCGGTCTGAAATTTTATGTAAATCAAACCTTGCACTTTACTCAACAACCCAATATCCATACACATATTTTATTAATTTTATTTTCTTTTCAATGAAAGCTAAATGGGGCCAATTCGGGTTGCATTTTTTCTAACATTAGTACCTTTCAATAAAACGCTTATTGAATTCTATACTGATTGCAGACTTTAAACTGGCCAAGTTTTGAGTCTGTATGAGTGTTTTAATGCTGCAAAGAAACTGTGGCTCTTCCAGGTTTAGTTACTGCTTTGTATCCAGTGCTGCTAGAATAGGCTTCAGCTCCCATTACCTTAAACTGGACAAAGCTTGCACAGAAAATGGATGGTTGAATCCAAAAAGACAAGCAGTGTGGACAGTCAACGCTTACTGCGAACATTTTTACAAAGTGGTCAACAAACACAAAACATCAGTTTCTTTCAGGGACTGGAGTGCTGATACCCACCAACAACTGCAAATGCTTTTACACAGAGCTGGATTCACATATTTAAACCTAGGAATATATATAAATAAAGTATGTTGTCCTCTACTAATGAGCTGTGAAATTGGAAACTGCCTATGCTTCTATACACTTTTACTAAATTCCAGCACAACATTACTGACAAAAACAACATGCACAGTTCTATTCGGTTTGCAAGGTCATGTCTTTCTGATCAAACAAAGAAGCTTTAACCTCCACATAACCTCATAATGGAAAGGGGTGATTAGCAACACACCCAATAACATAATAAGAAAAAGAGAGCACTTAAACTACTGAAGTTAAAAAAAAAAGAAAATGCATTCAAAAACCTAGAGTTCCCGACAATGGTGCACTAATGCTTTAACTGCCAGAACAGTATGTGCCTTTTAAAAAGGGTGATCGATGATTTCAGTACATTTCAAAAAGTAACCTTTGAGAAAGAAGTGTGTGACATTATTACCAATTTTGACTTAGTACAATCTCAAAATTCTACTGAATAAAAGAAATGCTATTAAATCTTGGCTGAAACAGTTCAAAAACATTTCAGTGCAAACAGTTAACTATAAAAATGCACTATAAAAATTCTGCTGCAATTAAACTTTGGTCTGAAACACAAAAAGAGTTAATCATTAGGTTTATTAAGTTTTAAAACCACAATGTCAGCTCTATAGTGTGCTTCCGACAAAGGCAGATGTTTAGTGTGAGCCCTTTATATGAAAGATGAAAAGCTATGTACAATAGAAACCACTTCATTACAATGAGCCTCCTGCTTATCTGTCCAAACAATACTTAGACTCCAAATGAGTCTTAGTCTGGAACTGCCTCATGTTCTTTTCAATTTCTTTGTGCAGTTAAACTGACAATATCTTGCCTTCTGGAAGTACTTCAATGACTTTTGTATAAGGAAACAAAAATGGGGTACATTTATGGGAACTGTCTAATGCATTCAGGTCTTATTCTTTGTTTCCTGAAAATGTTGGCTAATACCTACTTTGATAAGGGCTCCCATTTTTCTAGAATGATTTTTAAATTAGATTACTAGACTGGATTATACATATTATCTACTTTTTGTTGTACATAAAAAAGTTTCATGTGTCAGTCAAGAAAATGCTAAGCTCTGATGAAGGACAAAAATGCAGTTACAGTATATTGAATTCAATATGAAGGTCAACAGTGAATTAAAAAGAACTTTCATACCAAAAATGGTAACTGAAAACAAAGTTTGGCATTATTGAACTATGAAGTCCTTCTGACTTGGTTTTCTACAGATCTAAAATAATTTACAGTAGACCAGTGTTTCCCAACCTTTGTGGTGTGTCACAACCCAGTTTTTTTACATGCCAGTGTGTGCGCAACCCACCAGGAGACTGAGGAGGGAGTCACCCTCCTCCTCCGTAAATTTAGTGCGACCGTCTGAGTAGGGGGAGTGGGGTGGTTCCTCTTAGTTAATCAAGTGCAATAGTCAAAGAGTGGTTTGGAGGGGATCCCTTGCAATCTCTAGAGCATTAGAAGAATCAGGCATGATTGTCAGTGCTTTTCCTCCTTGGTGAATCAGGCACGGTCATTGGTGCTGTGGTTGAGAAGGTCGTCCAAGATCTACCGCAATCCACCTGCAATGATGCTGTAAATCGACTGCAGTCATCAGAACGGTGAGGGTGATGGTGTGAGGTTTCATCCAGAGTCAACTGTGTCCCACCTGCAATGCTGCCACAGCACTGGTTGGGAAACGTTTTAGACCCATCTAATAACAATCAGAAGCTCTCAGTTGTATTCATCCTTAATGAAAAATCCACTTCCCATTATTTGATATTAAACATAAATTTGAGAAAATGGAGACGAATGGTGAAATGATGGTTAGTACTGCTGGGTACTAACAATTACCTACACTCAAAAGTAAATTGGTCTTCATCTGTACAGTTCCACTAATTAAAATCCTTAAATCCACTATTTTCTTCTTGACTAGCTGTTTCTCTGTATGGATTGACTTTATGACTGTTTTCTACTGAGAAGTGAAACCAAAGTGTATCTACACTGACTGGATTTGTACTGTATAACATTTTACATATTATACTGTTTGATGATAGGCTTACTAACATCATTGATGCAAAGCAAAGGACAGGGAGTTCAATTGCCTGAATATGGTGGCAGGGCCATTATTATTAAGCACTACCAAAGACAGAGATAAATTAGAACTATGTCACAGCTATAGCCAGGTCATTTGGAGCTGGACTGTATTGATTTTGAGTGCATAAAAAGCTACTATATATGTATACATTTACAAAGTTTATGAATAATCCTCTCAGCTGAGTGGTTTTTGTTTTTTTTAAGGGTCTAAGGGAAGGTGAATGTGTAACTGATGGATACATGCTTCCCAAACTAATACATTAACAATCTGTGATACTCTTTAACATGTATAGGCACACGTGAAGTTAGTGCAGTCTTCTAGTGTCCACATAAAACTTCTGTGCATACTTTCATTTTTTCTTCCAAATTTAAAAGGGATACATTTGAAGTTAATTGTCTACTACAAACTGCTTTAGTGCGGGTGTGAACATGTTTTCCACATAGGACTGGGGTGTTGGTTTTTGATATGAATCCAGTGCTGCTCAGATTGACCCAATTTCTTCAAAACCTTATAATGAAAAAAGGCAGGGGTTCAGAAAAATGGATTTCAGGCTTGTTGTTATTTACTACAATACTGAATCATAAACTGAATTCTAACTGATATATTCTTTTGCATATGAATGTCACACCAGAGCCTCAGATTAGATTATATAACCATTCACTAATTCATACCATGAGGGCTTTTGTATTTGGAGACTGAACTGTCTTACTTCAAATGATTTTATTGTTAAGCTTTATTTTGACATCAGTACACATGGTAGGTAGATAGATTTTATTATCCCAGAGGAACATTTGTCTGCAGCAGGAAAGTATAAAAACATAAGGTATTGCTACACAGATACAAGAAAATAAGCAAAGGCACAAAGCTGACAACTATTGTTATCATATGTACACACACTCAAGGTTAGTGCAAATAAGAATTACAGTACCTTTAACATTACACAAAAAAAATACAGAATTAGTATTTAGTTGCATCCCTACAAGTAATAGAATTCAAAATGTTTATAGCTGTGGGAACTGTGGAATTCTAAAATTATAGCTTTCTACCCTAAATTTGCAGCCTGTGGGCAACAGCTGAAATTTAGAATAAGAGGATGGCATCTGTGAGACAAAATGGATTTGGCTTTCTTTCTAATCTGTTTGTAATACAGTTCATTGACAGAGGTCTGCTGCAAGCCAATAATTTTACTGCTACCTTTTATAATGTTGTTAATATGGTTTATATTCTTCAGCTATATCCATACTACCAGGTTGAGTTTTTGAATGGAAAACATCTCTGTGCACACTGGAGTTTTTACATTGTTTATAAATGGATCCCTGTCCATATGGAAGCTTTCAAAAAACGCATATGATGTAGTCCTACACTGGGCATGCATGTCTCGTCATTAAACTCCATGAAGGGACTGTGAAGTGAAAAATTCTGAGCCCTATGAAAATCAGACTACTGTGTGCTTCTATGCGCTTTCAAAACTATCAGCACACACAGGACTCTGATAGCATGTTCACAGCACAGAAACAGAAAGACGTTCTTCCAGTGCCATAGTGAATTGCCCCTATTTATGTACTAATTACAGTTGAAAGTAACAGCTTCAGAAATGATGATGGCCATCTTGTCATTCAATGAAAACAATGAAAATTTAAAGCAACACTTAAAACAAAAACAAAAAAGTTTAAGTGCATAACTATCTATCTATTCATTCACGAGTTGATTGATTATTAACAGTTCACTGCAATTAGAAAGAATTGCAAACAAAACAATCGTTGTCAGACTAACTCAAAAAATAAAATAAATTAATAAATACAAAAATGCATGAATCTGTATCTTCACTTTATTGCATTGTGCTTCATGTCTTTCTCTCTGTCCTATATTATATATTGTGAGTTCGGTTGCATTCTACACCCATCCACTTCATTAAGCACCTTGTTATTAACTTTGCTGCAGAATGCACTACTCCTTACTGAACAGATTAAGTTTAAGAAATAAACACTGAACAGAGCCTGTCAACTAAGTTATTTACAATCCAAATTTCACTAGGCTCTGAATTTTTCACTAAAGCAGTGAAGTTGCCAGCCATGGGTTTTATCACAAAACTGTAGTAACTGGTAAGTAATTTGCCTTTTAAGTATGTATACAGCATTCAAACTTTAGAAAGCACAATTTAGATGCATACAGTTAAGCAGCACAACAAGTGCTATGTTAAAAAATGTTTTTCTTCTGTGAAGGGTTACCAATCAGTGAATGAGACATTGTAATGAGCAGCATCCAATCATGGAAAGGCCAGGAAATAAGAACAAACGAATCAGAGCAAGATTAAAGTACCCCTTTCAGAAAACTCCGTTTTTCACTCATCCACACCACAAATAAAGCCAAATGTGACAACAGATTTAATAAAGGACTTAAAATAAAAAAAAAAAGCAGTATTTATGGTGCTGTCCACTTTAAAACAATTGGGTTTCCTAAAAAAAAGAAAAACTCTGTCCGCCCCTTCTTACAAATTTGTTTTGGTTTAAGATCAAAGGTTAGTCTGTAATCAATGATTGTCCCTAGATATTTGCAGTGCTCTTCTATTTCCTTTAATTGAAGTTTAGACAATGGGAGGAGGACAGCACCTGAGATCTACCACCATATCTTCTCCTTTGTCTTAGAAGAAACTCATCAACAACAGGTCCATGGTTGTCCTCTTTACCTTGAGGAGGACTCACAATGAGAGAGTCTCCAATGTCATTTGTTATAAGATAAACAAAACAGGTGATGTGCAGCAACCTTGCTGCATACCAACAGATACATTTAGGGTATCAAAAAAAACAGCCATTAACACTCACTCTTTGTATTCTATTAGTTCTAAGGTCCAGAATGCACCTCAGCAAGTTAAGGTGCAAACAGAATTGATCAATCAGTTTATGAAGTAAAATTTGGGGCTGAACTGTATTTAAAGCTGATGAGAAATCTATAAACAGCATTCTTGCATGGTTTTTTGATCCTTTCAAAAGCTCAAACACTAAATTGAGAAAAGCGTTGCTGTGGCATCCTACAGCCTGCTCTTTCCTCTCTATGCAATTTGGCAACACTACAGATAAGCCTGGGTTTTGTGAAATAAATGTCTCAAATGATTTCATGATATAAGAAGTCAAGGCCACTTGTCGGAAGTAACTTAATATGTTGAGGTGTGTAATTTTTGTTACTGGAATAAAATTTACCTGTTTCCATAGGCAAGGCGCCAAAGACGTCTCAAATATGGAGTAGAATTTTTAATTTCAGCTCTTAACCAAACTGAAATATTTTAAAAGGTGTGTAATTCCTTAGAAGAGAGTGTTTAAGGAAAAAACACTGGTCAAAACTTCATCCGGTTCATTACATTAAATGACAACACAAATCAGAAAAAGAAAGTTTCAGTCAACAGAAAAGCAAAAAGTCAAAAACCTAAACTAATCTTTAAAACAAATTACTCAAGAAATTAACTATCTCACCAATGATTTAAAAAACAATGCAGCAATGACTAATCTAAATGGTAATGCTGGGGATATCAGTAATAGCCACCACATTACGGCAAAATGCATGTAAACTATACAACTAAATGGACAACACATACAGTACATCACAAATGACGCTAAAATCTTTACAGTATAATATTTCACTTAGATTAGTACAAAAGCTGTGCTTATTCAGTGACTTGTCACCACTTCTAGGGAGCCATGTCCTGCATATTGCTAAATTCAAGGCGAGACAACACAAGTTAAAGTTTATTGTCATGTGAACATAGAAACAATTAAACAGTGGAAAATGAAATTCTTCCTTGTATGTCTCCCTCAGACCAGAGGCAGTAAAGAAATAACAACAACAGAAGGAAAAAAAAAGACTAGGGCCATAAGTAGTGTCATGTTGCCACCAGACAGGGGTAGGGCTTCATAGTAAAACTCAGGGCTTGCAAGTGTGGGTGGACAGAGGCCACTATAGGTAGTAAGCCTTGTCAATACTGACAGTGTCCCAGGAGTGAATTAGGAGCATCCCGAAGATGGAGAAATCTAGCCTCTCTAGAAAGAAGCCTACAAAATTGCCCCAAAATTAAACCTGGAAGTAGGTATGTCCAGCCAGGACTGGCATTTTTTGTTTGCTAGAAGAGGACAAGCATCTGAACTTATGTAAAGTGTATGTGATGTTCCAGTAGACAAAGTACACAATGATGCTGACAGGAGGGAAGTGGAATTCCATGGCCAGCAGGTGGCAGTAAAGAGCACCAACTGTATCTGTCACCAGTGACACCATGCTGAATTGCAGGACAGTAGGAAGCCCTGAAACTCACAATGCAGTCTTTACCCTATAAGGACAAAGGCAGGGCTCAGTAACAAAAATGGGCTCAAATGGAAAATGTAACCAATCCATTACCACTAAAGTTATTTGTATGACTTAGAAGCACACCATAGTAACAGGTGAAAGGCCACTCTTATCCAGACTACCAATGAGTCTAGATGCAGAATGCAAGTTGGGTGAAACCCATGTCAAAGGACAGAGAGGTTCAGAGTCAAAGAAACAATGCACTAGTTTCTAGTCAGGCAGTATGAGTAATAAACTGAGAAAACCACCACTCCAGACATACATTTTTAAAGTATCCACTTAACCTGCCTAAAGGAGCTGCAGACTTTCAGTTTTATATTCCTGTAGTGGTTTGCATTCCTCCAGTAATCTTCCCACCTTTGTGTGTTTCATTGACTCAGGAAAACCATATAATTTGGTATTGTAGAATAATGTTGGTTATTATTTTACCCAAATCATATCCCACATCTTCCTGTAAACCCAATTCTGTTGCAATTGCTACTCTAGATAATATGGAGGAATATTTCGGACAAAATGAAATAAATAAATAAATGCGTAAATAAATAAAAGTACTGTGAAATGCGAGCATAAATAAATAAATGTGTCATGAAATGAGAGCCTTAATAAATAAATATGTCATGAAATGAGAGCATAAATAAATAAATTTGTCACGAAATATATTTTTCGTTGCTTATTTATTTCATTTTGTCTGTAACATTCCTGCAAACCATCATGAAATACGGCTTGAAATAAAACTGTCACTTTCACTCGTCAAAGTTGAGAGGGTGGGCTCTAACATGCCCTCTAGTTACTGATTGGTGAATCGATATACGAAGATATTATGTATTTCAGAGAGAGAATTGAAGATTTATTGGAAGAAATTACAATGTTGGCGGCCCTTTTAGACTCCGATATAGATGAAACTGTTTTTGAAAATATCCAAGAACAGGTGGAACGGACTCTACTACACTCCAGTTCAGGTAATGCAGTACCCTGCTCTGGACGTCCATCCTTTGACATTCCAGCTGAGTTAATAGAACACCTTCTGTTATGCGGTTTAAAAGTACAACAGATTGCAGATCTATGTGGTGTATCGGAGAAGACGATCACAAGGCGAATGAGCCAGTTTGATATACAGTAAGCTGCAACGGCTGTATTAGTTTAGGTACTTTGACATGGAATGCCCAAAGCAGCTCCAACTAATATTTTGAACTGAACAACTTTACCACTGATCAGAGCTGTACAGTTGTTTGAAAAAGTAGCTGCGAATATGCAACTGACTTTATACTCATAAAACAAGGGTCAAATACTCAGTTCTAAAAGGGCCGCCAACATTGTAATTTCTTCCGATAAATCTTCAATTCTCTCTCTGAAATACGTAATATCTTCGGCAGAATCCATTTAATCGGCAGTAGTAAGCATTTTTCTAATTAATTCTTGTGCTATCGATTCACCAATCAGTAACTAGAGGGCGTGTTAGAGCCCACCCTCTCAACTTTGACGAGTGAAAGTGACAGTTTTATTTCAAGCCGTATTTCATGACGGTTTGCAGGAATGTTACGGACAAAATGAAATAAATAAATAAGCAAGGAAAAACATATTTCGTGACACATTAATTTATTTATGCTCTCATTTCATGACATATTTATTTATTAAGGCTCTCATTTCATGACACATTTATTTATTTATGCTCACATTTCACAGTACTTTTATTTATTTATGCATTTATTTATTTATTTCATTTTGTCCGAAATATTCATCCATAAGATAAGACCACCATTTTCCAGTTTTGCTCCAAACCTTGTACTAGATAAATGGAATCAGTAGAGATACGTGTTCATTAGTGCCAGCATTTTAAAGTTTACAGGTATATTACCTTGGGTAGCCCTGTAGTTCCAGATGTATAAAGAACATATAGTGGGTGGTTTGTCGTTAGTGGAACACAGTCATGAGGCCTAGCTGTGGCCATTTCCTTCTCCCAGTCTAGACTGTCACTGACTTCTGCTGAAACAGTTTCCTAAGCAAAAATAAAATAACACAAAACAAATATTTTTAGATACAACTGTTATGGGAATACAGAAATAAATTACACAGAATGTAACAAGATGTATTAAAATAAAACATAAAAGCAAAACATTTGCAGTCAGAGAATTCATCATTGTTTCTACCTCATACACCTTTTAATTTGAACTCTGTTGGTCAATTGCAAAAAAAAGGTAGGAAATAAACACACAGTTCTGAATTAAGTATTAGGGTAGTTCATTTGAAAGTAGGATTTCACTCTAGTACACAAACATAAGTTTGTATACAGAAAGCAGCAGGTCAGATTTGGAGAGCAGATGGTCCCATGATGAAAAGAAAAGGAAGGATCACGTATTGTTCTTGCTCTTCAAATCTGGGACTGAATGGGGCTTTGAATCAACAAAATAAATTGTTTGTCTTAGCAACCTAGTAGGGTGCAATGTCACAGCTAGGTAAAGAGTAATATCTATTCATACAATCATCATAAAAATAAATCAATAACTTCATCTTTAAGATACAGTAAGAACTTTAATGCATTCACTTATTGATTTAGACGATCTCTATCTTTGACGTGTGCAGGCATAATAAGGTAAAAACACACTCACACATTGCAGTTTGGGGCAGTTTGTCTTTCCTTATTATGTATGCAGTATCTGTTTCAATAGACGAATAATAATGTCAAGGATTAAACTCAAAAAGTATCCACACTGCCTGGAATTAGTAACATACCACATTCAAAACTAAAAACAATTTCTAAAAAAGCCTTCACTTGACTGACAAGGTTGGCTCTCTACATTATATTGGTGTTTAATTGTGTAATTTTTGCCATGTATAGGCAGCACACTGTATGTATCTAACTGTTTGACCTGCCAGGTTAATTGTGCCCTGTGATGAACTCATGTCCCATCCAGAGCTAGTTCCTACCTAGTGCTTGGTGCAGCATGGATTGTCTCCCACCACATCAGAATTCTGAACTAGATTAAGTGGTTTTGAGAATCTTATTTCCATATGTAACAAAGACTGTCATAAATGTGACTCCAGTTAAGAGACTGTCAGCAGTGGAAATCCATCAAAGCCATCAGACACAAAATGACAGATCCTGGGCTAGGGAGCTTTGCTAAAACTGCAATCATATTAGCTTCGATCCGATTAAAACATTGAGGGCACCTGTCAGGGTAGTAAATCATTTTTAAGGAGAATTTTTCTCTGCCTGAAATTCAGGAAAATTTTGTAAATAAATAGGAACATTCTGCAAGATATACAAAACATTTTAGTTTATCAAAAGAATGAATCAATAATATCATAAAATTACAGATTATGCAATGTATATATTCAATTCAATTTCTCTTCATTTTTTATTTATATAGTCAGGCTCACCTCGACACACAGCTTGGACTCTGGAACCAACCTCCTTGAGAGGGGCTGGACTCTCTACCACTCTGGAGTTGTCCCCAGTGAGAGGCGCTGAGCGGGTGTGAGCATAATAATTGCCCCCCAACTTGGAGCATGTTCATAAGGGTTCAATATAACCTCCTACTTACATTAACCCATTCATAAAACATTATCAGAGAGAGATACAAAATTGATGCTAGAAAGCCACATATTTTTAGTTTTTGCTGGCCTTCAAAAACAGAACTGGTGCTACAATGAGGGAAAACTCACTAACTCTATTAGGTATTTTAGGAGGGTGCATCTCTGTTTCAAGTCAATGTAACATCCCTGTTTCAGCGTTTGGTATACTGGCCCATTTACTTAGTTATGAGCAATGTACTGGGGGTGGCATTATGGTCCTTGGTGCTTGCAGTAGGTTTCACACAAGTAAAAGTGTTTATGTAGTCATCGCACAAGGGCTGGAAAGGAGTTTTAGTATGACAGGGAAAGTAATACATGTTAATTATGTGTAATTCTGGGGGCTTTTTCCATCTGCCATTGCTTTTTAAATGCACAGTAATTTAATTTAAGAACATTTTTGCCGTTTGCCCCAAATTATTTACCTGTTACTTTGAGTTCTTTGAAACAGCTCTGCTATGATTTTTAGGAGCTTGACAATTTTTAAGAAGAACTGAGTGCAATCAGATCCAAAAACTGAAACTTCCTCTGAAGTTACTAACATCTACAACAGTTATCTTCATTTCATCCATCCTTAATGACTACTCCTAGTACAGAGGTTGTGAAGTACAAAGCACACTTCCTTCTTTACAGAGTTAAAGAAAGTGCCTCACCATGTTAGGCCGGTTGTAGATGAGAACTTTTTCTGGTTTATGCAGCGTTAGATCCAGAGCTTTTTCTAGTAAAGGAATATATTCAACTCTTCTTCCAGGTTCAATGCCAAAGGAAGCTGTCACCACCATTTTAGGCTAAGAAAGCAAAAATACATGTCATAAAAATATTTAGTATTAATAATTACAGAACATGAGACAAACCCTACAGCTAAAGTACACGTATAAGTAAAGATGCACAACAGCATGCTGTAAGTCTTACCTTTGTGTCAAATTTATTCAAGATCATTGTCTCATAATGGGTTACAGCTTTGAACAGCAATGAGAAAAGAGAAAAGTAATAAGGCAAGAATGATACAAAAGGGTAGCAACCATGATTTTAGAACATTAGAAAAAGTTTATGAAATCAGCCACCATCAAAACATTTGATAATTTATTTGGGCTGATGTGTCAAATAATCAGCAATTACAACATTATAAGATGAATTTATAGACATGCTGCATATGGTCACCTGGCTGGTAATTAATAGGAATTAAGATGGTTAAAAGATGGCAGAGTACAGGGATAAAGTTTGGTGTTAGAGATGAACCTACACTAGTTGTCAAATTATGTCTCTGTCTGGAAGAAACTCAACAACCTTAAGCAGTAAAACCTAGACATGTTTGAATCCAAGAGATCTTTAGTGACTTGTCTCTACCTCCTGACTTGTATTTTTAAATCACCTTTTCAAAGAGTTGCTTGGAGTGTTCTTTTGTCTTAATTGTGAATGTTAGACCACCATACGGACTCAACACAAGGTGGACCTTCCACAAGAAATGAATACATTTTATGGGCATGTACGTGGGTGGATAAAGACGAACACACAGAAGAAAATACATACAAGAGCGAGAGAGGTGAGATTTAGATCTTTGTGGTTGTATCGAAATGTGGAAAAATGGAGAAACCACCACTTTGACAAACAGAGCAACAACCTATAAAGCTGCAGTGTTTTGTTACGGTTCTGGTTATTTTAAAGCCCTCATATCTTCCCTTGTGTTCTTTTTGGTATATAAATGACAACTTGTGCACTCAAGACTGTGGCCAGCTTAGAGCTGACAAAATGATGCATAGTGAGAGAAAAGGAAAAACATTTGATGGGGTAAAATCAGGGGGAATTGAACTGCCATCCTCTAATCCATTTCATACCTGCACTGTGTTGATGATATCTTAGCGGAGCAGCTTGTGCTCAAAGTTGGAGGGATGTCCATATAACAAAAGGCAACCCCCCACATTTACTGCATATTGGTATATAATAAAACAATATTATTAAACAACATTATCAAACATATTTAATCCAATTCAGGGTCACAGGAATTAATATTAAAATTATGTATAATTAGGCTACAAATTTATTACAGAACAAGGCTTTAGAAAAAAAAAATATTTAAATAACTGTCACAGGTTTTATAGTGAGACTCTGAAGGTTATTTGAAAAGAAAAAAAATCCTACCTAATGACCATTCAGGGGAGATGACAACATGGACCTGAATATCATTTTGCAGGTCATTATGTGCCCATGCAGTCTGCATTTGCAGACAACGCGGATGGGGTTTGGGTCCATATACATATTTAAAACTCTTAATAATGGTAGCTTCCTTATATTAAGTTCAAATGTGTAACTTAGTGATAGTAGTATTTCATTCAAAGGGAGAGAAGCCTTAATATATTGTTTTCTATTTTTAAACATTTTCACTTTATTCAACGACTCCTGAATTGTCTTCTTATGTTCCAAAATAGCAAGGATCTCAAATAGTCAGAAACTCCACTTCAATACTTCATCAAAGGTGACTAGTTTTGCTAAGGTTGAAAGAGAGGGCCTGATGCAGTCATAATGGCAGAGGAGAATATATATTGTCACTTTTCTTATAAAGTCAGCTTGCTTCTTCTCTGGATTTATTTACATAAGAGAAATGTATTTTTCTTTTACCTGACAGCTCAAGTCCTAGTGTTTAAGGATTTACTTTCAAACACCTCAGCTTACCACAGAATTTAAATTGTAAGGATGAACACATGCTTAGCTCTTCATTAACACATTAATTCATTCACTCATCCATTTGTTAATATTCAGAAGATATTCATTGCAGTTTGGGAGGTAAGGAAATCTTAAGATCAAACGCCATAACAAACTGTTGTTTGTGTGGAGTTTATATATTTTCCCCATGTCTGCATTAACTGCTTTTTTGTGTTTTCTCTCCTCCCACAGCAACAAACTTGATTATCAGTGTGACAGGTCATCATAAACTAACCCTGTATGAGTGTAAGTTTATGTGTGATAGGCTGGTCCCTCTTTGCCTCACACTTTCAAACCCCAGACCCTGAAATAAGTGATGTGGGAGATGTTGATATTGCATTATTTATTCCAAATGCCTATAATCAAATAATATTTATTTTTAAATATTGAACTATTTCAATTCTCAAAATGAAGCTGTCTAACATCTGGTTTCTTTTCTTTACAAAAAAAAACAAATAAAAATGGCATTTCCTGGTTAACAAAACTTAAGAAACCTTGGCTAGGCCAGTAAATTCACATAGAAATCAGTTCAGTTTACACTGATATCAGACATGGTGTAGATAAACAAGTAGGTTGTGGTTTGCAATTAGTCATATCAATTCAGTTTCACAGTTAAGAGGGAGAACCCACTAAGCAACAGGCACATAGCATCCTTCTAAGTACACATCTTATTTATTATAAGAGAGTTTATGAAGGTAAGACTAACTGATGCCCTGCTCAAACTTTTTCAGGATGAGTTCAGTGCCCTTTGAGATTGCTAAAATATAAAGTGCAATACAAACATATTATTATTTGACTGTACTATGGCTTGAGGTACTGCAATGCTCCTCCTGTCTAAGCAGGTCCTGTGCTAAAGTAATGGAAAAGACGATTAATCTTACTTCCACCTAGTACCTGCTAAGGCTTAAATTTCTTGATTAACTGAAGTAGGCATATCACAGAAGAGTTGTTGCTGAATAATTATTTTTGCATTAAATTTAGTTTTAAACTCTCAAAATGTCTCAATGGCAAAGAATTTCTACCCAGATATAGCCAGTATGGGTAGATGGCTGAGGGTCCTGCACAGCTGGGAAGACTGGAGGGTCCGGGAGAGGAGCAATACCTTACCCAGGCCACGAGAGGGCAGCCGCCCTGGTCTGCGTGTGGGCCACAGGAGCAGAGCTTGGAAGCTCAACCCGGTTGGGGCCCGTAGTCATCGCCAGGGGCGCCCGGATACTGGTGGAGCCCTGGAAAGCAGCACTTCCGCCACACCAGAAAGTGCTGCCGAAAGAAGATTCCAGGTACGCCCAGAGTGCTTCCGGGTGCAACAGCAGCGCTTCTGTCGCACCAGGAAGTGCTGCTGGTAGAAGATCAAGAAGTACCTGGAAAACATCCGGGCCAAAATAAAAGGGGCCGCCTCACTCCAATCGAGGAGCCAGAGTAAGGTGAGTGGACAGAGCTTGCCTGAGAGGAGTTGGAGACAATAGGAAGAAGAAGAGAAGAAGGAAGTTGAAAGGACTGTGTGTTTGGGTGATTACTGCACTGGGGTTTGGGCTTGTAAATAGGGGTTGCAATTAAAACGTGCGTTTTTAAGACGTTCTGTGTCTGGTTGTGTGTGTCGAATCCAAGCTTTCCACACCAGATATATTAACTTTTTTGACTCTGGCAAGCTGTGACTACATAAGCAAACTGAGTATCAAGTGGGACATCTACTGTAAGTGCTTATGGAGAGAAGAGTCACTCCCAGGAGACTTGGGGCTTTTTTCTGTTATAAACTAATCTTTACTTGCTTTGTAGGGCCAGCTCTTAAAAACATATTGGTTTCCTGGCTTAAGTGGCATGTATTTTAACAAAGAGGCATGCTCTCAAGGACACTGATGAAAAACAAGAAGGAGAACTTTTAAGGCAAACAATTCAGATCAGGTCTTTACACAAACTGTGTTTTAAAAATAAAACAAAGGAATGAGACATGCTGTAGACATAGGCACACTGCCATTATTTTAGGAGCCTTGACCACTAGATAAGCTAGTTACTAGGTAAATAAGAGAGAAAGAAGAATTAATGAAGCAAGAAGAATGCCTCCTGTCATCTCAACCCTCTATATACTATTTGTGGCATTTTAAATTTCTTTGTTAAAAATGATTGCTTTGTTAACAGAGGTAAAGTATTTATTTTTCAGTAAACAAATGTATTAATTTCTCTTCCTATTGTGTGTTAATTAAGAAAAAAAACTACAAACAAAATTAAGCTTTTGAACGTGAAGACTTGCATCAAACACCAAATTCATTCATTGAGTAGGAGTCCTCCTTATTCACTGGCTACCCTGATGCTTTAAGTACTCCTTAACTCCAGTACTTCAGGGTTCAGAAAAAGTGGTTTCACTGGTTTTTCTTTACTGTTTCATTTCTAACTGTACACTTTTCTCAGACCAGATTCTGCAATACTGATACCACATAAAGTGTCACAGTAAACTGTCATTTTTCGACCAGGGTTTTGTTCTCTGGTTTATGCTTACTTCTTTATGTAATTGTATTATTTTTCAAGTATATATTGTACTTGTGTATTTTTTGTTATTATTGTTCTGTTTATATTCATTATTTATGTATTATCGTACGTTTTCCTGTGTTCCTTGTGTTGTATGGGTGGAATCCCACCTTAACATAACTAGTGAAGAACAGATCTCTGCCTATATATTATAAAGCTGATAAGCTTCAGTGCTTTATTTTCAATTTAGCAATATTTTGTATGAAGCATGACATAACCAATTATTGAGCTATCACTGAGTAGGATTCTTGACCAATGAATAAGGAAGAATTGTACCTCCAAGTCAAAAATCAATCCCATTTATGAAAACGTCACATAAGAGAATATTTTAGAAATGGTAAAAATATTTTAGCAAAAATTCATGTTTGGGCCACTGTAAGCATATAAATAGATAATCGACACATCGATTATAAGACACAAGCAATCTCAGACTTTTTTCATGAACGTTTTGATATTGTTCACTGTTGTTCTAGCTGTCTCTTTAATTCTAGCCCATTTTACCACAAATCTTGCTATCTCCAACAAATAATAAAAGAAATTAAAAATATCTCCTGGCTATCAAAACAAACAATCTGGAGTTAGTAACAGATACAAACTTTATCTCTTCTGGGTGAAGCATTCCTTAAATACTGTTAGATTATAAATTACATGTTAGGAGAAAGCCAAATGGCTACTGAAAATAAACGGTCAAGTAAAGCCAAGTAAATACTGTAGAGTTTTAATGTTCTTGTGTGCTCAATACTTTAACACAATGTGAAATATCCATCCATCCATTTACTAACCCGCTGAATCCGAATACAGGGTCACGGGGGTCTGCTGGAGCCAATCCCAGCCAACACAGGGCACAAGGCAGGAACCAATCCTGGGCAGGGTGCCAACCCACCGCAGGACACACACAAACACACCCACACACCAAGCACACACTAGGGCCAATTTTAGAATCGCCAATCCACCTAACCTGCATGTCTTTGGATTGTGGGAGGAAACCGGAGCGCCCGGAGGAAACCCACGCAGACACGGGGAGAACATGCAAACTCCACGCAGGGAGGACCCGGGAAGCGAACCTGGGTCTCCTAACTGCGAGGCAGCAGCGCTACCACTGCGCCACCGTGCCAGATGAAGTCAGTATTCAGATCGACATTAAAGATACAAATCAGAAAAAATTATAAAAGAGGTCACGGTATTTTATTTTCCTTTAATAAACAGTAGTCTATTTTTACCTTGACATGTTCGATTCTGACAGACAACTCTTTAGAAGCAAAACCTCCAAATATAAGACTGTGTATGGCTCCAATTCTTGCACATGCAAGCATTGTAAACATGGCTTGAGGAATCATTGGCATGTAGATTACAACACAATCTCCCTTTTTAACTCCATGTTTCACCATCACCCCCGCCAATTTAGAAACCTACAGGGAGAAAAAAAATAGTGGCTCAGCAAAAACATAGATTAACATAAGTATTCTAATCTTGGCAGTATAAGTAACAAAAATGGAGACAGTAAAGCAAAAGTTGGGCAGCATGGAGTCACTAATTTTTCCACCTATATACCTGAAGTGTACTGTTGAGCCATGCTCCTAATAACATGAAAGCCAACAATTTCAAAACAAACATTTGTTGAAGAAATAATAGGAAGGATAAACACAGGAAGTAAACCCAATACTTTCCTCTATGTTACCTAAGTGTGTAACTTGCACTACAATCTCAAGTTAGAATATTCAGTACATTTATAACTCAATTGCCAAATGGTAGTTCCTATTTTCCATGGGAACTAAACACAGCACAGATAAACACTAGGACTGGGTATTGGCACTGATGTCCCGATTCAATCCAATTTCAATTCACAATGCCCCGATATGATTCAATATTGATTTTAAGTTGACTGAATTAGCATGCACTGATATATTTTAAGTGCTGGCTTTTTAATAGAGAACATTAATATAATGTCACAAATTTCAGTAACACTTTATATAAAGGGTGTCTACGTAGTGACTTCATAACATATGCATACACATGGAATGGCATTTAAGAAGAAACACTTGATTAGTAATGAACAGTTAACATCAATATTTGCAAGATGTGGAGCAAAATATTATTACTCTTAAAAAGGAAAAAAAAAACTTTTTCAAGGCACTGCACTCATTCAAAATTCACCACACTAATATGAGTTTAACTTAAAGCATTATCTTTCTCTCTACAAGATTGATAATGCTTTAAGTTAAACTCATATTAGTGTTTGCTTAATTTGAATAGAGTATAATTCTCTTACACAGCTATAGATTATGGTATAGCCTTTTACCCCCTGTAAGTTAACATGAGATTGAACTTTCTTAGATATATCTGTGATAGTGTGTTCATTTAAGTCAGTTGTTGTTTAGAATAGGTCCCATTACTAGCAGGAACCAAAAGACCCATTTACAATATGGACAAGGGACAGGCGTACAGTTTTCTGAACATTTACAAATGGTTCATCTGTAAGCAAACTTAAAGAATGAAATAAGATATATAAGATTTAAACATAACTTTTCTTAAACAAGAACTTTTCCTTGCTATATCAAATTTATTTCCCTATTGGACATTTAAAATAGTCTTGAATTAGTCAAAATTAAAGATACAGCATGAAAACTTGTATCTTTCTATAATTGTACAAGTTACACATATCTTCAGTTGCTCTTGAAAATGTATCCTAACAGTTCCTCCTCAGACAAAAAGGGAAAATTTTAAAAATAGGATTAAGAGCTCATGCTTGTTGACAGTGGCAGTGGATGAATGGAACATAAAAGAAAAAGAGCCTGCCATCGTGACTAATAAAGACGTTAATATTGTCCATGCAGTACAGCTTGGCATGTCCTCTGCTTTGCTCACACACTCACTTTGGAATCTCAGGCTGCTCTGAAAGTTCCAACAATTGTCAGCTTGTTTAGCTGGGTGATATGCATTGCAAACTTTCCACAGTAACAACATTTATTGGACTTGCCAACATACAAACATGTGACTGATGCAGTCATGCAATGGAACAGCACACTGGAAAAGCTACAAAGGTTTAAGGAACAGTAGCTAGACAGAAGCTCTTTATATAAGCAGCGAGGTTACTCCCAGTGTGCCTAACATGCAGCACACTTGGCTGCAACAAATCTGCCACATCTGCCAGGTACCGGGTCATTTTTAATGTGATATCTGATTGTCACATAGGAATCTGCAGCCATGTATGTTTAGCTGTCGCAAGTTAGGACTACTCTCTCCGCTGATGTCAGAGACATGGCAATGCTTTGCTTCATAGTCCTTCATAAAGCCTAGTTACAATAACTACATGCATTTGCTTTCTGGTTGGTATAGCATACGCAATTCAAAAACCTGAATCATTTGTTGGAAGCCCTCATTTTCAACAGCGCCGTACAGTCTCACATCTTTACAGATAAAAACTGGTATAGATTTATATTTTTTGGACAGAAGGCAAACTAAATGTAAGCTTGGCGCTATCCACCATCTCCTGTGTAGATTGTTTAAGCTTTATTCATTTGGATGTTGACTGAGTTTACATTTATGGGTGACGTCGAGATAAATGACTTCTCAAATTTGTTGTGTTACAACAGAACTTAAGTTGCACAGCTTATATATAGCTTTGCTTTTATCCATTCACTTTTTACAGATGCACCGTTTGAATCTGTGCTAAGTCCACACATCTGATTTAAGTGTTGAAGGTGACAAAGAGATAGTAAAGTGCTTCTTTCATAGAAAGCCTTAACAAGCACATTTGCGACATCTACTGGAATGGACACAAAAATTAGCCTAAGAAAAAAATCTACATATATTAATTGAGGAGGATTGAGATTCATAAGATCGAGCTTGAGACTTTAAGAATTGATATAGAATTGTTTTTATTGAAAAATGATTGATTGGAAAATTGGTATGTTTACCATGATCTAATAATCACTCTGAATAAAAATAAATGTTTTGCACATACTTTTTTTATGATCATTGATTTTGGGACAAGCTGTCCTGGATGTATAACATCACAATATGTGGAGCATAAGTGGGAAACTGGGCATAAAGAATGACCTGTCCAAGGTGAAAAAGAAAGATCCCATTTCATCAGAGAAAGAGAAACCATCCATCTGGACATCAAAGATTTTGTTTATACAGAATTAAAGCAAACTCACCCCAAGACACTCCTTGGCTAACACAGACGAAAAAAAAATTGGATTTATACAATGGTTCATACCTCAGGTCCCACACCAAGCTTCTTTATAAATCACAAATCAACTCCATCACCACCCACCAATAACCATGCAAGCCCATTTTCAATATTCATGACCTAATGAAGAGTCACTTTGTGTATCTGGGTCCAATAAATGTTGTTATGGAGGAAAATCCACCAAGGCCCCTACTTTCAACTCTGCCTGCAGAAAATCACCCCAGGCCTCACTCCAGGTGAAGGCCCCAGTAACCCCATATGGGATGGGGTACTCTTTTTAAATTTGTGGCTGTGAATCATTCTTTGTCTGATCCCTCACATGCCAATTTGCCTTGGAAGACCCTCCCAGGAGCTTCTGCTCCGCACAATATAGCTCCTAGGGTCACAGGGACAAACAAACCTTTCCACCACAATAAGATGGTGTTTCCCGGAGAGGAATCATCTTCTGAACCCTTCACATCGAAAGAAGCCAATTGAGGTGTTTTAAGCATATAATACGGATTCCTACCAAACACCTCCCTGTGGAGAATTATGGGCACGGCAAGCTGGGAAAAAACCCTAGGGAAGACCCAGAGCTCAGTGATAGGATTGTATCTCCAAGATGGCCTTGGAACACCTTGTGAGCCCACAGTATGACTTGGCAAGTGTGGCTCGGGATAGGGACATATGGGACTCACTGTTTAAGACTATTGCCCCTATGACCCAGTTTCAGATAAGCAGTGTAAAATGAATGAATGAATAAGTGACCTATTCACCATATAAATTTGGCCATTTTCCTAGGGGACAAACTTATAGGGTGGTCCAGATCTAGTTATGCAATTTTCATTACGCTATAACTTATTAAGTTTATTACAGAGAATTAAAAAAAAATTATTTTTGTTGCCGATAGATGGCAGCAAATTCAGTGAATTAATTCAATTTAAGTCCATTTTCGTTTATTACAAGATATTTCAAACAATTCTTCTGTCTTGTATTGTTTTCCTGCATTTTATTAAAAGTTGCATAATTAGATCTGGACCACCCTGTATTTACAAACTATGGGAAAACATAGAAAACAAAACTTTAGTGAATGTGAACTTAAGGTACTAATGACATTTGGTGAAGTTTAAGGAGTGACCGGGAGGGATAAGTGGGTGGATGAATTAACAAATATTATAATCTGTCCAGCCCAGATCAACTCTCACTTGCGCATAGACAATCCTTAAAAAAAAAGGTTAGTAAAATACTCTGCACAATTTCAATTATAGGTTAGTTCAGTCTTTCAGATTTAGCTTGAGAGATGTTATTTCCACTTGAATTTGTTGTACACAGTATTTTGCTCTTTAATAAGCCCAAAATATGCTCCTGTCCTCATAGCAAACTGTTAGTAGTCAGTACAAGTGACTGAAACAGTAGCGTGCATGGCTATGGCTTATCACTGCCTATGTAAACAGCGGCCTGGTGGTCTGAGCAAAGCATACATTACACATACCATTATTGCAAAATATTAAAAAAAATGTGATTCTGTATCTGATGAAGCAAATAAATAACAGACAATTCTCTAACTTTCAAATCAATTGAATAAGTTACAACTCAATGTTAGGTTAAATAAGAAAGTGCTTATTTGACCATATTTAAAATACGTAGGCAAGTAAAAGTAAAAACAATTATTTTCTGTCATTTAAATATTGTTAACGGTATTTGTGTCCTTTTTTGCAATGATGACTAACTTATTAGTTGATTTAGACATTCTAGAGCCTGCTGGATTTGCGTGTGAAGCTGCAGCCTAATTACAAAGGTCATCATGCAGAAATCACGCAATCCCAGTTTCATTAAAAGTTTAGAACAGCTGAGTTTAAAAAATGGATAGACATCAGAATGTGACTGATGTGGCATTGAGTTGCAATAAAACAAGATTTTCTGTTCACTTCATTGTCCTGCCACCTGGAGTTACTAAAATTTCAACAGCAAAAAAACTCTGCATATGAATTCTGGATGGTAGAAACTTCCCATAACTTTAAAGCAATTTCCAAAGCAAGTTTGTGTGTAATAAATCCTGACTTTTGCAGAGGAATTGGCTTATGCAGGATTCCAGGCAAAAACAAGTTTTAAACGAGACCTCTGCTTTGGGGAGAAAGCCACCTCTTTCCCCAGGATAAGTAGCTGAAGAAGGTCACCTCCAACAGCCAGAAACGTAGAAGGGAGTAACACACCATTTCAGTAAGTGTCTAGTGTACTGTACATTTGGAAACAAAAGTATGTTCACCTTTAGTGTCTAAGTTATATCCAGGAACACTCATATGGATTACTCAATCGAAAGCTAGTGAGTACCATGTGGAGGATTGTGCAGGTATTACTCCTATTCCTTGCTTAAGCAGATTGGCTCGGTGTGTGTCAAGCTTAGGGTGCAATAGTACTCCAATCTCTAACTATCTCTCACTCATTCCAAGATAATGCAAATATTAATGAACAGAAGAAAAGACTCATACCTGTTCCAAGACTTCCTTGTATGAAAACACCTGTTTAATTCCTGTGACTGGGCTGTCATGAATAATGGCAGGCTGGTCCCCTCGCCCATTTTCAACATGACGATCTAGTGCATTGTAGCAGATATTAAGTTTTCCATTAACAAACCTAAAAATATTTAAAAACAAATGATGAACAAAATTATTGTTACATTTATGTTTAATGCATTAAAAGGTAAATGACATAACAGCATAACTGCATCAGATCTACAGGAACAAGCCTCTCTGTTCTTTAGAGGATTAAAACCTTAAGATAGTCCTTAAAACCTACTTCTTTAATTTGACTTTTTTGTAGGTACATTTTTGTCAGTCAGTCAGTCAGTCAGTCATTTTCCAACCCGCTACATCCCAACACAGGGTCATGGGGTTCTGCTGAAGCCAATCCCAGCCAGCACAGGGCGCAAGGCAAGAACAAACCTGGGCAGGGCACACACACACACACCCCCACACACCAAGCACACACTAGGAACAATTTAAGATCACCAATGCACCTAACCTGCATGTCTTTGGACTGTGGGATTTTGTTCTACTTTTAATAGACTATAGAAACACAGAATTATGAAATATGAACTAAATTAGAACTTAGTTTTGTAAAATTTGACTTGCTTGTATAGAATGTTATTTGCTTTAATAAATACAATAAAATGTAAAAAAAAAAAAAAAGAATTACCAAATTCCTCAAAGGATATGCAATCATTAATTTCTACTCTTCTTTGCTTTTTTACATTTTTCCTGTTGTGGTGTTTTGCGTCACCACTGCCACCTGTTCTAAGCCCTGGGCAGCCGTTTGTATCACTCAAATGAAAGGATAGAGCCTCTAGGAGGAAGCCTATAAAAACAGTAAGCAACGGCTTAAGTATATATTTGTTAAGTTGAATGCCCAGTGGGAGCTGGGTGGTATTCTGGTCTTGAATCCCTGCAAATTTTGTTTTTTTCTCCAGCTTCTCAGCTCTGGAGTTTATTTTTTCCATCTTTCCTACCATCTGACCATAGAATCGAACTTATCATAAGAGACTAAAAAAAAATCTATATATAAGGATTGTACTTTTCCACTAAATACTGTATATATACGGTTTATGTAAGTGTGTTTTAATTTTTTTTTTATATGTTATGTAGTCATTATTATTTTTATTTAATTAAAATTGATTGTTGTTGCCACTGTTGTTAAAGCTACTGTGGCCCAAGATTTGGCAGTTGAAGACAATCCCAGATTTTCTCAGTATTCACATTAGATTTTTGAAATTACCATTTGTTAACTCACCTATCCCTTTTATTGTATTAAATCCCTTTTATTGTATTAATGTAAATTTCTGGTCACCATTTTGGACAGAAATAAAAGGTTGCAGTTAGTTTATTTCCATGAAATTAAGCATTTATCACACCATTTCAAAAACTGCAACTAAGCTATTTCTGACTGACCGGACTATTTACTGTTATTTTATGCTTTGCAGTAAATTAACAGGTCAATGTTATATCTCATTTCAGCTCATTCAAGGAAGAATACATTTCACCAAATTATCTGACTAGGAGCTACCAGGGTATGGAATTTCCTGCTGGGAAGCTTATATTTCTCTGTTAGGTTATATAGAACAATATGTACAGTACAAGAAAAAAGAGGTTATGTTCAATTTTTATAACACACTATAGTTAGACATCACCTGGAGTATGGTACACAGTTTTGGTCTTCAGGCTACAAAGAAAGACATAGCAGCACTGAAAAAACTCCAAAGAATAACAACTACGCTGATTCCATTACAGCAGGGAGCCAAGCCTTTTCAGTTTAACACTAGAATTACCACATCCTATGAAAAAACTCGTAGATCCGGCCCACCTTAAATCCGTTCACACCTTTCCCTCAGCATCTTTTGTCTTGTAAATGTGCTGATAAAGACAAGCAGCAAGCAGTCTGCTATTCCAGCCCTCCCCCACCCCACCCCCACCGCGGTAAAGCATGTACAAAGTTCTCCCAGCTCATGCCTTGATTGATTATCTGGGAGTGAAGTGCAGGAGTTTTAGAGTGGAAATAACAGATTGTTATTTGGAACACATGCATTTCACGTGTGTTCCGTTTCTACAGTAATCTGTGTAAACACACTGTTAAAACAGAAACTTTTTCATATTTTAGTAATAAATGTTACAAAATGTAGGCATAAACTATAGAATGTGTGAAGCCTGAAGTCCAAAGATCAAATAAACACTTTCACAAAAGGTTCAAGGACGATACAAGAGCTTCTGTGGTGTAGCGGTAAGATTTGCTGACTTGTAATCAAGAGTCCTCGGTTTGATCCCGACCGCCTCCTATATTTACCATTTTCAGTAGTGAGCTGCTCTTATTGTTAATATTATACAGTAAACACATACATTTCGTTTGTGTCTGTAACAGCCACTGTACATTTATAGGACTTTTAAAGGTTACAGGTTTTTTTTTACACTTTTATTTTCTCAGTCACGATTACGATACATACTACTGCCCCCCAGGGATCTGACGCTGTTACTTTTTATCTGAAACTGGGAATAACTGTAGATGTGAGTGGTGTTTTGAGGCAATGGAACTGGACATTCTCTGATTTGGATGGATACAAGGAATAGGTATATATGATATTTAGAATAACTCATTTTATGACCTGTATAGTACATTTCGGAAAACATTGTGGCACGGATGCAACACTATTCAAATTCATTCGCATAACATTGTGCGGTTGTAATTATTGACCGCATGTTTCATGTGTTTTCTTTTTTGTTCCCCATTTTTCTCCACGTTGCTGTATTGGGCTGTTTCTTTTGTACTCCAGGACATGCAGATGAAAAAAATAGTACAGAGGTCAGTTCAGCACTATATGCAATCATCAGATTCAAATGTTAACAGTTCACACACATGCAAGGATCGTCCTTCCTACATTTACGAGATGTGTACCTGTTGTAATATGCACACTTCTCTCTATGCTTTGGTTCCTATTACACACCTGAAAGAAAGAGACAATATATGTGACATTTTGAAGAAATCATTTTATGACCTGAATAGTACAAATCAGAAAACATGATCGAACTAATGCAATATTATTTGAAAACGAACAGCGTCAGATCGGGTGTGAATTTAGTTACTTAGAATTAGATCAGGAGGGCTGGGTTTTTGGGGCTACAGCGTGATCATGATTGAGAAAATAAAACTGAAAAAAGCTAACTTTTACAAGTACCATAAATTTATACCCAATGTACCATATATTTGTCTCTTTCTTTTTTTCCCTGGTGCAGCATTGACATCGTGCACCAGAAGGCGTGAGCTTATTCAATGCAAGCAGGAACACACTGGTGGCCATTTGCTTATGCTATAACATGCTTGACTTGGCGGCGATCAACACACATGTACTGTGCAAGGCATGTATGGGGTCCACTGAGAAAATAAGAGTGTTCATGGCTCACCTTGCAGAGGAACTTCATCGTCGCATCTTACTAGAAAAGGCGATGGAAAAACAAAAGGAGGATGTAACATCGACAAGCTTCATTTTGTCATTTATTACTAAAATATGAAAAACGTTTCTGTTTTAAGAATGTGTTTACACAGATTATTGTAGAAACGGAACACACATGAAATGCATGTGTTCCAAATAAAGATCTATTATTTCCACTTTGAAAGTCCAGCACTTCATTCCCAGATAATCAAGCAAGGCATGAGCTGGGAGAACTTTGTGAATGTTCTGCAGCAATGGGGGGATGGAATAGCAGGCTGCTTGCTGCTTGCCTTTATCGGTACATTTACAGGACAAAAGACGTTGACGGAGAGGTGCAAACAGATTTAAGGAGGGCCAGTTCTATGAGTTTTTTCGTAGGCTCTGGTAATTCTATTGTTAAGCAGAAAGGAGATAAAGAAGATACGTGATTGAAGTGTTTACATTTATGAAGGCAATTGGTACAGTGGATCGAGACTGTTATTTTAAAATGAGTTCATCAAGAACACAGGGTCACAATTGGAAACTTATTAAGGGTACATTTCACACAAACAATAGTAGGAACTCATGGAATAAGTAACCAAGTAGTGTGATAGACAGTAGGGCTTTAGGGAATTTCGAAACTAGACTTGATGTTATTTTAGTACAATTAAGTGGATAGGACTGGTAAGCTTTATTGGGCTAAATGGCCTGTTCTCATTTTAATTGTTCTATTAATATAAAACAGCATAAATACCAAAGGAAAACGGTCTGATTTTAGCAATAAAAATAGTGTATATAATTATCAGTTACATACAGAATTGTGGGTAACACAGTACAAAGTGATGCCATACTGTACTCTTAACTATATTTCCCTGTAACAAAGCACTGTAATGCAATGCTGTTTAAATTCTTACAATCACATTATAGTTACTGACTTACCCACAATATGGTTGCTTGCATTAAACATAGGCTTCTGAGCAAATAATATGTTAGTGTTGCAAATACCTTAAACAACAGGGATCTCAGCCAGCCTGCACTACACATGCATATTATTTTTACACAGAAATAAACTGAATTTTATAACTCTCTCAGCTCAATACCAGAGATGTGTGTTATTCTTACATGACAGTTTGTTTTACTTTGAAACTGTTCTGAGGTCAACATTTTAATTATTAAGTAACTAGCTGTTCTACTCGGCTTTATCCAGAAGAATGATAAAATGTATGTTACATGCGTAAAATAAAAGCAGACCTGACACTTATTATCTCCTTATTCCAGCAGAAAGACATGTACTTTTTTAGTATTATTTGGCATCTAGTACATCTCAGCTTATTAAGCCTTTGTGCAAACTTACTGTGAAATCAGGTGTAAGATTTGGAAAAATAGAAGTAAGTTTGCAGCAAAGAACAATCTGTAGTAGAACAGTAATAATCTTTATGTCAATAGTTCAGTAATAATATTGAAATGTTATACAGGATGTAGATGAATCACAGTCATAACATACAACTCTATCGCTGAGAGACAAATGATGGTGGAATGGCACACATGCCTTCCTCCTCCCTGAGCAGTGCTCCCAACGGATTCCCACTCCTCTCACACCCACCATTTCAAAAGACTTTTGTTACTCCAGCTCAAGCAAAGATCTCATCACAAATGTGCTTGCATATTACTTGCTCTAGATAAAAGCTAACATTGACCTTTTTGTTCATCAGAAAATGATAATTCAGAAAGGAGGACACAGATTATTGATATGATCAACCATTAAAAAAGTTATCTTCACAAAATGTCCACATTTCAATAAGTACATGCAAAGTTATACACATGAAAGATTTAATTATCTGCATTTTACTCATTTAGTAAAAGAAATTATAAAGCCAAATACAAACATTTATTATGAAACATAAAAAAAATATTATCAGAGCCTCCATTGATGACTGAGTCCTGATCGGAGCTCTCGAGAGACTGAGCGAGGAGTCTGAGTGTTGGGGCTTGCAAGTGTCCTGGATAAACTTTGTGTCAAACGAATGGTTGCTCATGGAATCCCGAATGAGGCACATTACCTGCATTGTGAGGCAGCATCAGTTACGGCACTACAGCCATGTGGCGCTATTCCCCGAGGGTGATTCCGATCACAGGATCCACATTATTGAGGACCCGACTGGTAGACCAGGCCAAGGGAATGCCTACATAACACCTTCCTGCGGTAGATAGACATTTCCAGAGGGTTGGACTGGACCATGTGTCTGCTTGGGGGGTTGCCAACTGGGATCCCAAGCTGTCTCGTCAAGTGGTGCATGTGGCAACATTCGGTGCATGCTACCCAGCCTGACCTGACCTGAATATTATTATCACAAGTAAAGTAGTGTCACCAGGAGTCAAAACCTATCCTGTTTGTATCAGGAACAATGCAGGCAGCAAGTCAAACACAGGATACTGTGGTACTGTGGTAGAATGGCCAAGCCATTGGACATTACACCCCCAGTTGCCTTGGATAAAAACTTCAGGAAAATAAATAGTAATTAAAAAAATAATTTTGGAACACAGCTTATTCTAAACATATGGTCACAAGGACCACAGCACAAACTGATAGCATCAGGTACAAAGGAGTGCCTTAACAAGGCACACAGTAAAACATTTAATTAAAATCACAAAAAAGTGCAGTAATTAGTAAGCTTCTTAAAATAGGGATTGATTTACAAAATCAAAAACTGATAAAAAAAATACAAGAAGTGACACTTTTGGGATAAGGGAATTATTAATTTTCAACTGTAAAAAAAAAAAAACAGCATGGTGGCACAGTGGATAGTACTATTGCATCACGGATCCAATGTTCTGTGTTTGAAAAAATATCTGATCATTCTCTCTATGGAGTTTGCATGTTCTCTCCATGTATGATGTTTATTCATCTTAAATTCTCACAGACAGGAGTCTCATGTTGACAGGCACTTCAAACTGACCAAGTATAAATGTGCCAGTGTTCCCAAACGTTAGCCTTTGAATGAATTGGTGTCTTGCCTATGGTGTTTTCCTGCCATGCATCTAGTCCTGCCAGGATAAGCTTCAGCCTCAAAGCAGACCTGAACTGGACTAAGTGAATCTGAAAAGGTTAGACCTGTAGATCTTCTTTCACATTTTGGATCATTCACCAATCAAAGGCAAGATCAAATGAAGGACGACCTTGTGTGCTCTCCAACTGGTGATTTTTGATTGAAAAATATTAATACAGGAATAAATATTTAACAAACTGGCATTTTCACAAAACAAAAAACAAAATTAAAACTTAAAAAAATCTCTTTGTGCTTTATCAGCACTATGCATTTCTGCTTCTCCCAGAAGCTTATCATGTTCCTGCTGCTTGTCACTTTCTATCAGTGATGATCATTATGCCATAACATTGGAGGCTGAGTACAAGTCTGATCAAGACATACAGTTCATACACCTAAACATGTCAAGCACACAGGGTAGCAGCACATGGTTCAACTGCAGCAAAGCAGTCTGAAGGTGTGCCATGCTCCTCTGCTGATTTCCAGGTAATAAAGTGTAAAGAAAGAAAGGAATTTTTATAAAGTGGGCTCTTTGTTAATGTTCTTTACTAAAGATTAAAGATAAAATTACTGATTACATCTCTAAACACAAAAATAAAAATGATGCCATCTTTCATTAAATTGGTTTAAAATTGTTGCCATTTATTAAACATCTGATAATGAATCTACTTAACATGTTAAGAGTTGTGAGTAAGGGCCAACAGGTTTCTTCATGTGGGGCACAGTAGTCATGTACATTCAAACATGACCAGTAGACTGGCAAGATCCAGAGTGCTTTTGGAAGCAGGTACAGTATTTTGCCTGACAAGATTTTTCTCTACTTGTACTAGTTTTCTTTTTTCCTGCTCAGGTGAAGTTCAAACAATCACATGTAGGTTTTCATCATATCTATATTTATAAATAAATACACATACATAGAATGGACTACAATTCACTCATATACAAATTTAGATATTTCCTCTTAAATAAGTGACATGGTAATGGAGAGGTTAGTGCTACTGCCTCATGTCCTACTGCACTACGTAGAGTTTGCACATTCCCATCGTTTCCAGATGAGTTTAAACTGTGGAGAGTTTAAGTGTGTCTGTAATCCCTGTGATGGACCTGGCCGGTGTTGTTTCCCATCTTGGGAATTTATACTGCTATTTCTGTGACCATTCATTACACTTAGAAGATGAATAAAATGGATGGCGGGACAGGTTTTAGTTACAGTAACGGAATAAGAGAGTTTGAAATGAATAACTGGACAAATAAATGGTTGATCTACTTTTACATTATATTGGATGTCAACATCTTAGGTATAATGTCCATTTATTTCTCTGTAACCCATTACACCAAAACAAGATGTACCATTAAATGTCTAAAACTGTCTATTTCAACTGAGATTAAGCAAGCAGCCTAAACGATGAATAAATGGGTGGATTTTTCTTGATGTTTTAATATAGCTGTTAGTTTTCATGTCAGGGTCAGATCTCAACAGTTTCTACATACTATAATGTATACATAACTCCATCCCAATTATGAAAACCAAGAGTCTTGGGAAGGTGTGGGCATTGTGTATGCCTAAAAATATTAACTTGGACTGTTGTTTTCCATTTCTCTGGTAATGGTATTTACAATCTCTTTGTTTGGATTGATTTTGACACAGATTAGCGAGCTCAGAGGCAGTTTTGCAAGGATTTTACTCTGAAAGACCTTTTCACTGCAGATGCAAATGGTACAGCAAAGTCAGGAGCCTCTATTCAGTTACTTTGATTTTTAATGTCTGTAAACTACTTCAAGACATTACCATTTACAAGATGCATGCTGAAGAAACACACTTTCAACTCCAATTACTGCTGTAAATACCAAAACATGCAATTATGTGTCATTCCATTATGCATAATTCACTGCCATTTGGAAAATTAGACCAACTGAAAATTCAGAAAGCTTTTATTCATTGCATTACAAGTCTTTTTTTTTAACTACACCTAAAGTACTCCTCTCATCTAAGGACTTGTAAATACCTAAAGGTATTCATACAGTCATGTTGCATTCCACTGAAAGAAAAAAACAAAAAAAATGCCTGGACATTAACATGACTAATGTTATCTGGCATTTCTAGGAACTGAAGTTTTAAAGCCAGAACATGTATTTCCTCAACATGAACAGATTTCTCAAAAACAAACCTCATGCAACACAGTGTGCTGTACAAAATCAATAACATCATTAATAAGACTTCTGTTCCCTTATGAAAAGATCTCAAGCAAGAAAAAAAATGTTTTCAAAGTTTTATTCTTCTAAAACATATTTACACTTAACTTGTATTGTCTATTTAGAGTCTTTCTTCTCTGGAATCCAATTATAAAGTAATAATAATAATAACAATAATAATAATAGCAATAGCACGACAACAAACTAGAATCCTGATCAGGTTTAGTTCCTTCCTTGTACTAGAGGCTGTTAGCACAGGCCTTTATGTAACACTGAACTGAATTAACCAGATATGAGAACTTTATGTCATATCATAAATCTAATCAGCTCAATCCAAGTCTGGGTTGTAGAGGGTGATGGAGCCTATTCCAGCTAGCATAGGACGTAAGTCTGGAATAAACCCTGGACAGGGCAACATTGTTCATCACTGGGCAAGCACACACTTCAAACACACACTAAAGCCAATTTAGCGATGCCAGTTCACCTAACCTACAAATCTTTGTAATAATGTTAATAGTAATTTAATAAAAGTATAACAATAACAGTAATAATATAGACAGAGAGATAATACAGAAAAAATTTAGATAACAATAGAAACAACAATATCCATTATTACAGACAATGCACTGGAATCCCTTCCAGGGCTTGTTAGTGCCTTGGTTCTGATAGTGTCATGGAAGACTTACCCTTGACTCAGAAGTAGATTAAGCAGGTCTGACAACGTTATTTTATATAATCAGAATTATTATCTTAATAAAGCATCAATTGATATTTTTTCCTTTACATTTCCACTCCATCACAAGTAATCTGTCCAAAACTGAGTACAGTAAATACCTACCTTACAGTACATTTACCATTAGAGGTGTGCAATATTGACAAAAAATATCTCAAGGGACTTTGATGATAACAATAATTAAATAATATGTTGCATCATTTTGCAAAACATGTTTGTAAAAGTCTTCTTGATCTAGCTTGCTATTGTTAATAGGATATTAATTGTAGCTTACTAATGAGATTAATGGAAACAACAGTTAAGGAAAGCAGGTCTTATTTGTTTACTTAAAACTGAAGTAAAATAACACAATCGTTAAAGTAATAATAATAATACATTTTATTTATATAGTACTTTTCTCATGCTCAAGCAAACCATTTCAATGTGGTCTGCAGGATTTACACAAAAAACTGCACTAAGACCAACAAAACTATGATAATAAGAGCATTTTAAACAGACACCTACCCTTAATGTAAGCAAGACATGAATCCAAAGGGAGTAAAATACTTACTTACATTTACATTTATTTGTTTGGAAGATGCTTTTATCCAAAGCAACTTACAACAGTGGTAAACAACATCAAGTAATGCTAGGCTAGGGCCCATTTGTTCAATAGATGTAGTAAGACAGGTATCAAATGTTGATTACCACAAGTGAAAACATGTAATAACTAATATATTCACATTTAGATTACCATTGATAAAGCAATTAAACTTAAACAACAACTTAACCACTTCGGAATCAGCAGTTCAGATGGAGTTGGGTAGCCCATACCAACATCTAAGAACTACACAGGAAAAGAGTCTGGATTGAAAGTTGATGCCACAGAGGTGGAATCACCAGACGCTGCTCCCTGTGTTTGTTTTTTGAAATAGCTGCCTAAAGACTTTTTCTTTCTTTTCCGCTCCCTCCCTTGTGTCATAACCTGCTCCAACATTTGCAGCCATAGGGCAAGCTTTAGCGGTTGAGGAGCCCAGGGATGGGTGTCTTCCTTTGTTGCCATAGCCATGAGTTCTCTGTCATAGCTGTTGTTGCAATGGCTTCAATCCTGTCATCATCATTGTAGTGTTTTTTGTTTAAATGAATGAACTGTTAGCGTGTTACTACATCAATACACTTTGTGGGCATTGAACCAGGTTAACACCAAAGTGTTAAACAGAAGTCAGCAGAAGGAAACTCATCCTAAAATGTATAATAACTTAATATTTTGGAGCTTATGTAGTGTTTAATGAACTGATCATTTCGGGAGGAAAACGAAGAAGTGCTTTGGCAGATTAAGTAAATCTCAGCACAGCTACAAACATGGTCGGATGGTGCGACAAACTCCAAGCCACCCACATCTAACTTTGCAAACACAGATAATGTTACATGAGCGGGTCTGAAACCCTAAACCAGCTGTGTATGTGCACGTCCTTCTGAGTGCTGCACTTCCATCCCCTGAGCTACGTCTTCTCCCCATCCTGCAAAATTCTCTGTCTAAGCACTCGCTTTGCATAAGCGCAGTAGTCTATCCAATTAGGTTAAATGAAACAGTGCATGCTTGGACCCTCAATGTGTGTTTTTGATTGTTTTTTGCAAAGTGAGTGACATACTCGATAATTTCAACTCGCACATTGTTAAAACAATTAAGATATTATCATAGACTATATATATCACTCACTGATATTTACCATTTTTTATTTTTCACAATTAATACTGTACACTATCATTATCATGGGTTTTAAAGTGCAAATCCACCTTAATAAAAGTATAAATGTCTGTGTGTCTCTCCGGGCGTCTGTCTGGTTGCTATGTCTCTGTCATTCCAAAAGATTGTGCAACACAAACATTTGCGTTAATAAAATGCATTGCATTTGTCAATCCAATAAATGGCCCATCATAAACAATAACACTGCTTTTATGAATCCCATACCAAATGGCATATAATGGAGACACATGCATTGGTTGGTGCACTCAAATGCTAACTTTGAGGTCTATGTTGATTACTTAACCTACCTTAGACAGGCAGCACAGCTGGTGTAATTCAAATAAATTACAGCAAATACAAAAAAAAAAAACAATGTTTGAAACTGTGCTTAACCCAATTGAAGGTTTCCGGGCACTGAAGTCTGTCTCAGAAATAACATGCATAAAATTAGGAATCAAACCACAGCACCAATTTAGACTTACCAATTAACCAAAAACACATATTTTTGTAATAAAAGAGCAAATCCAACATAATTAGAGGAAAAAAAGTACACACACAGGATGAGCCTGCCAACTCTACACAGGCTGTGGCCTAAAAAAGGATTCAAAGTTATCAAGCAGCGGCACAAACCATTGTGCCACCCAGCCATTCCTTCTTTCTGAAATAGCTTTTCAGATCTGAGAAGAGTCCAGTTTAATCAACATTAATCAGAACAGATGGTACATGTTTATTGCACAATTGCTATCTTATAGCCTTTGGACACCATATTGATAACCAGCTGTGTGGAGTTTGCAAGGGTTTCCCATAGGGACTCTGCCACCTCCAAGTTAAGTGAAATTTACTATGTACATAGTACAATGAAATTCTTATTTGCATATTATCCCAGAACAGTTTATACAGATGCAACAAATAAAAAAGTATACATAGCATGTAACATACAATATACAGTATATATACAGTAACTGTTAAAATGATTGACTGTTCAGCAACTAGTATAAGTGGAAGAAAATATGCTGTGTAGGATGGCTGAGATCTTTAATAAGACTGCTTGAGTGAGTGCCATGTACATCCTGAAGGTATTTGTGTCAGTAATATTCTGTGCTGCCTTTACCACTCTCTGCAGTGCTTTACATTATTAAATCAAGCAGTCGGGCTAACAGGATGTGATGCACCCAGTGTGTACTCCACTGTGCACCTGTAGAAGTCAGCAAGAATAGGTAATGAGCTGTCCTCACACATCTGACGAAGTAGAGGCGTTGGTGAATCTTTTTGACGAGACAAAATGTTGTGCCACTTCCGTTCATCAGTAATTGACACTCAAAGAAATTTTAAGCTGCACCTCTTTTAACACCATCCCATTTAATGTAGATGTCAGTGTGGTTTGATTTCTGCTTTCAGAAGTCTGGGTTCTTGGTTTGCAGACATGAAGAGTGAGAATGCTGTCCTGACACCACTGAGTCAACATGTAGTCCTCTTCTCTATAAACTGTCTCATCAATGTCAGTGACAATTCCACCCGGGGGAGTAAATGCTAACATTAATTTTATTTTAATTTTTTTCATTTTTATTACTATTTAATTTAATATTGTTTCTTTGTATCAGTATACTGCTGCTGGATTATGTGAATTTCCCCTTGGGATTAATAAAGTATCTATCTATCTATCTATCTAATGCCTATGATGGTGGAGCTATCAAGTAACTTCTATAAGCTATAAACAGAATTATGGCATGACATTTTTATCAACCATATGTACAAGGTTGGTATGGAGTGCAAAGAATGTGAAATCATCTGTGCACTGACTTTGAAGATATGCAAACTGGACCAGATCACGATTATTTGACTACTCTGATTAATGTATCTCAGCACTAGTCTTTCAAGACACTTTATAATAAATGGAGCGATTGCCACTACTCCACAGTCATTCAGGTAGTCCATTTTGTTTTCTAAGGCACAGGGACAATTGTTGTCCTTCTGAAACAGACAGAGACCACATATTCTCTATGTGAAATAGTAAAAATGTCACAGAAGACATCAGCTAATTGATTGCTACAGGTTTTTAAACCATGTCCTGAAATTCAGTCTGGTGTGGATGCTTTGTGGATATTGTTTAAAAGTCCTAATCACATTTTGTGCAGAAAAAGAGAAGAATGAATCATGTGATACTGCATGAAATTAAACAGTAGGCTGCCCATTGTCACAATCGAAACAACCTGCGTTGTTCAGGAGGCCAAGCAGTTAAAACATTTGTTTTCACATTCAGACCTTGTCCCATTCACCCCTATTTTAAAATGCAAGAACAGGTTAGTTCTTTTTTAATTGTTCAATTTAGAAAACATTATTTAGAACACAACTGGAGTGTGGGGGTTTGCCTTGAGGATGAGATGCAATCTATATTAAGGATGTACAGTGGTACCTTGAGATACAAGTTTAATTCATTCCGTGACCAAGCTCATAAGTCAAAATGCTCGTATCTCAAATCAATTTCCCCATTGAAATTAATTGAAATGAGATTAATTTGTGCCAGCCCCCAAAAAAACACCCCAATTTTTTGTTAAATATTTTCAACATAAGAAAAATGTATTTATAATGAACAAATATTGTATACAAACAAAATAAAACCTAATACATAAAGAGAATCTAAAGAAATAAACAAATGATGGTGAAGCCGATTAACATATGTAATGTTTTTTTCTTTCACTTCTGCTTTATTTAATTTTCTTCTTTACTAGTTTTTTTCTTTTTTGCCATGCTTTCATCACTTTCATTCACAGGGCGTTTCAATGGAAACCTGTCCAAGAAGCTTTGTTTAGTCCTCCCCTTTAGAATGTTTCTGAAATGAGTTAGGCAAGTGTCATTAAATAGTGCCGCTGCACGACCAGTTACAACTTTTTCAGGGTGTTTCTTTTCAATAAAGTCCAAAATTTTTTCCCACATTCCCAGCACTTCCTTTATCTCACTTGAAGAGGTAACCTCCTCTGCCTCCTCTGCGATACCGATCTCCTGCAGAACCTCCGTATGTTGTTGCGTCTGTAGTTCTGTCAACCCCTCCGTCATCAGTTCCTCAGAATGTGCAGCGACGAGCTCTTTGATGGCTCGTATTTCGAATTTTGGCTTGTAATTCAAGGCAAAAAATCAACCTAGTGATGGCTCATATCTCAAAAACCACGTACATTGGGGCACTCGTATCTCAGGGTACCATTGTATCTGGGAGAGGGTCCGATTCCTAGAAACATTATTGGGAAAAAAAGATTTAAGAAACATTGATGGGCAGATGAGAGGCTGAACTAGTAAAAACAGTTTTCTATTAGAGAATTTTAAATAAAAGTATGATAAATTATTAGTATGTATTTTCCTGACTGCTTCATCCATGACAACTTGTAGCATCACAATAGGATATAATTATTTTCATTTTTTTTTTTTTTTTTTAAATTGGACCACAGGAAATTTAAAATTATTACTCAGGCAGTCTTGTGATTTAATATCCCGGGTCTCACTTACTACACTATACTGACTCCAATGGCTATATGTTATCAATATGATCACTGGATAACAATCAAGAAAGGCTGTTACAAAATATAGCTTTACAATATTCAGAAAGACTTCAGAGATTTTACTTATTTGAACAACCTCTAACACAAAGAGTTATGAAAGTCCCAAAGGTAGGGTGAGTGAAGGTCAAAATGCATTCCAGCCTTAGCAGCAAACAGCACAACAGATATAGGAGTTTGCTAGACTAAGCTACAGTACCTACTTTTGATGAAGTTTAAGCAAAACATTAAATTAATTATAATGTTGGTAAGCATACAGTGAATATCACAAACACTGACATAGAAACATCCATATTTAGTGTGAATACTTAGTTAGTTAGATAGATAGATAGATAGATAGATAGATAGATAGATAGATACTTTATTAATCCCAAGGGGAAATTCACATAGTCCAGCAGCAGCATACTGATAAAAAAGAATATTAAAATTAAAGAGTGACAAAAATGCATGTAAAAACAGACAATATCTTTGTATAATGTTAACGTTTACCCCCCCGGGTAGAATTGAACGGTCGCATAGTGTGTGGGAGGAATGATCTCCTCAGTCTGTCAGTGGAGCAGGACACTGACAGCAGTCTGTCGCTGAAGCTGTTCCTTTGTCTGGAGATGATCCAGTTCAGTGGATGCAGTGAATTCTCCACTATTGACAGGAGCCTGCTCAGTGCCCGCCGCTCTGCCACGGATGTCAAATTGTCCAGCTCCGTGCCTACAATAGAGCCTGCCTTCCTCACCACTCTGACCAGGCATGAGGCATCCCTTTTCTTTATGCTGCCTCCCCAGCACACCACCGCATAGAAGAGGGAGCTCGCCACAACCGTTTGATAGAACATCTGCAGCATCTTATTGCAGATGTTGAAAGACGCCAGCCTTCTAAGGAAGTATAGTCGGCTCTGTCCTCTCTTGCACAGAGCATCAGTATTGGCAGTCCAGTCCAATTTATCATCCAGCTGCAGTCCCAGGTATTTATAGGTCTGCACCCTCTGCACGCACTGATGATCATGGGGTCCATGAGGGGCCTGGTCTTCCTAAAATCCACTACCAGCTCCTTGGTTTTGCTGGTGTTCAGTTGTAGGTGGTTTGAATCACACCATTTAACAAAGTCCTTGATTAGGTTCCTATACTCCTCCTCCTGCCCACTCCTGATGCAGCCCACGATAGCAGTGTCATCAGCGAACTTTTGCACGTAGCAGGACTCCGAGTTGTATTGGAAGTCGAATATATATAGGCTGAATTGGACTGGAGAAAGTACAGTCTCCTAAAGCACTCCTGTGGTGCTGACCACAATGTCAGACATGCAGTTCCTGAGACACACATACTGAGGTCTGTATAATAAACTAATACATTATTTGGGCAGACAGTAAATTTACTCTCAGGCAGTATTCTTGGATCTTCAATAAAACACTCAATGGGTGCATATCTGGTGAATGAGAAATAATCAACACAGGTGTAAGATTCTTATGATGCTTATCAAATTACAACAAGCGATAATGTGTGCTTTTATGATTACTGGCAGTGATATCCTGAGAAACACTACCTTGGTAGGAAAGAAACAAGCTTAGGTGACCTGTTCAGAATTACCGCATACTGATTGGTACTGATCTTATCTTTTAATGTGTGTTGGCAAAGCCTGAGAGGAAAATGTCTCCACACTATTAAGAAACTACCAACACAAAGCATTCATGCATGTAAGCTCCTTTTGGCACCCACTACACATGATTCTGGGAAGAACATGATAAAGGAAAACTCGGCTAACCCTGCTGTCTTTCTCCAATGCTCAGCAGTCTCTGCCACTGCTACTAACAAATCATGAATGACATATATACTGTAACTGGCCTCCACTGATAAGTTCTTAAAGTTCTGGTCCTGTCGAAACTGCCTGATCACACCCTATGCTGATTGAAAGTTTAGCTCAAGCGCTTTTATCTTTTGTTAAACAATTATATCTTATTATTGTATTACAGCCCTTCTATTGCAATGTAAAAATCTAAAAATAAATTTGGGTTATAATTTAAAAAAAATTTAGCTTTGCATACTATTTGATAGTGACAAACTTGGGAGTTCCACTTCAGTAGGATCTTAGACATTATTGTTTAGTAAAACCTAAAAAGAAAATTGAGAGTTATTCTAGTATCCTAGTGTTACTGGTCATGATTAGAGGCAACAAGACTTAGCCAGATTTACATGACCTGGAGCAAGTTGGACTATTAATTCCTTTATCAACCGAGGAACCACATTCCTGCGAAAGATCCTGTTTTCAATAAATTTAAAGACCCTTAATTACACTTATATCCATCAAATACCTGCTGAACCTGGTCAGCCCAGCTCAATGTTTGTAAGGTGTGGGGGGCCACAGTCTAAAAAAAGACAACATTAGACACAACCACAAATTCACAGTCACTTATAATGTAGATCCCACAATAAACTTAGATGAAAGTCTATGAGATACTGGGAGAAGCTCCCAGAGAAAATCCATGAAGGAACATGAAAATGAGGAAACTACATAGATACAGACAGAGAGAGAGACTGTGCCTAAATATACACACAATAGTGGTCAGTCTGTCATTCTCCAACCTGCTATAACCTAACACAGGGTCATGGGGGGTCTGCTGGAGCCAATCCCAGCCAGCACAGGGCGCAAGGCAGGAACAAACTCCCAGGCAGGGAGCCAGCCCACTGCAGGGCACACACACCCGCACACCAAGCACACACTAGGGACAATTTAGGACCACCAATGCATTTAACCTGCCTGTCTTTGGACTGTGGGAGGAAACCAGAGCACCCGAAGGAAACCCACACAGACAAGGGGAGCACATGCAAACTCCAAAAGAAGTGATATAACCTAGATTCAGTTAAACACCTGAACATGGATATGATGAAAATTCAGGTTTATATACAACCAGTTAACTGGAACATAAAGAGAACGTTTAAAAATGTTACATATAGCAATACAATGGTAAGATGTAAATAAAGATTTAAAGAAAAACGTATGATAAAAGACTTGGCCATGGAAGAGAACTCACCCTATCTTCGACTAGACTGGGCCTCAGAGCAATACAAAACATGCTTTGCGGTGTTCAAATCAAGACAGGTTAAACCTACACTACATGGAGCACTCAAAATGTCACAGCAATGTGCATAAAGCAAGTAATAAACAGCACTAGACAAAGTCCTGTGAAGACCATTCTCTCCGTGACCAGCAATGTAATTTCTACTAATAAAAATCTCACAAAAGATGCTTCACCATTGAGGTTTTCAGTCAGATGCGCTTGAGGCCTAGTTGATGTCCTGCCCCAAGGAATTTGAAGGCCAACTTTGATCCACTCAACTGGAAAAAATGATGGGACATTGACTATGAGATTTGAGATTGCACTGCATATGAACCATAAACAAAGACTGAATCAACAGAAAATTATATCTATGTTGAACAAACTACCTTATGGTGAAGGTGAAATCAGAACTCTTGGTTTGATGTTACTTTGGACACTATATGGAAACAGGAATGGTCTAGTTATGTTGCATTAAATAGCTTGTTATTGTCAAAATGTTTTCTTATACTACTGTGTAACAAATTCATGCCACGCACATTGCAGTTCATGTCCCACTTGAAGCTGAACTTGAAAGATCACACTTCTGTGTCCTCCAGTGGACTGGAAAATTAACAGCAACCCTACTGTGGTACAGAAACCAAATCTAGGTGATGTCTACAGTTAATGAAAGAAAGAATAAGCAGATCTCTAGACCAGGAGTTAAAAAGTACAACACAGATAAAGAGTGGTGTTCCCCTTTAATCTTGCCCAATGAAAAAACAGTAGGCTTCCCTTTTTTGGATGAAAGATCTCTGAACAATACTTTTATGTGTGCATAAAATAAATGTAATTTAGGAAATGTCATTTGGAGAAGGTGAAGCTAGTAAAATCACCATCCTAGAAGCCTTACAGGGGATGTTGGGGCTAAATATATTGTAAATATATTCTAAGTATATAATATATTAAATATATCTACTATCTATCCATCCATCCATCACAGCTTCTGTCTCAAGTTCAGATCCTGCCAGGTCACAATGCCTGCAGGATTTAATTACAGCCACTTTCTTAATTAGTAGCCTTTTACTGCTTCTAATGGAACATGATTGGTTGCCTTCATCTGATTTGACCAAAAACTTCAATTGCTAAATGGCAACTGGTTTAAAAAAAAAAAAAACACAATTCCTCAGCTGCTCCAGGTCAAAAAAAAAATCAACAATGTTAGAAATGTCAAAATGTCAGATGTGTCAAGTGATACTCACATTCATGTGCTACGGGGATTTTCAAACCTCCCACTTGTAACATCTCACCTTTTCACTTTGCTGTATTCATGTGAATCTGCAGTCAGCATTTTTGGAAAAACATGAGGCAGTTGCTAATTTGTTACTCATTCCACATAAAAAGCAATTAAAAAAAATAAGCAGTAAAGTGTTTTTTGGAACTAAAAAAACTACATATTTTAACTGTGTATCATATTGCTGCAAAATGCAAATAGTTTGACTACAAAGATGCCACTTGTTACTGACCTTGTTAGCATTTTTCTATTTTATAATATGGATTGCAATAAAAGGTCAGCACTATGTCACAGCTCAGTTAATTCAGAGAGCATTGTTCTGTTCTACGGGAAGCTTCCAATCTGAAGTACATTTAAAAACAACAGCAATTTATTTCTTGTGAAGCCCAAAATCCCACAAGGGCTTTAACAGGCCCTGTTTTTTGACAACCACACCCTTCACAATCTGAAGAAGACAAGAAAAAAATGGAAGAAATCTTGGGAAAAGCAATTCAGAGACAGACCCTGTTCCAGGTAAGTAGGGCATGCAACGGTGTCAAAAAAATGGGGTAAACACAGCACACAAAACAATACAAGTCATCCTCTTCACAGAGCTGGATGACCAATCATTGCTACCTAAGAAATGCAATACAATGTCTGTCCCATAGCATGTGAATGCACTAGCAAAGTGACACTTATCAGTGACTTCAAATGATCAAATCTGTTCCAAGGATCTAAGTTTTCGGCATCTTCTTACCCAAATTGTTTTTGACCTGAAGCATCACAGAACGTACTGTCAATTGGCAGCTGGTGAAGGAACAAAAAATGCTATTTAGATTCTGGAGTCTTGAAAGAGAGCCAATTAAAAACAACTCAGCCAAGTATGTGTAAAGACCACCTGTACTTTGGCTACTAAGTAAAAACATGGCTGGAATGAAAACCTGTAGCCACAGTGGAGTCTAGGAACTGAGCCTAAGATCCCAGCAATACAGTGTCACAAGTGTGGACCTGGGATGGTCCATCACACAGCACGTTTATCAGGCACTTATATAAAGCCCTGGTGGAGCAGCGGAGACTGCATGACGCATTCCTGAAACAGAGCTCTGCGCACGTGGGTTCAAAGCCAGGCATGGTTGGTTCCACGGCGGGGTCCGCAAGTTCTCGTCTTTTCTTCCCCTTAGTTATTTTCATTTGTGGTGAGGCGGATAACTATCCTACTAACAAGTGTCATCCCACTTTTTTAACATGGCACCGAAGCAAAAAAAGAATATTGCAAGATAGGGAAGCGGTTTAGTATTTATCATGCAAACGTATGAATTGTCGCTAGACTGAGAAAAGCAATTGTCGTTAAGGCAATGTGATTTCTGCTCGCATAGAACAGGAAGCGTTTCGTTCGAAAGTGTCGGGAGGGAAGTGGCGTACCGGAGCAAAGCCTGCGACATAAACTTAACGTGGCATTATTTTCATGTGCACTACGTAAGACATTGTCGGGACGTACGAGATTACATAAAATGAGTTCCTTTGCAATCGGAATACCAGGTATACAAATGCAACACCTACTAACGCTTAACTTGTTCTTATGCATACATACTAATTATCTAATGTATAAATACTATAGGGCATATCCTACTCAGAGCAACACTCGCAAACTGACAGGAAAAGTTCACAGACTTACCATTTGACAAATGGTGGGTTTGAATTTTCAAAGGTTTGTTCCCATTTTTTGAACCAAGTGATACGTTGCGCAGCTTCTCCCCAGAATGTTTCGGGGTCACGGATGGACAACTGGAAAGCCTGGTCATACCCTCCACTGCTGCTGTTCCCATTCGAATGACGTGATCGAGTACAAAGGGTCTCTAAAGCCGAGTCACGACTCAAAAACAGCCCGGCTGCATTTGTGGGCAACTTTAATGGACCCCCGACGGAGTGCCCTAAAGATCCAGACCTGGCGCACGAGGTAAACAACGAGGTGAAAGTTTGCAGGGTTCCGATATTTCCTCGGGTTTTAGCATATAAGTAAAGTTCATTAAACTGTAAATTCCGAAATATATTGCTGTTTATAAATTGCATGTTGCAAGAAGTTACACTGGTGCGTACTTTTTTTCGTTTTTCTTTTTTTTCTTTAATCTTGTAGTATCGCATACAGCAGAAAGTAAAACCTGGACTGGAAATAAGATCACTTCCACTGAGGATGTGTTTTTGAAACTCAATCCCGGACTATAATCTATTCCAGGATTTTCACGTACTTTTTTAGGCGTTCCTCGTGTTGTACCCAAAGCTGAAATAGGCTAGAAATTAAAAAACGTACAAATACAAACTGTAATTGTGACATAAATTAAATTGTCGTCACGGAGTTTTTGCACAACATCTGATGTCTTAAACGTCTGGTTTCACTCTTTTACAGTTGTGGAAGGCAGACGAGCGCCGTTAAATTACTCGACACGACCTTACTGCACACTGAACATCAGGACGGCAGTCACAAAGCTGAAGGATGTGCAGGTTCAAAACATACATAACTTAAAAAGCTGTAAAGTACACTTTCGGGTCACGGGAAACACTAAACTACCCCAGCAACACCGAACACAAAGCACAATGCAGCCCTAGACTTCCGTTTAGTCACTGATTAACCTAACCCGTGCATGTTTTTTTAGAAGTAACGCCTTACCGACATTGAGAGAACATGTAAACTTCACACGGATAGCAATCGGGGGAGAACTTTAACCAAGCACACTGAATCCATGCTAACCGTAACCACCATACGAATATGGTGTCCCCGTGTCTGCGTGGGTTTCCTGCGGGCGCTCGGTTTCCTCCCACAATCCAAAGACATGCAGGTTAGGTGGATTGGCGATTCTAAATTGGCCCTAGTGTGTGCTTGGTGTGTGGATGTGTTTGTGTGTGTCCTGCGGTGGGTTGGCACCCTGCCCAGGATTGGTTCCTGCCTTGTGCCCTGTGCTGGCTGGGACTGGCTCCAGCAGACCCCCGTGACCCTGTATTCGGATTCAGCGGGTTAGAAAATGGATGGATGGATGAACGTGTAATTGGCGAAACTGTCAAATTGTTATCAGATTTGCTCAACTGTTTTAAAAGATGGCACAAAGAGGCATGTTGCAATTTTGTGTATTAAATATTTTAACAATAAGCTTTACGCAATTATAACAGTGATTCCTTAATTTGACATTTATTAGTGGAGTATGTCTAATACATGTTTTTGAACAGTATTTTAGGGTCTTGTTCAAAAAGCAGATGCCAAAAGCCCTTACTACAAACCCTGAATTTAAGGTTTGTGGGGGCAAGGCCAGGTACACCAACGTCCCTAATCTTAAAATTTGGATTAGGGGCCTTATCTTAAAATACTGTAGTGTAAGTGTCTAATCTTAAAGTTGAACCCTGGTGTATACTGATGGTGTCTGCTTTTTGAACAATGCATGTATTTTACGGTATCATTTACTGTAGTTAAAACCCGGCTAAGCCAAAGAGGTTTTAACTTTTACGTACACCAGATTTCAAGTGTAGTCATTTAAAAATGTCTTTCTTGTTCAGTTGTTGGTTGTGGAAGGTTTATAGCTAATTGTAGCTTCGGTCTTGGGGCACACTGTGGCTGCAGGTTTTTGTTTTAACCAGCTTCTGTTTTTAATTGGTCTCCTGGGCTAATTAAGTGATTTGTTATTTCCCAAGTTCTGTGTTTTGGGAATAATATAGAAATTAGAAAACTAAGTTTGGTTATATATATATATATATATATATATATATATATATATATATATATATATATATATATATATATATATATATATATATATATACTAAAATGTACCAAGCAGTTATATGGGAATAATGAATTTTTTCTTTTTAACAATATTTTCATCTTGATTTTCATTCTACTTTTCTTGGTGTTCTAATTGTTTAATTAACCCATTATTTACTAATTAGTGGGTCTTATGCTAAAGTAGTTTCAGCCTTTGATTATTCAGTGTTGCTTGCCAGTGTGTCTGCTCTGCTTATTTTTAATTGTCATTAATAAGATACAACAAAGGGGAAAACTGCACAGAGAAGGTGCAAACTATAATGAAATCAACAAAAGAGAGCTAAGCATTTAAATCTGTAGCAAAGCAGAAATATTTCTAAATGTCTTATAAATGTAAAAACCATGCTTGACCAGAAGAGGGGCTGGGTCTAGGGGGGCCTCTAGAGGGTGCTGTGGGGAGTTTCACTCCCAGCTATTGGGAACTTCCATATGACCTAGAAGTGCTTCATATAGACAAAAGCCCTGGCACCTGAAGTACTCCTGGGTCCTCAATAAAATGGAGTGCACTGCCTTACAGAGGGGAGTTGGAGCTGGAAGGAAGGAAGGCAACATTCAACTGGAGGAGAGCAGTGCAGTAGAGGAGAGAAAGAGACAAAAGATCTCATTTTGGTGCCTTTGTATACAAGGCATTTGTGTAGTAAAACATCCTTTATTTGAACCTGTAACTATCTTGCGTGTCTGTTTTTCAGGTTTGGGGCTCACTGTCGCCCCCTAGCCTTCACTATATATATGCAAAAGACCAAGATTAAGTTGGAGTTGTCTGTTTATTTACAGCTATTTATGCAAACCAATTACTTGAATTGTAACTGTAATTTATTTTTTACTTTTTTTGTAACCATGTTTAACTATTAATATTGTAATGTGCTTTAAGTTACTTTCATGTATGAAAATTATTTTATAAGACATACATTAATTTGCATCATTAAAATTGCTCAATACACATTACACATTTTGGACCTGCTGGGGTACAAATGAACTGAGACACCTTAATTCAGTTTTGTGCCAAGATAGACACTTTTGCTAAACTAGATTTGGACTTTTTCCAGGCCAACGTGGGTATCTGGTTCATATGTACTGAAAAAGTTGGCATAATTGGGTCAGGCAAAGCTCAATTGCAGTTTAACAGTGGAAATTGTCTGATCACTAACCTGTTAAAATTAAAGTAGCATGATTCAATTTAAATGTTTACGTGACCTATTAAACATCATAATTAGTCCTGTTAATTAGATATTTGAGTATGTCAGCTTTGCCAGTAAATTTGACCCATGTTCCCCTGCTGGAACCAGCAAAACTGAAGTGTAGTTTAACAAAGGAAACTGTCTTGTCAAAATTAAGGTGGCCCCATTTGATATAACTCATTTGTACCTGTGCAGGTACAAAATGTGAAATATTTACTTTTTCCAATTTTTAAGATGCAAATTAATGTATACATTGTAGAGTATTCTGTCTTTATGTACAATAGGCAACTAGTTTGCATAAGTATTGTAAATAAGTAGTTAGGAGCAAATAAGCAGCTAACTTCAGCTTTGTCGGATCATGATGCATAGCAGGCCATTGTGGCACTTTGCTGAAAATACTGAAAAATGTTGAATCATTAAACTGTAAGATAATTCAGCTTTTCTTGCTTGCATTGTTTTACTTTTACAGTTGCAGAGATCATTTGGTACAACTTGAAGCAGCAGAAGTGAATTGGTGTGCAGTATTTCACGCAAACAGCTGATTTGACAGCGCATTCACTGCCATGCACGGCCCTCTGCTGATAATTTAGTAACTTATATTGGGGATTTGTCTTGCAGCCAGGAGCAAGAGTAAAAAAGTAACATTGAAACTCTATTGTTTGAAATAGCCTCTCTTTGAAACAATAATTGAATTAGTGATTGAGATCACACAGATTTCTTTGTGTTAAAAACAGATGATTTAGAAAATTCACTAATAGCAGCTTTTGAAATACCAATGATTTTAAATGCATGATCTATTTAAGATATCTTAACAGAAATGGTATTTTCTTGGCAAATGTCTTTGAAAAATAAGTGTGTTGAATTTCAACTAAATCAATATACTGGGAGGTGAGTTGTTTCATGGAGACAGACAGACAGACAGACATGATAATGAAGACAATAGGTGTTTTTCATATCTGTTGTAAACACATATACTAAAAATAAATAAAGCTATAGTAATACTGTCGCATAAGCAGAGTACAGTGAAATTCTTAGGTCAGAATCACAACCTTTCCAGCAATATTCATTCGTAACCTTCATGTACATAACCTTAGCAAGACATGGACTTCTAGTCATCCATCCGTTCTACCATTATCCAACCTGCTATATCCTAACTACAGGGTCACGGGGGTCTGCTGGAGCCAATCCCAGCCAACACAGGATGCAAGGCAGGAAACAAACCCCGGGCAGGGCACCAGCCCACCGCAGGGCACACACACACACACACACCAAGCACACACTAGGGACAATTTAGAATCGCCATTGCATCTAACCTGCATCTTTAGACTGTGGAAGGAAACCAGAGTGCCCGGAGGAAACCCATGCAGACACAGGGAGAACATGCAAACTCTACGGCAAGGCGGACCCGGGAAGCGAACCCAGGTCTCCTAGGTAAAAGGCAGCAGCGCTACCCACCGTGCCGCCGACTTCTAGTCATGTAGTGTGTGTCGGAGATGGCTGGGGTGTCATCCCAGCCGGGTTGCCTAGGAAGACTGGAGGAGGGCTTACGCCTTCCCCAGACCATGTGGGGGCGACCACCCTGGTTCCTTTGGGGGCCACGGGTACAGATCTTAGAAGCTCAACCCTTTCGGGGCCCATGGTGACTGCCAGGGGGTGCACCCATGCCTTTGGAGCCCAGGACCTCGGCACTTCCGCCACACCCAGAAGGGCCGGGGGGAAGAAGAATAGGGACACCCGGAGTGCTTCCGGGTATGCAGCCGGCACTTCCGCCACAGTGGAGCGTGTCGGTGGGAGGTTGCCAGAACACACCTGGAGCACATCCGGGTGCTTATAAAAGGGGCCGCCACCTTTCATTGAATGGCGAGAGTCGGGAGTGGAGTTGGACAGAGCTTGGTGGAGAAGGCAAGGAGGCGGCCTGAAGGAACTGAGGCATTGTTGTTGGCCAGGACTTTGGGGACTTTTGGGGTTTGTGAGCACTTGAACTTGTAAATAATATGTATAATAAATGTGTGTGTGATGAAACCAACATGTCTGCCTGCCTGTGGCCGGGCCAGCTTCCACATGTGAAATCCCTTTTAACTCATTCATAGTGCACTCCCACGAGCCAAAACAAAAACTAAACAAATTTGATTTTAATGAAATCATAGAGGAAATTTGTTATCTGTGTGAAATTTGATAAATTTTACGTGCTCAGCCTAATCTACAATTCATACAATGTCGCCACAAGGAAAAGACCACACAAAGAGACGAGTATTGTGTGTCTAATGTCTCGGGTTTGCAACACCATGACAAAATGAAACCAAATTATAAAGGTAAATAATTAAAATGCATGCAAACAAAATTACATACATTAATTAAAAAGGACGAGCTCAAGAACAAATAATAAAAACTTGGAAAACAAATAGGCCTTGAGCTGAGCCTTATAGGCACTAACAGAAGAAGAAGTTCAAATAAACAGAGGTGCTATGTTCCAAAGACAAGAAGCAGTCTTCTTTTGATTTCAGATGAGAATGGGGAATAGTAAAAAGTAATTGCCTCAAATACCTTAACCATCTTGTGGATGAATTTCACATACATTGAATGCATTCATACAGCCACTGGCGCTGTCGGGCAGCATGTATTTGGTTGTCAAAATTTAACAAGTTTATTATACTTTGTATATTTGAAGTTCTGCTGGAAAGGCAAAAGGGAGTTGCATAATACATCATCCTCTATGAACCCTAGTTGTATGATCTGACATCCTCAAGACAATACGTTTCAGCAACTACAGCTGCTAAGTGCAACATTCTCTCAAACTTGAAAGTTGTGTAGCATGACGGCAGCCTAATTTGCATCTCTGACCAACAGGAAACACATTGCCACTCTCTGACTCCATGATAAACAATAATGTATGAACATACTTAATTTTATTTAGTACAAGACATAAATCAGAATACACCTGTTCCCATATTACTTGTGCAAAACAATGTGAAAAACACCCTGAGAAAAACTCAGTATAGTGCAGTTAGGACTTGTACTTTCAGCTTGACAAATCAGTGGACAAATATTATTCCACATTATTGTGCAGCAGGTAATTTTTCACAGCTCACTGATATTTCAAGTTATCAAATACATCTACACTCTTTAAAAATAATGGTTCTTTAATGACACTATACAGTTCTTTACTGGGTTATCTGGTTCCTCATAGAGCCATTGATTGACAAAGCACCATTAAATTTAGGAAAGGGTTCATTACACAGGAAGTTTGTTCTTTGTGCTTTGAAAAACTTCCTAATATGTAGAAAAAAGCTAAAATCCTTAATGTATGGTAGACTACCTAACAAGACACTAGAAAACCTGGACTAAAGCTGTATTATTGCATACAGCAAAGTCCTTTTAAAATTGTGACTTACTGGTATTTCACAAATCTGTTACCAATTATTTACTGTATGGAACCTGTTACAGATCTAAATAAATAAACATTCTGTCATTTGGATTTGTATTTTGGCATCCAGAAATGGTTCCCCTATGACATCACTCTGAAGAACCACTGTGGCAACTTTTTTATTTAAGAGTGTAGAACCAAAAAGCCATAAAGCATGTTCTCAGTCTGTTTCACACTACATGGCGAATTGTTCACCCATTTTCAGATTATTTATCCTCGCTTTATTCAATGTACCCACTACAGGGTTGTTTGAAGTTGGGGGCTTGGGGAGGGAGCAGTGCCTATCCAACCAGTAATGGGTATTCAGTGAAAACCAGCTTGGGATAAGGCACACTTGCACTCATTCACAAGGGGCCTATTTAGATTCAGACTTTGGCATAACATACACATCTTTAAAATGTATGAGGAAAACCAGAGTACCATTCAGCTATAGGGGAGGCTGAGGCCATAGTAGCTGTGAGAAAGCAATGCCACAGGGCTGCATTTATCCATTTAAAGAAGTCACCTATCTAATTGCAGCATTAGGGGTGCCATCACTATCTAGTGAGGGCAGAATCTAGATCTGGATGGGAGGAAAGTACTTTGTACACTACAGAATGCATACACACACCCACACTCATTCTGTGCCAATTTAGAAACACTAGTTGCCAGACATATGTTTGGGATGTAGAATTAGATCACAATACCCATAGAAACTATTTTAAGTATTATGCTTTTCCCTTTACATGCGATACATGTAGTTAACACACACTAGAATGATTTGTACTATATACTTGGTCTGTTTATATGAAGGCAGCTACCCTTGTATTTGTATTTATTAGATACCTTTGGCAAAAAGAGTCTGGTGATTAAATACATTTTAAAACAACAAAGGTTATGAGCAGACTAGGCTTGTTTAAAATATGTATATCTCCATAAACCTGCTTGGGATAAAGCAGGTTTAGAGGACTGAAGAATGGATGGTTGTTTTACTGAGTGGTTTAGGATTCCATGGTCGGTATATAGTGCTATATAGTACGTTGTAAAATAAAGATGGCTTATTTAAAAAAAAATTGTTGCATTTCACTTATACTTCAGACACTTACAGAATGGAGTCAGGTGCAAGCCAATGATTATGAGTGCCTTAGACTGAGTGATTTATACTTACAGTGCTGACACTGAGACATGCACTTATTGAGGTCAGTTCAAGCAGTATGAACGTGAGCAAGCCAATTTTGACATGCAGCACTAGCATTTAGCTATCGCTAACTAATATCTCATTGAAGATCTGTAAGGAACAACAGATTGACATTTGCATTTAGCTAGAACACATGGTTCCTCTACTAATAGCTCCTACCAGATAGGAGTAGTTTGACCTCATTTCCGCAGAATTTTAAACTTGATTAAAAAAAAACTGCCTAGAAATAGGTAGGATCTGTACACTAATGACGTAAGTCTTTGAAAACAAAACACATGACTGAAAGGTTCTATATGAGTGACAGAAAATTAAATGAGTGGTATAGAAGATTGCTTTATTGAAAAAATGGACAGATGCTATAAAATTAACATGGCTTTATAAATTAACAAAACATAAATGTTGAATTGTGTAAGTTTGCTGTCGAAGTTAGATATTGTTAGTGACATGCTGCCATAGGGAAGTAAATGATTAGAGCGTGACAGCAGCATGACAAAGAACATATTCATGTAATCCTGTAGCAATCCACTTGCTGAAATACATTATTTAATTTACAGCTTGGTTGTTTTGCTTTAAGTAATAATAGTAAGTACCTAAAATCATCAAATTTGCACCCTAATTCATTGATTTTTATTTGTACTTGTGCCCAACACTGCTGAGGAAGTCTCTGGGCCTCATAACCTTAAATTGGATAAAGGAGGTTGGATAATGGATGGATTGATGAGTACATAGTTGAATTGTTTATTCAGATTTATTAGCCATTATTTTGGCAGTGAGAGTTGCTGGTAGGACAGTGAAGGAGAGTCATGTCAAAAAGAGTGGATGAGCTTTTGCTTTTGATTTTAAACCATTCCCCAAATCAAAATCATGTTTTATTTGTCACATACAATTATACACACAGTACAATATGTATTGAAATGCTTAGTTGCTAAACTTAAAGACTGTGCATTAGAAGAAGAATATAAAACACAATAAACAATAAATTCAATATGTACAATAACAGCATAATATTAAATAACGTAATGTAAGATGATTAGTAATCATGTAGCTCTAGGCAATGGATACATTTAGAGTGCAGATGAAAAGAAGCTCCTCCTCAATCTCTCTGAAATGGTCTTCAGGGAGTGATGGCATTTCCCTGACCACAGCATAGAGAAGCAGCCACTGTTGGGATGGCTGGTATAACTAATAGTTTTCTTTGCCCCGGTTTGATTGTTTAATGTAGATGTTCTGAAAGTCAGAGAGGGTACATCCAGTCATGTGCTCATCTGACTTCACTACTCTTTGCAGAGATTTGTGGTCCTGCAGCATGCTGTTTCCTAACCAGCTGGTAATAATACCTGTCAGGATACTTTCGGTGGTGAATATGAAGAAATCCTTCAGTATCTGGATGACCAACATAAAAATCGCTGGTAGAGATGCTGTCATGCCCTCTTCTAGGTCTCAGTATGCTTGGATCAGGTTAGGTCCTCTGTGATGTGGACAATGAGGTTTCTCAAACTATCCACTCTCTCCACCGAAGTGCTGTTAGAACTTAGAGGGAGGTGGTGCCTCTGCTGTTTAAAGTGCTTCTCTTCAATCTCACATTCTATTATTGTCTACAGGCTGACGTGTGCTTTGCAAATGCTAGAGGCTGTTGAGAGTTTTTGGTCTGTTCTGTGGTGTGAGATTTAAATAAAAAAATAAATTTTGCTCTTAAAAACTTGGGTTTTGGTTGCCATTAAGGAACCGTGTGGGAATTTTTAAAGGTTTTTTTCCCTTTAGAAGGGTTTTTTTTTTTGCTTTTTTTTCGCCCGCACAAGATGAAAAGTAGTTGGGTGTTTGGAGGTGCGCTTGGAAAAGTTACTTGTACCTGTACTTGTTCTTGTTATCTGTATTTGAATTAGCATCGAGGAGGGAGGGTAGAAGGCAGCAGTACCTGATATCGGCATTTGTAAGTAAATAACCACGTCGTCGTAACAGCGATATATATACAGCGTCGTAACAGCGAAAAAAGGCTGCTGCTGACTTCAAAGCAGTAAAGGGGAAGGCTCAGCAGTGCGCAGGTAAGCGGCCAGCGTTAAGACACCGATCAGGCACAAGGGGCTGTAGGAGCAAATAAGGTAGTAAAGTTTTATTTATTTGTTAATTTTAGATTAAACAGTTCTTAGCGGTGCAAAGGTAAAACAGTTAAGTGGGCGACAGCGTAATTGTTCGTTAATTACGGGGTAATACAAACCGTGCGAGTGGAGAGCTTATAAGTAAGAGGAGCACAAAGTTACGAGAAGAGACAGAGAAAAGTAAAGTTAACCTCATAGAAAGACAAATAGCAGGCAGCTGAGAGGGAGAACAGTACAGGAGCTTAAGGGCAAAAGGAGTAAAATATCTGTAGCAGATCTTAGTGTTACCATTTAAGTTAAGGAGCAGCCTAAACAAGAAGAAATGTAATTTTAAGAAAGAAAGAAAAAAAGTGAAGGCAGTTTACTAATCCCAAATCAAATTTTTATAAGGATGCCAGTACAATGCAAGTCCTGTTGGATGTTGGACTTTTTAGATGATGGTTTGGAAGAGCCAGTTGTCTATGAGCTGTCTATGAGGGCTACATCTGCAAGAGATGCCAGCTGATCCAGCACCTCCAGCTCAGGTTCGCTGAACTGGAGGAGGAGTTGGCTGACCTGCGTTGTAATAGAGAATTGGTGGACTTGGTCCAGGTGTCCCTTAGATAGATAGTGTGCACCTCCAAGGTGGCTCGGGAGGAGATTCCAGACCAGACAGGTAGAAATAGGTGGGTCACAGTCACAAGGCGTAAGGTAAAGGGTGCACACAGAATTAGAAGTGTCTAACCGTTATCATGTCCTTGCGGAGCTGGTCGGCGTCTCTGATAATTCTGAGGTGGTAGGCAGGGATGAGAAGCCCCAACGGGCCACCTCAAAACCAGTTCCCAAAAAGAGAGAGGTAGTGATAGTTAGGGACTCAATCATTAAGGGGATTGAAGCGCAGGCGTGCTCCAGAGAAAGAGAGTCTCGCACGGGGTGTTGCCTCCCGGGAGCACAGGTGGGAGACCTCCTGGAAGGGTGGATAGGCTCTTGGCCAGAGCGGGGGTGGATCCAGTTGTCATTGTCCATGTTGGAACAAATGACATACATAAGGGTAGTCTGTCAGTTCTGCGATCCAAATTCAAAGAGTTAGGTGCCAAGCTGAGGAGCAGAACTGACAAGGTAGTCTTCTCCGAAGTTCTGCCTGTGCCACACACCAGTCCAGGTAAGACTGAGGAGATTAGAAGGTTTAATGTGTGGCTCAAATCTTGGTGCAGGGTAGAAGGGTATAGGTTTATGGGGCATTGGGACTCCTTTTGGAACAGATGGGACCTGTTCCGCCATGACGGGTTACATCTGAACTGGAGGGGCACCAATTTATTGGGGAGGCGTTGTGTAGGCTAGTCGAGGATTGTTTAAACTAGGGAATGGGGGGCAGGGAGTTTAGGACAGGCCAGGTTTAGATCTATACATGGAAGAACAAACAATGGTGTAGAAATAAAATGCATAGTAATGTAAATTCTAAGCAAACATTTAAGTGTAGAAGGAGTAACACATTAAAAATAGCTTGCCATAATGCTAGAAGTATCAAAAATAAGATAAGTGAGTTGGAGTTGTATGTAGCAGAGCATAATTATGATATTCTAGCAAAAACGGAAACCCGGCTAAATATTAAAGATGGGGATGAGTGTAACATAGAGGGATACACATTTTTAGGAAGGATAGACAGAACAGAAAAGGAGGTGGGGTTGCTGTTTATGCCAAACAGGATTTAAATGTAAGTCATCTTCAGTTGGATGATGAGCCCCATCTTAGTGAGGACATGTGGCTTCGCCTGGAAAATATTAGGGAAAGAGGTCTTATTTTAGGAGTGTGTTATAGACCACCCAATTCAGACAGTAATTTCAACACACATCTTTTAGTAATATCAAAAAGGCAAGTTTACAGGGAGATATTATAGTCATGGGGGAGTTTTTAGAAGTAATCAGTGGCTGTTTTTTTAACACAGCATGTTAAAGCACCAACACAGGGTGAAGCCTGTCTGGATTTAGTATTTTGTAGTAATCAGGATAGAATTGAGGGTGTAGAGGTGATTGAACCACTAGGGTCAAGTAACCATAATGTAATACAATTCTCAGTATTTTGTAAGAGTGCAGATGCAAAGACTAAAATTGTTAAGATGAACTTTGGCAGGGCTAATTTTGAACAGATGTGACAATGGCTAAGTAGGATACACTGGGATAAGCTTTTAAGTGTGGAGACAGTCGAGGAGCAGTGGAACAGGTTTAAAATGTTTTACATGTAATGCAGGACAGATACGTACCTAAATTTGGAATTAATAGAAAACTAAAAAAAGCTCCATGGTGGATTAATAAAGATTTAAAAAAGAAGTTGCAAAGGAAAAAATTGCTTTATAAGGCATATAAAACTAATGACTGCAAAGTGAATTGTAGAGCGTATGAGAACAGTGTATGAGAACATGAGGGCAACCATTAAGAAGGATATCAGGGAGGCTAAAAGACAGTTGGAGAGAAATATAGCAGATAAGGTGAAAGAAGACCCTAAGAGATTCTTTCAGTATTTTAGTAGTAAAAGAACAGTCAAGGAGGAGGTCAAGTGCATCAGGAATAGTAAAAGGTAATTAAAAGATACAGACAGTGAAATAGCAGATGCCCTAAACTTAGAGGGAGACATGCTGCTCAGATTAAATAAGATGACATCAAACAAATCACCAGGACCAGATAATATTTATCCTCGTGTTCTTAACGAGGCTAGTGAGTACATATATAAACCCTTGACACATATTTTTAGGAAGTCACTGCGCACTGGAGAGATTCCAAAGGACTGGAAAATGGCAAATTATCATCCCATTATATAAAAAGTGTGACCGGGCAGATCCAAGCAACTATAGGCCAGTAAGCTTAACATGCATCACAGGAAAATGAATGGAAGGACTTATTAAGGATAAGATTGAGCAACACATGGCAAGGAGAGGGGTTATTCTGAACAGTCAGCATGGGTTCAGAAGACGGAGGTCATGTTTTACTAACATGCTGGAATTCTATGAGGATACGATCAAAGTGGAGCTTATGATATTATTTATCTTTCAGAAAGCAATTGATAAGGTGCCACATGAGAGGTTGGGCATCAAATTAAAAGAAGTGGGAGTTCAGGGTGATGTTTTTAGATGGGTGCAGAATTGGCTCAGACACAGGAAGCAGAGGGTGATGGTGCGAGGAACCTCATCAAAACTGGCCGATGTTAAGAGTGGTGTTCTACAGGGGTCAGTGCTAGGGCCGCTGCTATTTTTAATAAATATAAATGATTTAGATAGGAATAGAAGTAACAAGTTGGTTAAGTTTGCAGATGATGACAAGATAGGTGGATTAGCAGATAATTTGGAATCCGTTATATCATTACAGAAGGACTTGGATAGCATACAGGCTTGAGCAGATTTGTGGCAGATGAAATTTAATGTCAGTAAATGTAAAGTATTACACATAGGAAGTAAAAATGTTAGGTTTGAATACACAATGGGCGGTCGGGCAATCGAGAGTACAACTTATGAGAAGGATTTAGGAGTCATAGTGGACACTAATTTATCGACTTCCCGACAGTGTTCAGAAGCCATTAAGAAGGCTAGCAGAATGTTAGGTTATATAGCACGGTGTGTGGAGTACAAGTTCAAGAGGTTATGCTCAACCTCTATAATACACTGGTGAGGCCTCATCTTGAGTACTGTGTGCAGTTTTGGTCTCCAGGCTACAAAAAGGACATAGCAGCACTAGAAAAGGTCCAGAGAAGAGCGACTAGGCTGATTCCAGGGCTACAGGGGTTGAATTATGAGGAAAGATTAAAAGAGCGGAGCCTTTACGGTTTAAGCAAAAGAAGATTAAGAGGTGACATGATTGAAGTGTTTAAAATTATGAAGGGAATTAGTACAGTGGATAGAGACTGTTATTTTAAAATGAGTTCATCAAGAAAACGGGGACACAGTTAGAAACTTGTTAAGGGTAAATTTCGCACAAACATTAGGAAGTTTTTCATTACACAAAGAACGATAGACACTTGGAATAAGCTACCAAGAAGTGTGGTAGACAGTAAGACGTTAGGGAACTTTCAAAACTCGACTTTATGTTTTTTTGGAAAAAATAAGTGGATAGGACTGGTGAGCTTTGTTGGGCTGAATGGCCTGTTCTTGTCTAGAGTGTTCTAATGTTGTAATGTACATGCCAGTCAGAAATTTAAATTTGCAGACTGTCACACACGTGTGCTTAGGGAGAAGCCAAGGGGTCCAAGTGAGTGTGAAATAATAAAAGATAAAGGATTAGAATGCTTTTCTCCCTCTTTTAACAGAACAACAGAAGATTAACCATTCTTTTCTGCCCCAGTTCCACTTGGTACCATCTTTTCCTGCTCATCAGAAAAATACCAATTCCGACCCACCTCTGATGATACTAGTTCCAGTCCACCTCTGATGACATCACTTCCGACCAGCCATGATGACGTCACATCTTGTCTGACCTCAACTTCCTTCCTGCTGCAATTATTTAAATAGCACCAACTATCTGTATTGAATTTGTCAAATGTTTTTTTACATTTTTGACCCCAATTCAGTCCTTTTTGACTACTCTGAACACTGGACATTATACAGGGAAGGTTTCCCAAATCTTTTTCTGGGTTTTTGCCTATTTATTTCCTCACAAAACATTTAAAAAAACAGTTTATTAATAAGAATGCTGAAAATGAACACCACTATTTGCATATGACTTTCTTTATCTTGAGGTTTTAAACAGATGTTTATTTATATGGGTATAAAAAACTAAATCTGCTTTGTTTTCTCTCTGTGAAATAGTTGATGCAGGCATTGTAATCTACAAAGCAAGTTTTTGAACAAAGAGCAGAATTCATTTACATATAATCTAGCACACAGTGTAGCTTATTTATTAGTTATTTAAAGCTGATGCTAATGGAATTTATTATCTCTATGTACACTGACAACAATTTACATGCAATAGAGACTGTAAAGTGTGTGATTAAATTACCATAAGCAATTAATTGAGCCATTAGGATAAAAGCACAAGGGTCATTTTCTCTCCTGACGTAACCCTAAACCAGAATGTCAATGGACGGTGTAGCTGAGATGCATGGGTGCTTCTTGTTGCTTATTTAGTTTATTTATGCATGCATGTTCTTTATTGAGTGGTGCTTTCTTGCAGTATTATTTTAGATTATTAACATGCTTCATTCACAATTTCACAGACATGAATTGGTGGTTTTTGATATCTTACTATTATACACGTATAATATAAAAAGCTGGAGTAGGGAATAGGTATATTAGTGGTCTATTCAATATCTACATTTTTAGTGAAAGCACAGCTTTGAACTTCTGGTGCTAGAGAAGATCATTTTGGAGAGTATTGACTGAAGATACATGCATGATATATTTGTTCTGAAGCTCCTGTTTTTTTTTTCATCAAGCAATTTGAGTGAAGTCTGGACACAACTGGGATTTCCTACATAGAAAAATAGGTTATTTGTTTAGTGTTCATTTAGAAGAAATTAAATTCTGAGGCCATCTGTGTTATCACTGACTTTTATTCATTCCCCTGGAGAAATGTACTGTAAATAGTTTGTTCACAATAGAATCAGCCTTCAGAATTGTTTAACAAGGGAAAGCAATGTAGTCCACCTGATACAAAAATGAATCAATCAACCAGCCAATTAATCAATCAGTTTTTATTTTAGACAGCACTATTACCAGAATGCAGAATGGCATGATTATTGTTATAGTATAAAATAAATAATCTGACAAGTACAATAAAATTAACATATCAAATATAATTAAAAGATAAAATGCAGCACTGACAGACATCAGGAGCTTAGAATTATCAAAATAGCTATGTAAATTCTACATTACCATAGCATAAATCTTAAAAAAGTGTACATCACAATTGTGGTTGATCAAGTAAGTAAACAGGACAAATTAAGAGGTTTTGTATAGAGTTTTCAAAAGTAGCAAACCAGTGCAGTATACAAGGGTGAAAATGACAGTTCTATCTCAGTGAACCATGGAGACCATTGAAATGCATGAATGAAGGATCTGTGAATTTAAATCCATTAAAATCACTTGTACCTTATTATGAATGGAGTTTCCTCCAAAGTAAAAATCAGTCAGGCCTCTAAAACAAGTGAAGGACCAGGCCAGAATCTTACCTTGTCTGCCCAGCAGAGGTTCATCAGACTTCAGTCAGGTCTGAAGGAACTTACTGGCTTTAGCTGCAGCAGGCCCAAAAATGGGGAGCCGGCAAAACAGCTATAAATATTACAAAAATAAAATGGAAGCCCCACAAGGAGAAGGTTCACAGTCATCCTCTAGATTGTGCACAAAAATGGCAACAAAGAATTTTTATAAACTAAAGCTAAATTACAAAACAGTAAATAAAATGCAAAAGCTCAGCAAAGCAGAAGATCAAAAACTCCAACAATATACAGCAATACTTACAAAACCCCAATTGATAATGAATTATTCCCACTCCTGAGTACTTCTTTCAGTTTCATTCAGGAGTGGTGATGTCAGGGTGGTCCTTCCTCCCACAAAAAGCAAGGACCATAAATAATTTTAATCCAACAGTATACAATTAAAACATCACCAACAGAAAATAACATAAAGATGTAAAAAACAATAACTCAACATAGAAACAATACAATTTTAAATATACATAATTTCAACTCAATATATAACAGACCATCATCATCTTTTCATTGAAGACACAGGTTGTCTGGCATCCCAACCAGGATAAAAGAGAGTTTCTGATAATAGAATGGAGGAACGAGTTTACCTCCTGGGGTTGCGTGTTCCCCCAACCCAATAGGTGGCAATAACTCTCTGGCAGGTCTTCTGTGTGCACAGCCACAGTGCTGCATGAGTTCTGTAGTTCCAATCAGTAGACCTGCTGGGTTGTGTGGGAGCCGCCAGGGGTAGCTGGGATGAGAATTGAACCATTTCTTTTCAAACTAAATACTACATCACTCTTGCTGCCCTAATGTTTCTTAGAATAGTCAGTTTTGTTTCCATTTATTAAGCATACGTATGTTTCCTAATTTGATATATTGGGAACAATCAATGCAAAAGTATATAGCCCATTTTTATCATATATTTAAAATATATGTTGTTGTACATGTGTGTCAGAAAGTTTCCTTCTGGGTTCCTCCCAGTTATGTAATTCTCCACGGGCCAAAAGTGGCCACTGCCGCTAACTGTGTTGTCTTCCTTTTTATCCAAAGGAAAGGCATTTTTGACGGCATTTAACCGCCCCTTCCGGGCCCTGGACTGTACAAGCACAGCCTCCCAGAAGGAGATGTTACTCATTGACTAGGGGAGCAAAGAGACGGCACTTCATGACTTCACTCTACATGACCTAAAGAAACCCTTGAGAGACATTATTTTCTATTGTTTATTTTTCCATCACACACTGTTTTTGGTTGAACATTTGAAGTAAACCGAGACAACTGGTTTGGCATCCCCAAATTTTTCTTGTCTATCAATCCATCATCCCCTTGGACGACCACAGTGTGTATGTATTGTCGTTATCTGGCCTCTGCTTTCCACAAAATAAGTCCCTTTCTAAAACACACTTTATTTCAGAGACGTGGGAAAAATTGTGGAGTTTTTCAACGTAATATAAAAGCAATAAAAAAAAAAGATTACTGAATTGTGAAGTGAACTCTGTTTCTGTCTCTAGAAATTCAATTAAATACAAGGTACGCTGCCTTCTACGCAGGTCTAAAAGACAAAAGCACTCTATAGGTGGAGACTTCTTATATTACAGAAACCAGCACTATAATATATTTATATATATTGTCACGCATGCGCGTTTAGGAAGCAGCAAGCAGACCCTAAGGTGAGTAAAGTCTCGCGAGATGAAAGGGTTTTAATAGGTACTAACACCTCTCTTTCTTTTCCTCCAGAGACAAAGATGACAAATAACTGCACTTACCTTCGTTCTAGAATCCAAAATGGCCGCTCCAACTTTCCACTTCTGTCCCCGCATTGATGACGTCACTCCTGGGCCAGCCGTGATGGCATCATTTCCTATTATCTCATTTTCTGTAGCCAACTTTTTTTGTATAAATACCCCTCTGTACCTGAACCTGGTGTCGAATGTTTTGAACCTTATTTCAAATTTCATTTTGACCTGTCCACTGGACATTATACGGGGCTATTCCCCAAAACTATATATATAATATACAGTATATATATACTGTATTTGCATCCTCAGAGACCAAAACCAATGATTTTATGGTCATTGTACATGTCTGCAAATATGGTTTTGTATTGTTATTAGCTTTTTCACTGTTTGTGTATAATACCTGAACCAAGTCTTTGGAGGACAGTACTAAATAAATAAAGCATTTAAATGAAATATGAGAAATGTTGTCTCTTTAGTTCAAAGCCTGTCATGCACATGTATAGTTCTTCCCAGATAGCTCTATTTTCAGTGGAACTGAATATGTTGCAGTTAAAACATCCTTTTAAGAAATAGTGAATTACTTTTGAAAAGAATCGTTTGTTAATTTCCAAACACTTAGTATTTCAAAAACAATACTGAGTCAAAGTCTCCACTGTTCTAGTTTATTCAACATTGCTAGATAACTGTTTCTGCATGCTAATATCCCCATGCAGTAATAATTATAATAATAATTTGGAACATTTTTATGTACAATATTCATACCTTACTTCCAACTTTGTCCCTATCTCGTCCTTTAGGCATTTTTAAGTTACCTTTAACTTAAATTATTTCCCTCTTTATTGTAAATAAAATCCCCTTGGGATTAATGAAGTTTTTGTAATCTACTCTAAATAGCTCCATCCAGAGGCAACTTGCTCTTGATGGAACAATTCAGCTTGTTCAGTCTTTCACCATAGCTACAATTTGGAAACGAGTTTAGTAGCCTGTATATTGCATTTCTTTAGAGCTGCTACATTATATGTTTTTCTGTAATACAATGCTCAGAACTGCACACCATAGTCCATATGACGCCTCACAGTTGTGTTGTAAGTCTCAGGCTTAACTACCCTTGATTTGTACCCAGCACAGCATTCTACTGTATGTAACACAACATCTTACTTGCATCTTCATTCTTTCCATACAGTGATAAATATTTTGGAACCAGTCTAGTAATTTCTGTGGAATATTTAAAGTGCTGTTATGTCCTCTTTGTAATTTGGAGACTGCACAAACGTAGCCTGGCAAGTGTCATGCAGCTTAGGTATACCCTCTTTTCACTTGGACTCCAAATTTTAAACTATATAATGCCACACTATTATTTTTTTTTTTATTAACTTCCATGCTGCATAAGCTATGAAGCTCACTAGCACTGGTATGATGTGTCCTTTCTAGTATCAACACACTATATCTCCTCCATTGTGAATTCTATAATATATTTAAGTTTTTATAGATAACTGATAGATTTGCAAACAATATAAAAATGTTCATCTATCCATTCATTCATCGTTTCCTCCACTGAATCTTCCGTCCATCCATTATCCAACCTGCTATATCCTAACTACAGGGTCACAGGGGTCTGCTGGAGCCAATCCCAGCCAACAAAGGCTGCAAGGCAGGAAAACAAACCCCAGGCAGGGTGCACACACACACACACCAAGCACAATTTAGGATCGCCAATGCACCTAACCTGCATGTCTTTGGACTGTGGGAGGAAAGTGGAGCACCCGGAGGAAACCCATGTAGACACGGGGAGAACATGTAAACTCCACGCTGGAAGGGCCTGGAAAGCGATCCAGGGTCTCCTAACAGCGAGGCAGCAGCGCTACCCACTGTGCCATCGTGCCATCCCCACTGAATCTTTTTCTATTTAATGCATCACAGTACCAGTCCATTTTTGAAGTTTGTCTGAGCCCATCAGTAGATATTTATCTGACATGCAATTAAATGTTAATGTTAATTTGGTGCTACTTGACCTTCCTTTTACAACGTATTTTATGTTAATTAATATTGCCTAATTTTATTTGTAATATATTTTGTCTTTTTTCTCTTTCTTCATCCTGTAAAAACACTTTGAGCTACATTATTTATGTGAAAATGTGCTATATACATGAATGTTGTTGTTGTTGTTGTTGTTGCAAGCTTATTATTAACCAGTAAGTAAGTGGAACAAAATAAACTGTCAATAGAAGCTTCTACAAATATAAGATTGCTAAGTTAATGAATATCCATGAATATTTAGCATCAAGTATAACAAATGATAGGTAAATCCTATTCTCACACAGAGCTTAACTAGAAGATGAGTCATCAATTACTTTCAAAGAATAGGTGCATATCTGGGGAGTACTTTATTATATTTAAGTACTTATCAATTACTACTGCCAAATTTCTTATAAAATAAAAACTATGACAATAGGAAGAGTATCTTGACATTCCAGTGTGGGTAGTTTGGTGGGGGGACCAAAGGTGAGGACATTAAGGGGCAGATAACCAGGCAAGTGTTAGGGAAAGGCCATGTAAACCACCAGCATGTCATTTCCTTAATATTTGTCCTGCTTGATTTTTGTACGTTTTTCTAATTTACTAATAATTCTTTGCTCCTCTTTGCTACATCTATGAAAACTAATTGATGATGATTACAGACAGTCAAGTGATGGCGTTGTGGTTTACTATTTTTTAATACAACTAACAATCTAGAATACCTGATGTTGTATATTGTAGAATAAAGGTAAATGTAATACAGGAAGAGACAGGAGGGAGTAGAGAACACCCACCCTAGTAAGTACAAGAGGTAACTGGGGGCGAGGAGGTGCTTAAAAAGCGGATTGACAGTGTGGGTGTATTTCTGCTGTACTAACATTATTTAGGGAGTTAACTGTTTTTTTTGAGTGTTAATTAAAAAAGAAATAACCTTAAGTGCAACTGTGTGAACAATTTCTAAAATTCAGAGGATTATCCAACATCAACAGGTCATACCATTCTCTTTGCCACTGGTTAATGATTTCTTAATTTGTGAGTGTAGTTTAAGGCTGTTTGCTACTTATGCAAACTAATAAAACACATACGTTTGTGATTTGATTTATAACTTAGCAGGCACTTTTATATTTTAAGTGTATACTGATTAGTTTTGATGTTTAATCTTTATATATCAAAATTTCTGAAGAGACAACTGATGTCACAATTTTCACTTGGTTAGCCTTTCAAGCTGGCTTTTTAAATTTCAGTTTTAGTTGGTACTGTAGTGCAGTAATTAATGTTGCTGTTCTACGTCTCCAGAGCCTTAACTTTGAATTCTGGCGTTGTGAACTGTCCGTGTGGGTGCAAACTGCCCACCTTGCAATCAGCCCTACCAAGATAGGCACTAGTTTATGGTGACCATGAACTCAAAAAGTTTGCTAGAAAATGTATGTACTGTATAATGTTTTATTTCCAAACTTATCAATGTTAATCTTCAATGATACCCCCTATTTAATGATTAGTTATTTTAATTACCTTAAAGGTGTTGTCATTGTAAACTGACACCCTCAGCCACCTCTACGTACAATCACACGGATGGTACATTTTTCTTATTCTCTAAAGTTCCATACTGTATATTATTCTGAAACAGATACACATAGTTAAATCTTGTTTCCTGATGAAGCCTACACAGCCGAAACAGCAAGTCTCTAATCATCTTTTCTGTTTTGTATCATAGTGAAAATCATTTTTATTTATTTTTCCCTTTCGCAGAGGTATACTGACACAGATCTTGACAAACACCATCAGACATACTGGTGTTGTTTTTTTGAACATTTGCTTTTGATTTAGGTATTCTGTTTGACTTATATTGCCATCTTAATTATTGTGAAATTAAGGTTCAGTTTACTGCGGTGGGCTTGTGCCCTGCCCAGGGATTTATTCCTGCCTTGCGCCCTGTGTTGGCTGGGATTGGCTCCAGCTGACCCCCGTGACCCTGTATTAGGATATAGCGGGTTGTTCAGTTTATAAACTGCATTTTTTTTGTTTTGTAATGATTCATTTCACATTTTATTATTTCACAAACCCATCAATCATAAGAATTAACTTGTATTATATATTCCTCTAGTTCTGTCTTCATTCTAACCTTCTTTTTTCACATTTTCCTCTGTTTTTTATTGAATGTGCAACTCATGCTGTTCAAAAAGGCCTCTTGTCTTATTGATTCCTACTAACATACTAAAATGATTCTTGATTTGTTACTTTATTCCAAATACTGTTTTGTAAAAAAGTGTAATGTATCTTTTAAACATTTACATATTTTCTCTTAATTCCAGTGTTAAGAATCCTCATTATTTCCAGTCACATCATTTCTAATTTTTACCAGCTTAATTGCAATCTAACTATATTTTTTCTTCATGTGGGAAAAATATTTTAATTTGTGAGCTGAGTTTTGAAACACAGAAATGATACTGATCACTGAAATATCCAGTGCCACTGCCTTTATTGCATTCAGGTGAAATTTGTTAATTTGCAGTGTGTGAATAAGTCAAGTGCTCTGCAAGGGGTGAAGGTTCTATCACATTTAATATTATGGAACAATTTTTTGATCTATAAGTTAGATATCTGTTTGTCTTAATGCTCCATTACCTATGAACAACTTTATGTTTCCTGATTCTCCAGTCTGACCTGTTTCCTTCCTTCATGTGGGTAACTGAAATATTTTCAGTTTGAAATTTGAATAGTTAAATTGGAAATTTCAATGATTTACTTTTGTCTGTCTTAGTTAATATCTTCATCTCAAAATTTAACAGTGTGTAGAATATTTTCAACTATGATGTTTTTTTGTACTATAGTTTAAATGTTCCCTATTGAACAGAACCTTTCCTCAGCATTTCCATAGAATTGTTCTCAGAGAATTGCTACCCAGATAGGCACCCCTGATGTAGCCCGTGGAGAAGGTTTAATCTGGGTACAGGCACATCTTAGCAACTGCCATCTTTAGATCTCTTTTTTTTGTCCAAGTGCAAAACCAGCAAGTAATTCTTAAAACTGAAATAATGAATATATTAATAATAATGTCCATTCTTGCACTGTATATTTTTGATATAGACCTTTAGACATGTTGATGATCATACACATCATTTTTTTCTTAAGCACAATTTTCCCTTTATTTATGAACCTATTTTTTTATTATTTTGGTTTGCCACCATATTGTAAGGCTTGATTGACATTGTGCAGATCACACACTGTGCATGAGGCACGTGATCAGAGAATTGATATTGGGGATTCACAGACCTCAGTGATTCAAGAGCTCCGCTGGACAGCCAATTGGATTGAATGCTTTTGTCACCTAGTTTACTTGAGTTGAGTCAGATAACTCCTCCCACAACCCTAATCTTAACCATAGTCTGACCGGGCATATCATGTAGTATAATATAAAGCAACAACCTGCAATAATTTTCCATTAATGTGCAGATATGGCTTCAAGTCAACAAAAATCAGGATAGCAGACAAGACAAAAAAATCATGAAAAAGTAGCAATGTTTAGAAATCTAAATGTGTCCATCTTCCAGTAAGCTAGCTAATGTTACATCAATTACCACTCAGTTGTTTAGTTCTAGAACCAAACCCCTCAAAGTAGGCTGGACTCTCCTTTACTTTAGAGTTGCCTAGGGTGTAAGGCGTCTGCCAGGAATGGGCTTCTTATTGAGTCCCTACCTGGCCATGTTGGAGTTTCTCCCAGAGAACAAGATGGCTGCCTCTGTGTGGCTGAAGGTCTCAGAGGGGAGGACACTGACTGCCATATGTGCCTATGCACCAAATGTTAGTTTGGAGTACCAGACCTTCTTGGAATCACTGGAGGGGATTCCATAGTTCTGCTAGTACACTTCAATGCCCACGTGGATAATGATGGAGATACCTGGAGAGGCATGATTGGGAGGAATGGCCTCCCTGATTTAAACTTGAGCAGTGTTTTGCTATTGGACTTCTATGCAAGGCATGATTTGTCCATAACAAACACCATATTTGAACATAAGGGACCTAATAGGTGTGCTTGGTATCAGAGCACCTTAGGCCAAATGTCTATTATTGATTTCATAATTGTATCATCAGATGTATGGTCGTATGTTCTGGATGCTTGGGTGAAGATGGGGCAGAGTTGTCACCTAATCACCACCTGGAGGTGAGTTGGGTCATATGGTGGGGAAGGCGCCTGAACAGACCTGGAAAACCCAAACTAGTAGTGAGGGTGACTTGGAAATGTTTGGGAGAGAACACTGTCCATAGGACTTTCAACTCCATTCTCCAAAAGAGTTTTTCCCACATCCCTGGGGGTGCTAGGGATATAGAGTCCGAATGGGCATTGTTCATACCCTCCATTTCAGAAGCAGCTGCAAACAATTGAGTCCAGAAGGCCATAGGTGCCTCTCAAGGTGGTGACCCAAGGACCCAAAGGTACACACCAGAGGTGAGGGATGCCATCAGGCAGAAAAAGGAGGCTTTCCATGTATGGTTAGCATGGAAGAATCCCAAAGTAGCAGAGAGGTACCGCCAGGCCAAAAGGTCTGTGGCCTTGGTGGTCTGGGAAGCAAAAACCCGAGTGTGGGAGGAGTTCAGAGAGACCATGAAAAGAGACTATCGACTGGGCTCAAAGAGGTTCTGGCAAACCATCAGTCAGCTCAGAAAGGGAAGGCGGGGATTTACCCAAACTGCTCTCAGCAAGGGTAGAGAAAAGCTGACCCAGATGTAGAATGTTTCTCTGGCCGTTGAAGGAACATTTTGAGGAGCTCCTGAATCCAATGGACTCACCTTCAGTTGAGAAGGTAGAGCCAGAAGCTGATGGGGGATCAATGCCCATTTTATTGAGGGAGATCACTGAGGTGGTTAACTAGCTTTGCAGTGCAAGGCACTGTGGATGGATAAGAATTGCCAATAAATGCTGAGGGCTCTGGGCATTGTTGGACTGTCATGGCTGACAAGCCTATTCAATTTTGCATGATCATCAGGAGCTGTGCCTCTGGAGTAGAAAACCAGGGTGGTGGTCCCCATTTTTAAAAGGGGGACAGAAGAGTGTGTTTCAACTATCGAAGGGATCACACTCCTTGGCCTCCCTGGAAAAGCTTATGCCAGGGTACTTGAAAAGAGACCTAGTTCTGCCCAGTCATGGAACCTCAGAACCAGGAGGAGCAAAGTATATATCCAGGCCATGGAATGGTGGACCAGCTCTTTACCTTCATGAGGATTTTGGAGGGGGAGTGGAAGCATGTCCAGTCGGTCTACTTGTATTTTGTGGACTTAGAGAAGACGTATGACCGTGTTCCTTGAGGGATGCTGTGGGGGTTGTTGGGAATGTATTTGGTTCTGGGCCCCTAATAAGGAATATATGATCCCTGTATAATTATATTGAGAGCCATGTATGCTTTTGGAAAAACATCAGCATCTTTTCCAGAGGGTTTGAGACTCTGTTAAGGCTGTGCTTTGTCTCCTATCCTCTTTGTGGTTTTCATTAACCGGATAACAAGGCGCACTTAGGTAGAGGAGGGGGTCCAGTTTGGTAACCTTAGAATCGCATCACTGATTTTTGTAGATGACATGGTCCTTTTGGTTTCATTGGGCTGCAAACTCCAGCACATATTGGGACGGTTTGCGGCTGAGTGTGAAGCGGCAAGGATGAGGATCAGCACCTCTAAATCTGATGTCATAGTCCTCAATTGGAAAAAGGTGGACTTTCTTCTATGAGTGGTAGGTGAGTTACTGTCTCAGAGTAGATCCTCCACATCGAGAGGAGCCAATTGAAGTGGTGGAGATTTTAAGGGTATGACCAGCTAGGAGTAGAGTCCAGGGAAGACCCAGGGCTCACTGGGAGGATTATATCTCCCATATGGCTTGGGAATGCCTTGCGATACAACAGTATTAGTTGGCAAATGTGGCTGTGGAAAAGGAGGTTTGGGCCTCACTGCTAAGACTGTTTTCTTCTATGACCCAGCTTTGGATAAGTGGTGGAAAATGAATGAACATTTCCTCAACACACAGGCTCTTTTGCTTACTAGTTAGTTATTTACTGAATTATGGAAAAGTATCATGAAAGCAAGTGTTACCTACAAAAAAGAGCAATTTTCTCAGATTAACTTCAACTATTGGTTCATTTTATTGGCTGCTAACATTACTGATTTGGTTGATTGCCTTGGGGTGGGTGGCAGGATTAGCACATTTTTCAGTGTGGTGATGAGGTGTCACCTGCTGCACTCAGGTCCCAGTTCAGGTGGTTTGTTGTGTGGTGGGTGAGGCAACACGATATCAGTGCATGCTCCCAACCTTATTGCTGTCTGCTGTCATTGAATGAACAAAATGAAATTTAGATAAATTCAGATATGTAGGTAATACAGTCACATGTTCATTTTTTAAATATCTGTATATTCAGCTTCATTTTGATCCTGTATTTACTGCATTAAGAAAGTTTATTAAGCACATTCACTAATAGTAGTTTTATTTTTTATTATTAATAGTAGTAGTATTTTACATATTATTAGTAGTAGTAATAGTTGTTGTATTTTATATTATTATCTATATTATAATTAGTGGTAGCAGTATTAGAATTGTTATTGTTGTTGTTTTATTATGTCACAAATAGTTCTGTTGGCTATATCAGGTAAGAAAATGTAAAAGCACACTGATTCACTGGACGATTATTATTATTACTAATTAGGTCTTCATTTATAAAGAAAACAAATCAATCGGCATATCATTACCATTAAATACTATTTAATCCAAATCTATGGATTGCCTTCTGGATTGCAGCCACCCTAAGCTCATCAGAAGCAGATTCCACTTAGGGGCCTAATTTGGCTAGGCATGGCACTGAGTCTCTGTATTTTTGTTTTGTTATTTATGTATCCACATCTATTCAAATTTGTATATTTTGTTTCTAAAATGCTGGAAGCAGCTCTAATGTGTTGCAACCATGTGGCCCCAAGGGTCTCATACAAACTTCCTCCAGAATTAAATCATCTTCAAGTGTCAGAAATATGAGGGCATTTGTTTTCATTGCCTGCTCAATGTTCTAGCATAGGACTATTCTGCATTAATGGTGGATTTTACAGCCCTGCTACTGAAAATGATGACGTAATACAAGTTTCATGATTGCCCTTTGGCACACTTCCATGGACCTGCTGCCCTTGTAAATCTACCTCTACATTAATTGGATTGCCACTCCTTAGGGGGAACTCTTATATTTACACTAACTACCACAAGAGAACACATTCTCTTTGATGGCAATGAACTGTGTTCATATTTTTAATTGACAAGAGCAGAATATTTCAACTGATCAATACAAATATTGCACTGGAACCAAAGCCAAAAAAGTCAATGTAGACTATTATTAACCACAAGTGGAGATCCTTTGAAAATAATATTATTGACTCTGAAAATAAAAACTAGATACTCATGCAAGATTCCTTATTTGCCTTTAAGAATATACTGTATTAGACAGAAATATTTTTATTGTTCCCACTAACAAAGAGAAAAAGTGTTAAGTGAAAATTCCAGAACAGATGAGTTTTAAGTTGTTTTTTTAAAGACTGAATGGAGTCAGCTGATCTGATTAATTAATGGAGGTCATTCCAAAGTCTGGGCGCTATACAGCTGAAGGCCTCATCAGCCATAGAGTGCAGGTTAGTGTTGGGCACAACAAGTTTACCAGAATCAGAGGACCTCAGTGGGAGCTTTGTAGGTTTATAATAGAATTTTATATTCAACCCTGTAAGACCAGCAGAGGCAAAGCAGGATGGGTGTTACATGCTCGCTATTGCTGGTTTGTGTTAGGACTCTTGCATCAGAGTTTTGAATCAGCTGGAGCTGTGATATAAGATTAGAAGGGGTACTTGCCAGGAATGAGTTACAATAATTGATCTGAGATGTGATAAAAGCAAAGAGTTCTGCTTCATCTGGGTTTTAATTTCACTGAGGCAAGTCGTGAGCTGAAAAAGTCCTGATGAAGTTTCATTTTTAACATTGAAATAGAGTGGACCATCATCTGCATAAAAATGATACCCCAGTCCTTACCTACAAATGATATGGCCAAGGGGAAGCATATAGATATAGAAGAGCAGAGAGCCAAGCACATATCCCTGAGGAAGCCCTTGTGTGACTGGCACTGAGGTGGATCTGCTGTTGCCTGTCAGTCAGATAGGACTTTAGACCATATGTCGAACAGTGGCAGAGATATCCAGCATGTTCTCCATTCTGGAAAGTAGAATGTAATTTCTGATGGTGTCAAATGCTGCACTAAGATCTAACAGAATTAATATGCTTGTTTGTCCAGTGTCTGCTGCCATAAGCAAATCATTGATTACCCGAAGCAAAGCAGTTTCATATCTGTGCTGTGCCCTGAAACTAGTCTGAAAGGTTTCCATCAGATTATTAGGATTTTACTTCTATGAAAGTCAGAAGAAAAAGATTCTAAAGGTAAGGCCATACATTTTTTAATTGTGTTATTTTCAGTTGTGCATTTGGTAACGTTTTGTGAAGGTTTCTGCTTAGCTGAATAGACAGTGTGGCGGGCGGCCAGGTCCCATGCCCAGCCAAGAAGCCCCTTCTACTTATGTTCCGGGGGAGCAGCCATGGGCTCCTCAGTCTCTCCCCCGGGACGCTTGGTGGCAGCCTCCCTGGTTGACGATAGTGCCTCAGTTCCCCACAGGGTTTCATGGGAGATGGAGATCTCCCTAACCTTGTGGGGATCTGGGGTGGCTGCCAGGGGGTGCTGCATGGATCCCGGAGCCAACCTGGACACCTCTACAGTCCCGCCCGGAAGTGCAATTAGCAACAGTTGAACAAGCACCTGGAGCACTTCTGGGTGGGTTATAAAAAGGGCAGGCATCTACCACTCAGGAGCCAGAATCGGGAGGAAGAGGACGAGGTTGCCTGAGAGGAGTGGTGGTGCCAAGGTGGAGAGTTGTGTTATTGAGATCAAGTGCTTTTAGGACTGTGTTGTGGCTGGAGGGATTATGGGGAAGACGGGCCCTCCAGCTGAAGAAAATAAAGTGTGTGTTGTATGTTTACACGTGTCTCTAGGTCAGTCTGTGCCGGGTCAGGCGCAATATAATGCCTTTATCACAACAGTCATACCCCACTGTGTAAGACCAGTGGACTGGCCTTGTTGCTTCTACTGTGGAGTTTAGCATAGATTCACAATGGGTATTCGAGTACTTATAGTAGATTGCATGGTCTAAATGCCAGACTGTTTCGTAGTGCAAATTTCCATATCTTGACACATTTTGTGTGAAACTGTTTTTGTTGCATTTGTATGTAAAAAAAAGTATTGTGTGTATCAAGTGCCACATGGTTGATTTGCATTTCATGCTTGCTATAGTTCACTACTTGGTGGAAAAGAGCAGAGAGTAAGGGCAAGAATAGGGTTTGGATTAATAGCAAAGTGAGATGGAAGCCCTCAGCCTAGGGCTTCAAATCAATTATTCCGCTCATTGTACAGAAATGTTTTTTTTAAATAATGTGATACATAGTAACAAATGCGATAAATGGTAATTTTGTTGATGATATTAATATGTTGCTAAATCAGTCAGTTATTTTTCTAGTCCTGAACAGGGTCACAGGGATGCTGGTGCCTATCCCAGCTAGCATAGGGTGCCAGGCAGGAACAAACCCTGGACAGGGCACACACACACACACACACACACACGCACATGCACGCACACACAGTTAGGACAATTTAGTATCAGCAGTCCACCTATCCTTTATGACTTTGGACTGAGGAGGAAACTGGGAGCACCCTGAGGAAACCCACACAAACATGGGGAGAACATGCAAACTCCATGCATGGAGGAGCCAGGATATGAACCCTGGTCCCCACACTGTGAGGCAGAAATGCTACCACTGCACCACCATGCCACCCATTGGTAAATCATATTTTATTAAATAAAAAAAAGGTGAATGGAAAGTTGTTTCCATTTCTTCACAAGCATCCATCCATCCATCCATCCATCCATCCATCCATCCATCCATCCATCCATCCATCCATCCATTATCCAACCCGCTATATCCTAACTACAGGGTCTTCAGTTATTTCAGTCAGGTTTCAGACCCTATCATAGTACAAAAATAGTCTTCTGGGAACCATGGGATATGTAGCTGTGAAACTGGAAGGGGCGGAGTCAGAAAATAAGATTAGTACCAATATCAGGGATGCCAAGTCTCAAGAACAGCTTAAACAACAATAAATTCGCCCGAAAAAAATAGCTCAATTCCTGAGGTAGACAAAATGTTGAACCAGAAAGTGGAGGATGATCCACAGACATGAATGCGTGAAAATGTGTAATTTCAGGTGGCAATAGGGATAACCGCACCCTGGAGAGGATTGTGAAACAAAACCCATTCAAAACTGTGGGGGAGATTCACAAAGAGTGGACTGCAACTGGAGTCAGTGCTTCAGAACCACCACGTACAGACGTATACAAGACATGGGTTTCAGCTGTCGCATTCCTTGTGTCAAGCCACTCTTGAACAAGAGACAGCGTCAGAAGCGTCCGGCCTGGGCTAAAGACTAAAAGGACTGGACTGCTGCTGAGTGGTCCAAAGTTATGTTCTGTGATAAATTTTGCATTTCCTTTGGAAATCAAGGTCCCAGAGTCTGGAGGAAGAGAGGAGAGGCATGGACCTGGCACCTGCACACCTGCACACAGTGCCAAAGCTACCAGTACCTGGTTTAAGGACCATGGTATCCCTGTTCTTGATTGACCAGCAAACTTGCCTGACCTTAACCCCATAGAAAATCTATTGGGCATTGTGAAGAGGAAGATGCAATACACCAGACCCAACAATTCAGAGCTGAAGGCCACTATCAGAGCAACATGGGCTCTCATTAAACCTGAGCAGTGCCACAGACTGATCGACTCCATGCCACGCTGCTTTGCTGCAGTAATCCAGGTCAAAGGAGCCCCAACTAAATATTGATTTCTGTACATGCTCATACTTTTCATGTTCATACCTTTCTGTTGGCCAATATTTCTAAAAATCCTTTTTTTGCATTGGTCTTAATTGATATTCTAATTTTCCGAGATACTGAATTTAGGACTTTCATTAGTTGTCAGTTATAATCATCAAAATTTAAAGAAATAAACATTTGAAATACTGTACATCAGTCTGTGTGTAATGAATGAATCTAATATACAAGTTTCACTTTTTGAATGGAATTACTGAAATAAATCAACTTTGTCATGATATTCTAATTTTATGACCAGCACCTGTATATGTGATAGAAATAATCTGTAAAAAGGATCAGAAAGAAGAAACACTTACATTTTTTATTGTTCTTGTTAATTTTCAACATGCCCACCATCATTACTAATACAAAGGGTAATACGATTCTGTAGTTCTCGGAAAACATTTTCAAGCTGATTTTCAGTAATACCAGCAATCACATCAGTCATCCTAGCTTGCAAGTCTTCTAAAGATTGAGGTTTGGTTGAATAAACATTAGTTTTCAAATGTCCCTATAAAAAAAATCCAATGGAGTCAAATATGGTGAATATGGAAGCCAAGAAAATGGTCCACCTCTTCCAATCCATCTGTTATGGAATTTCTCATGCAGAAACTGTCTAACATGCAAAGCAAAGTGACAAAGAGCACCATCTTGTTGAAACACTGTATTCTCTATCAGTCCTAATTGTTCAAGTTGAAGAATAAAGTAATTTTGCAGCATTTCTAAATAGCTATCAACATTAACAACACGCTCTTCAAAAAAGAATAGCCTTATGACTCGATTTTTTCCCAAAGCACACCACACATTAACTTTGGGAGAATCTATTTCATGTTCAACAGTCTCATGTGGATTTTCAGTTCCCCAAATACGGCAAAAATAAAACTTCTAAAGACAAAAAAAAACTAGATACATCAAGGTTTCTAATCCTTTTTATGAATCCTTTCTATCACATATACTTAAGTTACAACTATTTTAAATTGCACACGGTCTTTATGGACATAACATTCTTGGAAAAATATACTTCTGAAAGATCTACATTCATTTGGAGCAAAGTCTACCCAGTTGATAGAGTGTGTTAAAATCTACAGTAAGACAGTTAAGCACATAGAGTCTCTCCGGGACACTCCGTTTTGTTCAGTTAAGGTGTAGTGCAGCTCCAATCTATTGTTATTATCAGTAGCCCTGATATTTCACTACATTGTTACCATGTCAGGGTTAGACCTTTATAAATATAATACATTTGTGTTAAAAGCCATACTTTTTCTTAGAAATAAGCCTGTTTTAGTAAATGCAGTTAGTGAAGGGCTATATCTGTGTGCATCTTTAAAGATAGGTAAAGATTATTCCCACGCTGAAAATAAACAGAAAAGAAGGTCGGAGACATACAGCATTAGGTCACACAATGAATAAAAGATATACAGCCAAAGCATTGTGTCTCTCACTTCATTTTTTTTCAGCCTGGGAATAACCTTTGGCTACGTTTTCCTTGTCAGTAGATGCCACAAAGAGTTATAAGTCGATTACCTTTACTTCAGGAGAAATAGAATACAAGGCATTTTAGTTTCCTTTTATAGATAAAACACTTGGCTGTGATGGATCTGTGTTTTTCCTCTTTAGATTCTGTCCATTTCATTGTTGGAATTTTATATAGTTTTTTCAAGTTGCTTATAAATGATATTCTTATTCCATCAATACCATTTTCTGAAAGTCTTTTATAGGAGCAGCCATATTGATTACTGCCACTTTTCCTATTGCTGTTTATGTGACACATATGTGACATTGCGTGCTGTGTCACCATTTAAAGTGGCAATTTGTTGTAATCGAGGCCCAAGTATTTGGATTGACTTACATTTTTTTTACGTGGTTAAGAGCAAATAAAGCATGCTAGTGTGAGGACCTTTTTGCTACCTTTGTTTTGCTTTATTTTTTTAGTTTTGATGATTGGCTTTGATTCCTTTTCATAATTCTTTGATTCCTGTTTTTACTTGCCTGTTTTTACACCTCCCAACTGTTGGTCATTTATCTGTCTCTTATTTTACAGCTACTGCAAGAGTCCATAACAATGACTGGAGTTTCTACCAGAACAACGCTGCTTTTGCTTTTCTATTTTTTGACTAGTTTTATAAAACTCTGTGGAGAGAAAATTGTCTCACTGGAGTTTACAGCATCTATTTATGCATGTGTATAAATAGCTGGTATTGGAACTGTGCATAGATAAGTGAGAATTTACAAACTGATTAAGGGAAAATGAATACCTTCTATAAATGCAAATAATTAGAGATTTATTACAGCCTTTACTTCAAAGCAGGTTACATTTCAAAATGAATGGTACTGTATAGAGCACACAGTTGTTTACCATCATATCTGGCACTATCATATAAACACCACTGCCATAACTGTAATTATGTGTTCAGAGAAATTAATTTGACAGATAATGCCACTTGTCTTTTTCATTTTGGGATGTATGAAATAAATCAATCAATCTTTATTTTATTTATCGCAATTAACAGGTCATTTTACATTAAAACGCAATTCACAAAATCAGATTTAACAAGAGTGCAATACTATACTAGGAGTAATCATTGCAAAAGGTTCAAATGGACGAACATTACAACAAGACAACAAGAGCGTTGAGACTCCAAGAGGAGAGAACCCTCTATCTTTGATGGAAAATAATTAGCAAAATAAACAAGTTGTTGAGAGTGCTCTGACTTCCTTCAGGGTTTGTTCCAGACTGAACGAAGATTTCCAGTTTTGAGGAGATTTATATAGCATTGAACCAATATTGAGGGACTGGTCCTCTCTGCAATGAGCCGTGGAGCTGTAAGTAAAAAGGAACAGGCAGTCAACTAACAGCACCCCCTCTTGGATTTTGGGTAGGAAGTGTCAGAGTTAGCAGAGGCCTTAAGATGTCCGCTATCCATGTATGTGACAGCAGACAAAGAGCTGATACAAGACGTGTCACTGGTAGACATCTGGAAGACCATGGAAGTGTAACAGAATTTACAAAGAGCTATTTATATCATGGACTTTATGTCCAAAATGCACAAAACAGGGCATGTAGCATTTAACAGAGAAGTTAACATTGTGAGCTACTGTATACTGAATGAGCACAGCTGCTGAACAAAATACACAGAGGGTACTGTGCTAAATGATAAGAAGGGTAAAATCCTCACTTGATTGCAAAAGGGAGATCGGTGACCGGACTGTCGAATGTCTTTCTACAAGCCTAGAAAGTAAAACAAACAAACAAAAAAAAAATATTCATGAGCCTTTGTCTTAATGTAAGGCTCATCAGAATTATTCACTCTGTGAAATATGGGGTGTGATCTCATGGAGATTCCTAATCCACAATAATGTGAAATAACAAAATGTGTTTGTGTTATAAGACAGTGGTTCTCAAACTCTGGGGCGGGCCCCCCTAGGGGGGAGCGAAGTAACAAAAAGGGGGACGCGAGGATGTGAAAAAAAGAAAAGAAGAATCAAAAATATGAAAAATACATCTATTGAAACCAAAATAAATTAACTTAAACTACATTCTGATACTAGAAAAATAAATATAAAGTTAGATAAATGTCGACAAAAGTTAAGTAGTTATAATAAAATATGCATCTATGATATATCATTTATTTAAAAAGAACAAATTGGTATTAGTGGTCTCCTTTCAAAAAAACGTTAGGGGGGTGCGATTAAAACTGTTATGAAAACTCGGGTCGCAAATACTTAAAGGTTGAGAAACGCTGTTATAAGAAATAAAGCAGCCAGAGAGGGATTCGAACAAGGACGATATGAGTACCAAATATATAGAAGTAAATCAAAAATCTGTTGCCTCTTTAGGCCTTTCTGTAAAGGATGGCTAACATATTTATCATGTGGTGTGGCTGGACCAAACACCTCATTATATCACTTTCTATTCCTCTTTCTATAAGGTGAGCTCTCTTCCTCCTGCTACAGAAATGATTGTTTTTAATTCATTACCTGATTCTTCCCAGAATGGGCCACCAAGTATGGACCCATGCCAGGGTCACTTCCAGTTTAGGCCTAAAATCAGTCCAGAATTCACAAACAGCTCTGTAATTGCAACATATACAACAGGCTAGAGTACCACTTGGTGGATATTTATGGAGGAATATTTTGGACAAAATGAAATAAATAAATAAATGCGTAAATAAATAAAAGTACTGTGAAACGCGAGCATAAATAAATAAATGTGTCATGAAATGAGAGCCTCAATAAATAAATATGTCATGAAATGAGAGCATAAATAAATAAATGTGTCACAAAATATATTTTTCGTTGCTTATTTATTTATTTCATTTTGTCCGTAAAATTCCTGCAAACCGTCATGAAATACGGCTTGAAATAAAACTGTCACTTTCACTCGTCAAAGTTGAGAGGGTGGGCTCTAACACGCCCTCTAGTTACTGATTGGTGAATCGATATACGAAGATATTACGTATTTCAGAGAGAGAATTGAAGATTTATTGGAAGAAATTACAATGTTGGCGGCCCTTTTAGACTCCGATATAGATGAAACTGTTTTTGAAAATATCCAAGAACAGGTGGAACGGACTCTACTACACTCCAGTTCAGGTGATGCAGTACCCTGCTCTGGACGTCCATCCTTTGACATTCCAGCTGAGTCAATAGAACACCTTCTGTTATGCGGTTTAAAAGTACAACAGATTGCAGATCTGTATGATGTATCAGAGAAGACGATCACAAGGCGATTGAGCCAGTTTGATATACAGTAAGCTGCAACGGCTGTATTAGTTTAGGTACTTTGACATGGAATGCCCAAAGCAGCTCCAACTAATATTTTGAACTGAACAACTTTACCACTGATCAGAGCTTTACAGTTGTTTGAAAAAGTAGCTGCGGATATGCAACTGACTTTATACTCGTAAAACAAAGGTCAAATATTCAGTTCTAAAAGGGCCGCCAACATTGTAATTTCTTCCGATAAATCTTCAATTCTCTCTCTGAAATACGTAATATCTTCGACAGAATCCATTTAATCGGCAGTAGTAAGCATTTTTCTAATTAATTCTTGTGCTATCGATTCACCAATCAGTAACTAGAGGGCGTGTTAGAGCCCACCCTCTCAACTTTGACGAGTGAAAGTGACAGTTTTATTTCAAGCCGTATTTCATGACGGTTTGCAGGAATGTTACGGACAAAATGAAATAAATAAATAAGCAACGAAAAACATTTCGTGACACATTAATTTATTTATGCTCTGATTTCATGACATATTTATTTATTAAGGCTCTCATTTCATGACAAATTTATTTATTTATGCTCACATTTCACAGTACTTTTACTTATTTACGCATTTATTTATTTATTTCATTTTGTCCGAAATATTCCTCCATAGATATTGAGGTCCTTGTACCCCAGCTGCTATTGTCACATTTAAAGGGTCAGGACTCCTTGGCAGCTCCCCCTCTACCTGAAGGACAGCATCAACCCATGCATTTCATTTTCAGACAGGCAGATAGATTGAAATGAAATGCTTGGCTCTTTAATTTAACTTAATATGTGAACTTTTAACCAATAATAAAGGTCATATTTTAGACAGTCTACTGCTCTGGCATCTTACCACACAATCTTAATCTATTGAATTACCCAACTCGGATCATAAAATGATTACATTCCATGTTAGCTTACATCTCAGTAAATTAAAGGTTCAGCATGTTATTTCATTTCGTAATATCAAGCATGTAAACCCAGAGAGCTTTATTAGTTTATTGCAGTTACAGCCTGCTTCTCCTTTCACTACCACACCATCAGAACTAGTAGACGATTACAGTGCTGGTCTGTTTTGTGCCCTCAGTACAATGGCTCTCATAAAAACACAGGCTGTTTAATTTATTCATACTTTTCCCTGGTTCACACCTGAGCTCTGCCAGCTCAATGCAGTTGGAGTGTCTAACTAAGAAAACGCTCTTGTTGCTGGTAAAACTGAATGCTACTCTAACATTATTTATACAGGATGGAATAATACTAGAGCCCTTGTTTTGCAAAGTGAACAGGCTAATTACACCACCACAAAATGTTGTACACCATAACTTTATTGTTAAGCACTGCTATGCTTTTTTGGATTTCACAAACTCAAAAACTGAAAAAATCCATCAGCAACTTGCTTCTTCTATCCCTGTAGAAAATGGCTTACCTTCTACTATTACCCATGTTCCCTTACCAACCATCTTATTCCAAGAGTTCAGTTTACCAGGTGAAAATGATCTTCAAGTTTATAATAAAATCTAATTCTTCCACTTGCCAACTGTATCCAATACCTACAAGCCTTGTTAAGTCCTGTTGGCCACAGATTTCTTCAATGATAACTATTATAATTAACTCTTCCCTTAACACTGGCATGACCACCCTCTCATTAAAAACTGCCTCTGGTCATAATTACAAATAATTTTCTGTGGGCAGCTGACATGGGACTCTTAATAATTCTTCTACTTCCTGATCTCAGTTTGGCATATGCCACCATAGCCCATTAGATTCTTTTGAAATATCTAACTAGTTTTGGAGTATGTGGCCTTGTCCACCAATGGTTTTCTTCATACCCCAATGACAGGTGGCAATTTGTTAGAGTGAAGGGCTTTAATTCGGAGAATGCAGTAAATACTCACGGAGTTCGGGGCCACTTCTTTCTATTGTCTACATCTTCCCATTAGGCAATATTCTTCAACACCACAGAATTAAATTTCACTGTTATGCTGACAACACACAGCTTTATCTATCCACTAAATCTGCTTCCACTTTGTCTCCATATACTTTTACGGCATGTCTCCAAGACATAAAGTCAGGAGGACGAAGAGGCTGGGAGCATGCACTGATACAGCGTGTTACAGCACCCACAGAGATTATGACGTATAATTTTCTCTACCTAAATATCAATAAGACAGAGGTGCTCCTCACTGGTTCTAAATCCACACTTGCAAAGGTTAACAGTTCTTCCATTATAACTAACAACACTACCACAAACATCTCTTCCCAGGTTAAGAGCCTGGGTGTCATTCTAGAGCAGGGGTGGGCAATGTCGGTCCTGGAGAGCTGCAGTGGCTGCAGGTTTTTGTTTCAACCCAGTTTCATAATGAGAAGTCAATTACTGCTAATGAAGCACTTATTTCATAATTGATATTTTGATGCTTCCTTTTAGTGTAATAATACACTTGCTAAGGTTCCCCACCCATAATTGCTTTTTTTCAGTCTTAAACAGCTGGTTATTAAATCACTTAATAGAAAATGTGTCAGAGTGAAAAATATCAGTTTTAGGCTTCAAATCATTTTGATGATATCCTTGGAAAGGAAAAAAATCTACGATATAAGAACCTTATATTGAAGACTAACAACCCATAAAATTAAATAAGCTCTGAGATTGGAAAGAAATTGGTTTGTAATTAGCTATAATTGTAATTAATTAATTACCCCTCCTTGAGCCGTGACCTTATCGTGGTGGAGGGGTTTGCGTGTCCCAATGATCCTAGGAGCTATGTTGTCCGGGGCTTAATGCCCCTGGTAGGGCCACCCAAGGCAAACTGGTCCTAGGTGAGGGATGAGACAAAGAACGATTCAACACCTCCAATGAAGAATAAAAACTGTGGACGATGTTTTCCCTTGCCCGGATGTGGGTCACCGGGGCCCCCCTCTGGAGCCAGGCCTTGGGGTGGGGCTCGATGGCGAGCGCCTGGTGGCCGGGCCTGCACCCATGGGGCTCGGCCGGGCACAGCCCGAAGAGGTAACATGGGTCCTCCTTCCCATGGGCTCACCACCTATGGGAGGGGCCAAGGAGGTCGGGTGCAGTGTGAGTTGGGTGGTGGCCGGAGGCTGGGACCTTGGCGGTCTGATCCTCAGCTACAAAAACTGGCTCTTGGGATGTGGAATGTCACCTCTCTGAAGGGGAAGGAGCCTGAGCTAGTGCGCGAGGTCGAGAGGTTCCAGCTAGATATAGTCGGACTCACCTTGACGCACAGTTTGGACTCTGGAACCAATCTCCTTGATGGCGGCTGGACTCTCTACCACTCTGGAGTTGCCCCCGGTGAGAGGCGGCAAGCAGGTGTGGGCATACTTATTGCCCCCCGACTTGGAGCCTGTGCGTTGGGGTTTACCCCGGTGGACGAGAGGGTGGCCTCCCTCCGCCTTCGGGTGAGGGAAAGGGTCCTGACTGTTGTTTGTGCATATGCACCGAACAGCAGTTTGGAGTATCCACCCTTTTTGGAGTCTCTCGAGGGGGTGCTAGAGGGCATACCTTCTGGGGATTCCCTTGTTTTGCTGGGAGACTTCAATGCTCACGTGGGCAATGACAGTGAGACCTGGAAGGGCGTGATTGGGAGGAATGGCCCCGATCTGAACCCGAGCGTGTTTTGTTATTGGACTTCTGTGCTCGCCACGGATTGTCCATAACGAACACCATGTTCAAGCATAGGCCTCAGTTCGATGATCGACTTTGTGGTTGTGTCGTCGGACTTGTGGCCATGCGACTTCGGTTGTTGCTGAGGCAAAAACTCGGGCATGGGACGAATTTGGAGAGGCCATGGAGAACGACTTTCGGACGGCTTCGAGGAGATTCTGGTCCACCGTCCGGCATCTCAGGAAGGGGAAGCAGTGCAGTGTCAACACCGTATATGGTGGGGATGGTGCGCTGCTGACCTCAACTCGAGACGTTGTGGGTCGGTGGGGGGAGTACTTCGAAGACCTCCTCAATCCCACTAACATGCCTTCCAAAGGCATGTGAAGTCACCAAGGTGGTCAAAAAACTCCTTGGTGGCAGGGCCCCGGGGGTGGATGAGATACGCCCGGAGTTCCTTAAGGCTCTGGATGTTGTAGGTCTTGGTTGACACGTCTCTGCAACATCGCATGGACATCGGGGACAGTGCCTCTGGATTGGCAGACCGGGGTGGTGATCCCCCTCTTTAAAAAGGGGGACCGGAGGGTGTGTTCCAACTATAGAGGGATCGCACTCCTCAGCCTCCCTGGAAAAGTCTATTCGGGGGTTCTGGAGAGGAGGGTCCATCGGATAGTCGAACCTCGGATTCAGGAGGAACAGTGTGGTTTTCGTCCTGGTCGCGGAACAGTGGACCAGCTCTACACCCTTAGCAGGGTCCTGGAGGGTGCATGGGAGTTTGCCCAACCAGTCTACATGTGCTTTGTGGACTTGGAAAAGGCGTTCGACCATGTCCCTCGGGGAATCTTGTGGGGGGTGCTCCGGGAGTATGGGGTACCGGACCCCCTGATAAGAGCTGTTCGGTCCCTGTACAACCGGTGTCAGAGCTTGGTCCGCATTGCCGGCAGTAAGTCAAACCCGTTTCCAGTGAGAGTTGGACTCCGCCAGGGCTGCCCTTTGTCACCGATTCTGTTCATAACTTTTATGCGCAGAATTTCTAGGCGCAGCCAGGGTGTTGAAGGGATCCGGTTTGGTGGACTCAGGATTGGGTCACTGCTTTTTGCAGATGATGTTGTCCTGTTTGCTTCATCAGGCCGTGATCTTCAGCTCTCTGGAGCGGTTCGCAGCTGAGTGTGAAGCGGCTGGGATGAGAATCAGCACCTCCAAATCCGAGACCATGGTCCTCAGCCGGAAAAGGGTGGAGTGCCCTCTCAGGGTTGGGGGCGAGATCCTGCCCCAAGTGGAGGAGTTTAAGTATCTCGGGGTCTTGTTCACAAGTGAGGGAAGAATGGATCGTGAGATTGACAGGTGGATCGGTGCGGCATCCGCAGTGATGCGGGCTCTGCATCGGTCTGTCGTGGTGAAAAAAGAGCTGAGCCGTAAGGCAAAGCTCTCAATTTACCAGTCGATCTATGTTCCTACCCTCACCTATGGTCATGAGCTATGGGTAGTGACCGAAAGAACGAGATCACAAATACAAGCGGCTGAAATGAGTTTCCTTTGCAGGGTGTCTGGGCTTTCCCTTAAAGATAGGGTGAGGAGCTCAGTCATCCGGGAGGAGCTCAGAGTAGAGCCACTGCTCCTCTGCATCGAGAGGAGTCAGATGAGGTGGCTCGGGCATCTGATCAGGATGCCTCCTGGACACCTCCCTGGTGAGGTGTTCCAGGCACGTCCAACCGGGAGGAGGCCCGGGGGAAGACCCAGAACACGCTGGAGGGACTATGTCTCCCGGCTGGCCTGGGAACGCCTTGGGATTCTCCCGGAAGAGCTGGAAGAAGTGGCCGGGGAGAGGGAAGTCTGGGCTTCTCTGCTTAAGCTGCTACCCCCGCGACCCGACCTTGGATAAGTGGAAGAGGATGGATGGATGGTTTGTAATTAAGCAATTGGGTTGGAATAAAAACCTGTAGCCACTGCAGCCCTCCAGGACTGACATTGCTCACCTCTGTAGACAGTACCTTCTCTTTTTCATCCCATATAAATAATGTTTCTCAGACTGCCTTCTGTCATCTCCAAAACATTTCTAGACTCTGTCCTGCTCTTAGACAACAAATTACTGAAGTATTGGTAAAAGCTTTAGTCAATTCCCATATAGATTACTGCAATGACATTCTATTTGGCATTCCTAAAAATATATCCATTGCCTATAACTTAAATGAAACTCTGCTGCTAGGAATAAATACCTGTTCTAAGTCCACTAAACATATCACACCTATTTTCTCCCAACTTCACTCATGGCCTGTCTACTATCGATTACAATTCAAAATACTATTATTAACATTTAAAGCACTCCACAGTCTTGCTCCTCCTTACTACACTGATTACCTAGAGACTCACACTCCCTCTCACTCCCTTTAGTTTTGGTACTACACATCAAACTCTGTTCTATGGGAGCTCGAGCATTCGATCATAGTGCCCCTTAACAATGGAATTCTCTTCCCTCTTACGTCCATCAGCTGGACTCAATAACACAATTTAAAACTGCTCTCAAAACACAGCTTTTCAAACTGGCATACCAACTATGATTTTAATACTGTTACAGCCAGCTTACTGTTTGTTACTACTTTTGTACCCTTATTGCTATTTGAATTTATTGTTATATTTGCTTTTATCTTTATTAATGTTGTTTAATTCTTTGTAAGGTGACTTTGAGTTCTCAGAAAGGCACCTATTAAATAAAAGGTATTATCCATCTATCTATCTATCTATCTATCTATCTATCTATCTATCTATCTATCTATCTATCTATCTATCTATCTATCTATCTATCTATCTATCTATCTATCTATCTATCTAGATAGATAGATAGATAGATAGATAGATAGATAGATAGATAGATAGATAGATAGATAGATAGATAGATAGATAGATAGATAGATAGAACTTTATTTGTTCCAGTGTGGAAATTTGGCTTTTTACAGAAGCTCTTTAAATAAATAAATAATACATAGATAAAGTAAAGAATAAGTAAGTAAATAAATAAATACATAAATAAATACACACACACACACACTTTGGTCTCAACACACACCAGAATGGCTAATAAAAACTTTTGAATTTGCTATCACAGTGCCAGTGAGACATTATGCAGACATATTGCTGTTGGTATGAATGAGACCCAACAGTGTTTCTTGACACATTTTTGTTGAATAATTCGTTGGCTGAATGTCTGAGAAGTGTGCAGCTACAGTCAGGACAATTTTAGGTCTTCGACAGATCCAAGCATTTCAGATACTATGAACCCTGAGACCTCTTTGTATTCATCTGAGAAACACGACAATATTTATTTTTACCTCTTGTATATCTGTTCAATGAAATAATTTATTAATTGGTTTCAGTATTCACTTTTAATGCGATGTGTTGCTCTACCTAGAAAATTGATTCATTTTATTTTTTCACACAAAAAAGTTTCCATTGACTTTTGAAAACACACACACACACACATACATATATATAAAACAAAAAACCCCAGGCTCCTAGAATTCTGGCACTTCAATCAGTCAATCGCATTGGTTGTGCATTAGCGGCTAAGCAAGGTTCTCCTTCCTCGGTGGTTTTGTTTTGCTGACATGATTGCCTCCATTTTCTATCACCGGCTAAGCGAGTTTCTCTCTCTTCAGAGGTTTTGTTTTGCTGATGTGCTCACCTCGCTTGTGTATTAGCGGCTAAGCGAGTTTCTCTTTTCTTGGTGGTTTCACTTTGGCAACAGAGTTGCTTTCTTTGAGCTTCATGCTGTAGCCTTGCACTTCCGGGCCGGACAGACAGACACACACACTTCCATGCATAAATACAAGATATTGTGAAGAGCGGCCAGGACCGGGGGAGAGGGCATATTCAGGGAAATACCTCCCCTTGAACACGAGAGGGCAACCCCCGGCTTAGGGGCACAGCTCTGGAACTTGGAAATTCAAACCTGTTGGTGTCCATGGCTACCACCAGGGGGTGCCTGGATAGTTTCTGAGTCCTGGGTTGCAGCACTCCCACCACACCCAGATGTGGTGCTGGAAGAATATCTGGGAGCACCTAGAGCACTTCCAGGTGCCCTATAAAAGGGGTTGTTTCACTCCAGTCAAGGAGCCAGAGTCGGGAGGAAGTGGACGAAGCTTGCTGGGAGAGGAGAGGAGGTTGGAAGAGAAAGAAAGGAAGAAAGGACTGTGTTGTCCTACTTTTGTACTGTGTGTGCTGGACATGAACTTGTGTCTGCCTCTCTGTGTCGGGTAGGGTGGCTGGTATGCCCCCTTGGTGGTCCACAATATGTAAATATATATATATATATATATATATATATAAAACCAACAACAAAAGACACATCAATTTTGTGGTTTTGCTTCAGGATGCAGAACTGGGAGACCTTGATAGTTTAGAAGTTAAATAAATGCTCAATACAAAGGCCTAAAAACTACAGAGTTCACTGATTTGAGCTAAAAGTAACTGAAATCGATATGAGGGGCGTGTAATGTATAAGTCAGTAAACATGGTAGTGACTCCTGAAAAGTGAGCAGAGTCCAAAAGAGGTGTTTGCTAATAGGGGCATCATCTTATAGGACTCAGAATGTCTCGGGTCACTGAATCTGTCCAAGGCTTCAGACTGTCTTGCCTGAAGCTGGACTCTATTGGAATGTCCTCAGTGCAGCATTGTTCATAATGGTGCTCAGTTTTGTTTTAACTCTCTCTTTCACTACTTATTGCAAGAGGTCCTAAGTGCATCATATAATTGATTTTGCCCTTTTAATTGATTGAAAGTTGATAGTTGATTTGGTGGTCCCCTCTTGAAGTGATTTTACCACCCCAGCACACCACACTGTAGAAGACTGACCATCAGAGAGTTGTAGAAGATGTGAAGGATGTCACTTCCCACATTAAAGGAACACAGTCTCGTAAGGAAAAAGAACATACTCTACCCTTTCTTATAAAGTTCCTCAGTGTTCCGAGACCAGTCCAACCTACCTTTAGTGTAAACCTCAAGTACTTGTAGGAGTGGGCCACCTCTGCATCCACTCCTTGAACAGTGACCGGATTTAGAGGCTCTTTGGTGCAGCGATAGTCAATGACCATTTCCTTGGTTTTGCTGATATTAATAGGCAGACAATTCTCTTTGCACCAAGATACAAACTTCTCCACCTGACTCCTACACTCTGTCTTATTTTCCTTACCAGCACACCCCATATGTGCAGAGTCATCTCAGAATTTCTGCAAGTGACATAAAACTGGTGTTAAATTTATAGTCTGAGTTGTAGAGAATGAAGAGGAAAGGAAGCAGGACTGTTCCTTGTAGTGCTCCAATGTTGCTTACATACAGTACGTATCAGTCCTTGAGTCTCATAAACTGCAGTCTGCCCAATAGATAAACCAATATCCAGGACACCATAGGCTCATTGAGCTGAATATCTCTAAATTTACCAATTAACAGGGATGGCTGACTTGTATTGAAGACAGGGGAGAAATAAAAAGCATAATCCTCACAGTGTTGCCAGCTTTGTCCAGGTGATGATAAGCCTTGTTGAGCAGAAACGTAATTGCATCCTCCACCACAATCTTTGTCCGATAGGCAGTTCAATGGGTCCAGGTGGTCTATCACAAGAGAACTCATATAGTTCAGAACCAACCTCTCAAAGGCTTTCATGATGTGAGACTATAGTCATTAGGTGAAGAGGTGCCCTTCTTCTTTGGAAAAGGAAGAATGCAGGATATTATCCACAGCAGTGGCACTTTCTGAACCCTTGGAGAAAAAACTGAACAGGTGACAGAGGACACCAGAAAACTGGTCAGCACAGGCATTAAGAACTCCAGGATTTCCTGTGTGTTGCGTCCTCAGTTATATCTTCACTTGGTCTTCAGTTATGGACAGATCACACTGATAGTCATAGGTGGACTTGTCAGTGGCAATTCCAGTTGATGAGGTAGGAGTTGTTGATGGAGTAGGAATGGTGTGGGCCACCACTGGCCTTCTTCCTGCAGCTTTTCTCTCTCTTTGTTTTTCGGCAGAGGATCAAGCAACACTGGTAACAGTTCTACTTACCTTCTAGGGTTCTGTGGTAACATTGCCTGCTTTCTTTAAAGTCATACCTTTCACATAAATATGGAGAGTAAAGAAGCATGCCTGTATACACTGGGGGGCTTATTCCTTACTTCAATCCAATTTAAATAATAAGCAGCTACAAAACTAAAGCTTAGAAATAAACAAAGGTGAATCCCTTGGACAAAATCAACCAACCATGCATGTTTGGAGCCCCCCCCCTCTACCTCACCATTCTTTCCAAGGCATGGATGAGTTACAGTAGATGTGATAGAAGACCTAAGCGCTTATACTGTACATTAAATATTCCTAATGGTGAAGATGTGGCTATACCTTCTACACACAGTCTGATATGCACACACTGATTTCAAGTAAATTATTTTCAGTTCTGAACCAGTAAAGCCAAGAATTATTTGTCAAAAATTATTCTTCTCTGTATCCTTAAATTTGGAGTCAGCACACACATTTGTCTGTTCTATAATTCTACTCCTTCACTGCCTCTATATCTGACTAATAGGGATTTTTTTCTCATTATTTCATCTAACATTTCAATTTTGAGACCTGTTTTATTAACTTTTACATGTCAACACCTTTTATCACAGTAATGTATTTCCTCTAATAATGTACTGTAACCATGATGAATTCATTTGCTGCAGTTCCCATCAACATTTCAGACTTGCCCATTTGTCTTCTTGTCATGTAAATGATAATGGATACAATTTAATATTACATTTAAGAGAATCAGAGCTCTGTTTAGATGTTTTGGCAAGACAATATATCCATGTTACCCTAGATTATATTGGAACTGTGGTCAACATGGAAAAAATGACTAAAATGAACTTGATGGACATCTTATATAAAGAAAAATAATTTTACTGAACTTATTAAAATGTTAACACTTAAATATTCTGGATAAAGTATCATAGTGCAGCTTATATTTTGAAAACAAAATGTACAAATCCCTTACTCCTAGGAATATGTTATTTTAGAAGAACAAAAACAAGTGTAGAAAGCACATCATTAATGATGTTCCCACACTGTGAAATCTGAACTCTTACCTGAATCCTGTTACCCTGCTTCAGAATATGAGAGCCTTAATTGTCAGCAGCAACAAACCCTGGACTGAACACCAGTCTGTCACCCACAAAAGCACACCATAACAAGGAGGACATTTTAGGTCAATCACAAAACAAATGAACAGCAGACATATTAATAAACATAAATATATAAACAAGAGATGCAGTACTGATTACTGAAAAATATTGTGTCTGTACATCGATCATCTGTGCAATCACTAATACTGCTTCTTATTATTAGCCTATAATTCTATTTTACTGCTGTTTCTTTATTTAATGATTTATTAGCAACAAGCTTTCTATACTGCAAAAAGTTAGAGAATTTCCAATTTTGTTTCTCAGTATAACCTGATGGCATTTCTTTATCCACATGAAAGATTAGTATTTACAAAAAAAAAACATACAAACTTACAGATGGCATTGCAGACTAGAATCAAATGTTAAATTTAAGGTTTATGCTCATTTAAAACCTAAAGAATGGAATTCTGTTAATAATTTTCATCCATTTACAGAACCTACTCGTCCAATTCATCCATCCATTACTTCTTCCGTTGTTAAGGTAACTGGAGTCTCTGCCAGCATTATAAAGTGGTAGATAAAGTTCTACTCCATGTTAGGAGCACACATACACACTCAATACACACTCAATTCAAACAGAGCTGCTGATTAACATATCCTGCGATTTTGACAATCTGTTAAATTAGTGAATGTTGATCATTGCTTTAAAACATATGATTCAGAGTTTGTGAGTACATGTTTTTTGAGCGAAAATGTAACTCTAAGGAGGTCAATACGAAAGGACAACCATCCAATTTGTTTGTTGGTGTAGTCAAATTCAATGAAATGACTAGATGTTACAATCCCTGATTTTTGCATCGCTTCTAATGGGGAAAGTCTTGAGGGATGGTGTGATATCCCGTGTAGTGGGAAGTGGCCCCAGCCTACACTCTGGACATCTGATAGTTCATGAACCGAACGGGATCAAATGGAGAGATGAGACACAGACAAAAATTGAAGGGTGAATGGTGCAAATTTATTTACAAGAGTGCTGTACACAAAAAAATATAGTAGTGTCAATTGGGCTTTGAGACACAGTCCTTCAACCCTGACTCTTCAAAAAGAAATAAAAACAAACAAAAAGGAAAAATATGGTGTATTTAACAAAAACAGTGCACTCCTACAAAAACTACACACACACGCTCCAATAATGAAGGTTGTCTTCTTTTATCCCTGGTTCAAGACGTTCCTCCAGCAGGAAAGAAATATGCACAAAAACAAGTGTGTGTATATACAAAAATAAAACAATTGCAACAAACCCAAAATCAAAAACTATCCCAGCACCAAATAAGTATATATACCTCCACCAAAAATAATCACTAGGAGATATATAACTCTATATACAAAAATAATATATACAAAAGAATACATGCAAAAGCCGCCAAAATTACAACTGCTCCTACAAATAGCTCAGCAGTGCTTATTCCTACCTCGCTCTTAGGTCCACTGACGACCCCTGTTGGCCGGTAACTCTTTAAATATAACCGGCAAGATTGTCCAGCCAATCTGCCAACTCCTGCGGGTCGCGCGCGCGTATAAGCCCTCCGGTACAGCCAACGGCTATGCTGAGCTCAAGCACGACCGTTGCTGACTCACCAGTATGTAAACCATTTTTGACATTATGGTATCCCCATCTCTGATTCAAACCAATGCCGGCTTCCTCTTTTAGGCGCGCTGCACTTTAAACCGCCTGCAAGGACACTGGAGTGTAAAAATGAACACAAGAGGCGGAGCCCGTACTGGCCATTATACCGGCCCCACGGGTGTCCAACACCCCGTGCCTCACAGCGCTCAACCGCTAGACGGCCCGCATTCCGCGACAGCGCCCTGAACACACCAACGGTAAGTGCACTTTCTTATAGCGAATATAAATGCTGCTACATACTTAAATTTGGTAAGACGCGACCCGCACATTACCACAGATGGCTGCTATGAGGAAAGGCAGCCAGGAAGCTTTACCAGCAGGACACATCATCAGTTGTGTGCCTCAACTTCACAGGGTGAGGCAGGCCCACCACAGGTCTCGCGGTTAGCTGATCGCCTTAGCTGCCCAAGTGATGTCAACCCTCTTCAGACATAGCCAGTGACTGGTCCTCTCAGCAGTGTTAGCCAATTCTCTGATAGCCTGTCATTGGGCCTGTCCCCTGAATCCAACCTCTCTAAGTAGTTTCGCTGTTGTACTGGCAACAAAGCCCCTACACCCCACCTCCACCGGGCCCACCTTGATCTTCCAGCCTCTGTCCTACGCCTCAGCTGCCAAGTTGGCATACCGCAGCTTCTTACATTTAAATGCTTCCTCAATTGCATCCTCCCACGGTACCGTCAGCTGAATGACGTAAGCAAGTTTTCAGGAGTTAGACCAAAGGACAAGGTCTGGTCGCAAAGTAGTTGTTATGATCTCTGTGGGGAAGATGAGCCTCTGTTCCAAGTCAACTTGCATCTGCCAATAACTGGCAAACTTCAGTGGTCCCAGATCCAGGGTTGAAGGGCTAGTCTTCGGATTGTCCCTCTCCCAGACAAATGCTGATGGATACTGGCGCTTCTCCTGGTTCGTGAAAGGTTGGGCGTTGATGGATTCCCTCTTGCACTCAACTTTCTCAGCTAGACACCTGACCACCTGGTTGTGTCTCCATGTGTATCTGCCTTGAGTAAGGCTAGTCCTACAACCAACCAGGATGTGCTTGAGTGTTGCTGGGACTGTACACAGGGGGCAAGATGGGTCCTTTCCAAACCACAGCTGCAGATTTATGGGGGAAGGCAGTACATTATATATGGCTCGGATGATGAAACTCAGCCTGTTGGACTCCATTCCCCAGATTTCATTCCATGTGAGTTTCCTCTTTTCAACAAACTCCCATTTCATCCAACGGACATGCTTGGCCAGTGCTACAGCTCTGGCATGTCTGGCTGCTTCCTTCTGTCGATGCACCTCCTCCACCACCATGTTTTGATGTTCGGTTGCAGATGCCTGTTGCCAGAGAGGTGTTACCGCTCCAAGACCAAAGCCTCCTCTGCCCTGTTGGACGTGACCCACCATGTCACGATGGAGAAGAGCAGATTTGGCCTGTAGCACAGCTGTGGCTGGGGTCCACTTCCTCCCCGTTGTTAAGGTGGGAGCAGCGCCACTCACTATGGGATCCCAGGAGTCTGTGAGTGACATCTCCAGCCTCACTATAATAATACATTACAATCCTGTACAGTTGCAGTTGCTGCAGGATTTTTTTGTAACCATTTTCTTAATTATGTAGTGACCAGTTTTTTTTCAGCTAATTAACTTATTTTCCTTTCATTTTAAATGAGTTGCTATTTAAGGCTCATATCCCTCAATTATTTCTTTTTTTCCCTTAATTAGCAGCCAAACAATAATGGGATACAAAATGAGCCAACACATGACCAGCTAACATATGTCCATTATACAGTACAATATCAGAAAATAAAGAAAGGTGAAGGTCTCAGTAATGTTGATGTGCTCAGGTCCAGAAAGCATTTTGGCAATGCTCATAAAAAAAGAAAATGAACAGTTTTGGAAATGTCTGCTGTGGAAGAACGAGAGCACCAACGAGCTATGATATTAAATAATGGGTTTGATTAACAACAAGAATCGGCTTCTAATTAAGAAAATGTTTGGAGTTTGAGGCCCTGTGCTACCTGGCCATATGTTGGTATACTCACATCTCATTTTTGTTTGTCTGCCATTTAATAAAAAAAAGAAGCAGTTCAGAGTACTGAATCCTAAAAAACAAGGCAATTAAAATGAAGGTAAAGAAGTCAGTTAACAGCAGAAACTTGGTATTGATTAAGAACGTGGGTCAGGTCAGGTCAGGTCATGTTGGGGAGCATATACTGGTATAGCACATTGCTGCACTCAGTACACGAAGAAACACCTTGGGATCCTGGTTGGCAACTCCCAGGCAGACACGTGGTCCAGTCCCACTCCATGTAAATGATCCTCTATCTGCTGCAGCCAGGTGTTACGTGGGCATCCCCTTGGCCTGGTCCAGCCACTCGGGTCCTCAACAACCAGGATCCTGTGAGCCAGTTCACCCTCGGAGAATCATGCCACATGGCCATAATGCAGTAACCGACACTCCCTCACAATGCAGGTAATATGCCTCTTTCGGGACTAAATGAGCAGCTGCTCATTCGACACAAAGTCAAACCTATGGTACCCAAGGATTCTCCAAAGAGACACAGAACAAAAGGAGTCCAGTCTTCATCTCAGGTCACTGGATAGCGTCCATGTCTCATAACCATATAGCAAGACAGGAAGCACCAGGACTCTAAAGACCTAGACCTTTGTCCATTTGCATAGCTATCAGGAGTGCCACACGCCCCTTCCCAGCGACTTCATAACCTCAAATGCTCTCCCAGTCCGTGTACTGACTTTGTAGGAAGAGTCACCAGAGACATGAATGTCACTGCTGAGGCAAGTAAACCTCTTGACAAGGTCGACACTCTCTCCACAGACAGACACACTGGTGATGGCAGTGCCTAAGAGTTCATTAAAGGCCTGGATCTTGGTTTTTATTCAGGGCACTTGCAAGCCCATACACTCAAACTCCTCACTCAGTCTCTCGAGAGGCCTGATCAGAGCCTTCGTTGATTCCGCAACGATCACAGCATCATCAGCATCATCAGCAAAGCCAAGATCACTGAATCTTTTTTCGCTGGATGCCCCACAGCCGCTGGACCCCACCACCTTGCCCAACACCCAGTCTATGCAAGCATTGAACAGAGTGGGAGCAAGAACACACTCCTGACGAACCCTGGCCATGATATCCACAGGGACAACTGAGTCAAACACTACGAAAATCGACAAAAGCTGCAAAGAAACTCTGCCGATGTTCGCGTTTGCCCTCCATGAGAACCCTCAGTGCCAGGATGCGGTTGATGGTAGACTTCCTAGGTGTAAAACCAGACTGTTCCAGTCACTGGTAGGTGAGCAAGTGAGCACATATCCTATTGAGGATGACACTAGCAAGGGCCTTGCCCAGCACTGAGAGCAGTGTTATTCCCCTGTAGTTGCTGCAGTTCAGGCGATCACCCTTCCCTTTCCAGACAGGGACTACAAGTTCTGTTTTCCAGTCAGTTGGGATGACACCAGTGTCCCAAATACAAAGATTGCTTACAATACCAGGAGGAGAGCCTTACCACCAGCCTGCAGAAGTTCACTCCGGATACCACAGATCCCTGCAGCCTTCCCTACCCTCAGCTGGATCCCCACCTGTGCAATCTTAGTGAGATTTGGTGGTTCAAAGCTAATTGGAGGATCAGCCTCAAGAACTACGGGTATCAGAGATATCCAATGTCCTAGCAGGAGGATCAGCTTTAAACAGCTGCGCAAAGTAGCCAGCCCAGCGGGTCACAAATGCAGTGTCATCCGTAAGTGGAGGAAGGAAATCCTGCCACCACTGCAGCCCTCCAGGATCAGAGTTAGATACCACTGGTGAATGTCCACAGAAAGTCCACATCTTTAATTGTAATAAGAATTTTTTTAAAATTTGACTTATGAATTACTATAATATTTCTTAGTACATTTTGAGTAGTAGTTGAGTTACTTCACAAAAAGTGTTACAATATTGAATTTTGCTTTATGCAAATAAATGAACTAACTTTTCAATATCATATTATGGAATCAACTTTATTTTGCAATTATTTAATGTTTCTAAGCTGAAAAAATCTAGTGTAATTTTGATATTTCTAGACTAAAGGTTAGGTCAGTATCAGAGTAAAGAACTGAATTTTGTATAGACTAAACTAAATTAATTTGATTTAATAAATTTGATTTTCAGTATTGACTACGGCACGGTAGAGGATTTTGACTTCGGTTGGTATACTTTCTTCCTGTTCACATTTTTATTTAGGAAGGGTACAGTTTTTTTGCACATATACATTGTTGTCTTTGATTATGTTTATTTTGGGTCTGGCAAAGACCACTATAAAAAGTATTCACTATTTTTGATCGGGACATTGCTTTTTGTGCTTTTGTGCACCTATAAATAAAACCCGTTATTGTTTTTGTAAATACCATCTTTTTGTGTCTGTGCCTTCATGTCAGACATCTCTCAAGTCTTATCCTGGTTGGTAGTGACAACCTTACTACTCATGGGGTGTCAAAGCGTCTCACAATCCTTTCAAGTTCTACAACCTGTATATTAGCATACTTATCAGTATCAAAATAAGAGTTTAAATATAAAGAACATAATAAATTTGACAAAAAAGAGAAGACCATTCAGTCCATCAAGCATAATGATGGTATAGTGTTTTACCAATTTATCACAGGGTACAACCATACAACTCATAATTGAGCCCGTTGAGATTCCCTAACTTACCTGAAGAAACATTTGCAAGATGCAGTAAACACAATGTGCACAGAAAATGAGAAATCATTTCCAGGTTCTTGGAGCTGGGAGTTAGCAGTACAACCATTGCACCTTCATGCTCACCATGAATCAAGTAAATGATCAGTATCATTTTTCACATAAAAGCTATTAACATATCACCAATCACATTATCCCATATTAAAACGGGTATTTGACATATGCTGAAAATTGTATTTGCTTGAGCACAAGTGGTTTTGCTGCTTTAAATTAATCTCCTCTTGTTGTCATCTAGATGCTTAGCCTCAGGGTAAAATGCTGATGTTGATTTTATTAAGACCTTCTCATTGCCCAACAGCCTTAAATCTCGATGCCATTTCCTATCTGCATTCTTTTGTAAATAGCATTTGTCAAGTGACAACACATGGTATGGATAAACATGTTCTAAAATCTATACACACACCCAAAAGCCTTAGGCTTTGAAAGATCCCCTTGCTACTCTCTGTCTCTCATTACACATTTATTTTTCAATGTCTCAGCCAGTTAATTAAAGCACAATTAAATACGGATGCATAAGCAGCATGGAGTGGGACATCTTTCTTCATTACCATATGGAAAGTTGCCATTTCCAGACCTTGTTTAAATTTTTCCTTGCTTTGCCTTTCTAAAGGTAGATACAGTTTTTTCCATCTTATGAAAATTTAAACTGTCTCTTTTGATCTGAATTTACAAAGATTACTAGAGAGTTGCGATCAGTTTGATGGTGGAGGGAATCAGGAAAAATGTAATTATGATAGAGGCAGTTTAGTTGCACACATGTCAACTAAGTAAAGCAAACTTTTTGATTGTTTTTCTGATTTTATGTATCAACAGCTTGAAGTTCAAGAATGAAGCAGCATTTACTGAGCAAATATATCCAATATATTTTTTTTTATATTATTTTCATTGTGGAGAAGATGCTGGGTATCTCTGGCAAGTGGTTCAAGTCCTATCTGACTGACAGGCAAGAGTTTGATAGTCTTGGCAACAGCAGGTCCAGCTCAGCTCCGGTCACATAAGAAGTTCCTCAGGGGCTTGTCCTCCTCCCTCTGCTCGTTTTGTATCTGTATATGCTATATATGCTTCCCCTTGGCCATATCATTTATAGCTATGGACTGGTTATCATTTTTATGCAGATGACACTCAACTCTATTCCAATGTTAAAGTGAAACTTCATCAGAGCTTCCTCAGCTTACAACTTACCTCAATGAAATGAAATATTGAATGGAGCAGGATTCTTTAAAATTAAATTGCAACAAAACCGAACCCCTGAAAATTGGCAAAAAAGCGCCACTTAAGAAAATTAGCTCCTTTTCTGACAGTGATCTCATCAGACCTTCTGCTAAAGCAAGGAATCCTGGTGTCATTTGTGATTCCTTATGTTCTTATTCTGTCCACTTAAACCACGTCAAGAAACATTTTGTACTTCCACCTCTGTAATATAACCAGTGTTTTCTCATTTCTCTATTTTTCTAATGCTGTCCATTGTAAACTTGTCTACGCTTTTATCGCATCCTGCATCGAATATTGTAACTCCCTACTGGCAGGTGCCCCTACTAATCTTATATCTCCTGTTAATTCAAAACTCTGTTGCAAGAGTCCTTATATGAATCAGCAACAGCGGGCATATAACACCCATCCTACTTGTCCTCCACTGGCTCCCTGTGTCTTACAGGATTGAGTATAAAATTCTACTAATAGCCTACAAAGATTTAAATGGCCTCACACCGGACTACATCAGTGACCATCTCCATCGCTATGATCCTGTTTCACATGCTAAGGTCCTCTGATTCTGGCAATCTTGTTGTGCCCCACACTAACCTGCACTCTATGGATGATGAGGCCTTCAGCTGTAAAGCGCCCAGACTTTAGAATGACCTCCCTAAATGAATCAGATCAGCTGACTCCATTATTCATTCCTTTAAGAAACAACTTAAAACTCATCTGTTCAGGAAGGCTTTTCACTTAACCTAACAATCTTCCCCTTCTTTCAGTTCACCTCTCTGTCCAGTTGCTCAGTATAATTTGTATGTGTGTTATATCATAAATTATGTGATTTGTTCAGGCATTTCTTTTAGTATTGAATTTAGTATTTTGTTCTTGTTTATTTTTTCTTTTCTTTTATTTAATGCTTTGTATATCCTGTATTTATCTGTTTATTGTTTTATGTACAAAATATTTGCATGTTAAATGCCTTGAGCATGGGAAAGGTCCGATACAAGTAAAATGTATTATTGTAATGTAAACATTAAGCCAGTGGTCTAAAATCTTTTTGGCCTTGGGATCCAGTTTTGTGTTTTTGTTTAGTGATGGCCCTTTCTTAGCAGTTATTTCAATTTAAATTAGCCAACATTTTCCCTTGAATGGTACACATTAATACTTGGACACATGGGTGTTTAATACTGAATCAAATTTAGTGTCCATTTCTCTTTTTGTTAGGTAGGTAATCTGGTCTTGGCAGATTTTCACAAGTTTGTCAAAATCAGGAGTAATTGAATATGTTTTAGTTTGCTGACTGCTAACTTGTCTACAATTTCAAGGATCAAGGATCAAATATCTTTTTATTGTCATTCCAGCATCCATATGCAGAAACAAAATTCAGTACCCAGGTTTCAGTAATTAAATATTGCACACAATAACCCCATAAACACTTCATAATCAAAGTAACCCATGAATATACTTCATGATAAAGGTAACACAGATAACATAGTAAAGTAGAATGAAATAACAAAAATACATAAATAAGATAAATATAGCTATTAGATAAATATAGCTAATAATATTGCAGTATGCTCTGTAATTAGCAGCAAGTAAAAAAAGGTAGCAGTAGATACATTAGTTCATGAGACTATTGAAACTATAAATGCAAAATGTAGCATAAGTCACACAGAGTGTGAAAGCAAATTTAGTGATGTACTCATTAATCTAATGGCATCCAAGAAGAAGCTGTTTCTCAACCTGGTAGTGCTAGCCTGTAAGCTGCCTGCTGGGAGGGGTCAAAAAGACCATGTGCAGGATGAATGACATCTTCCATAATGGAGGAGGGTTTAGTTTTGCACCTGCTGGTGTAAATGTCTTCGATAGTAGGTAGGCTGCTGCCGATGATATACTGAGAAGACTTAACCACCCACTGTGGTTAAGTAGTGCTCTGCTATCTGTGGCTGAGCAACTGCTGTACCACACCGTAATACAGGAGGTAAGGATGTTCTCTACTACACACTTGTAAAATGAGGTCAGAAAATAGGGGCTCAGAACAGTCTACTTCAGCCTCCTAGATAGATAGATAGATAGATAGATAGATAGATAGATAGATAGATAGATAGATAGATAGATAGATAGATAGACAGATAGATAGATACTTTATTAATCCCTAAGGGAAATTCACATACTCGAGCAGTAGCATACATAAAGAACAATATTAAATTAAAGAGTGATAAAAATGCAGGTAAAAACAGACAATAACTTTGCATAATGTTAACGTTTACCCCTCCCCCCAACATGGTGGAATTGAAGAGTCGCATAGTGTCGGGGAGGAACGATCTCCTCAGTCTGTCAGTGGAGCAGGACAGTGACAGCAGTCTGTCACTGAAGCTGCTCTTCTGTCTGGAGATGATACTGTTCAGTGGATGCAGTGGATTCTCCATGATTGACAGGAGCCTGCTCAGCACCCGTCGCTCTGCCACGGATGTCAAACTGTCCAGCTATGTGCCTACAATTGAGTCTGCCTTCCTCACCAGTTTGTCTAGGCATGAGGTGTCCCTCTTCTTTATACTGCCTCCACAGCACACCACCACATAGAAGAGGGCACAACTGTCTGATAGAACATCTGCAGCATCTTATTGCAGATGTTGAAGGACACCAGCCTTCTAAGGAAGTATAGTCGGCTCTGTCCTCTCTTGCACAGAGCATCAGTATTGGCAGTCCAGTCCAACTTATCATCCAGCTGCACTCCCAGGTATTTATAGGTCTGTACCCTCTGCACACAGTCACCTCTGATAATCACGGGGTCCATGAGGGGCCTGGGCCTTCTAAAATCCACCACCAGCTCCTTGGTTTTGCTGGTGTTCAGTTTTAGGTGGTTTGAGTCGCACCATTTAACAAAGTCCTTGAATAGTTTCCTATACTCCTCCTCCTGCCCACTCCTGGTACAGCCCATGATAGCAGTGTCGTCTGCGGACTTTTGCACGTGACAGGACTCCGAGTTGTATTGGAAGTCCGATGTATATAGGCTGAATAAGACCGGAGAAAGGACAGTCCCCTGCGGCGCTCCTGTGTTGCAGACCACAGTGTCAGACCTGCAGTTCCCGAGACGCACATACTGAGGTCTGTCTGTAAGATAGTCCATGATCCATGCCTCCTCAAGAAACAGAGGCATTGGCGGGCATTTTTTACCAGAAAGGTTAAATTTTAGTTCCAGATAAGGTCATCTGTAATATGCAATCCCAGGTATTTGAAGCAGGTGACAATTTCAACCTCTTCTCTATTGGTGTAAAGGTAGAAAGGATAGAGAGTACCAGTCCGCCAAAAGTCCACAATCATTTCCTTAGTTTTCTTGACATTGATGCTAAGGTTGTTTTCCTTACACCAAGCTTCCAGTTTAGCCACTTCCATCCTGAGTGCTGACTCATCATTATGAGTGATATCTACCACCGCTGTGTCATCTGCAAATTTCACTATGTGACTGTTTCAATAGTGAGATTGGTCACTGGATGCCCTAGGTGGGTTGCCAGCTTAAGTTACCCAACCCACCTAGGGCATCCAGAGAAACACTGCACTTAACAAAAGAAAGGAAGAGAGTTGAAGATTCTGAGTCAAGCCTTGGCAGGTAAACCTTTAGATTAAACATTACATACTGTATAGTCTCATGTACCAATTTGTAATAAACCTAATCAAAGCATTTGTATGTGGTCTTAATAAAAGAATTGATAAAATGACTATTATTCTCTTTCTAAATTGAGACCTATTAAGGGCCAGTTGTAAAATCACATTCTCAAACCCTCAATTCAGTTCAGGGTCACAGGGAGCGCTAGTTATATGCTAGTACAATATCTCATAAATACTAGGACATTATTTAGTCTTTCCTTAGGTGTTCACAGGTTGTTTACTGCAATATTATTGTATGTCTCACAAAAGCCACCCTAACCGTTAGAAAGTGAAGTTATTTAATTAAAATTCATATTAAAAATTGTTAATTAGTTGGACACTGTTTTTCATCCCTTACTCTGAAATGTAGAGGTATTTATTGGTATTGAAAATCAGCATTTGTATATTAAAGAAAGATTTACATCTTCATTACTTTCTCATTGAGCAAGTTCTGGGTGCTACTGTGCTGTTTTTCATCCCTCATAAAAAGTTAAAGCTTGTTTAGTAGGCCTCCATTGGTCAAGGTTGACCATGGGTGATATTCCTTGTTCATTCATGTTGATAGCATTATTAAAATTTCATTATTATTATTTGTCCTGGATGTCTACTCAGCTTGGGCAGCGTCACTTGTTCCTGAACAGGGAGGGGAAGACCCTGCTTGCAAAGTCACACCTGTGTGCAGTCTCTGGTCTGTTGGAGTTCTTATGCTCCTTTCTGCATGCCCACTTGTGTGTTGCTACGTTCACCAGACTTTTCCTCAGTCTTGAGGTGTTGGTCTATTGTGTTTCTCTACTTCATGCAGTCAGCTGGAAGGCCCTCCAAGAACTCAGTATCTACATCAAGTGCCTTCATGTCTCTCTTGCAGATATCCTTATATTGCAGCTGTGGGCAGCCAGCGGTTCTCCTCTCAGATGTCAGCTCTGCATAAAGGATCTCTTTTGGGATGCAGTCATTCTAGATTCAATGGACATGACCCAGGGTACACATGCTTGAAAGGTCTGCAAAGGACAGGACCTTGGTGTTGGACACTTTGTCTTGCGAGGATATACCTAGAATACGGCAGACACTTCTCAGGTAAAAGGTGTTGAGTCTTCTCTTCTGTCTGGCATATGTGCTCCAGGTCTAGCTGCCATATAGCAACGTTCTGACAACACAGGCATTGTACGCTGCCATCTTTGTCTTCACTGTCAGCTTGGGGTTTGACCTCATTCGAATTGTGAGGCGTGCAAGTGTTGTAATTGCCTTCCCAATCATCTTGTCAATCTCAATATATAAGGAGAGATTGTGGTGATGGTGGAGATGAGGTATGTAAATTGATGGTGATGATTGTATCCTATCCCAAGATTTTCATCTTCTTCAGAATGATGGTGAGTCCAAATTCTTTTCAGGTCTGGGAGAAGCCGTCTACAAATGAACAAAATCCAAAACAATGCTATAACACAGCATTATTTGGCACCACTGTGAATTCAATTTGTTTGTAGGAGTTGCTATTGAACTTTACTGACCCTTTCATGTTGGTATGGAAGGATTCAATCATGCTCTGTAATTTTGATGGGCAGTCAATCTTTGATAGATCCTTGAAAAGACCATCTCTGTTGACCAGGTTGAATGCCTTGGTAAGGTCAATGAAACTGACATATGGGGGCATCTGCCGTTCTCTGCACTTCTCCTGAAGTTGGCAAAGGGAGAAGACCATGTCTATTGTTGTCCTCTCAGCTCGGAAGCTGCACTGTGACTCTGCCAGTTTATTTATGCGGATCAAAATGACCTGAGCAAACACTTTACCGACGATGTTCAGGGAGTTGCCTCTGTAGTTGTTGCAATCACTTCTCTCATCCTGATTCTTGTAGAGGGTAATGATCTTAGAGTCCCTCATGTCCTGTGGTTCAGTACTGGCACAGGACTTCATGCAATGAAAGCAGTAGAGTAGTCTTACAATGCTTGATCAGACCTCCCTTGATTACGCTTAATAAAAATGAATTGTATCTTTGTAATTTATTAATGAAGATTTTGTCTCTAACAAGTGGGTAATGAGTAGACTGCTCGGAGTTAATAGGACATTAGTGTGGAGTTTTTCCACCCACATTCTCAACAGAGGTCCCATTTCTATTTAGAAATAATTACATGTATTAAAAAAATAAAAGACTAACCACTTTATTATGGCTTGATTAAGACTTATTAGGACTCAATAAAGCCCTTGTTAAAGTTTTTAGTTTTTTAATCATAAGTGACAGAAGCAAGAAAAGAAAACCCTATTGCGAAGTGTTACCCTTCAGCAGAAATACCTGCTAGAGTCTCTGCAGGGAACTGAGACTGCTGAATTAGTTTAAGGAGTTTAAGGTGGTGAACTCATCTCCATAAGTGTGGCAGCACAAATCAGTTGAGAGGCATCTACAGGTTTGACACAATGTGCCATCTTCATAGCAGAACATAATAAAAAAGAAAGCAGGCTTTACTCAGTGCATGAAGCATATCTGTAACATTGATCTGTGAAAACTCACCTTCTACAGTAATGCAGGCAATTTTAAATCAATCACCCTACCAGAGGTGAACACTACACATTTTTATTTAGTACATACTTTACTTGTGAGCACCTACAGCTTTAGCCACAACAATGTAATCTCAGGCACGGCAATTTAAAATGAACTTGAAATACAATATGTTTCATCTGGAATTGCTTCCAGGCCACATTGTATTAAAAGTCAGCAGAAAGTATAAGCAAAGAAAATCATTCCCTTGCCTGAAAGAGCTTATGCCCTCTACCATTCAAATACAATGCTGTTTTTGGGGAGATTAAAAAAACTGAAAATAATCAGTTATTCGAACTTCTACTTCCTAACAATAATCTACCCATGCATTTTCTCAAATTCATTGTATTTATTGTGACTGGAGGGTGGAATCTATTATGTTAGTTTTGAGAGCAAGATATTTACCAATGATTGAACATTGCCAAAGTTCAACTGCTCTAGGATATAGCAGGTTGGATAATGACTGACTGATGACAACAAATACAAACAGGCAAAACATACAAACTCTACATAAACACTTGAACAAGCCAATGTGCTATTGTACTTAAATTACTGGCTTGTTAAATGTCTTCAAGGTTGTCACTTCAACTACATGACTTGTTAATTTGTTTTAGATTCCCTCAACTATTTGTATAAAGTGTTTCTTGGCCTCCCCTTAATTTCCTCTGGTGTCCTCAAGTACGTAATTGGGTGTTTAATCATAAGAATTCTGCAGGATCAAATTTATCAATGTCTTTGTAAACTTTGAAGACCTGGATTAGGTCTCCACGCAGTCTTCTCTGCTCAAGGTGTCACACACGTGCACATGGGAGGCAGTCAAAGGGCTTCACTGACAGTAAAGTGCAATGACCTCTCTTCTTCCTTTTCTACAGATCCTCAGAAGGGAAACTCGGGTACATCAGTATCAACTTCTGCCCTCCTGTAAAAGCCTGCACCTTTTTTCCTCAGTCTATTTGGGACGTAGATGTTTTGTGTTGCCTGTCATTATATGGGGTGGATTCCCCAAACCTTTCTCTTTCTCCCATCTTTTCATTACAAAGGCTAAACAGTTTTAGTTCCCTTACCCTGTGTGAGCATGGGTCTGAACACCATCAGATTAACAGCAGCACATTACAAAACACACATTTATTGAACACCAAAAGTCCCACAAAGCAAAACAGTGCTCCTGCACCAAACACCCTTAACACGGCCTTCCTCTCAAATGTCCGTGGGCCACCTTTCCTCTCGTCACGGGAGCTTCATCCTGCTCCCGCTTCTGACTCTAGCTCTCTGACTGGAGTGAGGCGGCCCCTTTTATTCCCACCAGGATGTGCTCCAGGTGCCTGATGACACTCTCTCAGGTGTGGCGAAAGTGTCCATCTCCCGAGCTCGACAATGCTTGGGGCGCCCCCTTGCGGTGGCCACGGGCCCCAGTGGGTTTGAGCCTCCTTGCTCCTTCCCTGTGGTCCCCTCAACATCCAGGGAGGTTGCCCCCTTGTGGCCTGGGGGATGTATAGACCACCTCCTGGTTCTTCCAGGCATCTGGATCTGACCCCCGGCCTCCTGTGACACCTGTCAGAGTATAACAGGCCTGTTAGTCCTTAGACACACTTGTTTTCTCTTCTCTGTATGCCATCCAGAGCTGCCATGTCTGTATTTGTAGCTTTATGAACAACACTAGAAATATCTCAGGGAATATTCTCAGTCATCCAGGATGATCAAGAGTTAAGTTTTTAAGAGAGTTAAGAGATTAGTTTCAATGAATATTTTTCACTAGCACATTATATATACCATAACATTTTCAAAGCCTACTTAACCCTGAGCAGGGTCATGGTGGGGGCTCGAGTCTATCCCAGCAGGCATAGGGTGCAAGGCAGAAACAGTCTCTGGATAGGGCACCAGTCCTTTGCGGGGTGAACACACTCACACACATGTACACACCTCATATAAACACACACACGGGACAATTTAGCATCGCCAATCCAATTAATCTGCATGCCTTTGGACTGTAGGAGGAAACTGGAGCACCCAGAGGAATCCCACATAGATGCAGAGAAAAAATAGGGAGCACCCAAAACGGCAACCCTGGTCTCTTTACTGTGAGGAAGCAGCGATGCACACACCACTGTGCTGTCCGCAAATTATATAGTTGTACATTATCAACACATCAATGATTTTCACAATATAACCTTACATTTTATCTGGCCTTTTTAATTGTGTCAGCATGTTGCCTTGACGGTGAGAATGTTCTGTCACCGTAAACCCCCTAAATTATTTTCAGATGTTGCTTTTTTATGTTATTTACATATTCTCCTCATGTTGATTTGTTTTTTTTTTCCCTCTGGTTCCTCTGTTTTTCACTTACATCTTAAAGAAATGCAGGTTAATCGAACTGGCAAGTCAAAGCTGGCCTGCTGTCACGTTAGGTGTGTGTGTGTGAGTAAGCCCTGAGATGAATTAGTATCCTGTCTACTAGGGCTGAAAGCTGCCTTGTGTGTAATACTGCAATAGGCTCAGGTACCCAGTGCCACTAAATACTAAGGATTGAGCAAATGAATAGATGGAACATTGTGGTAAACAAGATACTAGAAAAAGATTCATATCTAACTACTCTATATACTGCAGCGAGTACTGGGATGACAGTAATGGAATACCCTAGAGCGGGCATCTATATTTTAAACACACAAGACAATAATTTGAAATACTTGCTAAACCTTTTTGTTTAGGGCACAGGAAATGCCTGCCAAACCAGTCAACCATAACTAATGTTGTGACTGCAGAGCCTTTCACTCCTTCATACCCCAGCTTCCTCAGAACAAGACTGTTACTTTGCCGTGCTGGCTCCCTTTATCTTCTGGTTCACTTCTGACTCTGCCAACTCTCCTTCATGTTCCTGAAGGTTCTCCGAGGAGTGCTCGTCTCATTTGCCTGTCTTACTGCAATCATTCGGTATCTGGACCAGCCTACCCCTCTCAACAGCCAGTCGGCCCCTACAATACACTGAAAGTGCAATACGTGTTGAAATAAACTTGTCTGATTGCAAGTATTTTTTTTTTGCCTTTTTTCATTCTATGCATTCTCAGAGGCTTTATAAAACTAACTGGTGTCCCTTGTACCAAATTAAGAGTGCCCCTGACCATGTGATAAAACCTAAGGAGAGGCTACTAACAGCTAACTCATTTTTGTGTTAGAAGGTTATTATAAGAGTGACAGATTTGATCAAAATATCTGACCAATAAGTAGAAGATGTCCTGACGCAAGTACTAAACTTTGACTACATTTCTAAAGGGGTTTTAGTTGAGTGTGGTAGTCTGTTAAACCACAGATCACATGTCCCCAGCTCAATATAAATGAGGGACTGGCTAGTACTGTGGAATAGTCTGTTAAACCACAGATCACATGTCCCCAGCTCAATATAAATGAGGGACTGGCTAGTACAGTGGAATTTCACTTCTGGCAGCCACACTAGCTGAACTTATTACTGCCAGAACAAACCTCATCTCCGAAACTTGGCAAGAGGCACCATTGTTGGCCCTAGGCAAGACTGATTTTTAATGTTTGTCATAAGAAATAGGCTATCTGTAATAAATGTTTGTAAAACTGTTTTGTTGCTTGCTCAATTTTAAATTCGCATTTCTATTATAATGACAGAAACAATACAATACAGTTTACAATACAGTTTATTTTTGTATAGCCCAAAATCACACAGGAAGTGCCGCAATGGGCTTTAACAGGCCCTGCCTTTTGACAGCCCCCCAGCCTTGACTCTCTGAGAAGACAAGGAAAAACTCCCCAAAAACCTTTTAGGGAAAATGGAAGAAACCTCGGAAAGGCAGTTCAAAGAGAGACCCTTTCCAGGTAGGTTGGGCGTGCAGTGGGTGTCAAAAGTAGGGGGTCAATACAATACAATACACAGAACAGAACAGTTCCTTAATACAGCATAATAATAAAAATTTTAGAAGTACGGTTTAACAGTAGATGATATGACATAATTAGGTTTGGATATTTTTAGAGTCCTGGAGACCTCATCCATCTAGCTGCCTCCCCATTTGGCCATACCACGGCTGAAACGTTGCTCGATGAAAGGACCCTCTTTCCCATGATTCCTGTGATCCTCCATCAGGGATGACTTTACCTTAGGCAGGCAAACAACTTGGCAAGTGGGCCGTGGCACCAATTGCCACATTTGGGTACCGAGTAAAGAAACAGAATAGGTGAGGGTTAGTATTCAAATATAATTATCATGTTACTTATGTTATAGTGCTAATGACTAACAACAGAGATGCAGTATGTACAGTTAATCAGCAGCTCTAGTCAGGATATGCTAAACTGAAGTAGTGAGTCTTCAGCCGGGATTTAAAGGCTGAGACTGAAGGGGCATCTCTTATGGAAGCAGGAAGACCATTCCACAGTTTAGGGGCCCTGTAACTAAAAGCTCGACCTCCCACTGTTATTTTATTAATCCTTGGAATCCTAAGCAGACCGGCATCTTGAGATCTTAATGTGCTCAGGTTTGTAAGTCATGATAAGTTCAGACAAGTAAGCGGACCTTGGCCATTTAATGCTTTATATGTTAAAAGGAGGATTTTGAAATCTGCCCTAAACTTAACTGGGAGCCAGTGTAAAGATTTAAGAACTGGGGTTATGTGTTCATATTTTCTTGTTCTTGTAATAATTCTTGCAGCGGCATTTTGGATTAACTGGAGGCTGTATAGAGAACAGTTTGAACAGCCAGTGAACACCGCATTGCAGTAGTCAATCCTACTAGAGATAAATGCATGAATTAATTTCTCACAATCCTGTTTATTTAGAAAGCGCCTTAATTTCCTAACATTTTTAAGATGGAAAAACATGTTTTGGACGACTTTGTAATATGCTTTAAATGACATGCTAGAGTCAAAGATAACACCTAGATTGCGGGCTGATTCAGTAAAATTAATTGGGATTCCAACTGAGTTAAATGACGACAAAATATTGCTGTGATCAGCGTCATTCCCTCCAACAATTAACATCTCTGTTTTATCTGTATTTAAAGACAAGTAGTTCTCATTCATCCATTCCTTTAATTCACTAACACAACTAATTAAAGACAACATCGGAGAAACTTCATTTGATTTAAATGAAAGGTATAACTGGGTGTCATCTGCATACGAGTGAAAATTAACAGTATGTTTCCTAATGAGAGATCCCAGTGGAAGCATGTAAAGTGAAAACAGTAAAGGTCCCAGTACTGAGCCCTGCGGACACCATATTGAACTTCTGTGTATAATGATGGAGTACTGTCAGCACATTTCTGTACATACTGGAATCGATTTGATAAATAAGAACTGAACCAAGCGAGCACGGGGCCTGTAAGCCCAACATAGTTTTCTAGCCTGTGCAGTAAAATCGAATGGTCAATGGTGTCAAATGCTGCACTTAAGGTGTGACTGAAGCTGACTGGCGACTACTTTCTCTAGTATTTTAGAGAGAAATGGTAAATTTGAAATAGGCCTATAGTTATTTAGTATGTGTGGGTCTAGGTCTGACTTTTTAAGTAAAGGTTTAATGACTGACACTTTTAGTGCATCAGGTACGGTGCCATGCAGTAATGAACTATTGATAACGGTTAGAATAGGTGCTGCAAGAACATCCATTGCACTTTTACTAGTTTTGTTGGCACTGGATCTAGGGAACAAGTAGTGGGCTTCATTTTAGTAATTAAAGTTAAGACTTCCTGGTGAGTTACAGGATTAAAATTATTAAAGTGCTGAATGCAATGTGCGGCAGGGTCTGCTAAGCTAGTATTTGGTTTGTACTGTGATGCTGAGATCTGGGATCTTATATTTTTAATTTTCTCATTGAAGAAGTTCATAAAGTCTGTACTGCTAATATCTGTTGGTATTTTGCACTGTTGATCTGAATTCCCATTTGTTAATTTAGCCACTGCTCTAAAAAGTACCCTAGGATTTTTATTATTGCTATCTATTAATGTAGAATAGTATTCTGAGCGAGCTTTAAAGAGGGCTTTTTTATATTTATTTACACTCTCTGTCCATGCAATTTGAAAGACATGTAGCTTTGTTGTTCTCCATCTGCGCTCCAGTTTTCGACACTCTAATTTAAGAGCTCGAGTGTTTTCATTAAACCAGGGAGAGTTTCCATGTGCTTTGATCACTTTTGTTTTAGGGGAGCCACTGTGTCCAGAGCATCTCTCAAGGTCACATTATAATGTGATATTAGCTGATCTAAATTGTTTTCCACGTTTACATTTGATGTTAACTGATCTAAATGGTTTTCCACAATTACACTCGACTTACTCAAGGTATCTATAAATTTTGAAGCAGAATTACAATCTAGATGTCGCACTGTCTTTGTTTTAATCTGAGTGCGCTGGCATGGGCAGAACTAAATCAAACGTAATTAAGAAGTGATCGGAAATAACTACATTTAATGGAGTAATATTTAAATTTTGAATTTCAACTTTGTAAGTTATAATTAAATCTAATGTATGGTTATGATTATGAGTTGGACCTTTGACAATCTGACAAAATCCTACTGAATTTAACAAATAAGTAAAACATTTGCTAAAAGTGTCAGTTTCCACATCAATGTGTACATTAAAATCCCCATCAGAACTACGTGATCATAATTTATAGCCAAATCAGACAGAAGGTTGCTAAATTCAGTCATGAACAATGAATATGGCCCTGGTGGTCTGTAGACTAGCACTATAATTGTGTTGGAATCTGTTTTAATATTTAAAATGAATGCCTCAAAGGATGTAAAGTTGCCTAAATTTTTAGGAGTGATTTGCATTTTGTTACAATGAATTATTCCAAGGCCTCCTCCTCGACCAGAATCTCTAGACTTATGAAGGAACGAGTATCCATCTGGTGACGCCTCAGCTAGGGAACAGTGTCACATTTACTAAGCCAGGTTTCAGTAAGAAGACACAGATCAGATTTTGTACTTAATATTATATCATTTACCAAAACAGCTTTAGTGCCAAGAGAGCGAATGTTCAATAAACAGCATTTAAAACTGCATGGTTCTTTCTGAACTGCTGATATATTTTTGTTTTAATTTGAATTAAATTTCTATTACAGATGCCCCTGGTGGAGTGTCTGGTTTTATCCCTTGGTCTAATTATACACCTTATTTTTGGTTATCAATTAATTTATGGTTTGTATCAAGACTAAATTTACTGGATGCCCCACAACAGGGATTATGGGTAACAGCTTCAGGAAAATAACAGGTGGGATAAAGAACAGCCTGTGATTTAAGATCACATGACTGCGGCCTGGATGGTGCTCTAATCAGTCAACCAGGCAGTTTTGCTGCCATATTTTGGGATAATACATAAGATCCCCTCCACTTAGGATGAAGACCATCTCTTCTGAAAAATCCAGGCCTTTCCCAAAAATCATCCCAATTGTTCACAAATGCTATGCTTTTATTTGCACACCAGGTTTCTAGCCAGCAGTGAAAGGAATGCAATCTGCTATAAATCACATCCCTCTATATAATCTTGGTAAGGGACCAGATACAATTAAATTCCGACATTTTGTTTTAGCTTTGGTGCATAGAGAGATGAAGTTCCGCTTTAATACCTCAGATTGCTGTAAATAAATATCATTAGTGCCGACATGCAGCAATAAGGTAGATACTTCATCGCCGGCAACACGGTCCAATGCGGCCTTTATGCCAGAAATCTTGGCCCCTGCAAGGCACTTAACATTAACTGCTGGTTTAACATAGTTTGGAATTCTAACATTCCGCACTATGGAATCGCCAATTATAAGCACTTTATTATTCTCAGTTTCCACAGGCTGCGGAGAGCTGAGAACCTGTTCTGGGTCCGAATTGGTGACCTGGGTGCTGGGGGACTAAATTTTGGATTCTTAGACCCCCGTCTTACTGTTACCCACTCGCCCTGTGGCTGAATTGGTGCTGCTGATTTCGCCTCGCACTGACTACAGTGGGACCTGGAGAGACTGAAGCCGAATCAGATGTAGCCGAATTGTCTAAACAAACGATCCAATTTTCGGTTTGCCTAATCGCTATCAGATTCCTAACGCGGTCCTCCAATTCGCGTATTTTCCCGACCAACTCTAAATTAACTAAACATTTTTGGCAGGTGAAGCTATCTGCACTGTCGGCCGGAAAACCTGAGCTGTACATACTGCAGGACACACAACATATAAACGTGCCCTCGATGGGCAGAGAGCAGATAGAACTTACATTAAATGTTGAAGTCATCTTTGCCGTTTTAATAGGTGCTTCTGCGCTTTCCGTGTTGAGCTGAATCACCGTCGCTTTAAGTTTCCACCACCCGCTGAGCGATCGACTTTAATCTCTCACTGCCGGTTATTTCTACTGGTCAGCTGCCGGCTTTACCTCAGGTGAACTTGCTCGGGTGCTTTCGAAGGGCTACGTGCCTGTGGGAGACGCCGCCGCTCTCTGCTTCCGCTCGCTGATCCGCTGCCGCTCACGTGATGGAGATAATTTGTATTCTGGTTTGTTGGGTGCCCACTGACCACAATGGTTACAGTAGCAACAAATATACAACAATAAATGAAAATCTAACTTTAACAAAACAAAAAAAAAAATCCAGAAGTGCTACAAATGAGCTATGTACACTATGCAGCAATTTTTTAGGATTGTCTAATTTGCTCATGACTCTACCTGTTTCACCTTTTTTGTCTTGTCTCTGTTCATTTTTCTTCATAAAGTATTTTCAGTTTAGTTCACAGTCCGGAGGGGGCCTGGAATTCCTTTAGTGTTTTTGAGAACTACAATGATTAAGGCAACCAACAAATGCAAAGGACTTTGTCACATTTCTTCATTCTGGAATAAGTTGCCTTAGTTTGCTCTGACTTGTTTTTGCTTTCGGCCCCATTGCTTGGAGTTTGCCTTATCCTAGATAAATGTCTATTATTACTGGCTGTTTCACTTTGGTTATATAATAAGTATTAGTTTGAATGCTTTAGAATTTGGTTTACTTTCCCTGTATTCTCGTCCTACTAGTGTAAATCAATTCCTTATTTCTTTGTTAGTAAGTGAATTGAATTATCCCCTGTTGAATGTTCTTTGTCATTTCAAAAAGAAAATATCATCGTTGTCATACATACGTAAGTACCTGCACAGAATACCAAATGCACCATATGGAAGTTTGCACTGTGCATCCACTCATGAAACCAACTTGGGGGCAAACTGGAGGGAAACCATTGCGACACTGTACTTTTAGTGAATCAAGTTGAGGACAGAATGGGAATGATGCTGGTAGGTTCAAGTAAAAGGACAAAAATAACTGAGATTGGTGTGCAAAATACACCAGTGCGAGTACTTAAAGGTTAATCTATTCCCTTAACCTATTCCATGACAGGGCCTGTAGCATCACACACAAGGTACACACCAGATGCAAAAGGAAATTTTTAAGCATACTTGGCCAATTTAGTGTTCCTTTTCCATCTGACTATCACTTCTTTGAGATCGAAGTAAAAACTATTGTATACAGTGAAAATTCTTCTTAAATTTGCAGACTCACATACTTTACAGTTCTCAAGCCCCGGACTCTGGAACTATGAAATAAAAGCACTAACCACCATTCTACCTGAAAGTGACTCCAACTGTTCATTAGTTTGATTTTTCCAGGATAAAAAAAATGAAAGCATACAAGAAGTTTGCCAATAATAGGTATCTGTTCAGTCCATCAAGCTTGTTTGCTTAACTAGAAACTAACAGGTTTATAGTATCCGACCTCTCTCCTAGCACAAACCATACCTGAATGGAATGCTGGTTTATGGTAAGGCATGAAATAACAAACTGGAACAATTTAACACCTGCTGTCTTCCAGAATCATACCAGAGAAACAACAACAACACCATTTATTTATATAGCACATTTCCATACATATAATGTAGCTCAAAGTGCTTTACACGATGAAGAAAGAGAAAAAAAGACAAAATAAATAAGAATTAAAATAAAGGAACACTAATTAACATAGATAAAAAGTAAGGTCCAATGGCCCGGGGAGGACAGAAAAAACAAATAAAACTCCAGATGGCTGGAGAAAAAAAATAAAATCAGCAGGGGTTCCGAGGCAACGAGACCGCCAAGCCCCCTCTAGGCATTCTACCTAACTAAATGATCTTAATCAGTCCTGATTGTATTCAGGTTCTCATGGAAGAACTTGATGATGACGGTCATGTGGACTTCTGGCTTTTAATCCATCAATGTAGGGACATCACGGTGCTTTGATCAGGTGGTGGTGGCGCAGATCGCTGACCACAGAATACCGGAAAAAGAAAAGAAGAGACAGTAGGGGTTAGTTCGGATTTTGGAGCCACCATGAATAATAATAATTAATTGAATATACAGAGTATCAGGATTTAACCAAGATGAAGCTATGAGAAAGCCATGTTAAAATAATGTGCTTTTAGCAGTGTTTTAATGTGCTCCACTATATTAGTCTGGTAAATTCCTATTGCCAGGCTATTCCAGATTTTAGGTGCATAACAGTAGAAGGCCATCTCACCACTTCTTTTAAGTTTAGCTCTTGGAATTCTAAGCAGACACTCATTTGAAGATCTAAGGTTACAATTTTGAGTGTAAGGTGAAAGACATTCTGAAATATAAGACGGAGCGAGATTATTTAAGGCTTTGTAAACCATAAGCAGTATTTTAAAATCAATCCTAATGACACAGGTAACCAGTGCAGTGACATCAAAACTGCAGAAATGTGCTTGGATTTTCTTTTCCTAGTTAAGATTCTGGCAGTTGCATTCTGCACTCGTTACAATCGTTTGATGTCGTTTTTGGGTTGTCCTGAGAGGAGTGCGTTACAGTAATCTGGCCGTCTGACAACAAAAGTGTGAACAAATTTTTGAACATCTTGCAATGTTATAAGAGGTCTAACTTTTGCTATATTTCTTAAGTAAAAAAATGCTGTCCTAGTAATCTGATTAATATGTGATTTAAAATTCAAGTCAGAGTCAATAGTTACCCCTAAATTCTTTACCTCCATCTTGACTTGTGAATGTGAAAAGACTATGAATATAGTCCAGCTAAGAATCAGCCTAGGGTCCAGACACGTAGAAATAATCTAACCAGTTTCATATAGTGTGTTCAATCAGATGCTACTTCAGCAAATATGGTTATAACACAGTACATGTGAGAAAAAATGCTGTTTGCAAATTGCAAAATAATGAAATAGTTGATAAGCTTAAACCATTATAGTATAAGTCATAATATACCATTACCATACCATTTTCTAAACCCACTTAATCCTGAGCAGGGTCACGGAGGTTGGATCTTATCCTTCTCAAATCCATTTCACCTAATTCAGGGTAACTGCAGCTAACAGCCAAGTGTCATTAGGCACAAGGCAAGGACCCATTTTGGGTGGTGAGCCAGCCACAGCAATGCTAGAAAAAGTGAAGGACAAATAAATACCAAAGAGAAGTGCTAGATATCATCCTTCCATTCCTTTCATAGCCTACTTATCCAGTTTAAAGTTGTGCAGGTTGGCTCTAGAAAGTAACCAACACAAGGTGGTGTAACTCCAGACAGAATAGTAACACACAATGGGCCAATTTTGAGTCATCAGTTAATAAAATTAATATTGACATCCTGTGGTGTGCTGGCGCCCTGCCCGGGGTTTGTTTCCTGCCTTGTGCCCTGTGTTGGCCGGGATTGCAGTTAGGATATAGTGGGTTGGAGAATGGATGGATGGATGAATATTGACATCTTTCAATATTCATATATTTTGCACTTAATGATATTTTGCAAGTTGGTTGAATAGGGATATCTCATGCAAGTTCTTTTTATGCCCTTATTTGGACAGATGAAGTTTAATGTAAATAAATGTAAAGTTAAGAAGTAAAAATATTAGTTATAAGTACATAATAAGGGAGATAAAACTTGAAAAACATACCTTATGAGAAGGACTTAGGAGTTGTAGTGAACTCTTCATTTTCTATTTCCAGACAGTTCATGGGAGCAATTAAGAAAATTAATAGGATGCTGGGTTGTATACATTATGCTATACAATCCACTAGTGGAGCCTCTCTGGAATATGGTTTACAGTTCCATGTTATATTAGAATGTTTCCTGGAGACACATTCTTCATGTTACAAAAAGATATGCAGTGCTAGAAAAAATCCAGATGGGTGCATCTCTTGCCTGGTATGAGGTGGAGTGGTGGCTCCGAGCCTAAGGATCTGCGCTGGTATCAGGAAGGCTGCTGGTTCAATTCCTGTTTCTGCCAGAATGGATCCTACTCCGCTGGGTCCTTGGGCCAGGCCCTTAACCGGAAAATTGCTCAAGGGTTCTGTACAATGCCTGACTCTGGAAAAGACTCATTTCCCTCGGGGTTTAATAAAGTGTACCAAAAAAAAAAAAAGTAAGAGGAAAGACTAGAAGAGCTGCATCTTTTCAGTCTTTTCAGCAAACAGAAGTGAAGAGCAGACATGATAGAAATATTTCAGTTATAAAAGAATTAGAGCACTGCATTCCAACTGTTACTTTAAAATGTGTTCTTTAACAGGGGTGCACAGTTTGGAAGCAAACCAAAAGCATATAAAATACATTATCAAGATGTGTGGTAGATATAACTTAATGCAAAGAGTTGTCGTAGGTGAGTGTGTCAAGTACTAAGGTCCTATTCAACCTTCTACTTTGTGTGTTTTGCCATCCAAAGGTGTGAATAAATAAGTGCAGATATGCTCATATACCCAGTACATCTGCCTTGTGATTGATGCTGCCAGCTCCTATTAACACTGTAGTTGAAAACATGAGTTGAATGATTGTGATTTACAGTGGGTGCCTTATAACCTTTTCATACTTAATATGTACCTGATATTATGTAATTAAAAGTAGTAAATACACCTTTTCACTGTGTGAATGAACAGTCATGAAGGGGCAGCATATGAACACAGCATGCAGTGTTGCCACCTTATAGCACTTGGACCCCAGATCTCCTATTTCTACATGACGTTTATGTGTTCTTTTGTTGTTGCTACTTTTCACATCCCTGAACTTGGTAGGCAGAGGACAGCCAATGCATGACTGTCTTATTAAAGATGTTTGCAGGGTATAATGAGGAGTTCTGGAGTGCTGAAGGAACACATTTGTTTCTAGTGAAGTCAATAAGACATCCTTACCTCATCACACACAGCTACTTAGTGAAAGTAACAAATGCTTCATTAATCTTTATTGGATAATTATGTGTTTCTCTATATAATTTGCTGTTCTGTAGAATAAACCTTCCTGATGCTTCAATTACTGTGTTCTGCTATAGGTAGAGAGGCTGTTAAACTGCAGCAATTACAGAACTCTTCAAGCTACCAACAAACAGGAAGCTATTAGCAATTTGCAGAATTGGTTCAAATGGAAAGATATGTTTTGGAAAAGGTTTCTAATTAATTTTATAATGGCTTAACTAAACACAAGACTGGCTAGTTAGGAGACAAACTGTGATAAATATTCAGTGAATTTACAAAAATGTGTGTTTTTGGAAATCATCATGGCATGATCCCCAATTCTTGGTAACACGCAGAGTCAAAAAAGCCAGACCACCCTGTCCTCAGCAACTTTTTCCAGTCCGTTGTAGGAAATTAAAAGATGCTCCCAACTCAGCCATGAAAAATTATTTGCCCCTTTCCTGATCTCCTCTATTTTTGCTTAATTGTTTCTGGTCTCCAAACAAATTTAGTATATTACAAAAGACAGCATGATTAAACACAATACATAATCTTTATTTAAAGTTATTTGATTTATTGAAGGAAAACAGATAGCATCTTCATGTCATCACTAAGTTTTGAAAAGGAAATCTACATGGTAGTAAAGTTCAGTTTTTACCAACTGAGGCAAATTTCTAAACTAAAATCCTTTCTTTCACAGAAGGACTTGGAAGCAGTCATTCATGCCTTTATTACATCTCGCCTCGATTATTGTAATTCCTTATATGTGGGGCTGCCAAAATCTGCTCTGTCGCGCCTTCAGCTGGTTCAAAATGCTGCAGCTACATTCTTAATTGGGTCGAGAAAAAAGGATCACATCTCCCCCATTTTAGCTTCTCTCCACTGGCTACCGGTGAAGTGTCGCATTGATTTTAAAATCTTGTTTGTTTTTAAAGCCTTGCATGGTCTCGCTCCAAAATATATCTGTGACCTCCTTCACCCCTATGTGGCACCAAGAGCACTGATGTCACCTGGACGACTGCTGTTTACAGTTTCAAGATCTTGGCCGAAGTCGACGGGAGACAGAGTGTTCTCAGTTGTTGCTCCTAGGGTTTGGAATGATTTGCCTTTTCACATCAGGTCTTCATCCTCTATCGAGGTTTTAAAAAGTCAGCTTAAGACCACCTTTCACTATGTATAATGGGATTGTGGTGGATGTTATAATTAGTTGTTTTATTATCTGCTTCTGCATGATTGTTTGCATTGTGTTTATTTTAATGCTTCTTTGTACAGCACTTTGGTGCAACCTCTGTTGTTTTAAATGTGCTTTTATAAATAAATAATCTAATCTAATCTTTACCAACACTTACACCACCCATGTGAAAAAGTAATTGACCCCTTAGTCACTCAAAGCAAATTTAGATGAAAATGGGTTAAATTAGACTAGACACATCCAAGCGTGATGGCTACCAGCCCTATTGAATCTAAACATCACTTAAAAAACTTTCCAGCAATGTGAAGTTGGCTAAAAGGTTTTAACAGGGCCTGAGAAAGACGGTTACTGATATAAATAGTGAAAGGGATACAAAGCAGCCTCTAAAACTGTGGGACACCAGCAAACGACTGTGAGAGCCATCATTTCCATAATCGAGAAGACATGGGAGAGTGGTAAATGTGCCCAAGAGTCCCCAGTTTAAGAAAATGATTTCAAGAGTGTATAGAAAATTCATCTAGAAAGCCACAGAAGGATCCAGATGAACATCTAAGGAACTGCATGCCTCTCTCAGCTCAGTTAATGCTAATGTTAATGTTTCCACTTTTAGAAAGATACTGGGTAAAAATGGTATCCATTGGAAGAGTTGCAAGGCAAAAAGCATTGCATACAAGTCTAAAAAGTCTAACATTTGTCAAAAAGCACCTTGATTATCCTCAAATCTTTTGGGATAATGTCCTGTGGACTGACAAGTCAAAAGTGGAACTTTTTGGCAAGACATGGGCCCCCATTACATTTGGAGTAAAGCTAACACAGTTTTCCACAAAAAGAACATGGCCACAGTCAAACATAGTGGTGATAGTGTGAGCGTGTGGAGATGCCTTGCTGCTTCGGGGCTTGGGTGACTTGCCAGAACTGAAGGAAGCATGAATTCAGCATTCTATCAGAAAGCACTGAAATAGAATGTTTGGTCTATATTTCATGATATGAAGCTAAAGCATAATTTGGTTATTTAACAAGAGAATGATCCGGCGTACAAGAGTGAGTCCACCTCTAGTTGGCTACAAAAACAAAATTAAGTTTTTGTAGCCATCTAGTCAGTCCTGACTTGAACCGCATTGAGATGTTGTGGTAGAACCTTAAGTGGGCTGCTCCTAGTGTATAACACTCCATTGTGACAGAAGTAAACCAATTCTGTAGAGAAGAGTGGCCCAAAATCTCTTCACAGAGATGTTAAAGAATATTCTCCTGTTACCAGAAGCCTTTGATTACAGTTGTTGCTGCTAATGGCGGAACAACCAAGTATTACGTTTAGAAGGGGCAACTTTCTCTTTGGGGGTGATATAGGTTGTTTGTGAACTTTTTTCCTTCAATAAACCAAATGATAATTTAAAATCTATGCATTTTATATGTACTCAGGTTGTCTTTCATATTATCTGAGATCTGAAACAATTGTGTTATGAATTACCACAAACAGAGGAAGTCAGGAAGGGAGACAAATCATTTTTATTTTACTACATAATCTCTGCAGTCTCTAAGAGATCAGTCCTGGTATGTGCCCTATGGGAAGTGCCCAGCAGACATTTTGATGACATTCTCAGACCACCTCAGATGGTTTCTCTTGATATATGATAAGCAGCCATTGTGATCCTCCTGTATTGATTACCCTGTCACAGCAACCATTCACAGCAACTTTATTTTGGCCACATGTACTTTCACAATCTAATTCTTTTGGTTACTATGATGAGCTCATGATCATCAGTGAATAAAGTCAGTCAGTCATTATCCAATCTGCTATATCCTAACACAGGGTCATGGGGGTCTGCTGGAGCCAGTCCCAGCCAACTCAGGGTGCAAGGCAGGAACAAACCCCGGACAGGGCGCGAGTGAATAAAGTGATGTAGAATAAATTGTAAACTGAAAGATTAGTCTCAGGACTTAGTTATCACACCTATTCTGTCTCAACTTCACTGGCTCCCTGTTAACTACTAGAATACAATACAAAATACTTCTCTTAACATTTAAAGCTCTCCACAGCCTCACTGCTCTCCTACAGACTTACACTCCCTCTTGCTCACTCAGATCCTCATCTACAGCTCTACTTTCTGTACCACACATCAAACTCTGTTTTCTGGGAGTTTGAGCATTCTCTTGTAGTGCTCCTCAACTCAGGAATTCTCTTTCCTGTCATATCCGCCAGCTCAACTTAATAACACATTTTAAAACTGCGCTCAAAACTTATCTTTTCAAATTGGCATACCAATTATGAATTGAACACTGTTACTGCCTGTTATCTTTGTATGTTTGCTACTACCTCTGTACCTTATTGCTTTTTGATTTATCGTTCTCTTTGTTTTTATTTTGTTAATGTTGTTTAATTTCATTGTAAGGTGACCTTAAAGGTTAAGAAATGCACCTATTAAATAAAATGTATTATTATTATTATTATTATTATTATATTACCCTTTCACCCCCATAGATAAGTTCAATGTCAACAAAACTACTGCCATGGTATCAATTTACTGCAGTCTCACCTCTGACCTTACATTTGTCATGTTTCAGCCGGGAGTCCTCCCCTGGCTGGGGTTCTAATTCATGTTTTATGTCTCTTTTGCTCATTCTAAAATTTGTTTTATTTATTTTGATTATGTTTATCATTTTTAATTTTTATTTTGTTATGTTCCATGTGTTTTGTGGGTGGTCTCCCAAGAGGTGGGTCTCCTGTCAATCAACTCCAGGAGCTGCCCTCCACCCTACCAAGACAGAGGGTCTCCCACAGTTCCTTGAAGTTCATTATGAATGCTCTAGGGTGTTGGTGAGTCTACTTGTGCTTATTGTTACTCTTTGATTTATTGGATTTATAGATTTTCAACCTTCTGTTTTTTTTACCTTTCTTTGGATTCAGCATTGGAACTTTGTTCAACTTGTTCACCTTTATTCCTTTTATGCTATTTGAAGCTTTATAGCATGACAGACCATTTTTGTGAAAATAAACTTTTTATTTTATTACGATTCTGTGTTTGCTGAGTTTGACAGTAAAATCCCCTGCCCCAGTAGGCATTTTTGGAAGGTTTTGGAATGGCAACCTTGTAACCTCTAATTATCTACAGTACAAACAATGCCAGACTGCCTGTCCATATAGTTGCTAATGTATATAAAATAAAAGCTCTACTTCTTTTATCAGGGCATTCACTTTCGATTGCATTCTGCCTGTCAAGAATGTACGCCAAATGCCATCAGCTTCTCTCCTGGTCAAAAATGTTACTCACTGAGAGAATTTCACTTAATGTGGTTTGCTGTCCTTTCATGAATATATTCTAAGTTCAAAGCATTGGAAACATATTGCCCAAAGTTAGCAACGATTCATAACATGGAATAATATTAATAAATCCGAAGGTACGGTAAAACACAAGAGAGCAGTTTTAATTAGAAAAACACTGTGTTCTATTGATTATAGAGGAAAACTTCATTCAGATGTACAGTGCATGAATATTTTATTTTTGCTTTGGGGTTTTTCTTTTTTTATAGTAAATGTTAAGATGTATTCTAATGATAAAGGAGGCAGATTTATATCTACCACAAATTCACGATATACCCACTTTACAGCTAAAATGAAAATGTAGTATTATGAAAATAACATATAAGCAACAACAGCTTGTGGTTTCATACTTTCATATGTATTCTGATACATGACTGGAATCTTACTGTTGTATTTCAAAACACATAATCATTTTAGTTAAGTATTGTTCCTCACAAAAACATTTCTGTAAAATAAAGGCTGATTAAATACATCATTGTAAACAGCAATTTGTTTTACATGGCTTGAACCACCATGAAAGCATGAGTTTAAACCTCAAATAGAACTTCTCTTGTCTATGCTGCAAACTGTGATGCTATGCCAGTCTGCCCTTTCTTCTGTTTGCCCTTTGGCAATAGCCCATATTTCACAATATTTCTCCTTCGTAATAGAAATAACATTTGGTAACGACTACTAAATGTTGTGTAATGACATAATGTGAAATCAACAACAGACAGCATCTATTTTTTTTTTCTGGCAGCTAAACTGAAATCTGCAGTCATACTAGGATGATATGCAGCCATTATGCTCTCCAATCCCTATAGGGCGTTATGGCTGAAGGTTATCTTTTCTGCCACTTCTTTATCAATGACCAATTTCTGCTGTTAATGGACTTCTTTTCCCTAATTTCAATCGTTACCTTGTTTTTTATGACTCAGTCCACTGAACTGCTTTGAAGTCCTTCCATGAGAACCCTAAATACAATGCAGACTGATCATTTATGTTAGGTAGAATGCCTAGAAGATCTCTCAATTAATATATCAGAAAAGGAGTGGAAAGCAGCAATGTAGAGAATTCACTCGAGCTCCATATGCGCAAAGCATACAATGATACAACTCAAAATTATATATCGAGCACATCTGTCTCGACTAAAACTCTCCACAATGTTTCCAGGGCATGATCCAACCTGCGAACGTTGCAACCAAGTCCCAGCCTCACTGGGTCAAATGTTCTGGGCCTGCACCAAATTAACATTATTCTGGACAAAAATTTTTACTTACCTTTCAGACAGCCTTGGACTCACAATCCCTCCTAACCCATTAACGGCTGTGTTTGGGGTTCTTCCAGAGGGGTTTAAAGTGGAGAAGGACAAACAAATTGTGATTGCATTCACTACACTTTTTGCATGCAGACTTATTCTGATAAACTGGAAGAACCCAGTTCTTTTTTCCAGTGTCCTCTTGGATCTTTGAAAGGGAGGGATTGTAAAATGATTTTATATATTGTAGAGATGGAGTCTAAGTCCTTGAGATTGAGCAATATTTTTTCCAGCATGGATGAGGGTGCAAGATGAGGATAATCTGGAAGGTTCTGTTTAACAAAGTTCCTGATTTGAAGATAGTGAAAGAAATGTGTAGCTGGAATGTTAAATTTGGAATGTAATTGTTCATAGGATGCAAAGCCGTTGTCTATATAAAGATCTCTAAGCAAGTTAATTCCAAATTTTTTCCAGATATTAAAAACTGCATATGTTTGTGAGGGTTGAAAGAGGTGGTTCTTTTGCAGGGGTGCCACAGAAAGAAGCTTCTCCGTCTTAAAATGCTTTCTACATTGGTTCCAGATTCTAAGTGAGTGGAGCACAATTGGGTTATTAGTGTATTGCCGATAACGTGTGTTTATTGGAGCACAGAGCAAGGAATACAAACTCTCCTCTTTTAAGTCAGTGGGAAATTGATGTGTTATACTATTTGAAATTGGAAAAAATCAAATACTCAGTTAGAGGATCCGTACAGACATTTTTCAAAACGTGGCAAGATCTAATCAGTAATATTTTAAAATAAGCTCATAAGGCACAGAGAATATATTAATTTAGGTATATTTACAAGCCTTAAATTTCACGCCGTTTGGCTTGCTCTCTCTTTCAGGGGTGGGGATCGATCTGTTCTTAACTCTTAATTTTTCTTTTTGTAAAAACTTGATTTGTATGGATTGCAATAAAATTAATAAAGAATTAAAAAAAAAAGAACTCAAGGGTAAATACTATCTGGTCCTGGTGATTTGTTTGATTTCTGCGTATTTAATCTAAGCAGTACGTCCCCCTCTACAAGGTTATCTACTTCCACAAAATGTGAAGATTTCAGAAAAATGCAAGTTTAGAGAATCTGCTCTTTCACTGTATTTTTTAATTCTCCTTTAATATTCCTGGTGCACTTCACCTCCTCGACTGTTCTTTTACTAATAAAATACTGAAAGAATCTCTTAAGGTCGTCTTTTGCCTTATCTATTATATTTCTCTCCAATTGTCTTTTAGCCTCCATAATATCCTTCTTAATAGTTGCCCTCATGTTCTCATATACTGTATGATTTACACTGCAGTTATTAGTTTTATATGCCTTATACAACTGCTTTTTTCCTTTGCAGATTCTTTTTTGCATGCACTCCTTATTAACCCACTGCAGAACTTTTTTAAATTAAATTTATCTGTCCTGCATTACATGTAAAACATTTTTAAACCTTTTCCACTGCTCCTCAATTGTCTCCACACTTAAAAGATTATCCCAGTTTATCCTCCTTAGATTTTGCTGCATCTGGTCAACATTTGCCCTACTAAAGTTAAACTTAACAATTTTAGTCTTTGCATCTGCACTCTTACAAAATACTGAGAAATGTATTATACGTATTATGGTCACTTGACCCTAGTGGTTCAATCACCTCTACACCCTCAATTCTATCTTGATTATTACAAAATGCTAGATCCAGACAGGCTTCCTCCGACATTGTTGCTTTAACCTACTGTGTTAAAAACAGTCACTGATTACTTCTAATTGCAAGGTTATCCAAGTTAATATTTGGGTATTTAAAATCCCCCAAGACTATAACATCCCTCTGTAAACTTGCCTTTTTAATATTACTAAAAATACGTGTGTTGAAATTACTGTCTGCATTAGGGGGTCTATAACACACTCCTAAAATAAGACCTCTTTCACTAATATTTTCCAGGGCAAGCCACATGTCCTCACTAAGATGGGGCTCATCGTCCAACTGAAGAGGACTTGTGTTTAAATTCTGTTTGACATAAACAGCAACCCCACCTCCTTTTCTGTTCTGTCTATCCATCTTAAACATATGCAGTCCTCTATGTTATACTCATCCCCATCTTTGTTATTTATCCAGGTTTCTGTTATTGATATAATATTCACGTGTTTTATTTTTGATACTTCTAACATTAAGGCAAGCTACAGTTCTCACAGTTCTGATTTTAGCATTTCGTGTTTAAACTTCTTCCACCCATAAAATAAAATTATTTTTTATTAGCACACTCTTATTATTATTAAAGTAATTCATACTGGTCTTACTGTAGATGGCATGTTTGTTGGGATTAGATTTTGAATTCAAATTAATAATTTAACTTGTAACTCTGAGAAATATTTTAAAATTACAAGGCTGCAAAGCCACTAATTTATATAAAATATTCATGAAAACTTTAGACTTTCCATTTCAAGCTGAATACAAGGGTTGTACAAAAAGTGTTTAGCCTGATATTACTACAAACTTTCTTAGAATATCATAGCTAATAGTTCAATTTATCATCTCATATTTGAACAAAAAATACCTTATTCATGAGTATTTAGTTTGATGCAAGAAAATGTCTGTCAAGCTCATGTCATTACGATAGCTTGCAACGATTGATTTTTTTGTGAAGACGAAGAAAACTCTGACAGTGGACACTCCGCCCATTTTAGAGAGATGTGAAGAGACTTGAGCAGGTACTGCTAGTATTAAATAATATGTAAAAGAGAGAAAAAAAAACTTTAAAGAATTGGAGCAGAAATATTAAAAGAGCAGTGGCTGCTATGAGCAACATGTACCAAGATCAACAAAGTTCAAATGACTGATTTAAATTTTTCATAATCAAAAAGTAATCAGAAGGTTAGCATCTAAGACACTGGAACACTGAGAAATACGGGAGGCACAGCGGTGCAGTTGTAGCGCTGCTGCCTCGCAATTAGGAGAACTGGGTTCGCGTGGAGTTTGCATGTTCTCCCCGTGTCTGCATGGGTTTCCTCCAGGCGCTCCCGTTTCCTCCCACAGTCCAAAGACATGAAGGTTAGGTGGATTGGCAATTCAAAATTGGCCCTAGTGTGTGCTTGGTGTGTTTGTATGTGTCCTGCGGTGGGTTGGCACCCTGCCCGGGATTGGTTCCTGCCTTGTGCCCTGTGTTGGCTGGGATTGGCTCCCATGACCCTGTGTTCGGATTCAGAGGGTTGGAAAATGGATGAACACTCAGAAATTTTGTGCCTGCTGACCCAGTGCCATACACTTTGTGGAGGAAAGACAAAAAATTGTCAAAAAGTTGTTGGAACACTATACTGTCATAGGGAATGAATTTCCTCTCTTCCTTATAAAGAGATAATCTTTAGTCTTTAGATAATATTTAGTTGTCCTGGGTATGATGTTAATCTGCATCCAGCCCGGCATGTAGGCCCTCCAACCTGCAGGGAAAAACCTGGGGGTTGGTGGCAGAATTGGCACTCCAGTCACCATAAAAAACCTCACATTGGTTCCATTCCATCTGAACTCATGTGGTGCTGAGGTGTCACTCTTTGCAAGGCTGCACTCAGGTCCTAATCTGGGATCCTGAGTTGGTATGTCATGTGTTGGGGGTGGCAAGACACTGTATCAGCGCCTGCTCCTAACCTCTCTCTCTCTCTCTCCCTCTCTCATAAAGAGTTAATCTTTAGTCTTTAGATAATATTTAGTTGTCCTGAGTATGACGTTAATCTGCATCCAGCCCTGCATGCAGGCCCTCCAACCTGCAGGGAAAATCCTGGGAGTTGGTGACAGAATTGGCACTCTAGCCACCATAAAAAACCTCACATTGCTTCTGTTCCATCTGAACTAGTGTGGTGTTGAGGTGTCACCCGTTGCATGGCCCAATCTGGGATCCTGAGTTGGTATGTCATGTAGTGGGGGTGGCAAGACGCTGTATCAGTGCATGCTCCTGTGACTGAACATGAAGAGTTTACAAAAAAAGTTTAGGTTAATCTCAGTCACTCACATTCATGACTGCAAGACTTACAGAAAAATCAGCCAAGATAGGAAATGAAAGTCCATTGTTGTTTTACAATGTTGTTGACATTCCATTACAGTATGCTGAAGAAGTGGAAAACAGAATACATGGCCTTCACATGAAAGAAAATGTAAAATATTCAGAGGAAATAAAGGACCTCATTATAAAAGAACCAAAGAAAAATATTCCAGAGAGCTCAAGAAAGAAAAAAGGTCTTTTATATAATTAGGCTCTGCTAATAGACAAAGACAGAAGGAAAGCCCAGTGGCCTGCTGTCAAAGAAAAGTTCAAAAGGCCAAATGCTAAGTATTAAAGTCTAGTAATAGGAGAAAGTGAAAACTCCTTAATAGAAAGGTGAAGAATTTAAAAATATACAGCAAAAAGAAGAGGGGCAAATGACCGTTTTAAGGAAACCAACGACATTCTAGAAGATATAATATGAGGATAATGTAAAACAGAATGCAAAGATCAGTGAAAAGGAAAACAATGGAAAGACAAGAGAAAAACATTTTATTAAAAAGATTAAATAATGCAGCAGGAATACAATATTTTCCTGAATTGTATCTGAGCAGCCTTATATAAAGAGTGTCTCAATAGGCTTTAACGGGCCGTGTTTTTAATTTTTTTTTCAAATTTTAATTGAAGAAAATAACATTCCATACGATCAAGTATCTTACACAATGAAGAAGATATCATTACTTATATTCAAAATGAACATAATAAAACAGAACTCAAATCTCACCCAACAGAAAGAGAAACAAACCAATAGCATGGGCAAATCTTTACAAACAACGAAGAATGGAAAATGTCCTTATTCCTGATGTAAATGCTTATTCTAAAATTTTATTAAGTAGATCTTGCCATATTTTTTAAAAGTTTTGAACAGATCCTCAAATAGTATAGAACAGTGGTGGCGAACCTATGGCACGCGGGCCAGAATGGACATGCAGAGCCATCTCTGCGGGCACGCATGCCCCAGCACAGAGTTTGTTACTAGAAGCCAAAGGAATGCGGGGCCGGGCTGATCCCTTCCCCCTCTCCACATGCGCCTGAGGACATTTCTCACATCAGCCGCCCCTCTGCCCAGCTGCCCAATGGGAGCGCTTCCTCCGTCTCCTGTCTGGGGTAAGTCAGGCAGCTCACATGTGGTGTGAGGGTGCGGCATGGAGGGCAGACTGTTGAGTCTGTGGCAAAGGTGATTGCCGTGGTGGGGTTGGAGAGGAGCTAGGTTGGAAGGGATGTGGTATAGCGGGTTGTCACACATGTGCGATTAGGAGGCAGTCAAAGAGCCTAAAGGTGAGTGAAACATCGCGAGATAGAGGGTTGTCACGTGGTACTTACCTGACTCTCTTTTGCCCGACAGAAAACTGGAAGAAAAATAACTCCTCCACTTCCGGATTCCAAAATGGCCGCGACGACGTCACTTCCAGTCCACCATGATGACGTCACTTTCGGCTCCATCAATTCACATCACCTCCGTCCCATCCTGATGACGTTGTTTCCGGTTCCTGTTTTCAAACGTCACTTACTGCCAACCATTTCCTGTCCCATAATCCTTCCCTCTATAAAGTCACCAATTTGTCTCAGGAAGATTGTTCATTGTTTTATTTTTAAGACTTTGAATCGTGCTTTTCTTTGATTGTCTGGACGACAATATATGGGGACGGTCCCCAAAACTTTTTCTTTGTTTGTGTATCATTCTTTTGAAGAAGAATCCTTATCACAGGGTCCACAGCTTAAATTGAAAAGGCCAGTTTTAATAGATAATCGCCGCACTCGAGGCTTGGAGGGGTGTGTGGTAGTGTGGCCGGAGCAGTTCTCAAGAGCTTCGTGATAAGGGTGGTCCTCTCTTAAGTGCACAGATGAGGAGTCGTCTGCATCTGTAATTGTTGCCAGGAGCTGCTAGTTGCCACACTTTATCCACATCCCCTTAATATATAATAGAAGTGTGAGGCAAATAATTTTAAGTCAATGAAAGCACTTGGGATTGCTTTCCTTACTTTGTTGGGATCATCATTTGAATTATATCAAATCTGACACCAGAAACAGACTAACAGATGACCTGAGTGTTGCTCTCAAACTTACAAAGTATGAACCAAGGTTAGACAAATTATTAGCATGCATACAACAGCAAAAATCACATTAATTGTTCAAAAGCATGCCGAATGGAAACTTTTACCTTTTAATAAAAGTTGTTTGTATCATTGAAAGCTCTGTTATTGTGTTTTTCTTTTAAGACAAAAGTTGTTAATGTATGAGTTGTTTTTTCTAAACTAAAACCTCAGTATTCAGGTTAAATTGCCATGTTGGCACTTTGAGATAAATAAGTGGGTGTTGGGTTGCAGTTTGGGAACATCAGTTACTCGCTTACTTATAAAAGATAGGTTGGGGTACTTCCAGATGAGCAAGTCTGTTTGCTAGTATTATGGTATAGAAAATCACAAGTTGTCTTTCTCCATTGTGTCCACCAAACACAGCTGTTAATGGGTCAGGAATCATTGTGACACCAAGGCTGTCACAAATAGGCATTCAAAGATTTTGGTTCAAAATTATGTTAATTTGCTGCACTGCTAAAATATATGGCCCAGTGAGGCTGGAGCTAGAATGCAATATTGCAGGTTGGATGTTGCCCTGGAAACATTTTGGTAAATTTTAAATGAGATAAATGTGATAGATTAAAGATTTTAAGTTGAATGACTAAATGCTTTGTACATGTGGATCTAGTTTATGAAAGGATTCCTTCCACTTCTTTACTGAGATTTCAAATGAAAGATCCTTTCCCCACTGTACCCTAGGATCTTTAAGAGGAAGAGACTTTAATATGTTTTCATATATTATTGAGATGCTGTCTGAGTCTTCAAGATGGTTAGTATTTCTTCTAGAATAGAAATGGGAAGGAAGTGCGGAAAATTGGACAGGATCATTTCAGTAAAGTTTCTGATTTGAAAGTAGTGGAAAAATTGTGTTGATGGGAAGTTAAAATTGTTCACTAGAGGAAGTTCTAGCCTTTATTGCTGGGGCCAAATCTGTCCCTGAAAGTGATTCTGAACTCTTTAAAAGCTATTATCTACTGTATGGGTTTCATTTTATACCCTTACAAAAATGAAATATGTTGCAATATACAGTACCCAAAGAACATGTGGATGTATCTTGGAAAATAATTAAAAAAATATGTAGTTCAAATACATATGTTTAAAGATTATATTTTGAATCTAATTAAACATAGATTTCCATTAATATATTGTATTGTAACAAACATATTTGTAAATATGTTGTGTATAAGGCATTCAATATACCGTGTGTTTGGGTCTATTTATAGCTTGTTTCTACCTCGAAAATAATAAATACAGACTTCTTGATGACTTGCTGTCAGCACAAGTAGGATGTGATATGTACGAGGGAAGTGTGACTGTGGTGAGGTCTGCAGTAGGAGCGACAGATGCATTCAACGTGGAGGTGGGATTACATCAGGGATCAGCTCTGAGCCCTTTCTTATTTGCAATGTTGATGGACAGGTTGACAGACGAGATTAGACAGGAGTTTCCCATGGACTATGATGTTTGCTGATGACATTGTGATCTGTAGCGATAGTAGGCTGCAGGTTGAGGAGACCCTGGAGAGGTGGAGATATGCTCTAGAGAGGAGAAGAATGAAGGTCAATAGGAACAAGACAGAATAGCTGTGTGTAAATGAGAGGGAGGTTAGTGGAATGGTGAGGATGCAGGGGGTAGAGTTGGCGAAGGTGGATGAGTTTAAATACTTGGCATCAACAGTACAGAGTAATGGGGATTGTGGAAGTCAGGTGGAAAGTGAGTACAGGCAGGGTGGAATGGGTGGAGATGAGTGTCAGGAGTGATTTGTGACAGACGGGTTTCAGCAAGAGTGAAAGGGAAGGTCTACAGAATGGTAGTGAGACCAGCTATGTTATATGGGTTGGAGACGGTGGCACTGATCAGAAACCAGGAGGTGGCAGAGTTAAAGATGCTAAGATTTGCACTGGGTGTGACGAGGATGGACAGGATTATAAATGAGTACATTAGAGGGTCAGCTCAAGTTGCACGGTTGGAAGACAAAGTCAGAGAGTTGAGATTGTGTTAGTTTGGACATGTGCAGAGGAGAGATGATGGGTATATTGGGAGAAGGATGCTAAGGATACAGCTGCCAGGGAAGAGGAAAAGAGGAAGGCCTAAGAGAAGGTTTATGAATGTGGTGAGAGAGGACATGCTGGTGATGGGTGTAACAGAAGAGGACAGAAAGATATGGAAGAAGATGATCTCGCTGTAGCGACCTCTAACAGGAGCAGCTGAATGAAGAAGAAGAAGCACAAGTAGGATGTGATGCATTCCATTTGGAAACATGTACTGTAAGTTTGGTATTTATTTTATTTATTGATACTTCAAAAAAGTTAACAATTTGTTAAATGTATTCTCTTCAATACACTCTGATATTAGTTTCTAGAGATGAATAAATTTACTGTTGACCTATTCATTTTAATTATAAATATATCTATAAAATTAGAGCCCCTATTCCTAAGCTAATTTTATACTAGTGGAAAGTTATTATACCAAAAAGACAAATATATAGCACAATATACAGTATAGTGAAATATCTGTAAAATATATTGTGTGGTATATTTTAACTATAATGTACAGCACATTGAAAAAGTATGTTGTAATATATATGTAATGTATATTCCTACTATCTAAAAATGTGCTTTGGAATACATATTGCAATATACAAAAACAGTAATAATTTACAAAATATTTCAGTGTACTGTGAGATATTATACATATATCATTGACATATATTATAACATATTTTTACATTGTGGAAGCCCTTCAGTACCATGTTTCTGGCCATGCCTTATTTTTCAAGCATAATTTTGTTAGTGATTGACAAACATCTGTGGCCATTTTGGAATGTTTAAGATATGCAGTTTAGGTGAATTAGTGCTGCCCGGGGTTTGTTTCCTGCTTTGCGCCCTGTGTTGGCTGGGATTGGCCCTGTAGTTAGGATATAGCAGGATGGATCATATTATTTTTGTTTCTTATTTATTATTCTTATCTAGTTTCATTTAGTCTTTTTCTGCTTGCAGCTATTTCTTTGACATCTTTAAAAGCAATTTTGAGCTACATCCAGTTCACAAATTCCTGGTTTCCAAGATTTGTCCAATCATATTTATGATTTTTGTTTAGCCTTATAACAAAAATCTCATTCTGGCCATCTGCCTCAAAATGAAATGTATTTATCATGGAAAGATGTAATGTTGGGAACAAGCATCTGGAACAGTTGGGTTACTAGGAAAAAGACACCATCCAGAAATCAGTGTATCAGAGAAAGTCTTTTCTTTCCTCAAAAAGTCTCCCAGTGAATAAATAGTTCAGGCAGGTTTCATGACCTGATATGGAATCATAGATGTGAAATATGCAGTGTCACACACGTGCAAGTTGGAGGCAGTCAAAGAGCCTAAAGGTGAGTGACATATCGCGAGACAAAGGGTTATCACATGATACTTACCTTAATCTCTTTTCACCTACAGAAAATTCAAAGAAAAATAAGAAGTACCACTTCCGGGTTCAAAGTGGCCACCAAGACGTCACTTCCGGTTCACCCTGATGATGTCATTTCCAGTTACATCAATCCATTGCTCCTGTCCACTCCTGATGACGTTGGTTCTGTTTCCCCGCCTCCAATCATCACTTCCTTCCAACCATTTCCTGTCCCATAATCCAATCTGTTATATATACACCATTTTATCTGCAGTTCATTGTTCATTTTGCACAGAAAAGTTATTTGAATCAACCTCTTTTTATTTGTCTGGACGACAATAATCGGGGGTAATCCCCAAACCTTTTTCTGTGTGTAGAAATATTTCTTTGTGGAAGCATCTTATCACAATTGGCGTAGCCGGCAGGATTTGTTCAAGATGTCTGAAGAACAGGACCTCAACACTGTGCTTACCACAATCATGAGCAACCTCCAGACCCTGAAGATCCAGATGGGATAAACGCAAAACCAATTGGCAGAAACCAAGGCTCGTTCCTTTGCTGGTGTACAGACGGAGGTGGCTCAGTCACAACCGATTCAGTTGACTACACTAACTGAATCGGATTATATTGAGACCTACCTTTTGATTTTCGAGCGGACCGCTAAGCGGAACGCTTGGCCAAGGTTGGAATGGGCGTACCAATGACTCCCTATCTGAAAGGGACGGCGCAGAGGGCTTACTACGACTTAACTGAGGAGCAGGCTGCCGATTACGACTCTCTGAAATTAAAGGTGTTCAAACGCTACGGCTGTCACTCCAACAGCAGGCCATTAAGAACTCAGGGCTTCAAAGCCTGGGGAAAGGTGTGTCATTGGCTATGGCCCGACATTAGCTCCTCGCACAAGATGGCCAAACTCCTAGCATGCGAGACCTTTGTACATGCCCTCCCTGACCATATCGCGAGCAAGTCCGGAAACATAATTATGAAGATATGGACACCTTGATAAAAATACCGGAGCGTCATTGGGCGGCCTGTAAATCGGGACGGTCGGAACGGTCCACTCGTCCAACTCAACATGTACGTGGGGCAGCTCCTGAGCCCACCAGGCAACTTCCCATATCTGCCATCCATAGAAGGAACAGACTAGCCAGTCTTCCTCACTGTTTCAAATGTGGGGAGACCGGACATCTGTCCCCGAACTGCACTTACGAGCCGATGGATTGTTCACTAGTTAGTGTTGTGCCACTGTGACTAACCCTTTGTCTCTTCCATATACAGGTGCAGTGGTTATAAATGGCAGGAAGGTAAGGGCAATGTTCGATTCCGGGAGTAACATCTCTATTATTGCTACCCGTTTCATGTTACCGCAACAGTGGACTAAATTAAAAACTAGTCTAAAATGTATTCATGGAGACATCAAATATTATAAAACAGCCAGATGTGTGGTTTCGGTAAATAAAAAAATAACTACTATGGCCATGGCTGTATTACCGGGCCCTCCTTTTCCAGTCATATTGGGAAGAGAATAGAATAAAATTAACAGCAGTAATAACGTAACTGTACCTAATAAAAATTTCGGCTTAGAAATGGAGAATAATACTCCAACTGCCTACACGCCGTGTCCCTCAATACCACGGACCCACACGGGTACCTAGTGTGAAAATTTCGATGTCTCATCATCCTCTGCGGAAGCTGAAACAGTTGTCGTAGAGGAGGTGGAGACTGAAGCCCCTCCCATTGAACTTTCAAGAGATCCCATACAAGAGTTGTCCACACAATTCCTATTAACACCACCACCCTTTAAAAGAGAACAATGGAATGATGATTCTTTAAAATTTGCTAGGAATGCAGGAGTATCCACCGAGGGTTATACAACTCGGGATCCCATGCCACCGATGCCGTTCTTTGTAATGATCTGTTATATAGAGTGGCAGAACACGGGAGTGAAGTGTGAGCTTTGTTCTTCTCAGCGAAAAGTATGTGAATTAGCACATGCTTATCTTCTAGTAGCCCATTTAGGCTGTGATAAGACTTTGGAGAGAATAAAACTCAGATTTTACTGGCCGGGAGTTAATGAGGAGGTCCGGCGATTTTGCGCTTCCTGTCCCGAGTGTCAACTTCGCCAGATTCCAAGAAGGACTAAAGTTTCTCTCGTTCCCCTTCCCCTTATTGATATCCCTTTTAAACGAGTTGGTATTGATCTCGTTGGACCCCTATAACTCTCGGCAAAGGGCTTTAAATACATTTTAGTCCTAGTAGATTATGACTCGGTTCCCGGAAGCTGTTCCTTTGCGCTCAGCTAATTCTAAAAATATCGCGCAGAAGTTGGTAGGGATATTCGCTCGTGTTGGGATTCCCAAGGAGGTCTTAACTGACCAAGGAACTCCCTTCACCTCAGAAACGTTCAGGGAAGTTGCTAAATTACTCTGAAAACGTCAGTTTACCATCACCAAACTGATGGACTGGTGGAATGGTTTAATCAAACATTAAAACAGATGTTACACAAGGTAGTTAACGAGGATGGAAAAAGCTGGGATCAGTTGCTTACTCTCATTTTGTTTGCCTATCGGGAAGTCCCTCAGACCTCAACGGGGTTTTCTCCTTTTGAATTATTGTACAGAAGACAACCCAGGGGGCTTTTGGACATGCTAAAAGAAGGATGGGAAGAGGAGGTACTCCCTACTTCAAATATTCTTGAATATATCGCGCAGTTATGCGATAGGCTAGAGAAGATTAGACCTATCCTAAAAGAAAATTTGGAAAAAGCACAAGCAGTGCAGTCACGTTACTATAACAGGAACACCACCATTCGGGAATTTGTCCCGGGTGATCATGTTATGGTATTAGTCCCAATGTCCCATTTAAAATTATTAGCACAGTGCCAAGGAACTTATGAAATTAAAGAAAGGTAAGGACTCGTCGACTGTTTACTTAAACTACCTAATCGTCGACCGAGTGAGCAAGTGTACCATATTAACTTGCTGAAACCGTGGAAGGAAAGGGAACACAATCCCTCCTCCAGGCAGCCTAGTTCACTGTTTATGTCTTGTGCCCATCTTAATTTCGGTCCCAAGTTGACACCCAAACAACAACAAGATCTCGAAGCTGCTATCTTGTCTGTCCCTAAGGTTGTGGAGGAAATACCTGGGCGTACTGCGTTGATTGAGCACGATATCATTACGGACCCTGGAGTGATTGTCAGAGAGAGACCCTATAGGCTCCCGGAGGCAAAGAAAGCGGAAGTAGAGTTGGAAATCAGACGGATGCTAGAATTAGGGGTTATTGAAGAAAGCTATAGCCCCTGGTCTAGTCCAATTGTCTTAGTTTCCAAACCAGATGGGTCATGGAAGTACTGTAATAACTTTTGTCAACTCAATCAGGTCTCTAAATTTGATGCGTATCCAATGCTGCGAGTAGATGATTTACTCGATCGGCAAGGAAACGCTCAATTCCTAACTACGCTTGACATGACAAAAGTTTGGCAAATGCACTTAACGGCCTTTTGGCTTGCACGGGGAACCAGCTACTTTCTAACGTCTGGTGGACACATTGCTACGGCCTCACAATTCTACTTGGATGACGTTGTCATCTATTCCGGCGTGTGGAAGGATCATGTATGGCAGGTTCAAGCAGTACTCTCCACACTAGCGTCAGCAGGGTTTCGTATTAATCCGAAGAAATGCTTCTTTGGATTAAGGGAGGGCAAATACTTAGTCTACCTAGTGGGGGGGGGGTTTGCAGTTAAACCACAATGTCATAAAATTTATGCCATCATGAATTGGCCCAGTTCGATATATAAGTGGTAAGTACAACCATTTTTGGGATTGGCTGGTTACTATCGACGTTTTGTACCACATTTCTCTGAAATTGCTGTGTCCTTATCAAATTTGACAAAGAAACAAGCACCTTTGAAAGTGGTATGGGATGAATCAGTCAATAAAGCATTCAGTGACCTAAAATTGGCCCTTACGTCAGCACCTGTATTAAAATCTCCTGACTTTTCTATTCCTTTTATTCTCCAGATTAACGCATCGGCCACAGGATTGGGTGCCGTGCTGAGCCAATGTGTCAATGGTGCTGAACACCCCGTTATGTACCTGAGCCTGAAACTGCTAGACCAGGAGACCAAGTAGCTGCTGTGGAGCGGGAGGCCTTGGCGATTAAGTGGGCTATCACGTCTTTAAGGTACTACCTATTGGGGCGGGAATTTACTCTGGTGACGGATTATGCCGCTTTACAGTGGATGTCTATTCATCGGGAGTCGAATCCTCGCGTCACTAGGTGGTTTTTGGATCTTCAACCGTATCATTTTAGCATTATTTATCATAAAGGTTTCTTGCAGGCCAACTCAGATGCTCTCTCCCATGTTCACGACCTCTCGGTGCAGGTCGCCCGACCTGATGGGTCTGGGCTGAGGAGGGGGTCATGTCACACGCGTGCGAGTTGGAGGCAGTCAAAGAGCCTAAAGGTGAGTGAAATATCGCGAAACAAAGGGTTATCATGTGATACTTACCATAATCTCTTTTCACCTACAGAAAATTTGAAGAAAAATAAAAAGCTCCACTTCCGGGTTCAAAATGGCCACCATGATGTCACTTCCTGCTCACCCTGATGACATCACTTCCGGTTACACCAATCCATTGCTCCTGTCCACTCCTGATGTCATTGGTTCCGATTCCCCGCCTCCAATCATCACTTCCTGCCAACCATTTCCTGTCCCATAATCCATCCTGTTATATAAACGCCATTTTGTCTGCAGTTCATTTTTCATTTTGCACTGAAAAGTCATATGAATCAACCTTTTTTTTTTAATTTGTCTGGACAACAATATACGGGGACGATACCCAAACCTTTTTCTGTGTGTAGAAATATTTCTTCGTGGAAGCATCTTATCACAGCAGCTAACATTAGATATAAGAAAAGTCCGAAAAAATTTTTAGTAGCATGAAATTATCTTTGAACCCGTAGTAGATTTAATGTCATGGTGTTTGACTTGCGTATAGAAAGGTTCATCCTTGGCATCTCTGGCACACATACAGTAAAGTTTTAATACCTACTTACTCTTCTGCATACAAGTGAGAGTGTTTAGGAATAATTCTTCCTTGTGATCTTTGATCGCACGTCTGGTAAGTTTAAGGCTATTTTCTTCATAGTGGCATTTGCTTTAGGCACTAACTTTCTTGATTAAACAGAATCGAGTCATATCTTCCCAAATGGCTTATGATGGAGGCTATTTGTGAAACAAAAACCTAAAAACTTACTGAGATGTGTCGGCTTCAAAGAAAGAAACCTCCTGATATACGAATAATGTTTATAATAACAAAAGTATGTCATAAATAATTTATTTAACCTAAGACTTGCTGGACTGCCATTTTTCAAATGAAGACTATCGATTCTCTCCTTCATTCTAAAAGACTAACATTGGAAGAAGATGCCTCACAGCATATGGCATAGCTGCCAGGAAACAGTTACAAATAATCTTCAAAAACATATGTGGCCATAACTCTTCAGCAAACATAAGCCATATACTGTAGCTAAAATATTATGCATATGTTCAAATCCAGAATCTTAAAATAATGAAGTTGTGAAAACTAATCAATCAAATACTGATATAGTATAATCCGCAAAAAAAGCCAGAGCCACTTTTGTATACAATTTAAGCACCACAATTTGATCATCATGGTGAAGATGATTCAAATGGGCAAAACAAATGCGCAAAAATCTAAGGGTGGTCTCTTTTGAATGTCCAGGATAAACTCATCTGCATTGTGTGTTAGGTACGATTTTTATTATCGATAATCATTGGTGCCCACATTCAATTCAAATTTTTTAAAAAATCAATTCAAATACTGTGCCTTTCTTTTTGCAGGTGTATTTTGAAAGTCTTTTTCTGGACCCACAATGGCCACTTGCAACACAATATTTAGATGGAGACAAGTTCCAATATTTGCCTAATACTGGCCTAATTACACTGTTTCAACACATTTATAGCAGACGGATGGATTAAAACTAAACAGACACTTTATTAATATGTTTCTATTACTGAACTGCATGCAGCACACTCTTTTCTGCTTGGCTGTAAGATTGGGACTTGCAGAGGACTGGCATACTTGTATGTATGCTTCTTGCCTCACAACCAGTGCTGCTGGAATTAAAATGATGCAAGTATTTTTACTTCAAAATAAAAAAGTATTGTATTAGACTACTTGTTATCATAAGAAGTAATCGGATAATGTAACTTATGTTACTTTTAAAATTTTATTCCCCAACACTGCTTCTGAGAAAAACAAAAAACATTGAGACAGCAGAAAGAATAATGCATTTACCTGAGCATGTGCATTAGGAAATTTATCTTGTTGTTGCTTCTACCTGTGGTTACTGAAGGCATGTGTAAAGCTAAGAAGGTGAACAGAGTGAAACAAACATGTCCACACTATAAAATCCTTCACTGTAACTGTATGTTAAGGTTTTAATTGCCAAATAACGGGGTTACGTACCTGGATTCTCAAATACCAAGAACCTAGTGTGTGGGTGTGTTTGTGTGTGTCCTGTGGTGGGTTGGCACCCTGAACAGGATTGGTTCCTGCCTTGTGTCCTGTGTTGGCTGGGATTGGCTCCAGCAGACATCCGTGACCCTGTGTTTGGATTCAGCGGGTTGGAAAATGGATGGATGGATGGATTCTTTAACTGGAATAAGGGTTTAAATGACTTTCTCTCTCTCTAGTGACATAACAACTATGATAAACAGTTGTTACTTACTAGAACAAGTCATACTTTAACAATGTCATTTGTGCCAGAGGAAAACCGAACAAATGGCTGATCACATTCATGAAGGTTTCTTGTAAGGTCAGCTCATGGTGTAATACTCTCTTTGGAGTGCACCAAATGAGGCATAGTGCCTTTTACAATGATGATTACTGGAAGAGCAATAAAGATAATTAGTGAAGGGCTGTATCAGCATGCATCAGCACATTTTAAATTGCCAAAATCATTGTTATGTCCCCCATAACTGTTTGGTTTGGAGCAATCACTGTTCACATTATCCAGCAGAGAAGATAATTAGCCAAACTCTATGATCTAATGTATAACTCCAGGTCTAAGTAGCATGCCCGTAAGATTATTGATAACCTTTTGCATCCTAGACATCTTTCAAGCCCTCCTGGGAAATGTTACAGGGCGCTGAAGACTAAAACAACATGGCATAAAAAGTTTTTCTCTACAAGCCGTGAATCTTACTAACTTTTCCTCTATTTCTAACAGTCTACTCTATACCTCGTTACACTAGAATTATTAAGAATTGTTGCTATTTAGTACTTGAAGTATAATGTTACTTTTACAATTAATTTTCTGTTAAATGTTGATACAATTATTGCATTATGTGCATGTATTTAATGTGTCAGTGTATGCAGCCACCAAATCCCTTGCATTTTTAATTGTGCTTGGTTAATAATGCAACTCCATTACATTCCAAAAGGAAAAAATGTTTATTTGCAGGAAGAAAAACACAGTTAAAGACATAACATTTCTGCTGTATAGCCTTCATGAATGATTACATAAATTTTAAATACACTTCCATAGATGCACAGAATTAAAATTATCCTTTATTGATAACTTGGACCGACTTGCTAGGGTTGCTGAAATGTGGCTACTGCTTTCTGGTGGATACCAACAGGGCACACTCACTCACTCACTCACTCCCTCACACTGTCATAATCAACCTAATACTGCTTACTTGAACTATAGGAGGAAAGTAGAAAACATTCTCTGGAGAGCATCACAGCAACGAGAATAATATACACATCACAAACAGAAATCTTCTAGGCTGCTAACCAAACAAAATGCTAAAATGAGGCATCATTATATACTGTAGAACATACTACCTAAAATAAATTAAAAAATTGCTGAAAATTCTACTAAAGAGCAATATCAATGACAACTATTCAATTAGTTGCATCATGGTGCCACATGCATCCTGTATCATGGCACTGCAAATGGCAGCCTTGGTTTGGTGCTCTCTAGTATTTTGTCTATTTTTGTCGTTGACCCATGAAAAATCGTCGAATATTCGGCAATTCACTTTGTGCGATTTGACACCAGATTTTTCACAATTAGGAACTTTTCTGGATATATGAGCTGGTGGAGTAGCATTTATCGGCAGCAGACGCAGACACAGGTATGGCAAGAGGGGGCAGTGCGCTGGAGCACTTGTTAGGCTGAGATAGTGTGGCTTTCGAGTGGCACTCTGGCGAACCTCTGCTTTCTTAAGCAATAAAATGAATGAACTGTTACTCCTCAACAGAACTTACAAGGACTTCTTATATTTTTTTGCTCTGTTTTTCTCGGAAACCTGGCAAAATGAATCCATTCCAGACTCTGCATTTCATCTCCCCGGCTTTTAAAATCAGGGAAAAGAAAAGGAGGCAGAATCTTTTTTTTATAGCTGTGGAGGTTGGTGTTAAGTAAAATATGCTGTTCTGACTTAGAAACACTTTTTGTTACTTGTAGGCCTTTTTATGCTCTGCAGTTTTCCTCATTTATTCTAGTTTATTCTAGTCTATGTTCCAACTTACGCCTGCGTGAGTGCGCTGCTACAAAAACTGGCTGATCAGATAATGAGCACAGAGCAAATTATCTGAACTTCCCAAATTTATACAGCATAAAAAGTGCCCTACCAGAGACAGAAACACACTGGATCATTGCTGTACAATGTTAAAGCATGTCTATCGTGCTGTCCCCTGTACAGCTTTGGGTTTCTCTGAGGAATGTTTAATTCATTTGTTAGTGGATGATATAGTCAAATTGGTGGGCACTACATTCTGCATCATCTTGACAACCAGTGACATATGCAAGGATTCGGTTTGTGGACTTCAGCTCTCCATTCAATACAATAATCCCGGAACACCTACACTCGAAATTCACCCAGCTTTCCATTCCTGCCTCCACCTGTCAATGGATCACCAGTTTCCTGACTAATAGGAAACAGCAGGTGAAAATGGGGAAACTCACATCTAGTTATCACACAATCATTACGGTTGTCCCCCAGGGATATGTGCCTTCCCCACTGCAGATATGAGAACAGTTTTTTTCCCCCACAGGCCATCAAGCTCACAAGTGGTTGATTCCGTTTAATCTGGCTGGGCACGCCATCCCCCCCAGGCCTGTCAGGGTCTTGCAGTGCTGTTTACATATTGTTAATACTGGTTTTTCAGTGTTTATTTCAGCATTTCTTGCACTTCGTATGCATATATATTTATATTCTCTTATCTCAGGTGAGTGATTAACTCTTGTGTGTATGTTGATTATGTAACTTATACTTGGAGAATCATCAAAACTGGAGTGAAATTTCTTGTTTGCATGCATACTTAGCCAATAAATGTGATTTTGACTTCTTATTAAACCAATGGCGTCCTTAAATATAAGGTGAGGGTTAGGACAGAGGATGGCAGATTGCATTTATCAATATCAAGAGATAATATAGGGAAGGAGAAAGACTCTGCACATCATAAAAAAATAAAACAGAGATTAAATATGTCATTGTTCATGTTTAGAAGATAGGATAGAGAACCATAAGACAAAATCCATCCATTATCCAACCCGTTATATCCTAACTATAGGGTCACTGGGTCTGCTGGAGTCAATCCCAGCCAACACAGGGCGCGAGGCAGGAAACAAACCCTGGGCATGGCTCCAGCCCACCGCAGATAAGGGAAAATATGCATTTTAAATACAGTGGGTGCCCCAGACTGGAGTAATCAGGAACAAAGGAAAAAAGATGGCAAATGAGAATGCTAAATGACAGGAAACTCAGCATGTGCAAGACATTGACTGAATAGGTGTCTTATGTTTGATAATCTTCTTATGTTCTAAGGATGTCTGTCCCCTTTGTAGTGGGAGTTAAGCCATGCAGAGCAGGCAGAAAATGAAGTTCAAGTTTATAGGACTTCCAGGATAACAGAGCATGTTCCCAGGCTGAGAGAGCAAGGATCTGGGCGCTCTTTAAAATGTCAGACTGCCATGGAGAAGATTCAGGGGCACCCAGACACAAGGAAAACAGGAGATGCCAGGGTTAGCTCTAGCCTTTTATTTCTCTAAGGGTTGCCTATAACTGTCGAAGAGACTAAGGAATTTGGCCAGAGGTTGGCCATTATTTAAATCTGCCTTGAGACCACAGGCAAAATGTGTCTGGCGTCTAGCATGAATTAAGGCAACTCTCAAATGGTATGAAGAGAAAGGGTCTAACACAGAAAGGCAAAAAGAGAAAGAGAGAGAAGCTGGATGTGAAGAATCAAGTACTTGGTTCTTATTATTCTGGGATTTGGTAATTTCATTTTTTCACTTTTTCAACTTGATTTTAATTATTTTTCACACTGCCATTTGCTTATCTCATTTTCCGCAATTCCATTTACGATATCAGCTATGTGCTATATAAGTGTGAGCACAGTGAAACCAGGAGATCATTAAGCAGGAATAAGCAGGATCAGAATATTCAGAAAACCAAACAAAACAGAAAATCATATGGATTAAAATGAACAGAAATTCTTCAGCTAGGGCCCACTTGTCTAAAAACTAACTACCACCCTCTAAGGAGTCATTAAGGCATTCTAAGTAAAGTCAAGTCAATTTTATTAATAGAGCACATTTAAGTCAACAGAAGTCAACCAAAGTGCACTACATGTTAAACAACCAGTCTGAAGAAGCAATGGCTTTGTTTTAAGGTTATTGTCATTTATTTGATTTACCATCTCCCAAGGTCCAAAGACATGCAGGTTAGGTGCACTAGCAATTCTTTAATTGTCCCTAGCGTGTGCTTGGTGTGTGTGTGTTGGCGCCCTGCCTGGGGTTTGTTTCCTGCCTTGTACCCTGTGTTGGCTGGGATTGGCTCCAGCAGTAGTTAGGATATAGCGGGTTGCATAATGGATAGATGGATGGATGGATGGACGGATGATTTACCATTGGATACTAAAGATTTAATGATTGAATAGCTGTGCTGGCCATGTAAGGTGGGTTGAAATCTTAGTAGTCAATGTAGATAGATAGATAGATAGATAGATAGATAGATAGATAGATAGATAGATAGATAGATAGATAGATAGAATTTTATTTTCACCCAGGGTGATTTTTTTTTATAGAAGCTCTTTAAATAAATAAATACATAAACAGGTAGATAAATACATTTACACAATAGATCACACACCAGAGAGTCTAAAATTCAAGAAAATTAAAAAGAAAGAAAACTTCTGACTTGGCTGTCACAGTCTCAGTGAGGTATTATACTGGCGTATTACTGTTGGTATAAAGGAGCCCCAGTAATGTTTCTTGACACACTTCTGGTGAATAATCTGAGGGCTGAAAGTCCTCAGTGTTAATGTGTCAGAGAGAGGATGTGCATCATTGTTCATAATAGCACACAGTTTTGTTTTAATTTTCTCCTTTGCTACTACCTACAGGGGGTCCATAGTGCACCCTGTAACTGAGCCTGTTGATTCAGTGGGCCTTTCTTGAAATGATGTTACCAGCCCAGCACACCACAGTGTAGAAAAGCACACAGTTATCACAGAATTATACAAGATGTGAAGGGTGCCACCTCCCACATTAAAAGCATGCGGTCACCTAAGGAAAAAGAGCCTGCTCTACCCTTTCTTATATGGTTCCTTTTTATTCTGAGACCAGTTCAACCTGTCATTAAAGTGGACCCCCAAGTACTTGTAGGAGTGGCCCACCTCTACATCCACTCCCTGAATAGTGACTGGACATAGAGGCTCTTTGGAACAGCAAAAGTCAAAAAGCTGTTCCTTGCTGTTGCTGATGTTAAGTTGCAGGCCTATTTGTTTTGGACCAAGAAACAAAGTTGTCCACCTGACTCCTGTACTCTGTCTCATCCCCTTTATCGATACACCTCATTAGTGCAGAATCAACTGTGAATGTCTGCAAGTGACATGACATGCTGTTATATTTATAGTCTAAGGTGTACAGAGTGAAGAGAAGAGGAGACAGGGCTGTTCCTTATGGTGCTCCAGTGTTGCTCACATCTGTATCAGAAACACAGTCCTCAGGTCTCACAAACTGTGACCTGCCAGACTGATAGTCCATTATCCAGCACACTATGGGCTCATCCACCTGCATATCTCTGAGCTTACCTCTTAACAGGGTAAGGATATACATGTAATGTATATGTCTTGGTTATATGTCACTTGGTATGGGATTTGTAAAAGCATTAATATTGTTTGTGTTACAATTGACAGAGATAAAACAACCTGACAGACACACAAACTGACACATAGACACTTATCCTTTTATTAAGGAGAATTGAATAACTGGCTTACTTCATGTGACAAGATGGTTCAAGAGTTACTGCAATTGTCTAATAGTTTGAGCAACTTGACTTTAATTCCAAGCCTGATGCATGTTGGTGTAGAGTCTGCACATTATCCCAATGAGTCTTCACTGTGTGCTTCAATTGATCTTTTATAAGCGGAATAGACAAAGTTTGCCACTTGTAAAAGCAGATGCAAAGAGTGCATTCATTATTGAAAGAATCTTCTGAGTCAGCATAAAGTTGGAGATATATAGAGAGTTCAAGCATGCCAGTGAAGACAGGTGCCTGGAGGGGCAATTTACACCTTTACCGTGATCTACAGCGTGGTATAGAACTCACCCTGTATAATCGTATGTAGTAGAGGGACTAGGCTGCATATACTTAATCTTACTTATTATCATGAAGCATTGTTTAATTCAATACATGTCTTTCACTGGGTGTGCACCATCTTAATTAGATCATCATCTGCAGAGTAAATGTTTATAATAATTTAAAAAAATAAGTGTAACATAGGCACAGTGATAAAAAGGGAGGAAAATTCTGTAAAAGTGTATATGAGATTACAACTATGCCATCTTACTGATTGTTGTTTGCCTTTGGTACATCATTCTACTATATGTAGTACTAACATCCTCATAATATTACTGTATGTCTTGTGAAATTCTTTGCATTATAAATGATATGTTTGTGATGTTGTAGCTGCTACTGCTAAAATATTTACAGTATATGACATAGACACTAATGTATAATAAAAATGCCTACACTAATTTACAACATATAGCGCAAAAAGACAAGCTGCAATCTGTAAATTAATTCAGCATCTTCAGAATTTGAAGCCTTACCTCAGCTTTAACTACTGAAATCTGTTTTTAAATAATACAGTGAGGTCAGCCACAAGATATGGCGGTGAGAGGATAGCTGTGACCAGGGGAACACAAAATAGAAATAATAAAAGTATAAAATGAGAGAGAGAAAAAAACCAGAAAATCAGAGACAGAAATGTAGAACCTTCAGAAAGTGTTGTCACTTATTTTGTTCATGTTTTCTTATTTTTAAGGCCGGAATACCATATTGGTTTAGAATATATTTGGTTTGAAGCATGTTTAATGATACAGGATTATATTATTTATTTATAAACACAAATTATTTGCATTAAGGATGGCAGAGTAGCTTGTGCTTGAAGCTGCAGGTATTCATGTTTAATTCTCAGTTTAGTTATTTTTGTATTGAAGTTTGACTGAAAAAATATAAATGGCCTTCTTTATTTTAATTATTGACCAGATTTCTAACAGGATGTTTAGAGGCTTGAAACACTTTTGGAAAGTTTAGAATCTGTTTTCTTTTTGTAGTGGAAACTATTATCTTGCAGTAATGAAGATACAGTATTTACAATTTCTACATTACTTTAGTTGATTATGAGTTAGAGTTGGGATTCTGTTCCGAACACATCAGTGTGAACAATTTATCCTTTTGCAGCCAGGAAATATTATACGGGTGGCTGCCCCAAACCTTTTTATGACTCTTGCATCTGTTTTTTGCGACAATATACAAATTTCTAAATGATTTAATCCCATATGTTTTCTAAACATTAAAAGCTGTGTAAGTTTGAGAGTGTAGAAAAAGGTGGAAATGATGTAGAGATGCCACAGAGAAAAGCTTCTCTAACCTTCAAGCGCCTTCTACATTGGTTCCATATTCTGAGTGAATGATGCAAAATTGGGTTGTTAGCATATTGATGATGCCTTGTATTTACTGGTGTACAAAGCAAGGAATAGAAAGAAGTACTGAAGGATTTAATTTCTACTGCAAACCAAGCCAGTGTGTGTTCATCTATTTGTGTCAATGTCTAGGTTTTTAGCTTGTATATTTTGCCAATTGAAAGTTAGGTAAAGTCATGATGCCACCTTCTGTTTTAGGCTGTTGTAGGGTAACCCTTTGGATGCATAGATAGTTCAAATTTTAAATAATTTAAGTTATGATTGAAAAGTGATTTGTTAATCTATATGGGGATATTTGAAATAGAAACATAAGCTTAAGGAGAATATTCATCATGATAGTATTAATTTTCCCTGTTAAAGTAAAATGGAGGGTAGACCATCTATGCACGTCTTGTTTAAGTTTTTCCATGCAAACAGTAACATTTTTTTGAAAAAGAGCTTTATATTTCCTTGTGATGTTTACCCCTAGGCATTTAAACTGATCTGCAATGATAAAAGGGAGATGTTCAATCGAATGCTGTTTGCTAGAGAATTCACTGGAAATTCTGCAAGAGCATTTAGGGCTGCAGGCACAGAATTTTGTTGGTCTGATATATACAGTACCATGTCATCTGCATACAGTGATATTTACTGTTCAAGTCCTTTTCTGAAAATCCCATTTATCTCTGATGCATTTCGAAAGTGAACAGCAAATGGCTCTGTGATGATTGCAAACAGCAATGGTGACAGGGAGCATCCTTGCCTAGTACCATGTTCTAGCTTAAAGTAGTCTGAAATGATGTTAATACAAACTGAAGCTTCTAGACTGGTATATAGAAATTTGATCCATGCACCTATGCTCGGGCCAAACCCAAATTTATGCAATATGGTGAATAGGTAGTCCCATTCAACCATATCAAATGCTTTTTTTGCATCCAAAGATAATAAAATCTCCGGAGTGTTAGACTTTATGGGTGAATATATTACATTAAATAGGCATCAAAGATTGGAAGCTAAGTGTCTACCTAGTGAATCTGGTTTTTGTCATGTGATATTACCGAAGGAAGCACTTTCTCAATCCTTCTAGCTAGAACATTGGAGAGTATCTTAACATCATTATTCAGAAATGAGATTGGTTTGTATGATGCACATTGCAATAAGTCCTTATTTTTCTTAGGAAAAATGGTAATTAATAAATGGTGAAAAGTTTGAGGTAGATTTGTATTGTCTCTCGCTATAAATGTTGCTGATAATAGGGGTGTTAACTTAATTAAAATGTTTTTATAAAATTCAGCAGGGTGCTTTCCCACTGTGAAGTGAGTTTATAGCATCTAGTTATTCTAATAGTGTCAGAGGTTTATCCAATTCCTCTATATGTAACGGTGATATCTGTAATATATCAAATATAATAAATCGCATTAGATTGTGCCATGTATTCTTTAAACTGAGTAGAATATAAAAACTTATAGTAGTCTCTAAATGTTGCAATTTTAAAATGAGTTGTTCCATTTCTTTTTTTGTTAAGAGGTCGAGTTCTGATTACAAAGCCTGTCCTTTCCTAAAAAATACCTCATTTGGAGACCTGGCGTGTTCTTGATCTATTCTGGTAATTTCACTGAATAGCTGTGATGTCTTCTTAGTTTACGATTTATTTTTGTGGGAGAGATATGAAATTATCTGTCTTCTTAAAAATGCCCTTAGAGTTTCCCAGAGTATTTCTGCAGAAACCTCTCTAAAAAAGCATCAGTTTGCTTGGATATAAATTCTACACAGTTCTTGTCAGCTAATAAAAGGGGGTTAATAATAATAACAACACAGTGATCCCTCGCTATATCGTGCTTCGACTTTCGCGGCTTCACTCTATCACGGATTTTAAATGTAAGCATATCTAAATATATATCACGGATTTTTCGCTGGTTCGCGGATTTCTGCGGACAATGGGTCTTTTAATTTATGGTACATGCTTCCTCAGTTTGTTTGCCCAGTTGATTTCATACAAGGGACGCTATTGGCGGATGACTTAGAAGCTACCCAATCAGAGCATGTATTACGTATTAACTAAAACTCCTCAATGATATACGATATGCTTCCCGCGCGGTGCTTGATTGTTTGCTTTTCTCTGTCTCTCTCACTCTCTCTGACATTCTCTGCGCCTGACGGAGGGGGTTGTGAGCAGAGGGGCTGTTTGCACAGAGGCTGTTTGCCTAGAGGATACGGACGCTCCTCTAAAAATGCGGCTTTATCGCGGTGCTTCTGCATACTTAAAAGCACAAAAGCACGTATTGATTTTTTGATTGTTTGCTTTTCTTAGCGAGCGCTCTCTCTCTCTCTGAAATTCTCTGCTCCTGACGCGTGCACTCCTTTGAAGAGAAGATATATTTGCATTCTTTTAATTGTGAGAAAGAACTGTCATCTCTGTCTTGTCATGGAGCACAGTTTAAACTTTTGACTAAAGGGTGTTATTTCATGTCTAGAGGGCTCTAATAATGTTAACAGTGTGGGAGAGTTTATAAGGGCTTAAAATATATAAAAATAACCATACAAACATATGGTTTCCACTTTGCGGATTTTCATCTATCGCAGGGGGTTCTGGAATGCAACCCCCGCAATCGAGGAGGGATTACTGTAATAATAATAATAATACATTTTATTTATAGCTAGCTATGAGATGAGTGAGGTATAGTGATATGAGCACAGTGATCAAAGGGGCATGGTCGGAGGTAACAAAAGTGTCATGCTTGCCAGATTTAATCGTGAGCAAGAAATCGTTATCTATAAAGAAATAATCAGTTCTTAAGTAACAATGATGTACTGGTGAGAAGAAGGAATATGCTCTTAAATATGGATTTAGAAATCTCCATGGTTCTGATAAGTTATGATCAAGTAAAAACTGTGTGATTATTTTTGCAGTGTTGGATTTTATCACCCCTGTAGCTGACCTGTCCAGGTGTGGATTTTATAAAGAACTAGCAAAATACCCGTGCTTCGCAGCAGCGAAGTACTGCCATAAAACTTTTATTAAGAAGAAAATTAAACCTTTATAAACTGAGGGATAATATACGAATAATTATTTGTTAAGGATTTCTTTGTATACCACATTGTCAGTTCGGCCCTCCAGTTGTAGTATGACCAAGCTGTGCGCTGAGCTTACTCTTGAGCATGCAACGTACAGTTGGCCATGTGAAAAGTAATCTTGTTTCAAATCTCACAGCTTGGATTTCTGCTGTCATAATCGGTTTGAGTTTCATGGTTTGTTTCAATTACAACAGTATTTGCAGGACTTGTGTTGAAGTGAAATTCGGCATCTGTCAAGCGTTGTAAGCATACAACCGGTTTCATCAATAACTTCACATCCAGCTTTTCAGAGTTTAAACATTCATAAACATCAAAGTGTCCACTACTGAAATTGTCACCTGTGAATCTAAGATGTTTAAAAGGCATTGGCGGTTGTCGAAAGGTGTAAAATATTTGGCCATTTCGGTACACTTGAAAGCAACAACCGAACAATTCAGCGGCAGCCATCAACTCACATGTAGAACCATAGGTGAAGGGCTTAAGCATTTGCATATCTCCTGTACCGTCATCAGTCCAAACTTGAACCTGTCCCAGTCATTCAATACATAAGACACAATGTTCCTCCAGATATCAAAAGTGAGCCTGATATGGCCATGCAATATGTAGAATGGAAAAGGCAGGTGCCATCTCCGGGCATGGAAACCACACGGTAAGTGACAGTTCTTTGATCGATGGTGATTACCTCGATAGACATGTTAATGGGGGTACGGTTGGAACGATAAAGGAAATGGGTACCTGAACAATGTAAAGTAAGTCTAAAATACCTACACAATAACTATAATCATAATAAACGAACAATAAAACAGCCATGTATTAAATAAAAAGGCTGCAGTTATCAGCAGGGAGACGTGAATCCTGTGGCGAAGCAAAGAAGGGAATGTAGAGACCGGAGCAACGGATGGCCTTATACAGGCAGACAGCCAACAACATGGGAGGCGTTGGGATGGGGGACCCAACGCCGCCTTACACGGTGACCGAGCTGCAGGCTGTGGACGTATATATGTATGTAAGTAGGATTCAGTTAGCGTTGGGAACCCGCGTACCAAATTTCTTGAAGATGGGCCCATAAGTAACAAAGACCATTGAAAAGTTCAATATGGCGGCCGACAGTAGCGTCATATCACCGAAATAAGTACGTACATTGGTTTCAGTTAGCGCAGGGAATCCGCCTACCAAATTTTGTGAAGATGGGGCCATAAATAAGAAAGTTCAACATGGCGGACATTGTCGACCATTATGACCGTTATGCGTAGAATTTCGAAGTGAAACCTGCTTAACTTTTGTAAGTAAGCTGTAAGGAATGAGCCTGCCAAATTTCACCCTTCTACCTACATGGGAAGTTGGAGAATTAGTGACTTTGGAAAGTTCAATATGGCGGCCGACAGAGGTATCATACCACTGAAATAAGTACGTACATCGGTTTTGGTTACCGCAGGGAAGCCGCCTACCAAATTTCGTGAAGATGGGGCCATAAATAAGAAAGTTCAACATGGCGAACGTTGTCGACCATTATGACCGTTATGCGTAGAATTTCGAAATGAAACCTGCTTAACTTTTGTAAGTAAGCTGTAAGGAATGAGCCTGCTAAATTTCAGCCTTCTACCTACACGGCAAGTTGGAGAATTAGTGACGTTGGAAAGTTCAATATGGCGACTGACAGTGGTGTCATACCACCGAAATAAGTACGTACATTGGTTTCCGTTAGCGCAAGAAAGCCCCCTACCAAATTTCGTGGAGATGGGGCCATAAATAAGAAAGTTCAACATGGCGGACGTTGTCGACCGTTATGACTGTCACGTGTAGAATTTTGAAATGAAACCTGCTTAACTTTTGTAAGTAAGCTGTAAGGAATAGGCCTGCCAAATTTCAGCCTTCTACCTACACGGGAAGTTGGAGAATTAGTGATGAGTGAGTGAGTGAGTGAGTGAGTGAGTGAGTGAGTGAGTGAGTGAGTGAGTGAGTCAGTCAGTCAGTCAGTCAGTCAGTCAGTCAGTCAGTGAGGGCTTTGCCTTTTATTAGTATAGATTAGAGGTTCTGGGCATTATAATTTTTGGGTGTTCAATGTAGGAGAGGATGCAAATACGTTTTGCATGAAGTCACTATCATCCACATTGGGTGTGTAGATATTTATCAAAATCACTTTACAATTAAATAAATTACCCATCACCATCACATATTCTCCTTTAGGATCAGATACTACATCTGAAACTACAAATTAAATTATTTTATGAATTAAGATTCCTATACCTCTAGTTTACTTTGTATACATGGAGTCAAATATTTGGCCAGTCTAATCTCTTTGTAACCGAAACTGACACTTGCTTAATAAGTGAATCTATTGTAAAAAATAGTATTGTCACGTTTACACCTTTTAGGTGAGAGAATACTTTCCTCCTCTTTATTTCGTGATTGAGGCCTTTGACGTTCCAGCTCACAAAGTTCACTGTTTGGTCATAGAAACATTGCTTCTGAACTTTTATTGTCATTTTATAGTCTTAAATTAAAGTAGTACATTATTATAAATGATATCATTAACCTTAATTTCCAATATTGCCACAAGTTATGGCTAGGAAGTCTATTGTTATGTGGGCACTTACAATTGTAGGGATAAAAAGGATAGATCAGAAATTGCAAAACAAAACAAGTACCCAAGCAGTGGTGTAGAAGGAATAAAGTAGAGATACCTATTGGCAATACAGTTCAAATACTACAAACCTAGAATATAATCTTGAACAGACCCGAAAGAATAAACCCAAGGTATGATGTTAAACAGTACGCGTGGAGAAGCAGATAATATATGAAGGCACAATCCTAATCCATCTAGCTGGTTCGCGGTTCAAAACAAATTTGGCTGTTTTAATATAATTAACCATTGGTCAGCTTGTTCTCTGTGGGTGCACTCACACAACTGCAGGGAGTTGGTGAGGTAACTGGGGCGAGACACACCTGCATGTGAAGGTGCGGTCTTTTTCAATTGCTTCCAGTGCAGTGCGTGAATGAGATGCTGTGCCCACGGAGCCTTAAGAATGAGGCAGCACAAAAGAAAAAGACAAGAGGAGGGGAACAAAACGAAAGAGGAGTGGAGGTTTTTGAGATTGAGAGAAAGGCAGGAGCAGGAGTAAGCTGGTGTTTAGAGATAGAAGCAGGTGGACTGGAATGGTGCCCCAGGAAGTAGCGTGTGATCAGCATTCAGGAGAGGGCATGGGGATCACTCCTCTTTAGTGACCAGGGAGCAGGAGTGATCATTGCGCTTAGGAGCATCTTCTAGTTGAGTGGAGCCTGAGCTTGGCAGCGGTGGGAGGACAGTGCATTTTCTCTGGGCAGAGCCTATAAAGGCACTGATGGGCGCAGGAGCAGGATCAGGTGGCTCCCAGTGAAACACCGTGGATCGGGCAGTGGGGATAAGGGCCAGGATTGTAGGATGTCTGCACTTGTTGGTGAATTTCTCCCCGTGCTGCAAGATCAGAGTAGGATAAGCCGGAGAGGCGTTGGCTTTTAAAGGGAAGCACTGAGGATTGAGAATTTTAAAGAAGACTCCTGCCTGAATTTTAACCTTGTTTTCATGGATTTATTTATTTGATCATTTTAACCTTCACTAACATTTGGATGTTTTTATGGATTATTTATTTATTGACCATTTATTGACCTGACTGCACCTTTTGAACACTTGTTTTTGTTGAGTTTTTAATAAAAACACTTGTACTTTTCACCATTCTCTTGTTTAGTGTGTTGTGTCCTTATCTGCCATGCTCATCTTGGTTACAGTACTAACAGTGACAGGTTCAAGAGGCTCCCATTATAGAAAAGGGAGCAAGGAGCCAACTCACACTGTCACAATGATTTATGTTACTTTTTCGGTTTTGATAATGTTATTCAACATTTCTTGTGGTAGCACTGCCACTGCGCATAGGGGCAGTTGGTGACATGGCAGATATGTACCATGTTATTTAAGATACCTATACAATCCTGCTAAACTTTAAATACAAATGAAGGGAAGACACAATCACACAAAATTATTAAAAGCATTGTTTTAACAATTTTTGTTTCCTGGCTATGATATTTGTTTTGTAATTTTAAAAAAAAGTTTGTCCAATCAATCTATCCCCACTCATCTTTTGATTTTCATTTCTTGTTTAGTGATTACAACCTCTACTGGTCAGTGATATGTATTTTAATTTAAAGATCTCGCTTTCAGCGTCTTCAAACTATATCTTCTCTCCTCTGAAACCTGATGGCTTTAAATAATAGAGTTGTTGGTTATTGGTTTCTGTTTCTGTTGTCTTCATTCATTGCTCTAAATTTCATAGTTGATGAAATTTATCATTTTAGCAGTCAATAAATGTGGAGAATATTGCAATTTCAGCCGATCTTCTTTGAATAAAATCAAAGTATAAAAAAGACATCTTCACAGTCAACAACGTTAGATGAGCCTTTACTTCATTTACGCAGTCTATAAAACTCGCATTCCATGCAGTCACCATTATTTCTCACCATTTTTGGGATTTGTATGCATTGAGAGAGGACATGCAGGTGATTGGTGTAACAGAGCGAGATGTAGAGGACAGGAAGATATGGAAAAAGATGATCTGCTGTGGCAATGCAGAAGTATGCATTGTGCTTCCAGATGAATGCTCATTAGCTGTCGGCTGTCACAGGCACAAGAGCCCACCCCCAAAACTTACCACTCTCTAGAAGAACATCAAACCAAACACACTATCTCTCTGTATCTCTTAATGTCATCTTCTAACTCCATATTAAATAGAAGTTTGGGTGTGGAGCAGCTTTAAGTCCTTTCCCTGGAATGTGACGCTGCATGTAGATTCCATTACTCACCTAAGCTAAAATCATTTATTGTGACCCATTCATGGCACTAACTACACTAAAAGGAAAAAACACCTTCTGGCGGTACCCTCTTGCTCTCTGAGCAACATGTATTGTCATTGCCAAGCCTCTCTGTTTATTTTGGCCTTGTTAGGCCATTCCCATCTCCTCTGCAAAGTTTTTGCCCCTGTAATTCTAGGCCTTGCCAATTCTCGTACAACACAATATATGATAAAACAATGTCTTTTTTATTTTTCAGATCAAGTAACACTTGCAAGAATGAGCCCAATGTTACAGACCACTTCAGTGCTGCAAGCTTAGCCTGCATATAATCTATCGAAGGTAGATTATAAATACTCCATATTCAGGAAAGTAGTTTACACAGTACCTAGGCATACACTCTTTCATTCTGACCAGCATGACCAGTGGGCTTTGAGAGTTAGAACAAAGCAGGGACATATCTTAACGGCCATTGGAATGGACAGCTATTACAACTAGCTGTGTTATCAGGCTTTGCACAGGAAAGTTTTTAAGTCAGTGGACTTCAGTTATTCAGTTGAAGAGACCCTGGAGAGGTGGAAATATGCTCTAGAGAGGAGAGGAATGAAGGTCAGTAGGAACAAGACAGAATGGCGAAAGTGAATGAGTTTAAATACTTGGGACCAACAGTACAGAGTAATGGGGATTGTGGAAGAGAGATGAAAAAGAGAGTGCAGGCAGGGTGGAATGGGTGGAGAAGAGTGCCAGGAGTAATTTGTGACAGACGGTTATCAGCAAGAGTGAAAGGGAAGGTCTACAGGACGTTAGTGAGACAAGCTATGTTATATGGGTTGGAGACGGTGGCACTGACCAGAAAGCAGGAGACAGAGCTGGAGGTGGCAGAGTTAAAGATGCTAAGATTTGCACTGGATGTGACAAGGATGGATAGGATTAGAAATGAGTACTTTAGAGGGTCAGCTCAAGTTGGATGGTTGGGAGACAAAGTCAGAGAGACGAGATTGTGTTCTTTTGGACACGTGCAGAGGAGAGATGCTGAGTATATTGGGAAAAGGATGTTAAGGATAGAGCTGCCAGGGAAGACGAAAAGATGAAGGCCTAAGAGAAGGTTTATGGATGTGGTGAGAGAGGACATGCAGATGATGGGTGTAACAGAACAAGATGTAGAGGACAGAAAGATATGGAAGAAGATGATCCACTGTGGCAACCCCTAACAGGAACAGCTGAAAGAAGAAGAAGATAAGAAATACTATATAACTAAGGACTTTTCCGTATAAAAGGGGGCTAATATTATTACTTCACTTGAGGTGCATACTGTTGAACATGCAAAATGCAGTTTTTGGTGGTGTTGGTGTGAAAAAGACTGCAGAAGGACCAATAGCAGTATCTGGTAATGTTACAAAGGTGATTTTAAACTTTATTGATTCAAAGTTAAAAACTGCTAAAAATCTTAACTCTTCATTAGTATCAAAGTTTAAAATTAGTACCACCTCAGTATACAATGAGTTTGAATAAATGTCTACTAACAAAAAAACTAAACATTCTAATTACTTTTTACTCACTCAGAAATCATCATTCTGTTCTCTTTTTATTAAATTCTGAATTAAAAAGTATCTCCATCAGCTACAGAAAAAAATGAGGCTTCATTCTGTCAAACGTGGCTTGTGTCTGTGTGCTACAAGTTTTGGGGGAATAAAAAGACAGAAAACTATGAGAAATTAGTTGAGGGGCTTTTCTCCTCTTACCTACAGTAGCTCTTGCGTGCAACATGTCTTTAAAATCCATTTCTTACACTCTCATTTGGACTTTTTCCCTTGAGAACATGGGATAGTCTCTGATGATCATGGGTAGAGGCTCCAGTAGGACATCACTCAAATGAAGAGACGTTAGAGTGGAAAGTAGAGTGAGCATATGTTAGCGGACATCTGTTAGTCATTCTAATATAAAATACCTTCAGAGGATTATAAGAGAAAGAAATAACTAGCAAGTGACTACTTTATGTATGAAATATTTATCTAAAATACTTGTTTGTGCAATTTATATTTAATTCTATTCATAGTCATTTAAAAATATATTACATTAAAATAGTGATTTTCCAATTTTAAACCTGGATATGAAAGAAAAAAATCTGTTGCCAGATTTGGATTCAGCACCCTCAAATTTAGAAAGGATACCTATTTTTTTTGTGTGTGTGTTTTGGCAGAACAGTGAAATTAGAGCCAGAAGTGTCTTTATCCTAATACAATAAGTAAGGGCAAAATTTGTACAACTCTAAAAATTATTAAGCCACTGCCTTATGTGCTGTGCTGAACATTGACCTTGATATATACTATTATGCTGGAGATGAGATATGAATTGCAATGTCAGCACCAGTAACCTTATATTGTCAGTTGTCCCATAGGCACTGAGAGAGAAACAGAACTTATGTGTAAGCAAGGTATACAAAAAGTTGACTGTCGGGTGGTTTTATATAAATGTGACACAGCAGACAGATATGGTGTCTAGGACTAAGTAAGGATATAGTCTGGAACAAGCAGAAGTTAGAAAATGGGATAAAGACAGATTATTTTTTCAAATCAAAGTTGTTGTTAAAACAAAATAGTTAACAAAGCAAAATGTAGTGAAAACAAAACAGTTAACAATACAAAAGATGGAAATATTATGAATATAAAAATATATAGAGAATTAATGAAATCAGACACTTTTTCAAACAATTTTTATGTACATGCTTTTGTAAACGAAGTGTAGCAGTGTGTTCTTTCCTGTTATTTCACCCATTGTATCATTCCTGTTATAACTGCAATGATGAACAGATGACCTCATTTTGTAAAATTTGTTTCATTGCATTATTGCCCGCGAGGTTACTGGAGTCAAGTGAGACTTTGCTCGTTTTGCTCACTGATAGAATTGATAGCTCTTTCTATTGGCATTCAGTGAGCTGCACACAAGCATGCCAATGCAGTATTAATGAAAAGTCTATACAAAGATTTATACCATGCAACGTACTCTGCCACCAATTTATCTTCCTTGTCCTCGAGCAATGCTTTCTAACTGCATTCATTTATCCATTTACTCATTTTTTATTTTTTTTTCTGGCCTCGGTCACATAGAGCATGTGCTTATCTTAATTTTATAATAGCATAAATGTCAATTAGTAATACAGGAAAAAATATTTTTAAGATGATATATTATAGCAATTACAGATTTAAGTCAATGTGTACTTATTAGGACCAGGAAGACCTACATACAATACAATACAACACAGTTTATTTTTGTATAGCCCAAAATCACACAGGAAGTGCCGCAATGGGCATTAACAGGCCCTGCCTCTTGACAGCCCCCAGCTTTGACTCTCTAAGAAGACAAGGAAAAACTCCCAATAAAAACATTGTAGGGAAAAATGGAAGAAACCTTGGGAAAGGCAGTTCAAAGAGAGACCCCTTTCCAGGTAGGTTGGGCGTGCAGTGGCTGTCAAAAGAAGGGGGTCAATACAATACAATACAATACACAGAACAGAACAAATCCTTAATACAGCATAATAATACAAATTTTAGAAGCACGGAGCAGAATTTAACTATAGATGATATCACATAATAAGATTTGGATATTTCTAGAGTCCTGGAGACCTCATCCATCAAGCTGCCTCCCCATTCCACGGCTGAAACGTTGCTCGGCCAGCCAATCCGATGAAAGGACCCTTCTTTCCCATGATTCCTGTGATCCTCCATCAGGGATGACTTTACCTTAGGCAGGCAAACAACTTGGCAGGTGGGCCGTGGCACCAATTGCCACATTTGAGTACCGAGAACAGAAACAGAATAGGTGAGGGTTAGTAACAAATTATTATAACAATCATGTTACTTATGTTTTAGTGCTAATGACTAACAACAGAGATGCAGTCTGTACAGTTAATCAGCAGCTCTAGTCAGGATATGCTAAACTGAAGTAGTGAGTCTTCAGCCGAGATTTAAAGGCTGAGACCGAGGGGGCATCTCTTATAGAAGCAGGAAGACCATTCCACAATTTAGGGGCCCTGTAACTAAAAGCTCGACCTCCCACTGTTATTTTATTAATCCTTGGAATCATAAGCAGACCGGCATCTTGAGATCTTAATGTGCGCTCTGGTTTGTAAGTCATGATAAGTTCAGACAAGTAAGCCAGACCTTGGCCATTTAATGCTTTATATGTTAAAAGAAGGATTTTGAAATCTGCCCTAAACTTAACCGGGAGCCAGTGTAAGGATTTAAGAACTGGAGTTATGTGTTCATATTTTCTTGTTCTTGTAATAATTCTTGCAGCCGCAAGAACATCCATGGCACTTTTTACTAGTTTTGTTGGCACTGGATCTAGGGAACAAGTAATGGGCTTCATTTTAGTAATTAAAGTTAAGACTTCCTGCTCAGGTACAGGATTAAAATTACTAAAGTGCTGAATGCAATGTGCGGCAGGGTCTGCTAAGCTAGTATTTGGTTTGTACTGTGATGCTGAGATCTGGGATCTTATATTTTAAATTTTCTCATTGAAGATGTTCATAAAGTCTGTACTGCTAATATCTGTTGGTATTTTGCACTGTTGATCTGAATTCCCATTTGTTAATTTAGCCACTGTTCTAAACAGTACCGAGGATTTTTATTATTGCTATCTATTAATGTAGAATAGTATTCTGAGCGAGCTTTAAAGAGGGCTTTTTTATATTTATTAACACTCTCTGTCCATGCAATTTGAAAGACATGTAGCTTTGTTGTTCTCCATCTGCTCCAGTTTTCGACACTCTAATTTAAGAGCTTGAGTATTTTCATTAAACCAGGGAAGTTTCTATGTGCTTTGATCACTTTTGTTTTTAAGGGGAGCCACTGTGTCCAGAGCATCTCTCAAGGTCACATTATAATGTGATGTTAGCTGATCTAAATTGTTTTACTTTACATTTGATGTTAACTGATCTAAATGGTTTTCCACAATTACACTCGACTTACTCAAGGTATCTATAAATTTTGAAGCAGAATTACAATCTAGATGTCACACTGTCTTTGTTTTAATCTGTGAGTGCGTTGGCATGGGCAGAACTAAATCAAATGTAATTAAGAAGTGATCGGAAATAACTTCATTTAATGGAGTAATATTTAAATTTTGAATTTCAACTTTGTAAGTTATAATTAAATCTAATGTGTGGTTATGATTATGAGTTGGACCTTTGACAATCTGACAAAATCCTACTGAATTTAACAAATAAGTAAAACATTTGCTAAAAGTGTCAGTTTCCACATCAATGTGTACATTAAAATCCCCATCAGAACTATGTGATCATAATTTATAGCCAAATCAGATAGAAGGTTGCTAAATTCAGTCATGAACAATGAATATGGCCCTGGTGGTCTGTAGACTAGCACTATAATTGTGTTGGAATCTGTTTTAATATTTAAAATGAATACCTCAAAGGATGTAAAGTTGCCTAAATTTTTAGAAGTGATTTGCATTTTGTTACAATGAATTATTCCAAGGCCTCCTCCTCGACCAGAATCTCTAGACTTATGAAGGAAAGAGTATCCATCTGGTGACGCCTCAGCTAGGGGAACAGTGTCATATTTACTAAGCCAGGTTTCAGTAAGAAGACACAGATCAGATTTTGTACTTAATATAATATCATTTACCAAAACAGCTTTAGTGCCAAGAGAGCGAATGTTCAATAAACAGCATTTAAAACTGCATGGTTTTTTCTGAACTGGTGATATATTTTTGTTTTAATTTGAAGTAAATTTCTATTACAGATGCCCCTGGTGGAGGGTCTGGTTTTATCCCTTGGTCTAATTATACACCTTATTTTTTGGTTATTAAGGTATTTTGGTATTAAGACTAAATTTACTGGATGCCCCACAACAGGGATTATGGGTAACAACTTCAGGAAAATAACAGGTGGGATAAACAACAGCCTGTGATTTAAGGTCACATGACTGCGGCCTGGATGGTGCTCTAATCAGTCAACCAGGCAGTTTTGCTGCCATATTTTGGGATAATACATAAGATCCCCTCCAGTTAGGATGAAGATATGTGAGAGTTAACTCAGAAACTCTTTCCTAAGAGGAAAGGTGTCCCCTAAGGAGGCATGGTCGTGCAAAATGAAGGCTGACTTTTATCCTAGGTGGGGCAGGTAATTATCTCTCAAACAGTGGTGGTTTGTAATGCTGGATGATGGGGCACGAACCCCCAGCCCCACAAATATTTTAAAATCTCTGCTAAATAAATTAGGTAATGCAAAATATTCATAAAGTAAATTTGTTTATTTGCACAACGTGCCTAGTGTCAGTGCATGTCAACATCCATTAAAAATTGATTCCGACTTGTACTTGTTTAAATTCTGTGTGAGTACCTGTGTTTCTGGAGTGAAGGGTGCTGCCCAACTGAGAGTGTATGTAAGTCCTTGATCTTTTGGAAAGCAGCTGACCTGAGGCTGCCCTTTAATTGGTTGCCTTCAGATTTTTCAAGGGATGCAGCTCTGTGCGCCCCAGACACTCCAACGTTTATTGGCAGCGAACTAGTATTGTTTTTTTTAATCTAATGTTATTGTACAACCGTCGATACAATGTTTAAGGTTCACGTCAATGGTTGACAGTTTACACCCATCATTAACGTAACTACAGATGAGCGAGTGCGACTTTAAGGAGATGGCTACTTCAAGTGGAACTTCAGAAATCAAAGAGAATTTGGTTATTTCTTTAATGAAATACTCCTTCATAAATCGTTAAGAATTCAGCAGCAGTCAAGTGATTGAGGTGAAGCTTAAACATGGACTTTTTCCACTCTTGTTATGACAGAGTTCACTAACTAGATGTAGTGTAAATAATGCCTTCTTTGTTTTACTTGTTTGCTGTTTTAGAGTGTTGAAGTGGTGTGGACAACAAAGAGGGTACAAGACCTAAAACATCTTTCAGAAAAATGCAAGCACCATGAAAGCAGCCGCAGTTATCTAGAGCAGTGTCCTTCAACTAGCGTGCAACAGTCCAGTGGTGCGTTATGAGAGCTACCCAGGTGTGGCTGTGACTATGCGGGTTCGGCTCCATGCTCCCATTCGCTGTTCAGGAGCCCCTGAACCCAACACCTTCGGTAATGTCACCAATGAGCTAGACAGTGGAGGCAATAACAATTGAGCAAGGGGATGGTTCAAAATGTGCAAAAGTACTTTTATTAAAATAGTCAACAAAAACAGTATTCAAATAAAGTGCAGTGATTCCAAAATAGTTCAATAAATAATCCAATAAAAGAAAATGTGGAGGTCAAAATGCAGTAAATAGAAACTAAGACAATCCTTAAAACCAGAGGTTAAAACGTTCATCAGAAAGCAGTCTTTAAAATCAATAACAAGTCAGGTGTCTTCTTTTAACTGGTGACTCCCCTGCTTCTCCCTGTCCAGGCTTTGCAACAGGGGAGTCACTCTACCTGCAGCTGACCTTCTTTCCACTACTGATCTGGTGGTGTCACGATCCCTGGCTTCGCTCGCTCCAGACCGCGACTTGGGAATTCCTCTCACAGCCAAGGCTCTCACGTGGAGGACACCACAATCCCAAATCCTGACTCCCGCTGCCATCCACGGCCCCATGCGGAGTCATCCGTCTCCCAGTCACTCCCGTACTTCCTACAACAAATTCTACTGGAGCGACAACAACATAGATAGATAGATAGATAGATAGATAGATAGATGTGGAAGGCACTATATAATAGATAAGCACTGCTTCAGTTTTTTTCACCAGCCAGTGCAGCTCTCAAAATAACGAGTCAGGCTGCACCTTTATCTTTCAATATGTGTGGAGACTTCACTCCATTATCTTCGAGCCTAAAGTGCTGGATACAATTTCAGACCCAGTGTGGTTGAATCTGTGCCAAAAACTGGATTACATTGGTATAATTATGCAAACATTGATAACCTGAGTGGACATTTTAGGATGACTAGATTGTGTGAGCCACTCTGCCTGGCACTGATGCTAGCAATATATTGTTCAGGCATCTGTGTGAATTTCACTCTGGCTGATATATGTCCAGGTAGTGCTGACGCTTACAAAATCAGTCTCTAGATGCTGTGGTCAGCCTAAATCTTTCTCCCATGCACAGATAATTAGGCACACCTATAGAGTAGACAGAATGGAACTATCAACCATAACAATCAATCATTTTGGCCTTTCAAAGTGGATCTTAACTCTGTGCACTTCCCTAGCCCACTATAATTTTTAAAAGGTAAACAGTAGATAACAACGTAGCTTTTCTGATCGTTTCTAATTCTAGTCAGTATATAATGATTTGTTAAGCAATGCCACTGACAGTTCCACAGTTACAGCTAGAAAGCCGTGATGAAGTTGTAAAGGAATAAATTGAAGATGTTCTCTGTGACAGCAATATGATTTAACTTTTTGATTTATCAAAGTAAATAAGGAAACCATCTGCTATGACACGACATTGTTTAATAACCTGTTTATCTATTCAAAGAATCTCTCTTAGTGTGTTATAAATACTCTGAGATTTTGCGTATGGCTGAATAGTGCAATTATACACCGTGCCGACAGTTCCCACAGCGTTCTGTAAAATAAAATGGTCCAAGTGGATGGCTTTAATCTCTTTTTTTAAGGGATTTGAAAAATCTGTAATTTATAGGAATTTTACAGCAACACCTATTTTAGTATCTAATATTAAACATATCCTTGACTTTGATGATTTAGTTCAATATGTCACACCTTATATCCACAACCTGTTCATGAATAGAAGAACAAGTGCTGAAAGATAATATTTCTAGTTTGTTTTCTGCTGAGCAGTGTATGCATAGTGACAAGCCAAGTGTTGAAACCGTACTGGAACATACGTGGACAACTGGACAAGCAAAGTGGATGAAGAGGGAAACTGCTCTTCTGCTTTGGTTGTCCATGTTCATAAAGACACTTTGAATGTCATTGTTGTATACAGTGTGCACGCCTTGCTCTTCACTGATTTTAGAAATAATTGTTTAGTCAATTAATCTTTAGGTTAAACAGCACCTTTTATAGTATTTAGAAGCCTATAGCACTAAGGTATTGAATAAGGGGCCTTGCATTTGAGTAACAACAGAAATCAATGTAGTCTGAGCAGCCAATAGACAACATGCTCATGGTATTTGGTACAGCAGCATTCCAATTGTAGCCAGGATGTGAGAAATCTAATTACAGACATATTAAGGATGTCACGAGGGACCCCCAGCCAAGTACAGGAGTGAACTCAATGCAGCCCATTAGCAATGGATACCCTCTGTGACAATGACGCTATACCAGCACTCGACCCGACACAGACAGACGCCGGAGGCACACTGATAAAACAGATAAATGTTTTTATTTTCTTCACTTCAAGTAAGAAAACACCTTCCTTGTTTCCCACAGGCACAACACAGTCTCAAGCACAATACTTAAAACTTTTTACTTTTTCTTCTTCTCTCTCTCTCCTCCTCTTCAGCAAGCTTGGTCTCCCTCCTCCCGACTCTTGCTCTCCGAGTATTGGCTGCTGGCTCCTTTTATAATGCATCCGTAAGTGATCCAGGTTCTTGATGACCAATTTCCGGCAGCACTTTCAGGTGTGGCAGAAGAGCTGCTCTGTAGGGCTTGGCAGCAGCTACAGCACCCCCTGGCGGCACTCTAGGATCCCAACAGGGCTGCACCAAACTCCAACATCCCATAAAGCCCTGCGGGAATCTTAGGCACCACTGCAATCCAGAGGGGCTGTAATCTAGTGCTCTGGGGGAGGTAATGCTCTGGATAGGCTGGCTCCCCCGGTCCTCCCAGAGTGGTGGTGTCAGGCACCAGCCGTCCGCCACACTTCTTAGAAAAACTAACCCACAGGACCACAGCATGGTGTGTCACCTCAAAAGTACATCTGGCAGGATAAACCTAGGTTAGAATTTATTTCAACTAACACTGAAAAAGCCATGACTAAAAGGTTAAATGACTTTAGTTGTTTTAATAAATAAGTTCACAATCCCGAAAGAACAGTCAAAAAAAACAACCACAAGTTCCATACGTCTGCAGGTGAAAACTAACATTAACAAAATCCAAAAGATCGAATTCAGAATCTAAAGACAGAAAGATGGTTACACCAAAGCATAAGACGTAATTTAATGTGTATGTGAAAAATCACAAAAAAAAAAAAACTTACACAATTCTTAAGCAATGCCAGAATCTGAGCTCTACCTTTCTATGCCCTCTGCCCTCCTATTATGTGACTGCCACAGAAGCAGCTTGGCATTAACAACAGACACAGACAGCAGTGGCCGGAGGCAAAAGGAAGGGCTGAGGCAGAGCCAAAGGAAATTCTGAAGTAAGAAACAAGGCCAGACAGGTGGCAAACACCTCCGGAGTGAGTCCAACATAATGTGACTTAGTGGCTCAGGGCTCTAAACCCCACGGATAATACAGTAGTTCAACTGCCATCATTGATTCCTGTAAGCTGGGTAATCTTCTAGTGCTCAGACTGATAGAATATGGTTCTGAATCACAAAATAATAATAAGGAATATACTATTGCATTTTAGTCAAAGTTTATGGATCTCTCTATTAATGTTATTTTAAATAGATATTTATGAATGTAGGTAAAAGTTGGATGATTAAGTATATTTCTGTTTACATTTTGTATTTGTAGATCTGCGTAAGCATCATCAGCCTGTGTTCAGGGAAAACCGCTACACAAAAGTGAACTGAACTGAAATGTACTAAAGCAGGCATTTCAAATGAAAAGATAACAGTCATGTCACAGAGAATAAACTAAGATGGTGTTCTGTGTTATTAAAGTAAAAATAGTAAATGTTTATATCATTTGAATCTGACTGCAAATCACAATTCTCATCATGTAAATGCTAATTCTTTGCTATTTGTGTTGCTTCTTAATAATACTTTGATATAAAAGGCTGTTCTTCCCAGCATCCAGTTTTTCTAGTTTTAGCTCTTCATGCTGTTAAATCAGTTCTCTCATGTTTTAGCTTATATTTAATATCTTGTTTTAATATTAAATATGATACTTGTCACAAATCTATAAATTGCAAGCAGAGTTCTTGTTTTTTATTATTACCACGCTTATTATTACTACACTTATTTTAACTTCACGTGTTATCGAACATTATTTTCATGTAAAAAACTCTGGATTCCTCATGTTGTTTTTCTATACAATTTTTTGTGCCTCAAAATCTTATTGTTATTCTGCCAAACTATATTGCTTCACTTTTATTTGAAAAAAATCATGGCACCCCACATCTTTTTTTTGGACTTCACTATTTGATTTTTTTTATTTGTTTCCGGCCATGATTGAATGACTACTTTTTTACAAAATATGCTTCATCTCCAATTCCTGCTGTTAAGCTCAGCATCACCAAATGTCTTTCTTCCATTGTTTTCTAATACCAGCCCTAAACTGATGTCCAAAACTAGGCTTTCTTCTAGCTTCCACTTTCCTCACTGGTGCAGTAAAATGAAAATAGACAATCCAAATCCCACTCTACTCCCCTTCCAGGTTGTATAATGCAACCAAGGTATGATAAAACTCTGGTAACTTAAAAGATTAGAAAGTAGTGCCTAGTAGAGAAAAAAATACATCAGAGGATTTCATTCTATGAACATTATGCAGTCAGTGTACATCTACATCCTAAATGTTGGTTAGATCTATGCCAAAAAATATGAAGTTAACACAGGAAGTGGTTATGGCCAAGACGCCAAGGACAGAGCTGTTCTTCTTGTAGCCAAGGAAAACACTGAGCAGGAAGAACAACTGTGACCCTGAGCTGTCTTCACCTCCAGCACCTCCTATTAAGGAGATCCTTACTCCCAGTGGGTACTCAATTGCCTTGTACAGAACCAAACATGAATATACTGCAGACTTAGAACTGTTAACATTGATGGACAGTAATAACAGTGCCTGTGCATCAACAATCAATAGTGATAATTTTAATGTTTACTGACTCAGTGTTTAGTTTTAATTATTGAGGTTCATTTTTTAAGAATTCTTTGTTTGAAGTAAAGGACCCTATTTGCATGTTCGTATGTTTAACATGGTATACTGCTATTGTAAGTTATGTAGTTTGCTTGCTGAATTCTGTTCACTGTTGTTTGTTACTTTCTCCTAATTAAAATAATGAAAAGTCATTCAGGTGTCATCCTTGAACTTTCCAATTGGTCCATATTTTAATGTAATTTGATTTTTTTTTTCAGAAAGTAACAATAACTAAATCTTGTTACCATCTGACAGAAGTAATTTATAATGGATCACTTTGTCTGAGTAACTACCCCATCTCTGACCTTTGTGTTTGTATGATGTTATGCCTTTATAAAAAAGTAAAGGCAACTTAAAGACATTGATACTCATGAATTAACCAGAGCAATAGTTTGTGATTGGAGATTGTGATAAGAGGTCCATGTGGCAGAGCAGGTTTTAAATAAATAATTGTAAGCCAAGATTGTGCAGTGTAAGAATGACAGCACCTCCCTGGGGTTGATTGTGGTGCTTGGCTTGATTGCACTCTCACGTGCAAATGCGAGTGGAACAGTCAGGTTTCACACCTCAGAGTGGGCGGAGGGTCACATCTGCACCCAATCAGACTGTATAAAGGAGCCTGCACAACAGAGGGAATGGGAAGAAGGAGAAAAAGAACAGAATGAAAAGGAAGGAACAGAGGTAAAACCAAAAGAAAGAAAGAGAGAGTGAGAGGCAGAACTGGGAGAGCCCTATGCTACAGAGGAATGGAGGCAGGTGGTTAGGAGCAAGCCTCAGAGAGAGGAGCCTAGGGCTGCAGGAGGGGCGCTCCTATTGAAAGGTACTAGAGAGTAGGAATGGCTCATTAAACAATGTGGTCCACAGAAGCTGAAGGACAGGTGACGGGAGACATGACACATGGCTTGGCGCAGCACCCCAAGAATGCCAAAGAACCAGCAATTGGAACAGGAGCTAGGTATTTAGAGCTGACTGCACCTATCTGAAAGTTGTCACCTCTGGCTGCAGGGATCCATGTGTGGTTAGGAGAGGAGGTGTTGTGTTGAAGAAGGAAGCATTGGGGTTTATGTGTTTTAAGGAACAGACTCCTGCTTGTGATTTTAACCTTGATCTTATGAAATATTTATTGTTTATTTTTTGGACTTTTTAACCTTCATTTCAGGACTTGTTTTATAGATAATGTATTTGTTGGTTTGAATCACTGAATTATTTTGATGTAGCTCTAGATTAATTATAATAAAAGCACTGACACTTTTGGCATCAACCCCTTGCTGAATGTGCCCAACTCGGTCTATGACTAGTGATGGTTTTGAGATGAAGATGCTCCATGAAGAGACAAGAGAACGTGAAGCTGATCTGGACCGTCATAGGTATAACATGCCATATTGTATATTGTCTGTTTCCATTCTATGTTTTTTTTTTTGTATCAGGATAGAATCTTTTTAGTAGTCTATCTTTTTTAAATGTATTACACAATGATGTCCCCTGGCAGATTATGAAATCTGAACACTATTGCCTAAATATACAAAAATCCAAGATATTAATCTAAATCTTACTATGAGCAACAATGATGCTTTAACAGGGACACATTCAAATATATCCATCCATCTATTCTCCAACTTGCTTAATCCAGTTCAGGGTTGTGGGATACCATCAGCATTAGGCATGAAACAGGCTCCACCTCTGCATTGGGTTCCAGTACGCCCACACAGACGTATGCATGGCCAGAGTCAACAACCTAACCTGCATATCTTTGTGATGATGCTTTAATTATTGCTGACATTTAAAAAAAAACAAGAGCTGTAGTAGGTGGTAGCACTGTAATCATTACTACCAAGGAAGCTATCTCATGTTGTATTGGAGGAATAACTCATCCAAAGATGGCAAGGGTGAAGATTTTGGGTGAGGAGAAATGAAAATTGGGAACAATTCAAAACTGGCCAGCCTTGTTTGATCTTTAAGTTTAAACAACTATCACATATCATGGTCAGTTACGGTATTGTGGCATTATGGGTATTGCAGAGAACCATCTTAAACCTCCTGTTTCAGATACTATTTAATGCTAGACAGGTTACATCTGATATGATGATGCAGTGTGGAAAAATAGGAGGGGATCTGAAGGCTTATGTACTGTAAATAATACATACTAAAAAAGGAGCACATTACAATTAAAGCTAAAATGTGTGATCTAGAGTTTAAAATGCAGTCCGAATGCGTTCACACTTCCGACTAGGAGGGGGATGCATTATCTGAGTTCTCTAAAGATGAGTCAATCTGAATGTTGGTGTCTTCAACCAAACAACTTTGGATGGAACAGACTTCTAATGGCATGTTCCATTTCCAGACACAACAAGCTGGACCTGCTGTGTTCAGAAGTTGATACCTTTGTAAAGTAAATCTGTAGGACATCTGGATAGTAAAAGACAAAATAAGGCAGAAAAAGAGTTGGGGAATCCACTCCATATATTCAGCACACTTCCAGGAAAACAAAATAATAGTACAAGAGAACTGTCTGGTTCAGCATCAAAATAGGGACAATAAAAGAAGTGAAGGTGCTAGGTTTTTATAATCATGTTGGAGGAAGAGGGAGGTCCATGGGTGCTCAAGGCGAAAGTGAGATCATTAGTAGGCATGGCTAGGAGGGAGTTTTAGGCAGGTTTCTATTCAGGTGACCTGAATAAGGGAAGAAGACAGGTTAGTGAACTTCATCAATCCCCTTCCTTGTCAATTAAACCACTTAGCCTGTCTCTCAAGTGCATGTGTGTGACAATATATGTTGTGGATGTTAGAGGTCGCTGTTGCCCCTTTAAACCCAACATACAGACACTCTTAACACAAGGTAAAAGCCATGAGAAGTATTTTTCATTCCTTTTCTTCTCTAAACAGTGCCCGAAGCACCACAGCCACGATAAACAGGCAAATAACACCACAATTCTCAATAATAATTACAATTCTCTCTATATTTCCCCTACACCTCCCAGCAAGCTTCATCCACCTCCAACCGACTCTGGCTCACTTACTGGGTTCCCAATAGTCCTTTAAATAGAGCCCAACCCAGAAGTGCTTCTGTCCTACCACCTACGTGACTTGCCAGCCAGATGGAGAAGTTTTTTCCTCAGCCCGAAAATACTTCTGGATTTCCGTCCCCATGACTCACTAGTACTTCTGGGCTATGGGGAAAGCATGACTCAACAGGTCCCCCTGTAGTGTCTCCTGGCAGCACCAACAGTACCCAGCAGGGCTAAGAAACTGAACTCCAAATACCAGGATGCCCAGGATACACTCCAGAGAAGCTGCTATCTAGTGTTTTGGTGGAGGCAGTGTCCACAAGTAGAGGCCTTCCCTCATCTTTCCATCTCAGGGGCATCCCAGCCGGGTTGAGCTGCAGGCTGTCTCTTACAATATATATATATATATATATATAAAATTCTTTCCGCGTTTGAAACGGAAATTATGTATGACCAGAGAACATATTATAATACAAGAACTAATCACTTTGTTTGTGGATGTCATTTTTATATCGTCTTTACGAATTGTTATTATTTGTATGAGAGTTATATTACTGATATTGAAAAGAAGTAAACACAAACACGCTGATCTATCCCATAGAAGTCCGCCCTGCGTCGCCCTCTCCCAGGCCTTCTCTCTGGACTCTAGCGCTGAGCCGTCCGCCGCCATGCACGTTCTGACAGAGAAGTTTTATTTATTTGTCCACGTGACAGTTGTGGAAACTGCCACATTATAAGTTTTTTTTTAATTGGCAGTACTTGATAGTAGAAGAGATGAAGAAAACAGCTTTGCGTCTTTCTACTTTTTAACTGTGCTGCGCTGTAAACAATGTGAAGACGACACCACCTTCAGCGGCGAGGGGTCGTGAGAATAATGTGGACGCGCAGAGGTTTGGAATGTCGGGCTGCTCCGCCAGGTTGAGAGCTTTGCAGTTTCGGGCAATGTACTCTCTTCTCGCACTGTTTGTGACACTTTGAGTGCCCCGTCGGCTCCTGGGAGAGTGGAAATCTTTGCAAAAGAGTGTAATCAGCGCCATCAAGAAGCACTACACAACTACTTACTGCCCTTAAGGTGAGTTCAGGTCACTAAAACCCCGCAACATTCAAGGTTTCTTTTGTGATTAATTCTTTTAAAAAGATGGAGGGTTTTGTGACAATGCGGGTTCGTTCCATGCTCCCAACCGTCTTCATGTGAGCCTTTGAACCTTACACCATCAGTAATGTTACCGATGAGCTTAGCAGTGAGGCACAACAAAGCAAGGTGATCCCTGGCTCCAGTAGGCTCTACGAACAGCAACTTGGGATTCCCCAACGACCAAGGCTCTCACGCTGGGGACACCATGTCCCAAGTCCCGACTCCCGCTGCCTTCCGCGGCCTTACGCGGAGAGTCATCCGCCTTCTGGTCACTCCCGTCCTTCATAAAAACAAACTCTGTGGGAGCGGCCACAACTGCTACGCCCCGGGTGTCAGCCAAACACCCAGGCTGACTGCACAGCTGCATGCGAGCCTTCACTCACTTGCTCTCCCGCACCGGCTTTCTCTCTATCCCCACTGCTTCCTGCTTTTTCCTCCTGCAACCTCCCGTCCGTCTGTTCTTTCTTTCCTTTCTTTTCCTTCCCCTCTATCTGACTCGTGCTTCTATTTATCAAGAGGGCATGGCAGCTGTGCCAAATCAGAGGCCCCAGGAACAATCACGGATGTGGACAGTTTCTCACCTGTGCACTTAGGTGAGAAACGCCCACACCGCGAATTGCCCTGAGAACTGCTTCAGCCACACTACCACGTCCCCTCACTAAGCCGCGAGCGTAGTGATTATTTATTTAAAAATGGACCTTTTGTCGTGTGCTGTGGTCCCGCTACGCCTCAGGTTTACATCTAAAAAGATGTACCGACCTCTTCATGTTAAGTTTGGACATTTCTCAGAATAATTTTTCTATTAAACCACAGGCACGTAGTGCAAGGTTGTCAGGCAGAAATTTGCAGGATCACATAGAAAATCTAATTTCTATACCACAGCGGTCGTGTAGCACCTTTCACAAGGGATCTGCTACCGAGAGATGATCCAAATACATTTATGCTGCTATTAGTGCTACTTACCTGTCGTGTTATTGCGCCTTTAAAATGTACTTTACCCGAAAGCACTCCAGTACTGCTCAATGTATCTTTACTTCTAACATGTTAATGTTTTACTGTTTAATTATTTATATACTTTGTACTGCATTTTATTTTTATCCCTTGCATTCAGTGAGCAAAGCCACTGAGTAATCAGCTTGTATATATATATATATATATATTGTGAAAAAGGCACTTTATAGCTCCCGACCCGGCACAGATTACGCAGAGGCACGTGTTCACACTCAGGGTTTTTATTTATTTTCTTCAGTCATGGGCACACATTTTCCCCGTGTCCCACAGGCCCAACACAGTCCCAAAGCACAAAATACACCCAAACGAAACGCTTCCTTCCTCCACCACTCCTCCCAGGCAACCTCGTCCTCTTCCTCCCGATTCTGGCCCTGATTGCTGGGAGGCAGGCCCTTTTAAACCCCACCCGGAAGTGTTCCAGGTGCCTGACCAGCTGGTCTTAATTGCACCTCCAGGTGGGGCTGATAAACCGTCCATTGTGGTGGCTGGTTCTCCGCAGCACCCCCTAGCGGCCACCCTATCTCCCAACTGGGCTGCTGTGGTGGACTCCATGTCCCATGGAGCCACGGGGGAGATTGAGGAGGGATCCACGGCCAGGGAAACTGCCCCCATGCGCCCCGGGGAAGGTACTGCAATGTCCATGATGGCTCCCCCGGGACGTAAGTAGCAGAGGCGTCCCAGCCGGGCATGGGACCCAGCTGTCCATCACATATATATATATATATGAGGGACTTTTTTATCTGAATTTATTAAGAATTTCAAAAACAAATAACATCACTTTTCTACATAGTCACCTTCGTTTGGGATGCAGTTTTCTCAGCATCGTACCAACTTTTAAATACCCGGTTGCTACTCCTCCCACTTTCACCATTTCCAACAAAAATATAAAAGTGTGGAAACTCTTTGAACATCCCTCCTATGTGTGTATATATGGGCTGCCGCCCTGCTTGGGGTTTGTTTCCTGCCTTGCGCCATGTGTTGGCTGGGATTGGCTCCAGCAAACCCCCGTGACCCTGTAGTTAGGATATAGCTGGTTGGATAATGGATGAATTCTATTCTATATATATATATATATATATATATATATATATATATATATATATATATATATATATATATATACAGTGGTGTGAAAAACGATTTGCCCCCTTCCTGATTTCTTATTCTTTTGCATGTTTGTCACACAAAATGTTTCTGATCATCAAACACATTTAACCATTAGTCAAATATAACACAAGTAAACACAAAATGCAGTTTTTAAATAATGGTTTTTAGCAGAGAAAAAAAATCCAAACCTACATGGCCCTGTGTGAAAAGTACTTGCCCCTTGTTAAAAATAACCTAACTGTGGTGTATCACACCTGAGTTCAATTTCCGTAGCCACCCCAGGCCTGATTACTACCACACCTGTTTCAATCAAGAAATCACTTAAATAGGAGCTGCCTGACACAGAGAAGTAGACCAAAAGCACCTCAAAAGCTAGACATCATGCCAAGATCCAAAGAAATTCAGGAACAAATGAGAACAGAAGTAATTGAGATCTATCAGTCTGGTAAAGGTTATAAAGCCATTTCTAAAGCTTTGGGACTCCAGCGAACCACAGTGAGAGCCATTATCCACAAATGGCAAAAACATGGAACAGTGGTGAACCTTCCCAGGAGTGGCCGGCCGACCAAAATTACCCCAAGAGCGCAGAGACGACTCATCTGAGAGGTCACAAAAGACCCCAGGACAACGTCTAAAGAACTGCAGGCCTCACTTGCCTCAATTAAGGTCAGTGTTCACGACTCCACCATAAGAAAGAGACTGGGCAAAAACGGCCTGCATGGCAGATTTCCAAGACACAAACCACTGTTAAGCAAAAAGAACATTAGGGCTCGTCTCAATTTTCCTAAGAAACATCTCAATGATTGCCAAGACTTTTGGGAAAATACCTTGTGGACTGATGAGACAAAAGTTGAACTTTTTGGAAGGCAAATGTCCCGTACATCTGGCGTAAAAGGAACACAGCATTTCAGAAAAAGAACATCATACCAACAGTAAAATATGGTGGTGGTAGTGTGATGGTCTGGGGTTGTTTTGCTGCTTCAAGACCTGGAAGGCTTGCTGTGATAGATGGAACCATGAATTCTACTGTCTACCAAAAATCCTGAAGGAGAATGTCCGGCCATCTGTTCGTCAACTCAAGCTGAAGCGATCTTGGGTGCTGCAACAGGACAATGATACAAAACACACCAGCAAATCCACCTCTGAATGGCTGAAGAAAAACAAAATGAAGACTTTGGAGTGGCCTAGTCAAAGTCCTGACCTGAATCCAATTGAGATGCTATGGCATGACCTTAAAAAGGCGGTTCATGCTAAAAACCCTAAAATAAAGCTGAATTACAACAATTCTGCAAAGATGAGTGGGCCAAAATTCCTCCAGAGCGCTGTTAAAGACTCATTGCAAGTTATCGCAAACGCTTGATTGCAGTTATTGCTGCTAAGGGTGTCCCAACCAGTTATTAGGTTCAGGTGGCAATTACTTTTTCACACAGGGCCATGTAGGTTTGGATTTTTTTTTCCCTCTAAATAATAAAAAACATAATTTAAAAACTGCATTTTGTGTTTACTTGTTTTATATTAGACTAATTGTTAAATGTGTTTGATAATCAGAAACAAATTTTGTGTGACAAACATGCAAAAGAATAAGAAATCAGGAACGGGGCAAATAGTTTTTCACACCACTGTATATATATATATATATTGTCATGCACGCGCGAGTGGGAGTTCACGGAAGGATCTTGACACACCTGGGAAGACATTCGCCAGCAGGGAATGGCGGGGTACTATCTTTCTCCCTATGCTTCCTTTCAGGAAAAAAGATGCTCCGCCACCATAAGCCGGGTTTGCCCGCACTACGGTTACTTCCACCCTTCCTCCGCCATTTTCCTGACGTCATCGACCCCATCCTCCCTCACGGTTCCTTCCCAGCATTCCTCCACTTCCGGCTCCTCCTCCATAAAATGGCCACCGACGCCATGTTTCGGCGTCGCGTTTATGAACAAGTTTTGTGTTTATAATTTTGACCATTCTTTTCAATTTATTGTGGATTGCAGACAATATACGGGGCCGGAAAACCCCAAACCTTTTTGCTGTCTCCTCCTATCTCTGTTACAATATATATAAATATATATATATTGTGACGGACAGCCAGGTCCCATGCCCGGCCGGGACGCCTCTGCTGCATCTGTCCCAGGGGAGCCATCATGGACATTGCAGTACCTTCCCCGGGGTGCTTGGGGGCAGCCTCCCTAGCAGTGGATCTCTCCTCAATCTTCCCCGTGGCTCCATGGGACATGGAGTCCACCACAGCAGCCTGGTTGGGAGATGGGGTGGCCGCTAGGGGGTGCTGCGGACAACCAGCCACCACGCTGGACGGTTTATCAGCCCCAATTAAGACCAGCTGGTCAGGCACCTGGAACACTTCCGGGTGGGGTATAAAAAGGCCCGCCTCCCAGCAATCAAGGAGTGGTGGTGCCAGGAAGTGTTTGGTTGTGTGGGTTATTTTGTGCTTTAGACTGTGTTGGGCCTGTGGGACACGGGGAAGGCGTGTGCCCACGGCTGAAGAAAATAAAAAGCCCTTTGAGTGTGAACACATGCCTCTGCGTAGTCTGCGCCTTTATCACACTGGCGTAGTCGTGCGGATCCCGGCCCGTCCATTTGGGTCAGAACCTGCGTTATTTACTCTTGCTGACCCGGCATAGCGAAGTGAAACAGCGCGGGGCACGGTTCTCGGTTCAGCGGCGTCAGAGAGCACGCTCCCGACGCAGCTACAGGCAAGCAGTCAGGCAGGACTGCACAGCACAGCACAGCGCACTGAAGCGCGCACACGCGGCAGGAGCCGCAAGCCAGCACACGCGGTACAGCGCGAAGCGCGCACACGCGGCAGGGGCAGCAAGCAGGCACGCGCAAGCTAGCGCGGAGTACCCAACTGAAGCCAGCAAGGAGCTGCTGTAGGCGTTTTGCAATGGGGAAGAAAAAAGCCGGGCGGACACAGAGGCCAACTGGCAGACGCCGGCACGCCAGTCCGCCACACGGGATGCCACCGGAGGTAGGTGACGGGCCGCAGGTTTATTTTTCCGCATGTGGGTCGACCTACCTCCTGGACGTCGAGGGGCGAAGCACCAGGTGCGGGCAGGGGGGCGGGTGTCCATGGCGTGACGGCGGAGCCAGCTCGGAGGAGAGCAAGGCGGAGCTGTGTCTTCCCTTCGGCCTGAGCCAGCGGCTGGCGGAGGAGAGCCCGGACGAACTTCCCAGCACGGCGTCCCTGCAAGTGGGGCAGGAGCGGCTCCGCAAAACAGGTAAATGGGGGTGACGTGTGTCAATCACCCGCCACGGAGGATCGGCAGGCGGGGATGACGGACGCCCTCTCTCTCCTCCAGACTACCCGAAGGGGCCTGTGGGGGATCCACAGGGTCTTCTTGGCACACGGGTGGTGGAGGGCGACACGGAGAGCCCAAATCCACCGCCGGCCGCCACTATTAATATTTCCTGGGCTGTAGGGGAGGTGAACTCTGTTGTCTTCGCCCTACAGTCCCTTTTGCAAGTTTTTCAGGTCCTGCGGGAAGCGAAGGAGGGCTGGAGAAGAAGCTCGGTATCCCGCGGGGCCCTGTCTGAATGTCTTTGTGACGGCGGGTGGCCAGCCTCCCACCGGCAGGACAAAGCGGTGCAGGTAAGTGAAGCCGGCACCGCAGAGAAAAGGGGGCGGGACGCATCGGCAGCAGCATTGGTCAATACTGCCTGTCAGGCGGACCCGCCCACCACATGAGAGGCTGCTGTGATGACTGACAGCAAGGCGGACTAGCGTGCGGGGAGGCAGCTGGTGGAAACCGGCTGCCAAACAACCCCGCTCCGACCGCCAGTGCCGGTCTTGCGGCAGTCCAAAGGGACGCAGGCGGTGCGGGGTCCCTTCTTTTCTCATAGGGGAACTCAGACCGCCAGTGGGTCCCGAAGGAAAAGGGGGAACCGGAAGAGGAAACTGGAATCCCCGTACATAGCGCAGTGTATGCCTGACGGCCTAGAACCGAAGGAGGGCTGCACTGCAGAGGGGCGAAACCGTCACAAGCCCTCCTCAGAGGGGGCGAAGGGGCAGGCGTTCCCTGCCTGCTTCCGCATGTGCCGGGGCCGAACTGGAGGGGTTCGGCGGTGTTAAAACTGTGGCCGTGGTGGCCATGTCTGGCGGTGTTGGCCCGAGGGACATTGGGGCAACGCCCCCAGACCTGTTTGGGACATGGAGTCCACCACAGCAGCCCGGTTGGGAGATGGGGTGGCCACTAGGGGGTGCTGCGGAGAACCAGCCACCACACTGGAAGGTTTATCAGCCCCACCCGGAGGTGCAATTAAGACCAGCTGGTCAGGCACCTGGAACACTTCCGGGTGGGGTATAAAAGGGCCTGCCTCCCAGCAATCAAGGCGAGAATCGGGAGGAAGAGGACAAGGTTGCCTGGGAGGAGTGGTGGTGTTAGGAAGCATTTGGTTGTGTGGGTTATTTTGTGCTTGGGCCTGTGGGACACAGGGAAGGCGTGTGCCCATGGCTGAAGAAAATAAAAAGCCCTTTGAGTGTGAACACGTGCCTCTGCGTAGTCTGTGCCGGGTCGGGCGCTATATAGCACCTTTATCACAATATATATATACCTGTATATATATACTTTTTTATTCTCTTGAGCTACGTCAGGTATTTTGTTAAGTTTCTCTACTTAAGTTAAACTGAATTGGCATCTATTTCTACGTATGTTTGTTCCAGTCATTTTCATGAAAATTGGAGGATAGCTTAAGAATATTCCAATTTAGAATACAGACTTTTTGCATCTCAGTACTACACTGGCAGCATATCAGGGGTAGAACAAGTGTCATCAACTGCTACAGTGTGCTTTATTATTTTATTATGCTTGCATAAATTAAAATAAATCTCTCTAGATATAATATGGCACCACATCAAGTGGTGCAGGGCCATTATAAAAACAATGAGGGTGATTTCTGATCTCTGTCATATTTGAAGCTTTACCACTTCAAGTAGTCATAACCCTGTAGCTGAGTCAAATCTGATAACAAACTGGCAATACTGATTTTATTTAGTGTAAACATTATGCCTTTCTCTCAACTTTGGAGCTATAATTCTATATAAGCCATAATATATTGTGAGAGATGGCCGGCAGTTTATCCCGGCCAACAGCCCCAGGCCGCTAGATGGAGTCCTCTCTGCAACATGGAGGTGCCCCAAATTCCCGCAGGGCATCATGGACAATGGAGTTCAGCTTCACAGCCCTGCTGGATACCGTCGGGGCTGCCAGGGGACGCTGCAGTGAGGCACAGGGATTTATATTTTCCTTATAGCCCGGAAGTATTGAAGAAATGAAGTAATTTCCAGAAGAAATGAAGTACTTCCGGGATGAAGGAAAAGAAAAGTTTTCATCTGACCCGGAAGTGCTATGGAATCACATGGACTGAGGGACAGAAGCACTTCCAGGTCGAGGACTATAAAAAGGACAATGGGAAACCCAGCAGACGGAGCCGGAGTTGGGAGGAAGTGTGACAGAGCTGCTGGGTGGAGAGGAGGATTTATTATTGTACTGATTATTGATAATTTTTGTGTATTATGGAGGTGGAGGTGCTTTGTGCAGATTATTGAAGAGATTAAAATCATTTCTGGGACTTTTACCTGGTGTCTGAACGTGTTGTCTGCAGGTTTGGAGGAGCGACAGCGCCCCCTACTGTCACAGTATTTAGACTTCAAATTTTAGGCCCAGTTTAGAACACATTATTGATGGAATTCAACAATTTACCTCTCAATTTCAATCTGTTCACTTTGCCAGTTTGCTGTGGAAAATAAAATTGATAATATCCAGCATTTATGGTGATAATTATTTGGTAAGATCGTATTTATCAAATAAGTCTGAGCAATACTTTTATTTTAAAAATAATAAAGTTTAAGGGGAATCTGCATATGCCTGTTGTTGCTTGGGCACATTTATGACCCTACTAGCTCAAGTAAGAGCTTTTATTAAGTGCTTCTCTGGAGGTGTGCAATTTGTGGGAGGGTGTTTGAAGGTTCTGCATTAATCTCAATGTAAATGAATGCACAAGAGTGCTTCAATGTAAGCTGTACCCCCACTAAGTTTGAATGTTCTACTTTGGTAGTCTATCTGTGACATCAGAAGTGAGGACTTACACTATTTGTACAGGTAGAATTTATGAGCCTCCAGACGGACCACACATTTCATAAGCATGAGAACACCTTCCCCTTCCAGGAAGACAGTCTGGGGAATTCAGGAGGCTGAGATGAAAGACCAGGTATCAAATAGATGGTCTTAAATTAAGGGCTAAGAGAGAGACTCAGGAGGGGGAGTCGGAAGTGGTAGCTTTTGTTAGAGCAAGAAAAAGACGGCATCAGGTTGAGAAGGTAGCAAACAGTTAAAGAATAGGCAAGAGGCGGATAGGACGCAAGTGGATTATTTTTGTCATTTTGGAGGTGTCCCTGTGACCCAGACAACGGGTGGCGGTAGGGCACCATTTATACCGTGGCATATCAAATGAAAAAACAGTTGCCATTTGGAAGACTCCCCCGGACAAGTGGCTCCAGAGTGTGTTTTACTCCACAGGACATCACAATAACATCCTGAGATGTGGCTAAATTAGAAAAAGGGATCCAGTATATGTTTAACCATAATCTTCACTTTATTCTTCATTATAGTTTATATTTAAGGTAAATATCAATGCCTAAATCAGAAAAGGAGTAAAATGGTTAAAATTATTTTCCATGTTGTATTTAAAAAACATAAAAATGTGTTAGCATTGATTAGAATTTATCATTTACAGTTTTCATTTTTTACTTCTTTGGCTAATGTCATGTGCTATAATGCTTTTTTTGGCTTGCTAGCATAGCAAATGTTTATAGCATTAATCAAATCAATAAATGTTTGTTCTAGCTTCTAGAATAAAATGCAAAAACTTCAGTTAAAAAGTTAAAAAGTCAAATGTGAGGCAAAAATATTGAAAATGACTATATGATGGTACTGTTTGTATGTAATGCCTATATGGATGATAGTCAATATCATATGTGATCTCCTGTACAACCAATCTGGCAAAAATTTGATGCATTCAGAGGCCCAGAAGGCAGAGATGTGTGATCTTGGACTGAAGGCACAGCTATAACTTATAGAAAATGACTGCACTTTTTAATTAATTTCGTACACACTTATTTATAGTTAATTACCACTTAAGACACCACAAAGGACATTTTGTTGCTAACTGATCGTGTTTTTGGAAACAATGGTAAAAAAACAAGGCCAAATTAAGTACAGAATAATGGCCTAATTAAAATTGTAGCTGTAATGTGCTACTGTTTCAGATAATTAATTACCACGTAAAACTTCATAAGGCATATTCTGCTGCTAATATGTCAAGTTTTAATTGACAGCAAGGCAGAATGTGTCCGTACTAACACAGAAAAAAAAGCCTAACTAAGCACATGCTGTTCTAAAATGATTTAGCTATTTACATCAAAAGTGTCACTTAAAGATCAAAGTTTTGGTCTTCTGCTTGCTTGTATTCTTTGCCACTTTGCCACTCTGAAGATGCTGCTCATGGCATATGCAGAAATATTCTGATATTCATTAGAATTCTTGTCAGGTAAGCTGAAGGAAGCACTTTTGGACATGCAGTGTAAATGCAGTGCTAACAGAATGAAATACAATAACCATGATTAGATTTGGATTTTAGGGGAGGTAAGGAGTGTACAGTGTGAGACTGAAAGGCCGTACAAATATGCCAGTTAGTCAATACTTTCAACAGGCAGGTGGAGCAGATCCACGAAGAGGGAGGGCAGAACTGCTTGTTGGCAGAGAAGCACAGCACTGTACTTTCGATATGTGGAGACGTTTTACGAGAAAAACAAATGCCTCTCCTCAAATGCTGGCCACTGTGCAATCTGGAATAGCTCTAATGAAACATCATGGTCAGTGTCGGCAACATTAAACAGTGAACAGTTTTATAACTGACAGAATGGCTTTGTGACACTTTTATGTGTTGCCTAGTATTGTTAGGCTCCAACATAGCTGTTCACATTTAAGATATTCTTCTGTAATGCATTAAGTAAGTACACAATTTAAAGTCATAACAACACAGGATGCATTTTTATTTGATTTCTTGAGACTTGCACAAATAAAATATTAGCAAATAAAAGATAAGGATAACATCAGTCATCGTTCCTCAACAGCCCACAGTAACCTATACTGTATCAATCAAAAACACTTAGATAGGGTATATTCAGCAGATTGCTGTTCGGTTCAAGGTGGTATCTTATATCATAAAATGAACAGGCTTTAATGTAGATGGGATACTCTTCTTAAAAACTAAATTTGAATTATAGTGTGACACTGATCATTATATCACTAAACACTGGCTAGAATGATAACAAATGGCCAGGTTTCACACAACTAACACTAACATTACATCTATTGTCAATTTCGCTATTGTGAAATACACAACTCATTAAAACAGTTTTGGCAGATTTTAAAAGTTTTCTGGTGGAAAATAAATGATCTTCTTTTTTCTTCTTCTTTTGGCTGCTCCTGTTAGGGGTTGCCACAACAGATCATCTTTTTTCATATCTTTCTGTCCTCTACGTCTTACTCTGTTACATCCATTACCTGTATGTCCTGTCTCACCACATCCATAAACCTTCTCTTAGGTCTTCCTCTTTTCCTCTTCCCTGGCAGCTCTATCCTTAGTATCCTTCTCCTAATATACTCAGCATCTCTCCTCTGCACATGTCCATACCGATGCAATCTTGCCTCTCTGACTTTGTCTCCAAACCGTCTGACTTGAGCTGACCCTCTTAAGTACTTATTTCTAATCCTGTCCATCCTCGTCACACCCAGTGCAAATCTTAACATCTTTAACTCAGCTATCTCCAGCTCTGTCACCTGTTTTTTGGTTAGTGCCACTGTCTGCAACCCATATAACATAGCTGGTCTCACTACCATCCTATAGACCTTCCCTTTCACTCTTGCTGATACCCGGCTGTCACAAATTACTCTTGACACTCTTCTCCACCCATTCCACCCTGCCTGCACTCTCTTTTTTACCTCTCTTCCACAATCCCCGTTACTCTGTACCGTACACACATGTATTCTGTCTTGGTCCTATTGAACGTTATTCCTCTCCTCTCTAGAGCGTATCTTCACTTCTCCAGGGTCTCATCAATCTGCTCCCTACTCTCGTTACAGATCACAATGTCAACAGCAAACATCATAGCCCACAGGGACTCCTGTCTAATCTGACCTGTCCCTGATGTAATCCCACCTCCACCTGGAATGTATCTGTCACTCCTACTGCAGACCTTACCACTGTCACACTTCCCTCGTATATATCTTGTACAAGTCTTATGTACTTTTCTGCTTTTCCCTAATTACTCATACAATACCACAACTGCTCTCAAGGCACCCTGTCAGATTCTTTCTCCAGGTCCACAAAGACACAATGCCACTTCTTCTGGCCTTCTCTATACTTCTCCATCAACACCCTTAGAGCAAACACTGCATCTGTGGTGCTCTTTCCTGGTATGAAATCATACTGCTGCTCACCAATCATCCCTTCTTAACCTAGCTTCCACTACTCTGACCCATAACTTCAAGCAGTGGCTCATCAATTTTATCCCCCTGTAGTTACTACAGCTCTATATATCCCCTTTATTCTTAAAAATCAGTTCCATTATACTTCCTCCCTACTCCTCAGGCATCCTCTCACTTTCCAAGATTCCATTAAACAATCTGGTTAAAATCCTCACTGCCATCTCTCCTAAACACCTCTACGCTTCCGGTATGTCATCTGGACCAACAGCCTTCCCATTTTTCATCCTCTTCATAGCTGTCCTTACTTCCTCCTTGCTAATCTGTTGCACTTCTTGATTCCCTGTCTCCACATCATCCAACCTCTTCTCTCTCTCCTTCTCTTCATTCATCAGCCTCTCAAAGTACTCTTTCCATCTGCTCAACACACCCTCCTTGCTTGTAAGTATGTTTCCATCTTTATCCTTTATCACCCTAACCTGCTGCACATCTTTCCCAGTTTCTCCCTAAACTCAACCTTGCAGTCTTCCTTTTTCAACTTCCACCATTTGATCCTTGGATCTGCCCTCACTCTCCTCCTCTTCTTGATCTCCAACATCATCCTACAGACCACCACCCAAGGCTGCCTAACTACACCTTCCTCTGCCACTACTCTGCAGTCTTCAATCTCCTTCAGATTGACCCACCTCCATAGGATATAATTTACCTGTGCACATCTTCCTCCACTGTTGTATGTCACCCTATGTTCATCCCTCTTCTTAAAATAGGCTTTCACCACAACCATGTCCATGCTTTTCGCAATATCCACTACCTTCTGACCTTCTTCATTCCTCTCCTTGACACCATACCTACCCATCACCTCCTCATCTGCTCTGTTCCCTTCACCAAGATGTCCATTGAAATCTGCTCCAATCACCACCCTCTGTTTCTTGGGTACACTGTCCATCACTTTATCCAACTCACTCCAGAAATCTTCTTTCTCATCCATTGCACATCCAACTTGCGGGGTATGTGCACTAACAACATTCATCATCACACCTTAAATTTCCAGCTTCATAATCATCACTCTGTCCTACACTCTTTTCACCTCCAAAACACTCTTGACATACTATTCCTTCAGAATACCCCTACCCCATTTTTCCTCCCATCCACACCATGATAGAACAATTTGAATCCACTTCTGATCCACCTGGCCTTACTTCCCTTCCATTTAGTCTCTTGCATGCACAATATATCAACCTCCCTTCTCTCCATCATATCTGCTAACTCTTTCCCCTTACCAGTCATACTGCCAACATTCAAAGTTCCTACCTTCCTCTTCTCCTCCTGCCTCTGGACACATCTCCCCACTCTTCTTCTCCTCCTCTTTCTTCTTCTTCGGCCAACAGTAGCCCAATTTCTGCCAGCACCCTGTTGGCTAACAGTACTGGTGGCGGTCGTTGTTAATCTGGTATGGAAATTTGTATTGTTGTCCAAATAATGACTTGGCAAAATTTTACCATGGATACCCTTCCTGACATAACCCTCCCCATTTATCCAGGCTTGGGACCAGCATGAAGAAACACACTGGTTTGTGCATCCCCTGTGGCTGGGTTTGATGAAAATAAATCATATCGCTCCCTAAAGCCTTATTCACATTTCTATGTTTACCTGTGTTTTTTTCTGCTGCTGCACAATACATGTTATCTGTTGTACATCTATCAAATTAATTAATTTAATATCAGGTGCAGGGTTTTATTAAATTTTACATTCTGCATATTTTAAAGAAAAACACCACAAAAATCACACTGTGCACATTGCTGTGTTTTCATTATTGGAAAATCTCACTACACGGAAAACTGCTACTTCAGCCTTCACTCTGCTGAGCTGTGCTGTGGCACTCTGTGCCATTAGTCAGCAACTGTTCTTTGCTGTTTGTTGACTCTTACAGAAGAGGTTGAGGATAGGCAATCTCCAAGTGTTGTAGAGCTATGAGTTTCTTTTCTGTCCCAGACACATCTTTAGGATTCAGACCACCAAGACTGTTATCATGATTGAATTTGTACTACCAGAAAATGACTCAATAAAATGACTACATGTGACAAGAAATGAGTCGGGTGATTTTTTTTTCATCAGAGTTCATAATTTAAATATTAGCAGGTGCATTTAGAACTAATGTCTATATTTCCAGACAGGCACACATTTCAAAGAAAGCAAAAGCAAATTATGTTGATATTTTTTTTAGCAAAGTAACACACTAAATTTCGCTTCAGATTCCCTCATGACTATTAGTCGTATAATCTGCAACTCTTACACCGTAGCAAAAGTGAACACAACAAGAAGACAATGGTGGTTGTGAAATTCTCCCCCAATGAGAAATTTTGCATCAGACAAGTATTGCCATATTTTTACTGTCCAAGGTCAACTGCAGAAGCAGAAATGACTGAGGACTGAAAACAGCTATTGGCTGTAGAGACTGAGTGCAGTAAACAAGAATTATACCAAACTTACTTCCCTTCAAAATCAAAATCCAGCACCACTATCAAATCAGAACTGGGTATCCATTTGGACTCTGGTACACCCACCTACGATCTGGAAAAGTATTATCAGAAGTCATCATCAAGGATGAGTTATGACCAAAACATTTTCACAAGTTAGAAATAAGGCCAAACTAGTCAACTATGCAAGAAAACTTGAACAGCAGTGAAGCACGGTGGAGATTCCCTATAGGTTTTTAATAACTGAGTTGGGGATTGATTAAAACTGATGGCCCGCTTACTGCTAAGAAGTACCGACAGATTCTTATCTATCATTAACCATCCATGGAAGCATCTGCTCTAAATTCTTTCTACAACATGACAATGACCATAAGCACATGTTCATTATCATAATAAAACACCATCAGAACAACAACAACAACATTTATTTCTATAGCACATTTTCATACAAATGATGTAGCTCAAAGTGCTTGACCAGATAAAGAAAGAAAAAAGAAAAATTATAAAAATAAGATTAGGCAATACTAAGTTTAAAAGAATAAAATAAGGTCCGATGGCCAGGAAGACAGAAAAAACAAAAATAGCTCCACAGGGCTGGAGAAAAAAACAAAATCTGCAGCATTTTTTTCATCATTATTTTTTAAATATATTACCACCTTAAAGGATTTTTTTTAACATTATTGTGAAATGTATTCCCAAGTGACTTTTGCACATAATTGTATATACCGTATTTATGAATAATATACAGTATGTGTCTACTATGTAATATGTCTCCTATTGATAAATAGTGTTGTAAATTGCATTCTGAGATTTTTTTGGGTCAGGATGAGTCAGGTAGTTACATTCATGCTGCCAGAGAGTTGTGATGTGTTGCACATTATTTAGCACATGCAAGAAGAAGTCAAGTGTCTTAAAACACATTGATGACAACTTCATGGAATCTTTCTGTAATGATCTCAAATGACATGGAAGGACAGTGACCAGGGAATGGGCAAGTTCAGACTGACCAAAAAGATTTTTAATGATTTTTGCAAAATTTGCAAAAGTAGAGTGGATTCACAACTGGTAGGTGGTGAACAAAGATTTTAAAAGCACTGTTGCCTATCCCTGGAAAACTGTAATGGAGAAGGTCTAAATACTTTCAATAAAGGAACTGCAGAGGATGGTCATCGCTTCCTGTGAAATTGTCAAAAAGAGAAGCATCTGGTAAACATTTTTGACTATTATTTTAAAAATCATCAAAAAAAGTCTAAAGATGGCTGCACTTCTTATGCCTATTATGATGACAGATCATAGTTGGAATAAGTAAAATATGAACAGAGAAGACAATTGTTATCTTATTTTGAACACAAAGGCATTATATTTCTGTGAGATTTTTTTATATCCTCATCAACAATGCCAGTGCATTCACAGTCTCTGGCTTCACATAATCTGTTTACAAAGCAGAATTCATGTGCAAATGTTTATGTAATGCCATGACATCATCCCATATGGCTACAAATTCTTAATCTCTGCATGCCCTCTTTCTGACAGGTTTAGGGCTGAATTACCATTCTGCACTTCATAATCTCTTGTGATTCTCACTCATTGCAGAATTTCTGTGAACATTAATTTTTAAACAACACGATCAGGTAACAGGGAATTTTATCGTGAGCCTTCACACTAGATGTAATTTTGTTTTATACAAGAACAGAACATTGACTTGAAAGTTCATTTCAAGCCCCTACCAAGATATTTTATTTTACAGACAGAAAACAAGGGTGATCTGCTTCACACGAAGAGCTGTAGCAATGTAGGAGGAGCAGACAGCATAATAGCTAGATTAGATATCAGAACAACCAAATCCTTAGCAAACTAAATGAGTTCAAACTTTGTATCTATGGTATAAGATATACTAGAGCACCAACAGTGCACTCTACCCAGTAACAACACTTTCAAGCAAGTCTGCTCAGAATGAAGAACAATGACAATATGAAGATTTCCTAATTAACCCTTTAGACCCGTGAAAATTTTATAACCAAAATGTGAGATTATAAGGCTAGTAATATGTGTCTTTAAATACACATTTTTAAAAAATATGATGGTGTTATAAAGATTTCTGTGCCCATTACTGCATTTGTGAGAAAACAGAAATACAGATTCAGAAGAAATTCATTGCTAGGCTGTTTCCTTTTATTGAAGTGTAGGATACCTTAATGGTGTGCTTCTGTGCTCTTAGCTAACGATAGCTGCAGTCGTGGTCTGTAGAAGGGTCGTGTTTTAGCAAATTGCAGTTTTAGGTAGTGATGTTTCATTTAGCCTAACTCTGCTTTGACACTAATGCAAGAAAACAAACTTTTCTTCCAAAAAATTTTAGATTTACTCCAACCTGAAACTGAAAAATAAAAATGCTTTAACACATTAACTGGTGGATTATTTATTACCACAACACTACAGTATTGGTCTATGCATATATGATAAATAATGAACTGCATCAAAATTTGTAAAAAATGTAAAGAAATGTATTCGAAAGCAACATTTTTATTATCAACAGTAACTCTTCAAAAAACATGTGGTGGGTTGGCGCCCTGCCCAGGATTGGTACCTGCCTTGCGCCCTGTATTGGCTTGGATTGGCTCCAGCAGACCCCCATGACCCTGTGTTCGGATTAAGCGGGTTGGAAAATGGATTGATGGAACTCTGCAAAAAAAGTACAGAAACTGTTCACTACTTTATTTTTTACCAGCATCATGACTATAAGTCTGCATTTGAATGAGAGTATTTGAAGTATGGCACTTAGCAGAGTGCAGGCTTGGCGGCACATGGGCTGTACTGTAGATAAACTGCTGAAAAAAAATTAAATGAGCACTTTGAAAACACATCAGATCACAATGGGGAAAAAAATCATACTGGATATCTATACTGATATGGACTGGCTAATGTGTTAGGAACGAAAGGATGCCCCATTGTTTGATGGAAATGAAAATTATCAACCTACAGAAGGCTGAATTCAAAGACACCCCGAAAATCAAAGTGAAAAAATTATGCAGTAGGTTAGTCGATTTTGCCAAAATTTCATTACAGCAGCTCAAAATCATACTCAGTGCTTGTATGTATATCTGACAACGTTGGGGCATGCTCCTAATGAGACGACAAATGGTGTCCTGGAGGGATCTCCTCCCTGGTCTGGGCATCACTCAGCTCCTGGACAGTCTGAGGTGCAACCTGGCATTGTCGGATGGACCGAAACATAATGTCCCAGAGGTGTTCTATTAGATTTAGCTCAGGAGAGTGTGGGAGCCAGTCAATGGTATCAATTCCTTCATCCTCCAGGAACTGCCTTCATACTCTCGTCACATGAGGCCGGGTATTGTCGTGCACTAGGAGTAACCCAGGACCCACTGCACTACCACAGGGTCTGAGAATGGGTCCAAGGATTTCATCCCGATACCTAATGGCAGTTAAGGTGCTGTTGTCTAGCCTGTAGAGGTCTGTACATCCCTCCATGGATATGCCTAGCCTAACCACCTCTGACCCACCACCACGGACCCTTAGACCACCCTCATGAAGTCTGTTTCTGATTGTTTGGTCAGAGACATTCACACCAGTGGCCTACTGGAGGTCATTTTGTAGGGCTCTGGCAGATACCAGCCCTGCTGATGGGTTAAGGACCTTCTACAGTACTGTCCAGCTCTCCTAAAGTAACTGGCTGTCTCCTGGAATCTCCTCCATGCCCTTGAGATTGTGCTGGGAGACACAAGAAACATTCTGGAAATGGCAAGTATTGATGTGCCATCCTGGAGAAGTTGGACTACCTGTGCAACCTCTGTAGGGTCCAGGTATCGCCTCATGCTACCAGTAGTGACACTGACTGTAGCCAAATGCAAAACTAGTGAAAAAACAGTCAGAAAAGATGAGGAGGGAAAAATGTCAGTGGCCTCCACCTATTAAACCATTCCTGTTTTGGGGGTCATCTCATTGTTGCCCCTCTAGTGCATCTGTTGTTAATTTCATTAACACCACAGCAGCTGAAACTGATTAACAACCCCCTCTGCTACATAACTGACCAGATCAATATCCCAGAAGTTTCATTGGCTTGATGTTATACTATGATTTGAAAGTATTCTGTACATTTTTTGAGCAGTATATAATGTGTTTCTTTACACTGTCCATGCTAGATATTTGATGACCATTTACGCTCAGTGGGCAGCACAATATCCATTTTTTTCTATTCATTCGTGAGAAGTTGGACACCTGCGTGGCAACTATCCGCATCAGTACCAGAGTCTATAGGTTTCACATCATGCAATTGATTATTGCTATCTTGATCTCTGTTATTATCATCAAATATTCATCTTGCAACAAATCTAGCTGTTTCAAAATTTCAGTAGATTTATGCCTTTTTCACAATGACATAACTACAGACTCTTTAATTATATCAAACGTTTCTGTTGAATCTGAAAAAAAATAATGTCTTTTATCTAGATTGCAGCATCATAGTAGATAACTGAGACATGGAAGCAAGTTGGCTGCATCTATAGTCACTGTATACTGAGATACAAGTTGTATCATATGTCGCTCCTCGAGAGGCTCAATGAGATATGACTTAATTAGTATCTTCCGTTCAACGTGTTAAATGCTATAGTGCATTAGTTGTGGTTGTGTCATGAAACATGAATGTTCTGCATTATGCTGGTCAGACAAACAAGATTGTGCTGCTTTTTTGCATACATATTCATGTATGATGCAATTTATCTGCTTAAGATAGGCTCAACATAAAGGATAGCATTCCATTGTATATATCTATTGTATCTATGATACCAGAGTAAGATTTCAGTTTCCAGCATATACTGGAACACTGGCAGTGCCCCCTGATTGCCAGAGGGTATTTCACAATCTGGTTTAGCGCAATACTGTATTTGTCCAGTACAAGGAAGAAATGTCAGAAAACCAAGTGCATGTTGTGATCTGGTAATACAAAATTGTCAAAGCAAAGAGCAGGCTCTTAAAATAAGTACAAATAAAACAAGTTTACAAATTCAAAGAGAGACAGTGAAAAATGTAATTGATGAAGGACTAGGAACAAAGATGTGGTTAAGAAGTGTTCAGCACAGGTGCATGTGCAGAGCCGGCTGATAAGTTTCGGCTGCCAAAGCGCTCCACACCAAATGCTGGCAGTGGTCTCACAGACGTCCACAGGGGTGCAGACGGCACAAGGTCTCTTTTCCTCCCATAAGGGGACCCAGACTATCATTGTGCCCCAGAGCAAGAGGAGGACCCAGAAAAAGAAAGGCTGGGACTCCTAACAGTGTGCAGCATGAGCCTGTCTGCACAGAGGTGGCAGTGAAGGGCCTCACTGCGAAGGGGCAGAGATACCAGCCGACCTCAGGTGGGCGGACATTGCGGCAGGACTCTCCATACCTGCTTCCGGTCTTGCAGGGTACGAACTGGAGGGGAGCGGCATTGCTATTAATGCAACTGCTATGGTCATGGCTGGAGGTGTTGTCCGTTGAGGACGCCAAGAGTACGTAGAGTTGAGACAACACCTCCCAATCAGTTGATTGTGTTTTTACAGGGCAGTCCATCAACCACATAACGCCATTTCCTCATCCTGGAGAGAACCAGCCCTCGCGGGACCGACCGCTGTTCCCGACGAGGTTTTAACGGAGGGAGGGGCAATGTCACAGATGGCTGGGGCTCTTGTCTGGCAAAGACGCCTCTTCATTCTATGGACCAGGGGAGCAAGCCTGGTCAGGACAGTACTCCCCCAGAACACTAGATCGCAGCCCCCCTGGGCTGCATCGGGGCCATGCGACTTTGGAACTCAAGCCTGTTGGGGTCCATGGCTGCCACCAGGGGTCACTGCATTGGCTCCTGAGTCCATGTGGGTGGTTCTTCCACCACACCCGGAAGTGCAGCTGGAAATGGATCATCAAACACCTGGAGTACTTCCGGGTGGGCTATAAAAGGAGCCAGCAGCCACCACTCTGGGAGCCAGAGTCGGGAGGAGGAAGACAAAGATTGCTGGAGAGGAGTGGAGGAGATAAAGAAGAGTAAAGTATTGTTGTGTTTCTTTCATGTTTTTGGGACTGTGTTGTGCCTGTGGGAACGGGGAAGGTGTTGCCCACAGGCAGAAGAAAAGAAAAATAAAACATTTATTTGTTTTACAAGTGTGTTTCCCGTGTCTGTCTGTGTCGGGTTGAGCACTCATATAGTGCCTTTGTCACACTGGGATAACTGAGAATACATGTGCCTGTTCTTATAAAAGGATGCTTGTGATGATGTTATCTATTGCACATTCTTGGGAAATTCTATCTGTGATCACCATGGTGACAAAAGATGCAAATAATAGAAAATGGTGTTATGGTAAAACACAAATTAATTTTCATTTTCCCAAGAGCAATTTTTAAAGCAAAATAAATGCTTCCCAAAGATTTTTCATGGTTCAAAAATTCCAGAATTGGTATACACTTTGTCCAAATCCTTCACAAAAATCCCCAAATGATTATAAAACAACAACTCCCTTTAAAGCAACAAATTGGCCTGAGAAATAGGCCTCATCCAAGATCGTCTGGCCCCAAACTCAAAGGGCACAGGTCCAGAGTGGAGCACTGGATTTGAAATTCAAGAATACTTTTAAATGTCCAGCATACACAACAATGTTATTCTAAGTAGAAGATAATTGAAAAGTCCTGGGCTTAAAATGGCAAAACAAAACAGAGTTGCTTATATTTAAAGAATTTTATTAATCAAACAAAAAAGAAATAAATACTAAGAAAAGTCAAAAACATATGCCTAATTAGGCAACCCAGGGCAAATAAGTCCAATCCATAATAAAGAGACTAAATCTAAAGACAAAATCAATAATTCACAAAACCAGAAAATCTAAAACTTAATACAGTGATCCCTCGCTATATCGCTCTTCGACTTTCGTGGCTTCACTCCATTGCGGATTTTAAATGTAAGCATATCTAAATATATATCACGGATTTTTTGCTGGTTCGCGGATTTCAGCGGACAATGGGGCTTTTAATTTATGGTACATGTTTCCTCAGTTTGTTTGCCCAGTTGATTTCATACAAGGGGCGTTATTGGCGAATGGCTGAGAAGCTACCCAATCAGAGCATGTATTACGTATTAAATAAAACTCCTCAATGATATACTATATAATTCCCGCGCTGTGCTTCGCACACTTCAAAGCTCTAACAGCCCGTATTGATTTTTGATTGTTTGCTTTTCTCTGCCTCTCTTTCTCTCTCTGACATTCTCTGCGCCTGACGTAGGGGGTGTGAGCAGAGGGGCTGTTTGCACAGAGGCTGTTTGCTTAGAAGATACGGACGCTCCTCTAAAAAATTCTTGAAAGATTACCTTCACATTGCTCCCTTCATTGCAGCCGCTTTATCTCGGTGCTTCGTTTACTTAAAAGTCCAACAGCCCTATTGATTTTTGATTATTTTTTTCTCTCTCTCTGACATTCTCTGCTCCTGATGGCACTCCTTTGAAGAGGAAGATATGTTTGCATTATTTTAATTGTGAGAAAGAACTGTCATCTCTGTCTTGTCATGGAGCACAGTTTAAACTTTTGACTAGAGGGCACTAATAATGTTAAAAAAACGTATTTAGAAGATCGTAAACAGGTTTTCTATGCTCTAACTGTGAAAATATTAGATTTATAAATAAAGAATCCTACTTCGTGGAAATTCATTTATTTGTCTGGAGCGGATTAACCGCGATAAACGAGGGTTTACTGTATAACTGTGCAGAGAATATTTATAAACAGTGTGGGAGAGTTTCTAAGGGCTTAAAATATATAAAAATAACCATACAAACATATGGTTTCTACTTCGCTGATTTTCACCTATCGCGGGGGGTTCTTTAATGCAACCCCTGCGATTGAGGAGGGATTACTGTATAACCAGTCTTAACTCCACAAATTTCAACAAACGATGTAAAGACTGAGGGTGGTCCTAAGCAGTTAGGTCACATTGGTCCTGTCTCTTTGGGTTCCACAAAAAGAACACAAAATAAATAAGCAAACAACACAGATACAGTGTGATGCAGAAAAGTGGCAGGTCAAACAAAGCCCTAGCAATAAAGAGAATTCTGATTGGAATAATGTGCAGTATTTTGACATTCTAGCAAAACTGAATGACTTCCACTAAAGATTGACTGAGGAAGGTGAATGGCAATGGGAGACGAACAACTGGCAGTAGAGAAACCTGTCATGCTATTTATTGTCCCCTACTACCTGTAATGATGGACAGGCTATATTTAGCTAGATGTGTGCAGGTTTTAAAGGCGTCAGCATCATCTGGGGAAAGTAAAGGGAATTCCACAGGACATTCCTGGAACCAGAATGGATTAGAAGGACAACCCTAAAATTGGTCCTTGACTAGGTGGCCAAATGCCTATTAGATTTGATTTGGGAGTCAAGTGAATGTAAGACCTTGACTGAGGAGGAAAGGAAAAGAGAGAGAAACAGAGAGAGAGAGAGAAGACATGATATGCACATGGTCAGAAGGTGGACCAGCCATTCTACCTTTACACATGAATTTGATTTGGTTAAATTAGGCCCAGATAGACTGTAGAGTTATTGTTTTAGCAAGTACTCTCTTTGTGCATCCCGTATTTAGAGTAAAACACTTGTTAATACTTTCGTTGTTATCATTTTGGTCTTGGGGACAGCTCATGAGTGAGGCCATAATGGGTATGAAAAATAAGTAAGTTTCAGGAATCTATTGGACTGAGTAGTATTTCTTTCCACTACAGAGTATGGGTCTTTTGCCCCTATGACATATCACAGTTTTTTTATGCAAAAGTAACAGAACATCACAATTTACAAAACAATTACATGCATACTTCAGTTTAATGCATTACCCAAAAAAAAAAAGATTTAGATTACAGGATAATAAATCACACTTCTAGAGATGCCCCTACAGAGTGAACACTTTTCAGAATAAAAATAACATTAAAAATGGAAGCTGATATAGCAAGGTTGCTGCAAAGATTTGTCTATTTGGAGAAATAGTTCACAGTGAAAGAGAGGAGTAGTGAAAAAAGAAGACAAAAGTTCTCAGGATCTGAAAATGGAATCTAATTTAAGATGTGTTACAGAGAAGAAAAAAAAATTAGAAGAGTTAAAGGTGTGAGGTTACATGTAACTAAAACAGCACGTTGGTAACAAATCACTAATGTTGTTAACAGAGCTGCAACAGAACATCAAACGATTGTAGAAATAAAAAGAAATGGCTTGACAAAGACATATTAGTAGGTGTAATACAAATCAGAGGTGCTAACATACAACTTTATAAGTGCAGAACAGTACATGTGTTTTTTAAAGTTTTTCTTGATAAAATTCAGTGTAAACACTGAAGTGAAAGAGGTTTATTTACTTTTTAAAAGAGTCATCACAATATTTCATTAACTTTTGGAGGACTGTTTACTGGATTAATTACTCATTATTGTCACAGGCAGAGTAGCTTATTACCATTTAACCTTGAAACTAATTTGCATGTTTTAACAAAACCGCACCTTAAACATTAAGGAACATACTATGCAAGAAAGGAAATTTAAAATCAGATTTTAATATCATAATACAGTCTCAATTAGAACAATTTCAAGATAACACACCTAGTCTCTTTTTGGAAACTGAAAAGCTTTTGGTAAAGTCTTCATATAAAATGAAAGCTATGATCTGGTTGCAGCACACCTTAGGGGAATGTTGGATCTTCTCATTTTCTCCAGCAATTGCAATTAAAATGTACTTGGACGCTTCAGAATTGTCACCACTGAAAATAACAAGTTTATAAATTTCAAGGTAATCTGAACTGTCAGTTTTAACTTAACCTTAAATAAATTGGCACTACATCATTATTATCATGTACCACTAGCCATTCAAAGGAAGAGATTGTTTACTTTATTGATACTTTAACATGGCCTTTTTATAACTTCAATTTAACTTAATTTAACTTAATCCTGATACTCTGTATGTTCAATTCATCATAATAACTACTCATGGTGGCTCTAAAATCCGTACTGACCTCTACTCTCTTTTTCTGTTTCTTTTTCCGGTTTCTTTGTGGTGGTGGCCTGCGCCACATCCACTTACTCAAAGCTTCATGATGCTCCAACAATGATGGATGGATTAAAAGGCAGAACTCTACGTGACCATCATCATCAAGTCCTTCCGTGAGAATCCTAAATCCAAAGAGGACTGTTTCATTTATGTTAGGTAGAATGCCCAGAGGGGACTGGGCGGTTTCATGGTCTGGAATCCCTACAGATTTTATTTTTTTCTCCAGCCGTCTGGAGTTTTTTTTTGTTTTTTCTATCCACCCTGGCCATTGGACCTTACTCTTATTCAATGTTAATTAATGTTGACTCATTTTATTTTCTTATTGTGTCTTTTATTTTTCTATTCTTTATTATGTAAAGCACTTTGAGCTACTGTTTGTATGAAAATGTGCTATATAAATAAATGTTTGTTGTTGTTGTTGTTGTTTACAGTATGCAGATCTTCTTTGAGAGGATGTTTTTCTGCCAGTGCAGATATTACCACCAGTGAATGTTACATAGTCTATAAGGTCAATTGTGTGACTTTGGGTGGCTACACTCTAACTGGAGCAGAAGGCTTATATTGTGAATGAAACAAATAAATATATATTGTCAAGCATGAACAAAAAGGTGCATTTGAGTTTCTACAAAAGTAGGAGTCAGAAATGAATCAATGTGTCACAATTGTTAACAGCTTTTCCCTCTTTACCACTGAAATGGCGGAGGAAACCCAGGAGGACTCCTGACATCACCTTCTTGTCAGCTCCGAAGTCCCACCCCTTCTGCTCTGTGAGCTGTATAAGAAGGACTAGAAGTTGGCATTCATTTGCAAACCTATCTCTGAAGCAAATGGAGCTTATTCCTCAGATGTCACCTCTAGAGACTGAAAAGTCAGACTCAGACCACAACAGTCTATCTTGCTTAAATTTCAATCCCTGAATGACTACTATTGAACAATTAATTGAGATTTCTACCACAGCCCTGAACTATTCATCTCTGTGTTCTTTCCATTTTTACTATACATTCAGGGTCTAGGATAAGGCTGAGAAATCACTGGCCTAGGGATGCCCAGGCTCATCCAAGCACTCCGCTCACTCTTCTATCACATGTCATTTTAGCACATATTGTGAAACATACAGTAAATGTATAAATGCACAGAGATTCCCCCTTCTTCAATGACAAATACAAATGAGAACACACAACAATTCTCCAAAGCGGAATACCCAACTATGTGCTCTGCTATTGGAAGGTACATACATATACGAACATGAATGCCTATGTGCCCCCCACCCCCCGTTCTTTGCTGATATATACAAATCTGAGAAAGCTCCAATATTAACGGAGGGACGTCTACCCACCACTGCCTAGTGGAGCTTTGAACCCTTGAGTTGTCCCTCTATATACTAATATATATATTAGTATATATATATACTAATAAAAGGCAAAGCCCTCACTGACTCACTCATCACTAATTCTCCAATTTCCCATGTAGGTAGAAGGCTGAAATTTGGCAGGCTTATTCCTTACAGATTACTTACAGCAGTTGAGCAGGTTTCATTTTGAAATTCTACGTGTAACGGTCATAACTGAGTCCTACTTACGTACATATATACGTCCATAGTCTGCAGCTCGGTCACCGTGTGAGGTGGTGTTACGTCCTCTCCCATCCCAATGCCACCCACGTAATTGAATGCCTGCCCATATAAGGCAGTCCGTCGCTCCAGTCTCTTCATTCCCTTTTTTGCTTCGCCACGGTATTCATGTCTTCCTGCTGATAACTGTAGCCTTTTTATTTAATACACGGCTTCTCTGTTGTTTTATTGTTCGTTTATTACGATTATAGCTATTGTGTAGGTATTTTAGACTTAGTTTACTGTTCAGGTACCCATTTCCTTTACCATTCCAACCGTACCCCCATTAACATGTCGAGGTGATCACGATTGATCAAAGAACTGTCACTTACCGAAACTCAAACCGATTATGACAGCAGCAATCCAAGCTGTGAGAAAACAGTAAAAAGGAGGCGTGTCAGACATCGTGGTACATTTTCTGATGCAGCTAGATGGAAACAACTTCGTGATGCTGTTGCCAAATACTTGCAGAAAAATCCACAAGTTAATAGACACGATGTCGCTAAATACTTGTGGGCTAATCCACAAGTTCATAGAGACGCTGTCGCTAAATACTCGCAGGCAAATCCACAAGTTCATAGACATGCTGCCCTAAATATTCGCAGGCAAATCCACAACTTAATAAAGGGAATGCCTGTTAAACATCTTAGATTCACGAGTACCGATTTGGGTAGTGAACACTTCGATGAATGAAACCTGTTATCTTTACAATGGTTGGCAAACACGGAATGTAACTTGAACACAACACATCCTCCAAATACGAACCTGACTGAAAGAAATAATGATAATCAAATCCTGGACGACAGCAACACTCATAACAGTGACAAAAAAATTATATTGACAATCACGTTACGTTATTTTTAAAATGTTTCCTTTTCTTTTTCATAACATCTTTAACACACTACTTCTCCGCTGCAAAGCGCGGGTATTTTGCTAGTTGCATATAAGTCTGAAGACTAACTGTGAGCAAAATTTAGGCCAGCCTGTACAATGGTACTGTGAATGCTATGCAGAGTGGAGGCAGAACTTTTGCATTTTTCCCAGTACATCCTGGGGTTCATCAGAAGTGTGTTTTTACTCTTACTCTGTCCATTGCTTGCATGGACTGGGTATTGGGCAGAGTCATGAGGTCCAGCAGCTGTGGAGTATGTGTTGGTGAAGAAAGATTGACTGATCTTGACTTTGTCGATGATGCTGTGATCTTCACTGAGTCAATGGAGGCTCTGATCAGGGCTCTTGAGAGACTAAGGGAGGTGTCTGAGTGTCTGGGCTTGTGAGTGTCCTGGATAAAAACCAATACCCAGCTCCATTTAATGACCTCTTGGGCACAGCCATCAGCAGTGTGTTAATCTGCTGAGAGAATGTCAACCTTGTTGGGAGGTGTACTTACCTCTGAAGGGGCATTTATAACCCTGGTGACTCTTCTTATTCAGTCAATAGATTGATTGGGAGAGCATGGGGGGGTCATGAGGTCGCTGGAAAGGGGTGTGTGGCGCTCCCAATATCTATGCAAAAGGTTGAAGGTCCAAGTCTTTAGAGTCCTGGTGCTTCCTGTTTTCCCGTATGGTTGTGAGACATGGACGCTATCCAGAGACCTGAGACCAAGACAGGAGTCCTCCAGTACTGTGTCTCTTTGGAGAATCCTTGGGTACTGCTGGTTTAACTTTGTGTTCAATCAGCGGTTGCTCACCTGCATTATGAGGGAACTTCAGTTATGGCACTACTGCCATGTGGCTCTATTTCTAGAGGGTGATCTGGCTTGCAGGATCCTCATTGTTGAGGTCCCGAGCAGCTGGACCAGGCCAAGGGAATGCCCACGTAACACCTGGCTGCGGCATATAGTTGACCATTCCCAGAGGGTGGGACTGGACTGTGTGCCTGCCTGAGGGATTGCCAACCAGGATCCAAAGCTGTTTTGCACTCTTCCAGAGCACGTCCCTAACCTGACCTAATTGTTTTTTTAATGTCACTATGTTTTTATGGCACTAAAGGATTAAATAAAATGCAAAATCTATAATGAATTAAAATGAAAATATATTTCATTAATGATTTTTTGTGCAAATTATTTCATTTGCAAGATGCCTGTTAATAGATTTAGCATCAATAGCAGTTTTGAAACAGAAATGCTAAGCAAAAAAAGGTATGTCAAGAGAAAAGCCTGGCATATTTTTCACAACTCCTATTCCCGTCGTATAATCACTCCAAAATTCTCAAAACTTAGTTTTTAAAGAAAATCTGATCTGCAGGCATGAAGGTTACAGGCTGACTTCACAAATGAAATATATAGCTCAAAATAAATATGAATTTTAAATGAAACCTGGGTTATATAAAAAGCTGTTATCATTTTTCCTTCAGAAAACTGCAAAGCTACTATTGATCTTGCATTGACAACTCTCAAGTTAACTCTTTGAGGGCTGAATATTTTTTCCAAAAAACATAGTTTTCTGAAAAGCAATGGTTTCATGCAGAAATCAACATAAAACATCTGTTGCTGCATGCTGTGGCTACCAGTTTGCCAAGAATATGGGGCAGGCCTGCTGCCAGGCTATCTTTATGTGGCTGGGACAAAGTCGCAGTGCACTGCAGTCTGGTTTCTACCTCTTATCATTGTTAAGTGGCAGTCTTCCCTAGCGAACATTGCCAGTATAACGATTAGCTGGGGACCAAATAGCTGAAACTGGAACCTCACATTCATTTTCGATCACTTGTATCTAAATCTGAGTCTGACAAGTCATAGTCCAGTTCAGAGATGATAGGCAAAACATTGTCCACGGAGCATTTTGCTTTACACTTTGATCTCTCTCCAGATGTCAGTGACATTTTTGCCATTGCTTGCACCTTGCTATTCACATCAGCCCAGGAAATCTCGGTCAGACTAATGAATCTAACTTTCTTTCTAGCAACAAGAGTCCAACTAAAACATAACAGTTGGTTTTGTCACAGTTTACAGGCGATTACCATCGTCAACTCCCCCTTTTAAAAAAATACGACATCAGCCCTGAAAGAGTTAAGAAGGCTTTTATGTATTTCACATTTTGAAGAAAATGGTATAGTGGTCAGCTCTACTCTGTCACAGTTCCCGGAGACTGGGTTTGATTCATGGCTTATATGGCTTATTTCTATGTAGAGTTTGTATGTTCTCCCCATCTGCATGAGAGGTGTCGTCAGGATAATCCATTATGATAAGAACAAAGTGGTGCAGTGCTAATTGCTGACAACTCACACCTCCAGAATTCTGAGTTCAAGTCTTAGCAAATTAATATTCTACCTGCATTTTTCTCTTGGTGTGAGTTTACTCCAGGTACTCTGGTGTTCCCCTCATACACCTCAGAAATCTATATGTTTTTTTCATGACTCTATAACAAACAAGTGTGAGTATGTGAAGGAGTACATCCTTCACTGCACCAACCCTTTCTTCAGGGCTAATTCTCACCTTGTAAACTTGCTGCTGCTTGAGGTTTCAGCTTATTGAGCATGTTTATAGATCTGATTCTGATCCATTGTGGATGCACCTTTTTTCTCATACTTGCCTGCCCTATATACAACAACATCTTAAATTACCATCTGCTCAGAGGTCTTATCAGCATGCATCAGCTAATTTAAATGTTTCACTTTTTAATTATTGAAACAATCCAGTATTAGACAATTTTAAGTAAAATAAAAAATAAACTAAATACCACTGAATTAAGATGATATATTCACATTAGTTGTAAAACTACTTTAATGTATACACTTTTTTACAGTAACTATTACCCTACCAGTATAGGTCATTATCATTATATACTGTAGTTTTCAAATTATCACCACACACATTAACGGAAAACCAAATGCTGAATGGAATTGAATTTTTGAATTGAAGATAGGACTCTTGACCAATGAATGAGGGAGACAAGCGAATCTTCAATTCAAAACCACAGAATTATGGGAATGTGCCTTCCTTCCTGTTTATGTTCTAAATAGTTTTTTTTTCTGTAAGCAAGTATTAATAAAATTTTAGCAAAAAATGCATGTGTTTTTCATGTTTTGAGGATTCGACTGGGTAACAGACAAATGGGTTATGTGGATTTTTCACATTGTTTGCCACTAGACAAAGTGGGTCACTATTATGGTCCATTATATCATAAACTTTTTTCTCTGATTCTGGATGAAAACATGAGATACAAATTTCTCCTCAGCCATCACTACAAATTACATATGTAACAAATTTTAAAAAAAACAACTTTTCTGTGAGTAATACTCCTTTAACTAAATGATGGACAGATGGACCTTAACATTTTTAAATCATGCCTAACCAGTGGCAAATTGTGGTTCCTTACATGAAATGTGAAATGTAAAAGAGGATAAAGATAATAAAAAGGTTTGGGGTGACATCATCCATCCATTTTCTAACCCGCTGAATCTGAAAACAGGGTCACAGGAGCCAATCCCAGAGCAGGAACCAATCCTGGGCAGGGTGCCAACCCACTGCAGGACACACACAAACACACCAAGCACACACTAGGGCCAATTCAGAATCGCCAATCCACCTAACCTGCATGTCTTTGGACTGTGGGAGGAAACCGGAGCACTCAGAGGAAACCTACGCAGGCACCAGGAGAACATGCAAACTCCACGCAGGGAGGACCCGGGAAGCGAACCCGGGTCTCCTAACTGCGAGGCAGCAGCGCTACCACTGTGCCACAGTGCCACCCGGGTGACACCACAACCTTGTATATTTGTAGATACAAATTAATAAAGAGCTTTTCATCAAAAACAAACATTTCTGTAGACACAAGTCTGAAAATAAATTGCTCAAAATAATGACACTTCCAGTTAAATACAGGCCAGGCCAGAAGAGGCAGGTCCAGGTGGACATACACCAAAAGTGACATCAGATTTGGTAGGGTTGTCAAACATCTGGTCTGCAAAGGGAGGAATAGAAGAGTCGTTAGTATGTAGCGCCACTCTGTGGATCGGCAAGGACTAACTGCCAAAAGAGCCCTAAAGCTTTTCTCAAGGTGCACATGTGTAAGTATGGTTTTCTTTATTTTACCTAAAATGATGGTATTTCAAGCAGTGTGTGAAATACCCTGTGGTAATTGGGGGCTCCATTACTGCTCATTGATGGGCTAGGAAACAAACTTAACATCCTCAAATAAAACTACAAATCGAAAACTGAAATCCATGACTAACCAATTGTCAAATCAAGTGACAAGAGTCAATGTTAAAGGTACTCCATGGCATTGTTAGATAATCTAATACTGATTTTAAATGTCAGAAAATTGTAAATATACAAGATTATCTTTTGATAAATAATGTAACTTTTGAAAAACACATTATTAAACATTAAACAATAAAAAAATGTTAAAAAACAAACCAGTTATCAAGTTAAGATCATTATTCTTATTTTTTGCTGGTAAAAACAAGCAAGGCAGCCCTTGTGACCAAATTTTATTTGTTCAATTCCTAAATCCACCTAATCCAAGCATTAAAATAGTGGGGTGTCAGGGCCTGAGCAACATTTTCTGTCACTTTAAAAAAGTTTTGAGGTGGTCAATCAAGTTTAAAGAATACCTTCAGTATTTTTCAATTGAACCTTATTTTTTTCACAATTATTATATATATATATTCATTTGCCATGGAAAATTTAGGTTTTGATACCTTAATTTAAAAGTACAGTATTTCAAAATGGCATTTGAAACAAAAGCCTTACAGAATACTGCATCCAAGAATGTTCTCAAGTAGTGATCTGCATCTTGAGATTACACATACCTGTATATAAAGAAGTGTATCCATGTATACTTTAGAAAAAATAAAAATGTCATGAGATTCTGCCACTATAAAGAAGTCTAGCTGTGCTCTTCACCTCATATCTCGCCTCTCTTTCATTCTGATTTCCTGTGGTTTGTTTTGTGAATGCTGTAACTGCTGTTGTTCTTTTGAGATTGATTTAAGGGTTCAGATAATATTTTTCTCAAGATTTAGAATAATTTGCAATTTTATACCAAAGACATGTCAAACTATGCAACTTCAGACACACATGATAATTTGTGCTACATTATTTCCCTACTGACATGAAACCTCCACCTACAATGTTCACTGTGAAGAGAGAAGTGAACAGGATCACAATTTTATCTACATAAAAGTATTGGCAAAATCTACAAAACAAAAACTTCCATTTATTTTCATGAACATACAGTACCTCAGAAAACCTGAATGGATATTTTTAAAAACTGAAACCTTTACCACTTCAAGGTGGACATATTTGGTAAGATTTGGGACTTTTGCTTTCTCATCTTGACCAGTGTCCTGCAGATACCATTTTAAACCATTAAGACAGACACAGATTTTTTTTAATTCATAAATAATGCTTTAAATTCAGAACATAATCTCCAATGACAATTTACTATATACCATGTTTGTGTAAAAATAACTTTTCCTTTAAGCTCAGTTTTCGGGATGTCGCCATTTTTATCCCTTAGGGTCTGAACTAGTCTATGTAATTTATTTGGTGTAAAATAACAAAAACAAAAATGCAATACCCCTTTATCTCTCCTTTGACCATTTATGCACATTTTCACAAACACAGAAATTTTCTGTATCTTTAAATTACAATCAAATCTGGGCATATTAGATTAAATGTGTGTGAATCTCATCTGTTACAGTAGAGATGTCAACTCCTCTGCAGTCCAAACATATAGACCTCCTGGGGTCCTGAAAGCGAGTTTTTAGCCTCTCAGTTTGATCTTTGTAGGTAGAAAGGGAATTTCTCTGCTTTAATATCTTCTGTCTGTTGAAGTCTCTGAAAAGCAAGCTCAAATCCCCTCTTGCTTAAAAATGTGTATCCATATATAGCAGGAGATTTACAATACTTAACACACACTTTACAGTACAGTATATTTACACAAATAAAAGCCCATCTTTTCAAAAATGAATTGTAATATTCTGTTTTTCCATTCTGTAGAAAATTACTGAAGAATCACTAGCCTTCTGACAAATGGGCTTCGTATCCTTCTTTTGTGAGTACGTTGTATCTTGTAGAGTGACTTAAAGAATACTTCACAGTTAAAAGTTTCCATGTTATATCTTATTCTTTACTATGCTTTGTTTAATGCTTCGCTTTCCTTACTTACTAACATAACATATTAGTATAGATTGTATAAACAAGATGTGTTACAGATTCATGTAATACACAAGAAATAGTTGCTACAGTATACTAAATGGCTGTAATGTGTTATTCCTGTTCTTGTAACCTGAACTGATTTATATTATTTGCTGGACTCGTGTCACTGGCTTTAAGTGAACTCCTATTGATATGTCAGCATTCTAACACAGTTTATTTATCTAGAGCATCCATCCTACTATTGCTTAGTTCAATTGAATTCTTCATGTTTTTGATTCCATTTTATCCACATAATTACTCACTCCTAACCATTTTATTGACCTGACTTATTTATACGTTATCCCTGAATGGTTTCTTTATTGTATCTATTTATCAACCATTACAAGAAGCTCATTTTGTTTAAAGAGTGGTTTAGATTCTGTGGAATTTAGTCATGCCATCCTTGTGCCCTGGACAAAATAAAAGTTTAAGGATTTTTGTTTATTGAGTAAAAATATTTAAAGATAAAGATTGATTGAATAAAGCCTCTGTATCCTCATAAAAAACCTTGGTTTTAAGTAGGTTGGGAAATTCACAGTACGTGCCTGTTGAATCTCAATATGTAGTCAGTCAGTCACTTTCTGATCTTTCTTTCAAAGGGTGCCTTTCCTAATAGTAGAAGATATGGCCAGGATTCAACTCTAGAAGAGGTGCTAGTCTATTGCAGAATGTGGTTGTAAGCAAATATTATACATAATTATCCATTCATTATCCAACCCGCTATATCCTAACTACAGGGTCACGGGGGTCTGCTGGAGCCAATCCCAGCCAACAAAGGGCACAAGGCAGGCAACAAACTCTGGACAGGGCGCCAGCCCACCACAGTATACATAATTAGTATATAACTAATAAAAAACTAGTTGTACATGTCATAACAGACATTATATACTGTCAGGGCTGACTCTCCCATATAGGCAAACTAGGCAGTTGCTAAGGGTGGCAGAGTTTTTTATTGTGGCATTTTTTCAACTACAATAGATGTAGCCTTTGGCATCAGTTGGCATCTAGCTCCTGGCAGTCCTGCTGCCATGCCCCCCAGACTGTGGCATGGGTGAGTGGAAGCCATGCTGATGCTGGTGGCTTTGCTGAGGCAGTGTGTGCTATAAATGTCCTCCAGGGCTGGAAGCTGCACCCCAACAATCCTCTGTGCTCTTGTCACAAACCACCGTAGAGCCTTCTGATCAGCAGCTGTGACACCACAAACAAATACAATGGGCTAAAATACTTTCTGTGGTGCAGCGGTAGTAGATCAGCAGCACATGTGGAGGGTGGCCAGCTTTTTTCAACATTCTTAAAATAAATAGCTGTTGCTTTGCCTTCTTCAGCAGTGATGTGGTGTTAGCTGTCCATGAAAGGTTCCTGGTGATATATATCCCCAGGAACCTAAAGCTTGTCACACACTCTACCCTGTCCCCATGAAAACTGGAGCCTGATCCTCATCATGTGATCATCTGAAATCAATGATGAGCCCCTGGTCTTCCCTGAGTTGAGGAAAAGGTTGTTCACTGTGCACTCTCTCACCAGATGTTTCACCTCTGCTGTGTATTAGCTTGTTAAAGGAATGTTAGACACTATATGATCTGTAAGAGAAGGACCCTTTCAAATGTAAATGCCAATTGACAAGACAGAGTTGAAAGTTTAGCATGCAATCTATACTATTAAATGGCAAAGCCCTCACTGACTGACTGACTCACTCACTCACTGACTCATCACTAATTCTCCAACTCCCCGTGTAGGTAGAAGGTTGAAATTTGGCAGGCTCATTCCTTACAGCTTACTTACAAAAGATGGGCAGGTTTCATTTCGAAATTCAACGCGTAATGGTCATAGCTGGAACCTATTTATGTACATATATACGGTGATCGCCTGCAGCTCGGCCGCTGTGTGAGGCAGAGTTGCGTCCCTCATCGTCACGCCTCCCACGTAATTGAGTGCCTGCCTATACAAGGCCGTCCGTCAGCGGCAATCCAACTGAAACACTCTGCTGCTAAATATTCATGGATGAAGGACTGTGCTTATGCAAATGAAGATGAGATGGTCAGGGTGGTGTTTGGCACAAACTCAGCGAAAGTGCGAGAGAAACTTTTAAGTGCCAGGTCTCAGCTAACATTAAATAAAGCCGTGGACATCGCACAACATAGCACAAGCACAGCTGAGAACCTTCGATGCATGTACTCCGAGCGGCTCACGTGAACTGACTGTGAATGCAGTATGCAGAGAACAAGCAAGAGCTCCAAAAAATGCATTACACAATTGAGAAAGCAGCAAAAGAATAAGAAGCAAGTGACGCATACAAGCATATTCATAAGTGCAGCTACTGCAGAAACAAAGCACGGTGTAAACCGTAAGTTTAAATTAAGTTCATAGACACACTGCCGCTGGCGTTTGTCATTCCTAAGATGATACAATATTCGTGAGATACAAGTTTAATGAGAAGACGCGGGGTATAAATGAGACTTTGGATCACTTTGTAATGGAGTTAAAATTGCTGTAACGGAGTTAAATTTGCTGGTGAAGGACTGTGCTTATACAAATGAATAGGAAAGCAAGGTGTAAAGCTTAACTTTAAATTAAGTTCATAGACACACTGCCGCTGGCGTTTGTCATTCCTAAGATGATACGATATTCGTGAGATACAAGTTTACTGAGAAGACGCAGGGTATAAACGAGACTTTTGATCGCTTTGTAACTGAGTTAAAATTGCTGGTGAAGGACTGTGCTTATGCAAACGAAGATGAGATGGTAAAAGATAGAATAGTGTTTGGCACAAACTCAGCAAAAGTGCGAGAGAGACTTTTAAGTGCCTGGTCTGAGCTAACATTAAATAATTGCTGGTGAAGGGCTGTGCTTATGCAAACGAATAGAAAAGCAAGGTGTAAAGCTTAACTTTAAATTAAGTTCATAAACACGCTGCCGCTGGCATTTGTCATGCTTAAGACAAATACAATATTAGCGAGATACAAGTTTAATGAGAGGACGTGTTTGGCACAAACTCAGCAAAAGTGAGACAGAAACTTTTAAGTGCCAGGTCTGAGCTAACATTAAATAATTGCTGGTGAAGGACTGTGCTTATGCAAACGATTAGAAAGCAAATGTTACGTTATTTTTAAAATGTTTCCTTTTCTTTTTCATAACTTCTTTAACACACTTCTTCTCTGCTGCGAAGCGCGGGTATTTTGCTAGTATTTTATAAAACTAAGAACCTTCAAAAATATTATGGTTCCAGAGAGAAAGAAAGTGAAGAAAGTAGAGATATGCATATATACTCTGGACCAACAAGGGGTGTACGGCTCCCCCATCCCCGACACGGACAGGCTGAGACAAAAGGCCAGCCAGATAAAACACCCTTATTTAAGTGGGGAAGTGTTTTTGTTTTGCTCCCCACATCACAGCACAATACAAACCACCAAATGTTATAATACACAGTCCTTTTCTTCCTCTCTCTCTCTCTGTCTCCACACCTCCTCCTGACTCTGGCTCTCCAACTAGCGGGGAGGCGGTTCCTTTTATAGTTCACCCAGAAGTGCTCCAGGTGTTTCTTGACCTTCTTCCAGCTGCAGTGTGGCGGAAGTGGTGCCACAAAGGGCTCAGCTGTACCTGCAGCACTCCCTGGAGGCTCCCATAGAACCGAACAGGGCTGCTCCAAATTACAACTCCCATCATGCCCTGCAGGGATCCAAGGTACTGTAGCAACCCAGGGGGCTGCCCTCTAGCATTTCAGGGAAGATAATATCCCAAATATAGTCTCTTCCATGGCCCTACCACCCAGCTGGCATCCATGCTGGGTAATGGCCATGGCCATCCATCACAATACTTATTTCACGGTTTTAGCAATGAATGTATCTTCTTTAAAACACTCATCTCTTTGTTTAAGAGCAAATCTATTTTGAACATACTTCCTGACTTTTGTGTGAACTTTTTGGGGTTAATGACAGACAGCACATCTTCAACTTTCCAACTGTGGACTGTGAATTGTAAGGTCCTGGGTTTTTTGATTGTTAGATCTGAAAGTGTTGCACGTATCACTCACCTTTGCTTGGGCACTCATTCCATTTAATATCACACTGTGACATGTGAGTCCCTGTCTTGCACCCCAAAACACAGAGCTGAGTCTCAGTACTTTAGCAAAACCAGCTTTATTCAGGTTGAAACAGGAACAGCACGGTTATTTATTGTAGCGGGATCTACCACTCTCTTATACACAGACACAACAGTCAGGCAGGGTCGTGGCTGGGTTAGTGGTCGAGTAATACTGTTCCCTGCATTTATAATGTTCTTTGCATCACCCATCGACAACAAGTGCTTATAGCATGACTGCAGTCGGATTGAATTTGCTTTTGTGATGACGTGCTGCAGCGTTGGGAGCCTGTGGTTGCCCCAGCAATGGATAAGCTGACTTCCACAGATGCGCAGATTGTGGTTCGGGACATTCTTTCGCGTGTCGTCCTGGGGGGGATTCCCAAAAGAGTTTAGAAACCTTACAACATACAGAATTCCAATGTGTTCATCAGTATTTCATGACCTTTTGTTTCTGCAGGTTAAGTTGTTCTTGCTTCCCTTTGAGAGCATTTATCTTAACTACGGTGCAAGTGTCCTATCATCACATCTAATCTATAGAACAGTGGTCCCCAACCTTTTTGAGACCAAGGATCGCTTTTACAGAAACAAATTTTTCCAGGGATCGGTGGGGGGTTTTCGGGGTGGGTTTCATAGGGCAGTTTTATACACAATATACATTACATTTCTATTATTATTAAGTTATACTATTATAATGGATATTATACAACTTACCATAATGCCGAATCAGTGGGAGCCCTGATCTTGTTTTCCTGCAACCAGATGATCCCATCTAGGGACGATGGAAGAAAGTGACATGCAAAGTGTGTTGCTTATGTTCAGTCTACTCCGTAATCTCGTTTTGGTTGCTATCACTGCAGAAAACACTGCCTCACAAAGATAGGATGATGGAAATGGAAGCAGACTTTTCAGTGCTTTTGAGGCAACCTCAGCCTTGACTTTAATCCAAAATATATGGAGATTTGAAGCTGTCTCAAACATACTTTTAAGGCCACCATCATTTGCAACCTCAAGCAGTTGATCCTCTTCAAGCACAAACAAAGTTGATTCACCTGGCTTTTTAACAAATGGGTCACGAATCCATTCCTTCCCATTTGGGGGTCTTTTGTGGTTGGGAAATAAGGCTCAAACTCTATTGAAAACTGAGATAGGTGATCATACACCAGCCAGGAGAAAGAAGGCCCTGGCTTGGTATCTTTAACAACCTCTGCTAACGTTTGAAACATATGAGAAATCCCAATGTTCACTCGTCGGCCCCATAAATCAAGTTTGGCTTTGAATGCAGCCACTTTATCTACTAACTTTAACAACGGGTATCTTCTGCCTCTGCCTCTGCTGCTGCTCCACCGCTGCATCAGATTTTCCTCCTTAGTCTCCTCCAGCACTCCTCCAGTCTTGCTGGCTACTGAGTCTGCAGCGTGGGTAAAGGAGGGTAAAAGTGGGGTGCCCAAATACAGGTAAAATTCCATTACAACGAACTGCCAGGGACCTAAAAAATATTTTGTTGTAATGAAAATTTCGTTGTAATGAGATTGTTTATTTGTTGCTATACTGCTTTCTTTAACTTGCGTCCAGGCATTAGCAATCATTTCAATAGCTTCTTTCGCGTTAATTTTAATCTTTGCCTGTCTACAAGTTATGCTGATGAGAATTTTTCTCAGCATTTCCTTGCGATAATACACTTTCAGGATGCGAATGATGCCCAAACCTAATGGCTGAAGCACTGCTGTGCAACTAGGTGGGAGGAATTCAACACGAACATTATCTAAATTTGGAAGCATGTTGTGGGCAGCACAGTTATCAATCAGCAGCCAAATCATCCTTTTCTTCTTCTTCATATTGTGAGGTTTCTGAACTCTTTTGGTATTCCCCCAACCCAACGGGAATGTCACACTGAAGTGCATCCCGAAGAGCAATTGCAGAGTCTGTGTAAGATTGTTTGCCTATTGCGGAGGCAGGGCAACAGCAGGCTCACAGCGCTGCAGTGAAGCGCCACAGAAGCGAATCCTAAAAGATCGGGGTTGCACTATAAGTACCTGTCTTACACCCCAAAACATGAGGCTGAGTGTCAGTACTTTAGCAAAAGTGGCTTTATTCAGCTTGATACAGAAACAGTACGGTTATTTATTGTAGTGGGATCTGCCACTCTGCTTTACACAGACACAGCAGTCAGAAGGGTTGTGACCAGGTTTAGTGGCCAAGTAATACTGTTCCCTGCATTTACAATGTTCCTTGCATCACCCATCGAAATCTTTTCTGTTTGCTTCGGTGAAGAGCCGCAGGAGAGTGTGACACCCCGTGTAGTGGGAATTAGAATCACCAGCCTACACTCTAGGTGTCTAGTATGTGGGACCGAGCCTGACCAGGATGATGGTGTAAAATAGGGAGACATGGACACAAAAAGGGTTGGGTTTTTTGAAAAATAAAGTGAGGTTATATTTACAGGTGCACTTAAAGAAAAATCAAAAATAATGTCCTGCGGAATTTATATATTAAAACACAGTCAAATACCGCAAAGGACACACAAAATCAGTAATTAAATGGAGCCCAAAATGACTATATATAGTATTTACAGTGCTTCCTGAAAGTCCCAAAAGAAAAAGAATACTGCACACAAACTAGTGGAATCCATATATATACACACAAAATATGAAGCTGTCTTCCTCCACAGTGATCCAAGTCAGGAAGCTGCTCCTCCAAACAGTGTATAAAACAGAATTCACCCAAAAATATTCAAAATACAGAAAAAAAATGAGTATATACAAAAATAAACAGTGCACCACTAACCACAACCCAATAAATACCTCCACCAAAGTTAATCGAGAGATATTTATATGAAAAAATATTTACAAAAACCAAGCACAAGCCGTAATGCAAGAACGTTGTTCTGACGGGTACCTTTCTCCAAGACGAACTAGTCAGAAAGAACCACCTCTAGAGCCCATGATTCCCTTTTGTATTCGGTGCCACTACACTGACCAATTAAACAGCAGTACATCATCCCTCCCGGCGTACGCGATGACGTGAACCAGCGTTTGCAGCGCGTCTACTATCCCACATAATTACTATAAAAATCGAGCAGCCGACGTGCACGCGCGTATAGCTGTGCTGGCTTTTCAGACGCGGACTGCACTTCATGCCTTAAGTTAAAGTAATCACTTTATAATTTTTTTTCCTCCTTCCCCTGAGCTACAGCTCAGACAACTACGAACACGGGATCCCTATGCTAACCCGGGTTAACTAATATTGAATTGCTTCACACTTTCTTTTGCTCCTTTAGAGTTATGATGTTGCGGGAGACGCGTGCAGGTGTGGAGGACCGACAATGCCATCCCGGCCAGTAAATGGCAAGGCTACATGAGACCCACCGCGACACTCCCCAAAAGGCGCTAATATTGTCAGCGAAGATGTCTGTCTGCACTATATAAATGAAAAAGGCAAGTTTCCTTTCTTTACCTTTTTTCCCCAAACAAAAGCCTCTCTCTTAACACTACAGAGAGGACGCTAAACAAATTTTCTTTAATTACTGGTAATGCCAGTAAGGCACATTACAACAGAGAGCTGTAAGCCAGCTGTTGCCCTGGCAATGGATAAACAGTCTTCCAGCGACCCTGTGATTGCACTTCGCGACACTCTTTTATCGTGTTGTCCAGTTGGTGGAGGTCCCAAGAGAGTTTAGAAACCTCGCATTTTCTTGAATGAGTGCCACATTAATAGGAATGTTTCTTGAACAAGCATCACTGAACCACATAAAAACAGCTTTTTTCAGCGTCTTCAAATGCAGCATTTTGCATACATTTGCAACCCGAGACTTTTCTTCTGTTTTTGCTAGGTCTTTCGAGAAAGTTGACAGTGTCGATAGCGAAATTCCGAATTCAATGGCAATGTCTTTTTTCTTTTTGCCGCAATCAAGAGCTGCAAAAATGTTAAGTTGTTTTTTCTAATATGAACAGTTTTTTTGTGTTTTTTGTGTCTGCCATTTCTATAGGAGGGTGACAATGAGTTAAATTCCAATGGATGTTTTTCAAATATTGATGAGCAATAAGCAAAAGGTATCACTGAAAACCACCGAAAACAAAAACAGCAAAAGTTCGATGAAAGAAAATACATTTTTTTACAATGTTTCTGTGTGGGGATTGTTGTGGAAATGTGCACAACTGAGCTGCGACCACAGAACTAACTGCTCTGTGGATGATTCATTCAAGTATTTCAAGGACACTTCATTGTAATGAAAATATCTGCTGAATGTACTTCATAGTATTGAGATTTCTATAGACTTGTGTCATATGTGGAAACTTTCGGGACCATAAAAATACTTTGTTGTAATGAAAATTTCATTGTAAAGATATTCACAATAATGGAATTTTACCTGTAGTATGTGCTTGTATCTCTCCTCAGCTCTGTGTCTCTCCTTTCTCTGCGCCGCTGCAATGCCCTGCCTGCCTAGCGTTCTGAAAAGTGTCCTCATTGAAGGGGGCAGCCATTTTAGTGTAGCTTTTCACTGAATGAGTCTTCGTTGCTGGCAGTTCTCTCGCAGCCCGGCTGTTGGGGACCCCTGCTGTAGAGTGTAAGCATAGTGTGGTATGGATTTTCAGTTGAAAAGGCTTTTGTTAACCATAACTATGTTGTTGTCATTTTTATGAATCCTTACTTCCATGTTCTCCTGCCCAGCACATTTTACAGCCAACTCTTTGAGGCTTACTGCTGAGTACCTTTCTTATGTGCTGCAAGTTAGCAGTATGGTATTCCTTATCATCCAATGATCCATGTAGTGACATTTCAAAGTCATGCATGACTTTGTTGTAAATGCAGCTCACAAATCAGTTATGATTGCTAGTCAGATTTCAACTACTTTTTCTTATTGTAAATCTTATCAGCCCTTATTTTTATTGTTTTGTGTAACAGCAGTTGATTCAAACTCAATGAATACCATCAGCATGGAAAACATGTCTCCCTCTAAAAAAAAACTGACACTGCTAGTAAACATAGCTGTAAGTACCTGGGTGATCTGTTCAGCTCTGATGAGATTGCATCGACATTTACTTATGGCAACTGATGCAAGAATGCTGCTGGTTATTTTCGACTAGGCCTATTGATATTTCTTTATGCGTCATAAGAAAAGGATTTCTCATTAAAGTTGTGTCACTTTGGTAAGCAAGTCTAATGGTGTGTAGTTTACACTTGATATAATTAGCATCCTTTGAGCTAAAATATATTTCTATATACCATGTTATCAGAACATTGCACTACCACCTTTATGAGTGAGATTTAGACTTTAGATTTAGTGTCTGGATGAAAAATGAGCATTGTAATGGATGTCAGGCAGGGGCTGATGTCCCTGATACAATATACTCCCTTTCCATGCCTGGTGGGGAGGCCCAGGTGGCAATTTGGCATGAAAAGAGGCAGGAGGTTCCCTGCCTACACAAGGGTCTGCGCATAGGATGCCATCTGAAGAGTGGGTATGCTAGCATCCCGGCAGGATTAGATAGAGGAATGTTACCCTGCCAGGAGGCCAGCTTGAAAGAAGGACAGGGGAGCTGAATTGTCTAAGCTACATACTCCCTTGAACAGCTAGGTGGCAGCAACCCTGGAGTCAAGCACACCAGTGGATACCTGCAGGGCATGCTGGTAGTTGTAGTGCTATAGAGCAGCCCTGTCACGGATCCCAAGGTGCCGCCTGGAGGGTGTTACTAAGAGCTGTGCTTCTTGGTTTTTTGGATTTCTGCATGACTCGGAAGTGCTTCTATCAGACCATATCCTTGCCCCAGAAACACTCACAGGTTTTAGATAAAAGGAACCGCTCTACCACATCCAGGCAAGTTGGAGTTGGGTGGAAGGACAACAAAGTTTGCTTGGAGATGTGAACGAGAGGAAAAACAGAAAGTAAGAGGAATTGTTTGTGTTGGAAGAAGCCCTGTTGAGGTATTATTGTTATGAAATTACTTGTCTGAACCTAGGACTTGTGCTTGTGTGGTGGTGCCTGAGGTTTGGGGCGCTGTAACACCTCCTAATGGTCACAGAACACACTGAAGTATTCAAATATCAATCCCTATCTCTAGAAGAAAGGACATCTGGTATAACATATTGGATACATTTAAAAAGTAGATGATAAACTGAGCAGCTATCACATTCTGTCACTTGTGTTGTAAAATATTCTTAGACAGGAACTGACACAGAACCAGGAGCCTTTGGTTTTAGTGAGACTTTACTGCATAATAAGTAAAGCCATGCTATATAGGGTGTGCCAAAAGTCACTATGCACTTCCTTTTTTCTATATCACGCAAAGCCAGCCTCCATCCGGAGGTCTCCACTGGAACTCAGCATCAACAAAAGCTTGATTCAGCGGATGCATCGGAAAGTGATAAAGCTCCACCTGTACCGACTTCAGGTTGCGCAAAAACTTCTAGCGGAAGATTGTGATGCTCATGTGGAAATGTGTGAATCACTCCTACACCATTACCAAAACGGCCCTCAGCTCTTCGAAAACTTATGGTTCAGCAACGTGTCTATCTTTCATCACTCTGTTCGCGTTAACCGACACAACTGTCAAATTTTGGGAATATCAAACCCAGCAGAAATTCTTGAGCATGAATGAGACTCTCCGAAGCTGGTGGTTTGGTGTGCAATGTCTAGCACTGGGTTGATTGAACCATTTTTCTTCCGCAATGCATCCAGTAACATGACCGTTACAGGGGAAAATTATTTGGAGATGCTGCAGGAGTTTGCTGTGCCTCAACCTCCCCACTTTGCCAGGTTAGTCAGAGATTTCCTGAACATCAAGTTTCCTGACCGATGGATTGGTCAAAGGGGTCCCCTGACCTTACACCTTGTGACTTTTTTTGTGGGGCTATATCAAAAGCAAGGTGTATGCCACTAAGCCCCGTAACCTGTCAAAGCTTGAGGAAAGAATCTGCACGGCCTGCAGCGAGGTCAGGGAAGAGATGCTGCAATTCAAAGGTGGCTGAAAGTTGTTGAAAATGGAGGCGGTCATGTGGAGGTATACAACTAGTCTTCAAGGTGTTGGAACGTGGCAAGCTTAGCAAGTTAAACTGCAACGACTCTTTTGTTGATGCTTGAAATATTAATAAACTCAGTTTTTGTGCAATTTTTAGGAATTTATTAAAACTGTATAGTGACTTTTGGGACACACTGTATTTGTGAAAATAGCCAAAACCCAAACATAGAGTTACATATTATAAAGAATTGACTTCACATTACATATTCAACCACACCATCATATACTTATGGCCAACACCTTTTGGCATTCTACTGCTATCATCCACTTCATGTTTATCCATTCACACTGCATGCCACACACCCCTTATGCAAATAGCCAACACCTTTTGGTATCTTGCCACCTTGGTCTCCTATTCTTTTCACCATGCCCCATTATTGCTAATCTTCCAGCCAGTCCTCTGGGAGAATTTTTCAGGATAAAGAAACTCTAGTGCTGCCAACCTCTAAGGGCTTTACTATATTGGTGGCTAAATCCAGTTGTTCTCTTTTTTACAAAAATATAACAAGTGCTGAAATATGTAAAACAAAGTGCTTAAAAGGTGCTTCAAAAGTATCATAAAAATATATATACAAGTATGAAAATATATGTAATAATTACAAAAGAAATATATGTGGGAAATTAAGTTTCACGTACTGTATCTTCAGTTCCATTTTCCAGTTTTAATCATTACTTACAGTACTCATCTTAAAAGTATATAGTCATACAGTATATATGCTTAGCTTACTTAGATATATGCTTAGCTTAAGTGATTAATATATGCATTAAACATATGCCTAGCTAATTTTCTATACTTGCTGGCTGTCTATCTGTCCCACTAGTTTATCATCTGAGTGCTGTCTTATTGAAATTCATCAGACCTTTGGACATTTTCTCTAAACAAAGCCATCTGGACATAGCTGAAGAGCCAAGACCTCAGTCCAAAGTTAAGGAACTCACCCATTCTCCTGTTGTACCTGAGAACATTGTTCTGATTATGTACTTTGTAATTATCCTTCCTGTTCCTTAACAGTTAATTGTTTAAAGAAGGTAAATCAGAACGTTAATCTAAGACTATTTTTTTCTACCATTTTCTAAGTGTTTTGTTCTTCACTTTTTATTTTGAAATGCTTGAGTAATGTGTTTGGGCTAGCGATATGATACAAGAAAAAAAATATATACAGTATATATGCCTTATATCTTTTCCAGGGAGTGTGAGACAACATAGACAGGCAATACTTAGACAAACACCCACTAACACTTGGACCAGTTCAGGTTGGTGTTACCAGTTTACCTAAACTCCTATCTGTAATTCCAAAATGTCAATTAATGAGCCACTTTTTGATCAGAAAAATTATAAAAAAGCAAAACAAAAAAAAAACCCCTCAAAAACCAGATAAACAGAATGTTGCTTATATGAGGGTTATACAGTATGCAAGGGATTTTCATTCATCAGAGCCTTGTAGTATTTTTGGAATTTTGATCAGTTTATCAAATCTGTATTAATATCATGTGCCATCACAAAGCATTTCCAGTGCAACAACATTAGAATACATTATAAACCTAAGAAAAGAACAGAGGAAATATTAATAAAATCAGAAAATGGTAGAATCTGACAGATTTACCTGCTGTATGCATGTTATGTGATGCATGTTTAGCATATATTTGGTACATAAGGCAACTGAGATCTAAACAATCGCTATCCTCCCAATCTTTACATCATCCTCTTAGTATCACTCTACATGTTCTATAACCTAAAATAGCTCTTGCTTCATATTGCACATATTCCTTCTACCCATTTTGTTTTTAAAAATTATGTTAGTGTTGAGTACAAACTTGCTATTTCTTTGAGTTGCTACTAGTTTAAAATCTCTTGCAGAATTCACACCTGTAGAAGCATCATAGCTCGTGTGGACTCAGTGTGTGTTTTCAGTTGTATCGCTTCAAGCTGATCAGAGCTATTCTACCACTGCATATCCATGTCTTATGGCGCTTCAACCCTTAGTCCAAATGCAAGACTACACTTATTAAGCATGCTGTCCTATCCAATGGCCCTTCTTAAAGTCATACTGCTCTAATAGTTTTCTACTCATGTACTTCTGCATGTGTGCAAATTGCTTTGACTATATCAACAATCAATTATTATTGCTATAGGATATCTTCTAGCTGTAAAACAAACAGAAAATAATCCTTAAAACTAATACCCTGTTATTGCCTAAATAGGTGTTTCATTTCTTCATTTGTATAGTAACTCTTAATTAAAAGTGTCTGCCAAATAAATGAACACATCTATCCATCCATTACTTTTTCAACAGACTTATTCCATTTCAGGGTCACAAGGATCCGGTGCATATCCCAACCCCGGATCAGTTACTAGGTATACTAATGTACATAAACTAACTCAACAAGTCTGAATTAGCAGAAGATGCCCTAATTAGTGGTATTCATAAGAAATATGATTTACTCACGGGTATAAGTACATAATAAACACGAAGAGTTGTGTCAGATATTTGAAGTATTAAAATGTGTTGTTCAATTTAAATGTTTTAAAGTCTAAATATTTTCATTTGCAATAGACATTTGGCATTTTTTACCCTCTGATAGAGGTCCACATAGGACTAGATGCCTAGTAAAGGATAAAAAATTAAAAATACTGTAACATTTTATTTTTAATAATTGACTAAAATGATAACCACCATGTTTGAAATTTGTTATTTTTAACCTTCCGGAGTAACCTTATAGGGCTTGGATCACCAATAAAGAATCATACAGGGTGTGGCAGAAATAACTCCCACATTTCAAAGGGGGATTGAAAAAAAATGCTACGAGGTATCACCAAAAACTTTTTATTTCCCAAATGTAGATATAAAAAAGTTTTTTTACTTTAAGCTTTAAAAATTATATCGTCCAAATGGTAGCCTTGATGGCTGCTACACATTTGGAACCATTCTTGGAAGTTTTCCATCACTCTCACTAGCATGTCGGGCGAAATTCCTTCAATTTCTTCTTGAATAGCCTCCTTTAGTTGGTCCAAGGACCGAGGACGATGTTTGAAAACCTCCTGTTGCCCTTACTCTTTTAACCCACAGCAAAATCGTTTTCCGGTCTGGAACACTTTCATTAGCACGTAAACCGAACCGCGTGCGAAACACCCTCTGCGTCGCAGCTACAGATTCGCCATTTTTGAAAAAAGCCTCCACTACAAAGCCTCGATGCTCACCCGACCATGGCAGGGTGACGACTGAAAACTTTATGTGCCGTACCTAGCGGAACAGATTGCAACCCTCTACCTGCTTTGGGGACCCTACAGTGATTTTTTGAAATGTGGGAGTTATTTCTGCTGCACCCTGTATAATAAAAATATTATAAGCCCCCTAGCGCCTTCGGCGCCCAACCCCGAGTTGCAGCCAGAATATTAGCAAAATCTGTAGAAAAGAAAAATTATTATTTATTGGAGTCAAAATCATTAAATTATATAAATATGTAAAAGAAAAATGTACTATATAATGGAGTAAAAATCATGAAATGAGAAAAAAATATTTACTCTCTTACTGACTGGAGTATTCCCGTTAAACAGAGGTCCACTATGCTCGATGAGTATTTATAAGAGACTAAATAAACGATCCATTCGTTTTAACCAACATTCAAAAAACTTTTTTTAAAAACTTTAAATAACAGGAAAATCATGTGAAAACTAAAGTGGTATGCAATGGGTCATCGCAACTCGACCTTCAGCTAACTAAATCACCTAAATATAAACATTGGTGTTGTGAATAGATAATTTTTTTAATAGTTTGTTCCTGTGAAAGAAAGTTTACTCAATCAGAAATAAAAACCACGACTTTCTTGATATCTTAGTTTATAATTTAAAAACGGAATAAGAATCTGAAAATCTAACAACATCACATTAAAGTTCAATAAATTCTGAAAAGAATGATACCAAACATATATATGTAGGTTTTAAAATAAGCCCAATTTAAAGCATTCCAAAAAAGTGACATAAAATCGTTGCACTTTTAGGCTTAGGATTTTATAAATAGAGAGAGTTCAGCAACCTCAAAATAGCTGACAGATGACACCCCACATGCCTATATTACCAATCCTCATTCATTCAAAGTCTTGTGAAAAGAAGTAACTTTGATCCCCTCATATCCCATTAGGGGGTGAACCCAAGTGGTCAGTTCATGTGGTATGCACAACCTCGAGTTATTCTGATCATTTTTGATGAAGACACCTTTAATCTTTATCATAAAGGTGTAATTTACTGCACAAAATAAGGACCAGAAATGGTACAAAATTGAGGGTTTTCAGATCTGCGTGGTCAAAAATAGGAGGGAACCCCAAAGAGCTTGACATTTTGCATAACTAGACATCAAGACAAGTCGAACAGTATATCATATGTGAAGTTTTCTTAAAGTTGTGAGCCAGGAGGAGCCAGAATAAAAAAAATGTAGTAATTTCAAAGCATTCAAAAAATTATTCTTATGAAACAAATAATAACATAACATGACATACAGTGGTGTGAAAAACTATTTGCCCCCTTCCTGATTTCTTATTCTTTTGCATGTTTGTCACACAAAATGTTTCTGATCATCAAACACATTTAACCATTAGTCAAATATAACACAAGTAAACACAAAATGCAGTTTTAAATGACGGATTTTATTATTTAGGGAGAAAAAAAAATCCAAACCTACATGGCCCTGTGTGAAAAAGTAATTGCCCCCTTGTTAAAAATAACCTAACTGTGGTGTATCACACCTGAGTTCAATTTCCATAGCCACCCCCAGGCCTGATTACTGCCACACCTGTTTCAATCAAGAAATCACTTAAATAGGAGCTGCCTGACACAGAGAAGTAGACCAAAAGCACCTCAAAAGCTAGACATCATGCCAAGATCCAAAGAAATTCAGGAACAAATGAGAACAGAAGTAATTGAGATCTATCAGTCTGGTAAAGGTTATAAAGCCATTTCTAAAGCTTTGGGACTCCAGCGAACCACAGTGAGAGCCATTATCCACAAATGGCAAAAACATGGAACAGTGGTGAACCTTCCCAGGAATGGCCGGCCGACCAAAATTACCCCAAGAGCGCAGAGACGACTCATCTGAGAGGTCACAAAAGACCCCAGGACAACGTCTAAAGAACTGCAGGCCTCACTTGCCTCAATTAAGGTCAGTGTTCACGACTCCACCATAAGAAAGAGACTGGGCAAAACAACCTGCATGGCAGATTTCCAAGACGCAAACCACTGTTAAGCAAAAAGAACATTAGGGCTCGTCTCAATTTTGCTAAGAAACATATCAATGATTGCCAAGACTTTGGGAAAATACCTTGTGGACTGATGAGACAAAAGTTGAACTTTTGGAAGGCAAATGTCCGTTACATCTGGCGTAAAAGGAACACAGCATTTCAGAAAAAGAACATCATACCAACAGTAAAATGTGGTGGTGGTAGTGTGATGGTCTGGGGTTGTTTTGCTGCTTCAGGACCTGGAAGGCTTGCTGTGATAGATGGAACCATGAATTCTACTGTCTACCAAAAAATCCTGAAGGAGAATGTCCGGCCATCTGTTCGTCAACTCAAGCTGAAGCGATCTTGGTTGCTGCAACAGGACAATGACCCAAAACACACCAGCAAATCCACCTCTGAATGGCTGAAGAAAAACAAAATGAAGACTTTGGAGTGGCCTAGTCAAAGTCCTGACCTGAATCCAATTGAGATGCTATGGCATGACCTTAAAAAGGCGGTTCATGCTAGAAAACCCTCAAATAAAGCTGAATTACAACAATTCTGCAAAGATGAGTGGGCCAAAATTCCTCCAGAACACTGTAAAAGACTCATTGCAAGTTATCACAAATGCTTGATTGCAGTTATTGCTGCTAAGGGTGGCTAAACCAGTTATTAGGTTCAGGGGGCAATTACTTTTTCACACAGGGCCATGTAAGTTTGGATTTTTTTTTCTCCCTAAATAATAAAAACCATCATTTAAAAACTGCATTTTGTGTTTACTTGTGTTATATTTGACTAATGGTTAAATGTGTTTGATGATCAGAAACATTTTGTGTGACAAACATGCAAAAGAATAAGAAATCAGGAAGGGGGCAAATAGTTTTTCACACCACTGTAACATTCTCAAATCCACTAGGCCACTATTTAATTGACAACATTGGGTATAGGAGAGCGTATTAAAGAGGCAAGTATTATAGTCTAGAGACCGTAGTTCAAAATATATGTCTGGTCACATTCTGAAATCTTCCTGTTCATTTAATATATGTGTATGTGCAGGCAGCGCTTGGACTACTCTTAAACATTCACCACAACAATGTTCATGATGAAAGTCACTAGCATAGCCTAACATTCTCAAAACCATTCATGGCTGCAAGATGCTGGTGCTTATCCAGGAAGCATCAAACGACAAAAGGATGAAAGAGCATCGAATCAATACGTGTTAGGGTCACTGTATTTTTAAATAATGGTTGCAAAGTGGATCGAGATGGATTTTATGTTTATTCAGTTGTGATTATTATTGCCATTATTTAACCTGGTGCAGGTGGGATACCAGTCCACCACAGGGCCTACTCATGCACACTCCTAAACTCATCCATACAGATCCAAAATACAGTCATTAACTAAATTGGCTTTTAAAATAATAATAATAATAATATTTTTCTTGTCCAGGTTTCTTTTTACATCTTAACAGCATATAAGTTATGTGATTTGGCAATGCATGTGTGACAAAGCCCAAAAAGGGCCTCGTTCAGGATTGAATAGGGTCAGGCTCTCTGATTCCGTGATTTGGAATATGCTTTCAAGACTGTTATGTAATATTTTATTCTAGCGTTCAATCTGCCCTGACATATTAGGAAAGCAGAGTTGCGGCAATAATGTAGTGAAAAATATTTCAATAATCACAGAAGTGACAGACAGCAAAAATCTCAGCTGGGCTCCTCTTGTACATCTGTTCACTGTCAAGTGTAGCCAAGCAGTTCCTTTCTACAAAACACTTGCAGCACAAATCAACTCCTGTAATGTATGCAGGGTAATGAGACTAGTTTTGACCACACTTTCAAAACTGATATTTGGAGACAATACTCTTAAACAAATCTACCTCATTATGCAAGCTTTGACATCACTATGGGTTTAAATGAGCATTTGCTTTTGTTACATATTCTAGCATTCCGGTATGAAGTACCCCAAACCCTGCATGTTGTTCTGTGGGGTTCTTCTATGGCGAGATGTAGGTGCTGTGAGGGTAAGGGGAACAGATTTTTAAATATCGTAAAAGTGGAATATCTGGTCTTCAGCATATTATATTTTTGCGGTGTTGATCACTTCTAGTTAAAGTGGAATATGATAGTATCTATTCAAGATTAAGGAAACTTATAATATACTGTAGTATAATAAGGCATATATCATAGAGTTGTGTGAATTAATTTGGATTCACATAGGAATAACCAAGCCTGATTCACATTTACCTTGAACAGGGACCTGGCTGGGATCAGGTCTCCAGGCAATTTAGCTTTGTTCAGGGCAGAAGCTGACCCATCAAATGCCCTGGCTGTGTGTCCACTGGCAATGACAACCATAGCAGCTGGAACTGCATTCTCACTGGCTCTAGTGCCGTAAGCCATACTTATGCAGGACAGCACATATGCCTCTCCTTGACACTAGAGGGCAGCCGATCTGTTAATTAAAAGGACTTGCTCATCATCTGTACTAATTGTAGTAGTAGAAGTAATAATAATAATAGTATTGCCATGTATATTAAGTACAGTGAAAATATTATTTACATGTTCAACCAGCATGCAAAACATCACCACTGCCTGGTACCATGACAAACAAGATTTGAATTAACAAGGCCCTTCCATAGTTTCTTGCAAGTTCGCTCAGCTACAAGCCACATGATCCATTTACTGACTGCTGCTAACATGAATAACTACCAGACATTTCTTCAGAAAAGTTATGTGCATGCCTTTGCATGAAATTCAGACAAAGCAAGTCTTCAGTAGTAGCAAAAATGAAAGTTTAAACAAAGTATGCAAACATTATCTTTTAGCAATCAGTGTCTGTTAAGTTCAAAGCCTTTTAGTCACTCAGAAATGAACACAAATACTATAAAAATAAATTAGATAACCTTTTAAAATGCAAGCTTTGAAAACCACCATTAGGCTACCTAGGAAAATATCTAAGGTATTTGTGACAAACCACACAAGATCTGCAACAGGAATCCCAAAATGTTGCTTTAGACTATATATATGGCAATTTTAATAAGATAGATAGATAGATAGATAGATAGATAGATAGATAGATAGATATTTATCCATCCATCCATCCATTTTCCAACCCGCTGAATCCGAACACAGGGTCACGGGGGTCCGCTGGAGCCAATCCCAGCCAACACAGGGCACAAGGCAGGAACCAATCCTGAGCAGGGTGCCAACCCACCGCAGATAGATATTTATCCCAAGGGGAAATGTAGCTTTTTACAGAAGCTCATTAAATAGAAATATTATAACAAACAACAAATTCCCACAAGAATTAAAAAAGCAGAAAACATCTAACCTGGCTAAAGATAAGGGAGCAGCCACTGTGCAGGCATATTGCCGTTTGTATAAAGGAACACCAGTAGAGTTTCTTGACACACTTCTATTGAATAATTTGTTGGCTGAAACAAAATGTTAGTGTGTCACAGAGACAATTGCTCATAATGACACTTAGTTTTGCCTTCATTCTCTCCTCCACAGCTACCTCCAGTGTGTCAAAAGTGTGTCCCATAACTGAGGCTGCCTTCTAAATTAGCTTGTTGATTCAGTGGCCCTCTCTTGAAGTGATGTTATTGGACATAAATTCAAAATCTTATTCACAACTCATGTCTTCAAAAGCATGAGAGGCATTCAGTTTTTAAAAAGGAATAAACAAAATAGATTTTGGTAAGGAGAAGAAGGGAAAACAAACTAAGCAGATCTGTCCGTTGGCACAGTAACTGAGCTAGTATGATGGTTACTATTATAAGGACCAAGATTAATAAGTGTATTCTTCAGCCAGTCTTCAGCCTAGCCTCAGAGAAAAGAGGATCAGCACAAACTCATGCCCAGATGGATTTTAGATACCTTGCAAAATGTGTCTATTTCAAGAACACTAGATTCAGTTAAAAAAAAAAAAGATTGCTTATACCCCTATATACATTTAACATACATTCAAGAAAAATTATACAAGAGGAACTCAAGAATTATTTTCCTTTTATGACAACAAATTAAACCATTCCTCCAAGATGAATGACATTTGACAATTGCAAAAATATTCCACACCCAGATTTCCATGTTTTGGCTAACCACTAGAATCACAAAAGTAATTAAAACAAACATGGACAGTAGCCTCCAAATGAAAGGCTATGCAACAATCAGGATATTAAATGAAAACAGAAATGTGCCACTGATTCCACGGCACACCGATTTGTGCTACTGCTTCACAGATCTCGAGTCTTGAGATTGAATTCCATGGGCAGTCATTGTCTATGCCGTGTCTGCACACTCTCTGCTTGTTTGTGATTATTTCCTCTGGGTTTTCTCGATTGTGAGTGTTTGATTGTCAGTTTTAAAGTGGCCCTATGTGAGTGTAGATGCCTGCATGAGGGGGGCCTCAGCAAATGACTTGCACCCCATCTACACGTACACAAGAGTGGTTCCTCTCTTGCAATTCTTGGGATACTTTTAATCTCTTACAAGCTCCCAGCAGATGCCCCTGACCATGAATTAGATTTTGTAGGTCCAAGAATGTTAAGTTATGCTATTTCAGTACTCCCCATATTGGCCATTATCCATCACACTGTTTTTTGATATTTACCATATTTTATAGAATTTACTATTGCCTTAATCCACAAAATCAGTTTTCTAAAGTATTGATGTATATCATATATCCTAGTGAAAATCTTGTTAAAATGATTAACACGTGTCAGACTTAACCAGGTAGATTATAATGATGTTTCTGGGGTAAAGGCTACAGGTATAATTAATGTTATATTTTTTATACAAATCTGCACATTAAAATCTAAATAAACATGAAGGTGTAATGAATCTTTTAAATATCTGAACCTACATAAAATCCGAACAGTATCCCATGACAAGCAGGCACTACAAATTAAGCACAGTAATATTATTCTAAAATTTGAGCTTTAAACCTTTATGAGGATTTGCTTCAGGATACAGATTTAATGAACAAGTGCCAACAGAAAATAAAATGATTTATGCATGCAAACAATCTTGCTCTAAGTGCAGCTTATATTTGGTCTGCAGCGTTGATTCCATAGCTGCTCGGGGGCTCATGTATTTCTCCTCAGGTTTAATTCAGATGGGATTTATTTTCCACATACTAAAATACACTGGCATTGTTTTCATGACATCCATATCTGTGTTTATATCTATATATCTAACTGTATGACTTTTAGTGAAAGCCTAACTCTGTGACCAGTCAGAAAGCTGAAAATCGATGCTTATGTATTACCAAAACCAACATGAAACATGTGAAATATTTTTTTATAAAGGCAGTTTTAATAAAAACATAGTACAACAACAATTATACAAAAATAAAACAAAATAGAAAATATAGATTTTTACATATAAAATAAGAAATACAAAAAATAACTTTTTAAAAAAACAGAATTAGGCATTGATTTACTGTTATCTTTATGCAGCATTTAAGTTGCTAGCATTAATGGAAAAAGTCTTGCTTTGGTCAGATACCCAGCAATAAAACAAAAAAAAAAAAAAAAGAGAAAAAAAAAACTTTGGGGCACTTTGCAATAAATAAAAGTGATTAAATTATTCATTGATGTTACAGAGAACATTCTAAAAGATGTGATACAGCAGGTATCTTTGTAGAGTACTTACATCATTTGAAAGGGGTGTAGGACATCACCACAGAAAACTGGAAAAGGAAAACAGAGAAATGGGTTGGTTAGTGACTGGTGCAAATCCTTTAAGTGTTTTGTATTAAGTATGCTGAAGAACAGTACACCTATTACAACTGGATTGAAAAAAGAATTATGAAAAATCTAAATTAAAGAAGTGGGTTTTTAGACTGTTCTTAATATTCCTTAATATTCCTTGTTATTAGCCTGGCATATATCTATCTGTAAAGCATTGCAGACTTTTCATTCATAAGCAAAAGGCCACCTCTTGCTTGGCTCTAAGACTAATAAGCAACCTATTGTAACCTATGATTACATATGTAGAGGGCAGATATACTCCAAAACAGACAAAGGAATAAGACCCTTACAGTATATACAATTAACAGTATTCTAAAATTAATTCTAAAAGACACAGGCAACCAATGTATCAATACTAAGACTGGTGAGATTTTCTTCACCTAATTTCTTGTATAGGTGAAGAGTCTTACTGCTACATTATGAACCAGCAGCTGTCAATCTATGGCTTTCTTGGGCAGGCCTGTTAGAAGTGTATTACAGCAATCTATTCTGCTAACAAACAAAAGTGTGAATTAATTTTTCAGTTTACTGATAATGATAAGAAATCTAACTCTTGTAATCTATACTACTAAAAGGCAAAGCCCTCACTGACTCACTCATCGCTAATTCTCCAACTTCCCGTGTAGGTTGGCAGGCTTGTTCCTTACAGGTTACTTACAAAAGTTAAGCAAAGTCATTTCGAAATTCTACGTGTAACGGTCATAACTGAATCCTACTTACGTACATATATACGTCCATAGCTTGCAGCTCAGTCGCCGTGTGAGGCGGGGTTGCGTCCCCCATCTCTACGCCTCCCAAGTAGTTGGCTGCCTGCTCATATAAGGCCATCTGTCGCTCGGGTCTCTTCATTCCCTTCGCCACGGTATTCATGTCTCCTTGCTGATAACTGCAGCCTTTTTATTTAATCCACAGCTTCTCCGCTGTTTTATTGTTCGTTTATTACACTTATAGTTATTGTGTAGGTATGTAAGACTTAGTTTACATTGTTCAGGTACCCATTTCTTTTACCGTTTCAACCGTACCCCAATTAACATGTCTATTGAGGTGATCACCATCAATCAAAGAACTGTCACTTACCGAGTGGTTTCCATGCCCGAAGATGGCACCTACCTTTTCCATTCTCTTTGTTACATATTGCACGGCCATATCAGGCTCACTCTTGATATCCGGAGGAACATTGTGTCTTATGTATTGAATGACTGGGACAGGTTCAAGGTGTGGACTGATGACGGTACAGGAGATAATTATACTACACAGGAGCACTATAGGAGTGAAATGCTTAAGCCCTTCACCTATGCTTCTGCATGTGAGTTGATGGATGCCGCTGAATTGTTCGGTTGTCGCTTTTTTTAGTGTAGGAAAAGGCCAAATATTTTACACCTTTGGACAACCGCCAATGCCTCTTAAACATCTTAGATTTACAGGTGACGATTTCAGTAGTGGACACTTTGATGTTTATGAATGTTTAAACTCTCAAAAGCTGGATGTTAAGTTATTAATGAAACTGGTTGTATACTTACAACGCTTGACAGATGCCGAATGTCACTTCAACACAAGTCCTGCAAATACTAACGTAATTGAAACAAACCATGAAACACAAACCGATTATGACAGCAGCAATCCAAGCTGTAAGAAAACAGTAAAAAGGAGGCATGTCAGATGTTGTAGTACATTTTCTGATGCAGCTAGATGGAAACAACTTTGTGACGCTGCCACCAAATACTCGCAGGCAAATCCACAAGTTAATAGACACGCTGTCGCTAAATACTTGCAGAAAAATCCACAAGTTAATAGACACGCTGCCGTTAAATATTCGCAGGCAAATCCACAAGTTAATACCGGGAATGCCTGTTAAACATCTTAGATTCACGAGTACCGATTTGGGTAGTGAACACTTTGATGAATGAAACCTGTTATCTTTACAACGGTTGACAAACCTAGAATATGACTTGAACACAACACGTCCTCCAAATATGAACCTGATTGAAAGAAATAATGATAATCAAATCCTTGATGACAGCAACACTCATAACAGTGACAAAACAATTACATTGACAATCATGTTACATTATTTTTAAAATGTTTCCTTTTCTTTTTCATAACTTCTTTAACACACTACTTCTCCGCTGCGAAGTGTGGGTATTTTTCTAGTGTTTAATAAATGAATGAACACAGTCTTAGTAATATGGTAAAGATGTGATTTGAAGTTTGGGTCAGAGAATATAGTAATATAGTCTTTAATTCTGCCTTAATTTGTAAAGCCAGATGATCAAATTTAGTTGTAACACCCTCATTTTTTTTATCACCAATAATTAAAATTTCTGTTTTTTTCTTTCTCATTTTAAGGAAACTACTCCTCATCCATTCTGTAATGTTGGAAAAACATTGGATTAGAGGGCATAAGAGCCTCAGGATTATCAAGAGCTATAGAGAAATAAAGCTGTGGTAGTTCACCTAAAGCTAATTTGGCCTAATGAGAACATGTAGATTGAGAATAACGGTGTATTCAGAATTGATCCTTGATCCATGATACTTTATACAGTACACCATTCCGGATCTCTAATGCTCAACTTACAAGAATTTTCCCTGGCCTCTGAGAATTAGAAGATTTACCGATTAACTAAGGAAATTATTTAAAAAGCTTGCGCTGTAAGAGAACAAGAACAGGTAAAATTTATTCTAAAGATGGTGCAAATTGTCATGCAGTAAAACGTAGTTTGGTAATGTAATTCTAGAATCTTCAATTTATTTAGCTATATAAAAAAGGTACAAAACCCTAAACTTTATTTTTATAGGGGTATATCAAACTTCATGAATAATTTATGATTATGAATGTAGAGAAAAGCCAAGCAAATCGTGTCATTTTGCTTGGCTTTTCTCTACATTCATAATGGCTAAAACGGTACAGCAACCTAGTACTACATGATTATGAGTGTGAAATTCAAGGGCAGAATCATAGAAATGCTGCCAAAATGAACTGCAAGAAAACATGTGTAATATGTGAAATCCCAGTACACATTCCTTCTATTCATCTATACATCCATCTCTCCATTTTATTACCCACTTCCCAATTCACAACTGCAGAGAGCCAGAGTCTATCCAGGCAGCACTGGGTACAAGGGAGGAACCTACAGTAGCCAGGGTACATGTCAATCACAAGGCAAACTCACACAGGCTCACTCTAAGATAGCCTAAAATTACTTGTAGTTTTTATAAAATTCTAGAAAGTAATTCTAGAATGCTCTTTCAAATTCATTTTTCTTATTCTGCCTTTCTTGTGTGAACTCTACTGAGGCTGCATGAGATATACAACAGCCAGAAAACTGTACAGTTAATTCAAGGTAACATATATAAAATCCTCAGACCTGCCTAATCCAATTGAGGTTTGTGAGGGATATAGCTTTACCCAACACCATCAGTTGCAACACAGAAACCAGAACAGAAGGGAAGAACAGTCTATCATGTGCCCAAAATCCATCTCACAAGGAAAAATGCTCTAAAACACATATTTTTGAAATGTGGGAAGAAAACTGTATGTAGACATATAGGTTCCAAACAAATGGCTTTTTGTTTAGTCTTGCAGAAAATGTAAAAAATTAACAAGAAGGTGTATGTGGCAATAAAAAAATGCTTCTGGCAAAGACTCCCATAATGATTAATATTAAAACATTAATTCAGAATGATTGAAGAATAATCAAATCAATAATCCTTACATTGTGACTTTTTTAAAATCACCTTCTGTAGTAGTGTATTTTCCAAAATCATTCTAATTCGTCACTCCAACTGAACCTATATGACAGTCTATGAGCTTTTGCTGTGGCCTGACATCACTTTGGGATGGTGTCACGTCTAGCTCTTGTTGCTGCTGGGTTAGGCTTTAATTTTGAATGAAAATGGAGTGAACAGCCAATGTATCCAGGTATTATTATTCAAATGCCATAACCTTTTTGGTAGCATATAGTCTAGTCATTGGAAATTAAATCCCAAGGAGATCATTTCAAATCTCATTTTAGAATCAATTACCTACAGTAACCTAGTGTATACAAATCATTAAACCTGCTTTGCTACCAAATATAAGAATCTGCGTCTCTGTGTTGCTTGTAGAAATTCACAAATTCCCAGTTCAACAATTGCGGACATTCTTTGATTTAATGTATGAGTTAAGGCTTTACTTTGGCACAAGTCCACATGATAAAGAGTGGATAGCTAACCAAAGTAACCCCTCCATATGCATATTTAAATTTTACAGAGTATGCCTTAATACTTCAGCCATATTGTTTTTGTCTTTGTATATAATTAGAACACATTTCACATTTTATGATCTTAAAATTATTCATTTTACCATGTTAGGATGAAAAACAAGAGATAAATATATAATAGAACATTACAATAATTTTGATGAGCCCTTCAGCTTAACAAAGTTCACCAATTCTATTCACCTAATTTCTTTAAATTGACATGTCAATTTTTGAATGTCCCTAAAGTCCTACTCTCATTCAAACTACTTGGTAACTTATTCCATGTGTCCATTGTTCTCTGTGTGAAGAAAATCCTTCTAACATTTACTGTATGTGAAACTTACACTTAACAAGTTTTCAACTGTGTCCCAGTGTTCCTGTTGAGTACATTTTAAAGTAAAGGCCTGGATCAACTGTATTAATTCCTTTCACCATTTTAAAACGTCAGTCATGTTATCTTTGAATCTCTGTTTACTTTAACTAAAAAAGGTTCAACTCCTTCAGTTTCTATTCATAGCTCATACCTTTCAGTTCTAGAATCAGCCTATTCACACTTCTCAGGACTGTTTCTGGTGCTACCATGTTTTTGTTGTAGCCCATGGAGCAAAACTGCACAAAGCACTCCAGGTGAGGCCTCACTAGTGTGTCATACAACTTAACCATAACTTCCTTCGTCTTGTACTCTACATATGGTGCTATAAAAACTAACATTCTCTTACCCTTCTTAATGGCTTCTGTACATTGTCTGGATCAGAATCAGAATTCACTTTATTGGTCAGGTGCACTAATGTATACTATGAATTTGTCTGGATGTTATTATTGATGTGTTTACTATGACTCCTAAGTCCTACTCATAAAGGTTATTTGCAAAGTTTCACACCTCCTGTTGTATATCCAAATCTAACATTTCTACTTGCTACATTTAATAATTTACATTTATTTACATTAAATTTCCTAAGGCACAAATGTACCCAAGCCTGTATTCTGTGCAAGTTTCACTGTAGTGATTTGACAAATTCTAGATTATCCAAGCTTTCCACAAGATAGGCATCATCTGCAGACTTAACCAGTGTGTTGTTTATATTGATACCGAGATCATATCCTAATATTATTTCGCTTATGTCCCTCCACAACAATAGCGAGGAATCCGTGTTCTTGGCAGAGTTTTGGTCTTATGCTTATCTTCAACTCTTGAATTCTTCAATGTGACCAATTATCAACTGTGGTATTTGACTGTTTATTTCGATGCATACTTTGTTACTGACCAAAACTGCATTATGACACTACCATTTTACACCTCTTCTTTCATTTACTTCAACGTAAGCCTCCAGATAAAATGAAAAGACACATACAGCCAAGCTGCGACCAACAGAAATGGTCTTGCCGACCTACGTACTCATACCAACTAGCAGAGGCAAGATGCCTTAGAACAACAAAGACAAGGTATGACAAACCACAGAGCAACATTATTCGAAGATCAGCGGCAGCAAGTCTTACACATAGACAGTGAACGAAATTGAAATTAATTACACACACAACATTTCTGTATAGCAGCGGAAAACTGATAGACAACAAGAAACATTACGACGGAAAAACTACAGAAATTCCATAACATTGACAACTCAAAACAAGATATTCCCTTTATATTACAGCATAGGCAATTCTTCGTTCGTGTAGCATAATGTATGACTATCACCAAGTCACAACGACAAACGTTTAATAACGTAATTTATTTGCCAGGCACTGTTTTTACTCATGGCTAGTTGTACGCTACATTTTCCAGAGTTACATAGAAACCCTGGTTAAACGTACAGGTACTTGCGAGTTACACACAGGGGAATATTTTGGCTGACAATAACATTTATGTAACAAATTGAGTTTTCTGACAATTATTATAGACGTTGGTATACTACATTACCTGACAGCCACACTTCACACATACTGACATACATGTGCTCTGCATTTCCCTTCGTATCCAATATGTTTTGTTAACCTGTTCATGTTACACTTTGTATTGTAAATATTCATGCTGTTGTAAGTAACTATAATAACATCCCATACTAATCATGTGACTATTCTAATATTTCATCCTCTCACCAAGTCACAACTTATTAAAATAATCTCCTTACTTACTGTACTGTGTGATGTTTTTCTCTCCCTCATCATTATTTCATTAACACTTTTATTCTTGCGAAATTTATATGTACTAGGCTGACCCGCCTTTTAATGCGACCGACTTTTAAGTTCACCATCAATATGTAGATCAATTTGATATTTTATACAAACTCATTAATTTGGTTATATTGCATTTGAGCGGTATTATTTTAATACTCGTAGTTTCTGTTATTTTTGTGATGAAATTTAAACTTTTTTTCTATATTGAGGTCGCCCTTTTGAAACCCCATGATATTTACTACGCGGTGAGGAATTTGTACTCCATCAACATTAATTATTTCCAGAGACATAATTTTGTCTATTTTTCCAGCGCATCGCGCACAAAAGCAAGGGAACGATGGGAGCACCAGAACTCTGCTCACATCATGTCGCTTCGTACCACAAGCTGCAAGTAGTAAGTCTGTGATAAGCGGAATACCGCTACGCTTTCCACTCACGGGACGGAAGGACAATCCCGACCGCTTTTATATAGTAAGAAAGAAGAAGATATCGCACAGTCTGGAGTAGAAAATCATCTTTTACCTGGAAAATGAAACTACAAATCCCATCGTGCATTGCAAAATGGACGGGGCGTGTGTGAAACTCCGCGCCTGCGTAGCACTCACGGGACGGAAGGAAATCCCGACCGCTTTTATATAGAAAGATTGTCACACACATGCGCATGGGAGGCAGCTAAAGGGTTTGAGTAAGGGCAGTTCTGAGTCGTACCACGATGTGACAGAGTGCACTGACTCTTTTTCTCCCTTGCCTGCAGACCATTCACAGGAGATTCCACCTGGTCCTCTTGACGTCACTTCCGGGACCGAGCCAATGGAAGGAGACCATGCCGGCTCTGGCCCCTTTGATGTCACGTCCGGGCTCGCACCAATGACAGAAGACCTCCATGAGCCCGACCCCTTTGAATTCACTTCCTGTCTTCCCCTTTAAAAGCCTCCACCTTTTCCCTATTCCCTCAGTTCTGTATTGGACTTGGTTTTGAGCACAGCAGTGCTATCATTTAAAAGACGATTTGCAGCCAGGATACCAAATTATACGGGTGGCTGCCCCAAACCTTGCTATGTCTCATTGTGACTTTTGTGACTGTATATAAAACAGTAGCAGTAGCCCTACACCCTAACCCTTGTAAGGGATACCACTTTTAACAACATTTAATTTTGATAAGGTACCTTGCAGCATATGCCTTTGCTTTATATGTTTAACCAATTTTGCATCCTTCTACGAACTATGCCCTCAGCTTCCACTGGTGTCAGTTTTAGTGATAGCCTCTCATGCGGAACCTTTCCTGTAAAAGCTGCTAAAAAAACACAACAGCTCAACTCAGTTTTCTAGCTTTAGGAAATTATACTTAGATAGTTCAATTATTTCTGTTCATTATTTTGAACAATGTATTCATATAACAAAGACAAGTTTTTGAAATACACAATATGCAGATCATTAATATTGAACAGTAAAGATCATAATTTATATGCTTCTATAGATTCACTCTTCCAGGAAGCTACACAAAGTTCACTTTTCACTTTGTGACACCCTGCCTCACCACTATACAAGTGTACCACTCTCTTTACTGGAGAAAATTGGCACAATTGAAATGGAACTGGCCTCAGCAATTTGCCCTCTTCCTTGGACATAGGGGATTTGCTTTATTTCAGAATCTGTCCATTTTCCAGGCACATTTTGAATACTTAATTTTATGAAACAAATAAAAGAATTAAGTTGAATGCTCTAGTCTCTATCGATCCATCCATTATCCAACCTGCTATATCCTAACTACAGGGTCATGGGGGTCTGCTGGAGCCAATCCAGCCAACACTGGGTGCAAGGCAGGAAACAAACACTGGGCAGGGTGCCAGCCCACCGCAGGGCGCTCTAGTCTCTAATGATATATTAACATAAAATTCTGCATATTACAGGAACACATGGCTTAATATTTTACATGCATTTCAGAAATTGCCTGGCTTCATTCATACACAGACTAATTTTAAAACATCCTGGGATTTATACTAGGTCTTGACCTAGGAAATTACTAGTCCGAATTTCCTGGAATTCCTGACATAGGTTTGTTCACTCATTTACCTTTCTAGAATAACCTGACTGTGTGAAAGACACTGGTAGCGCTCATTTAAGAGCAGAGATTCTGGGTGGTTGAAAGAGGGTCATATCTGTACCATCTTTTAAGACCGACTATATTCATGTATCTTACTTGGAACTTTGTTGGAAAAAAATGCATGTTTTCTCCTTCTCGTGCAATTTTTAAAACATATTTAAGAAGTTATTCTATAGTACTGCACATCCAGTCAAAGATGTTTTAAGACACTTTTTGTAATCCCTAAGAAAATAAAATAAATTCTGGATGATGTTGTTGGTTGAGCCTGATTTGGTATTTTGTCTCCACATACTATAAAGATACCCTTCTTGCAGGGTAACTGAGAGTCTTGGCTAAATTTTGGATTACCTGTATTTCTCTTTGTGATTTTTAATTCCATGTGGGTATACATTCAGGTAAGCCAATCATTATGTTATATAATGCCCTCCTCAGTGCAAGGTATCTAGTGAACAACTTAGATATGTCTTAATTTTATCAGTCGATCCAATTTTGAAGTTTCAAGACCATTATATCTGTGCAGTAACAAAACTTAACTCAAAATGTTTTAACTCCTTTGTATTAGGTCACAATTTTTACATACTTTTCCAACGCTTCTCTGTTACCAGGCTTGAAGTTACATTTAACACCGTTTTAAGCTATGAATATTGCATCTGAGCAGCAATTTTATACCACATATAAAACACCCTCTTTACAAAAATACTCTTTTGTGTCATCATCCTAATTCTGTTTTTAAGTGTCTCCCTGCTGGCTTGGCAAGGAGTTCAAAATGCTCTGTGAGAGTCACAATAGACCAAATGCAATGAACCCATCACCTATGACTGCTCCTCGGTTTCCTTTCCGATACTGTATCAATATCAAGATTTTTCTACTTATATGAAAATTTTGTAAATCCATTCCAACAAATTATCTGTCATTCATACTTGCCCTATGTTTACTTGGCAGACACGTGAGATCTTCTGATATTGGCATTTTGACTCTCCTGATGATTTCTTATACAGCACTTTATGAAAGGTCATTACACTTTATGTATCCAAGTCTCTCCATCACTCACTCTAAATACGTCCACTAAGATTCAGGTGATGCTCCATTTCAAATTTCACTAGAAAAGCCATATTTTCTTTTTTCAATTTTAAAAGGCTACACCTTTCATTTTCCTTTCTCGTTCTAGCCGATAGAGTCACCGTCAGTACAGTAAGCACTTCATCATGTTTTTACCTAAAAGGGACATTTTTTTTAATTTTTCCTGGGGCAAACACAATGGGCTTAGCTTAGTTATTTTTTTCCAGTAATTGCTTTGTATATAGGAACAAGAGATAATTTGGGAAGTCATTTTTATTAACACTAAATATTATGTTTCATCAAAGTATGTCTGTGTGAACAAACTTATATTTTCAATCAAGTATGTGAAATTTACCCTAAGCCTCAGATTGTGATGCGTGTCCTTGATAAAGAATTCATTACAAAATAACAACTAGTGTTAGCTAACTAAATCCATATTTTTATTTTAAATTTAAGAGGTTCAACTACTTTCCCCAAAACTCAAAACCCACGGATCCTGAATGAGCTAATCAGATGTTCTCAACATTTTCTTCCATGTTGTTATGTCTTTTCTTATAATATTGTGACTACACGGACTTGGATGAATAACAGAAAAATAGCTGGGACATCAGCTGAGTGATTCCCCTTCAATAAACACAAAAGTAAGGCCAAAAAAAGAGCCAAAATGCCGCTCTTTTCAAGCTTATCTAGATCCACAGAATTCTATCTTGCTTGTTTTAGGTCCAAATCATAACCTTCTTTTGATCAGCATTCTGGATTTATAACTTTCTCCCTGGATGGCAGAGTTGCAGATGAAAATGGAGAATTATAGATATAGTTGGTTATTTGGATTTTTTAAAGGTTCCTAATATGTGTACAAAACAAATCTTTAATGTGTAGTAGTAAAGACTGCCTGTGTTATTAATCCATTGCTATTTTACAAATCTGTAATCATCAATTCATTGTTATTTATGCAGGCTGTAATGAACTTAAATAAACAAAGGTTCTTTCTTGAACCTTCTTGTGGATGGTACTTTTGGGAACCAAACATGATTTTCCTATAGCATTGTTCTGAAGAGCCGCTACGTTACCTTTATTTTTAAGAGTGTAAAGACAGGGATGACACACTCAAACTAAAAGAATGTCTAAAAAAGTAAATTAGGTCAGGGTTGTCTTAACTGCACCATAGGCCACCAGGCAAAGTAGTCCTCTGTTTTGATAGCAATAGAGAAACGTATGTAGGCCTCAGAAACATCATGGGCCCCCGGTTTGTCCCCATTGTGCCCATTTGTTAAGATGGCCCTGCGCAAACTCTTGAAATAGTTCATATTATTCTTAAAAGGCAAATCATTTAAAAACTTAACTTTTTACCAGAACAAATCCACACAAGTAAAAGATAGTAGCTTTAACGAATATGCCTGTTGATGAAGGACACTCCATGGAGCTCAAAATGTTAAGCTAACTAAAACATCCATCCATTATCCAACCCACTATATACTAACACTTGGTCACGGGTTGTCTGCTGGAGCCAATCCCAGCCAACAAGGAGTGCAAGGCAAGAACAAACTTAATCAGAGCGCCAGCCCACCTCAGGACACACACACTCCCACACACAAGGATCAATTTAGGATTTCCAGTTCACCTAACCTGCATGTCTTTGGACTGTGGGAGGAAACCAACACAAGCACAACATGCAAACTCCACGCAGGGAGGTCTCCTTATTACGAGGCAGCAGCGCTACCACTGCGCCACCCTGCCGCACTAACTTAAACAGACATCAAAAAATAGAAACATCAGTTCATCTGAGTTAACTCTGAATGATGATGACAGTTACAAAAAAAAACACCTTCACACACACACACACACTGGGAAACCTCTTCATTTCTTGGAATCGCGAGTTGGTCTTCAACGAATGCATGAGTCGTCACACTTTACCTGGATGCCTATCAACAAGAGCCATTTTCTACCTACTAACAACCCGGCTTGCACAACTTTTCCGTTAATCAGTCGTTAAAAATGCAGCCTTAAGAGTACAACTTTAGATGTCTAGATGAGGGTCTTTATAATATCGATGTCGATCCATTCATGTATAAAACTTATCTAATTTAATTCAAGACAGCAGGAACCAATCTTAGATGAGGCGCTCGTCTACTTAAGTACAAACTCGGACTTATTCTGGTTCAACTGACGCGATCTTCAAAACAAAGCTTGTTGCTTAAATGGAAAACTTTTTTTTTTTAATATTGACTACCTTTCTCAATCATTCGATCCACTTTAAAATCTATACCTCTATCATTTCGCAAAGATAACACAAACGAAAATCATTAACTTTAATTCAAATCAAATCGTGTCCGACAATATCGTTTTTCTCTGTTTCCCATTTCGTTTCCTTATAAATGACCTGCTTGTAATTACTCTGCTGATACAGAACTTTGCTGTGCTTTCTATCAATATATTCCATGCGGTGAATTCTAATTTTTGTCAAATCATTTTCCATTTCTTTTCACAGGCAGAGAATCCATTATTTAAATTAATTTAAGGTTTTCTACTTTTTTCCCTACGCCTTGCACCCGGTCCTCCAGGAATACGACGCCCGTAACCGTGATCGGAGAGCTACGAAAGTGGACTGATGGATGGATTACACCTTTACCTAGTGCTGTTTGTGAGCAGCGCTGTATAAAATAAAAGATTAACTGACTGATAAGCACGCATGCCCGCTGCCGATTCTCAAATCACGTCCGACTGTCAGGCAGCGTTTATGTCTTTTTTTAAATAGACACATGCCCCGTTTGCTCACATAACTCAATAACCAATGCTTGATGAAATTTTAAAATTATAAGCAAACATGTCTGATATCCATTCAGCAATCCTTTATTTGTCACTTAAATTTCTCTTATCGCCCTCTTATAATACCAAATATGTATCCAAAATGTGAGGAGTCAATTGATTAAAAAGCAAAAAAGATGAATTAATACTAGTCAAGTGGAATTTACACACCTCCTGTGAATTCCGTTACTGTTATTTTGTCGTAAAGCGCGCTACACGCTTTCTTTCAAATAAGACACGCACACTGCCATCGTCACACGCAAATATAAGCTCTCACAATCGCGCGCGCACACGACTAAGCTCGATCAATCGCTCTCTGACTCTCTCTCTCTCTATCTCGGGCACGCGCACACAAACCTAGACACATCCATGCTCGCTCTCACTCTGTCTCCAATTGCTCGATGCTGCAGCTTCCGTCACTTTATTTCGAGCAGCAACCGCAGCAACAGTCATGGCGACAGTCGTCCAGCCGCTCACACTGGACAGAGGTAAGAAGCTGCCCCTCCTTACTGATACTTTTGTGTATTCTTTTATTGGTTGAAACTTCGGGCGCACAGAGAGTAGCGGGTAAACCCAGGTCACAGAGGCATTCACTACCCTCTACGTTTAAATGGAGGGAGAGGGAGAGGGAGAGGAAGAGGGTTGATCGGGCAACCAATAAGCAATGGGCAAGATTTTTCATAGTACGATTAGATGGATATGAAAAGTGCGCTCCGCAAGTAGAAAGAGGAAATCGCACGTATGTATTGTGCTGAAACGTAACCTTTAGAAATCGGTGGTTCTGTGTCAAGACAATGTTGTTGAAAAGACAGTGTGTAATGCAATAAAATACTTAATATGTTTCCGTTAGATTTGTGATGTTCGGTTAGCATAAGCTTCGGGTACCGATTGCATTAGATTGACATATGCATGTATGGGGTCTGTCGTGCCATTTGATTCCGACAAACTGCTGAATGACAACTTTTCTACAAGTGACAATACGTGTGCGCATGTTTGGCTCCAACTTGCAGCGATGAGCCTGGAAAGGATGTCTCGGTTTAGTTTTGAATATAAAACGACATTATCATCATGATCATGAAAAAAGTGTGTTATTTTTAATATTTAATAAAAACAAGTGATATTGAGATTTCTTCATATAATGTTATTTATTTTCCTACTTACCAATCTGCTATTTATAATGACAATAAAAATTACACTATCCACTTTTTTTCTGAACCAATTTTTTCAGTTTTACTGGGCAAGGCGCATTGTTGTTTTTATTTAAATAATACAAATAGTTTTTAAAAAAAAATCAGTCTTATATTTTAAACATAAAGATAATAAAATTTATTGTTACAGTAGTAAATATCAGTTGGCATTGCTGAACCATCCATTTTATCAACCCCTCCTTATTCAGTATAGTGTCAGAGCCCATCCCATAGTGTTTTTGGTACAATATGTGGATTCTTCACAAGCTTTCTGTTTTATGAGACTGGTATACTGGATAATCTGTACAGTGTTCACTTTTGGAAATCTTTTTCCTGTTGAACAAAATTACTTCTTTTGGCTTATATTCAAAACAGTTAAGTATTAAATTGGTAATAATAAATAAAGCAACTCATATATGCTTAGGTTTTTCCGTTGTAGTCTATTTTAAAAACCATCATCTGCAGTAAAAAAAATGGACAAGTGCATCATAAAATGGCAAAGGGAATATTTAAGAGTTTGTTAGTGTTACAGTTCTTTTTGAAGTTTTTACAAGTGGCTTTTAACTGTAAGTATATAATGTATGGTGTTTTCAGTGAGGTTTTGACTGATCCCAGTTGAAAAGTATATGTGAACATTTCAATTTTTATACTTTTCTTTGTAAAGAGAGAAGACACTTAACAGAAAAAGTGAAGTGTATTAAAATTTAGATGTAATCAGATTTGTTCATCAACAGAGCAATGGTGGGTTGTTTATATATATATATATATATATATATATATATATATATATATATATATATATATATATATATATATATATATATATATCCATCCATCCATCCATCCATTGTCTAACCGCTGAATCGAATACAGGGTCACGGGGTCTGCTGGAGCCAATCCCAGCCAGCACAGGGCACAAGGCAGGAACCAATCCTGGGCAGGGTGCCAACCACGCAGATATATATATATATATATATATATATATATATATATATATATATATATATATATATATATATATATATATATATATATATAATATAATATATAAACTTCAGATAACTAAACAGAAAGAGGTGGGAATTGAAGGTGTAGTTTGTGTATGAGTACAAAATTGCTATAAACAGCATGCACAAAGGGTTATGGGGAGAACTTATTCAGAATTAGCTGATATTTAAAGTGATCTCCCTAAGGGATCAGTATTGGAGCCACTGTTTTTTTTTTTTAATATATTCAGTATATATGTAAAAATATAAAAACAATCTAGTTGGGTTTTCAGATGATGCCAAATCAGATGGATTGACAGATAATCTAGAAATAGCTGAATCGTTACAGAGGGAGCTGGACAGAATATACTGTAGGCTTGGGTAGTTTGTGCCAGATGAAATGTAATACACGCAAATGTAAGGTGTTACACGTATGAAGTAAAAATGTTAGACTTGAATACACAATGGAAGGTCTGAAAATTAAAAACACAAGTTCTGGAAAGACCAGGGGGTCATGCAGAAGCATTTTAAAAGGTTAAAGGGATGTTAGATTATGTAGCACAATGTTCAGGATTCAAGTCAAGTGAAAACATACGTTAAATTTTGTGATTCACTAGCGAGTCCCCACCTGATATACTTTGCATTTCTTTGGTTTCCACAATACAAAAAAGACATAGCAGCACTAGAAGAAGTCCAGAGGACATCGAGTAGGCTGAACCTTTTCACTTGAAAGAATTGGAGATTAAGAGGTGACATGACTGAAGTTTGTAAAATTATGAATAGAATTAGTATGATGGATCCCAATTGAGATTTTCAAGTTTTTCAGCAAAAACTCAGGGACACAGATAGAAACTTGTTTAGGATAAACTTCACACAGATGTTTGAAATTTTATTGCACACATCCGTATGTTCATAGAACAAATTAGCAAGTGCTGTGGTAGGGAGTAGTATTTTTGGGACCATCAAAACTTGACTTTATGTTTTTTGGGAACCAATTAGATAAATTGGATTGGCAAGCTTTTTGGTTTGAATGGACTGTTCTTGTCAAAATCGTTGTAATGTGTAAGTGTTCTAATGAAAATAATATTTTCACACTTGTATACAGTACTGATGACTATTAATAAACTAGCTGATATTACAAATGGTGGGCAGCAGCAACATAAAAAGTGAATTTCATGGATGTTTAATTGACAAAGGCATCTATGGTAAGTGGCTAGTTGTGCCTGTACTGCAGCAATTGGTTCAGGTGTCTGACTGGCATTTAGCTGGCCTATTGCTCTCAGTAGAGCACTGTAATGTTCTTGTGAACATTTGTTAGTGTGCATTTGCCACGTTAAGAGTAAGCCTTGCACACTTTCTCCACTTATTTACAATTAAAGTCAGTTTTCAAAAAGTTTACAAAATTTGTTCAGTGAAAATTAAAGATGAATAACTGAAAAATGAATCTTATATTTTCTGAATTTACTAATTCTCCTATACAAGATATTCTGTTGACATCTTTATGAATGCTATCAGCTTTCCTGTTGTATTGTTTAATGGAGAGCCTTTTGTTTTTGCCCTTCTTTTAAATAATAAATGCCCATAAGATGGGGTAGTGCATAGACTGATGTAAAAGCAAAAAAATAAATGTATACAGTATATTGATATTAAATACAGTAGAATCTAGCACAAAGTAGTTTTTCAATACTTGAGCACCTGTTCAGTTCCTGATTAAGTTTGTTTTATGCAGAGTTAACATGTTTTTACTTTTTCCTTATACAATCCAAAGACATGCTGTTAGGTTGATTGGGGTCACTAGACTGCTTGGATGTGATGTTCAGTGATCTAACAAGCTTCCATGGCTGGTCCCGGCCTTGTGCCTCTTGTTGTTGAGACAGGCTTTGATTCCCTGTTACCCCATCATAGGCAAAGCCAGTCCAGAGAATGGATGGATGGGTTATTAAATCAGCTTGTGTAAGGATGCATTAGTTAACATTGCTGTCTCACAGCTCCGGTTGACTGGGCTCAGATGGAGGCCCACTTACTGTCTGTGTGGAGCTTACATGTATCAATCTAAGTATTTCCTTGAATGTCTTCTGTATACATTTTTGTATCTCTGAGTTTTCTAACATAGTTCTCACTATGTTTATATTATTGATACTTCCTCTCACAGTTTAGTGCATTTTTCTCAGTATCTCGGGACTCCTTTGAACTCCTTAACTCTTACTAAATGCCTAATGTCTTCTAAACACATTGAATTCCAGAAACAGCATCATGCTAACACTCTTACTCTACAGACTGCAGTTTTCTTTAACTGTGACCTTCACCCATTAATGTATGAAACTCACTATTTTTACATTCCGGTTTTTATAGTGGAGTACCAAATTTATGTTAACATATTACTTTTAGTTTTTAACATAGTTAATCTGTTTATGATTTAAAAAGACACGAGAGAGTAAATTTGGGCTGAGATTTGGACTTAGGACAGGGTACTTGTTAACGTTCTTTATTCTGTAGATTATAACCAGGAAATCTGGGGTCTGCCTGTGAAATGCTTTGTAAGTGTAGGCACATTTCTGTCTTTTCACTTCCCTAAATTATGAGATTGGTGAAATTGTTTCAATATTTGGACATATCTTTAGGATGTACCATATTTGTATGTAATTGGGTGGATGAATAATTGTTTATGAATCTGTTATGCGCGCATTAATCTATATAGTGCAACCTCTGTACACAATTAGTTGATACCCAAAAATGCCCCAGAAGTGGCAATCAAGGTGTAGAAGCAAGAACAGAGCCCTTAGTACATTATTACAAAACAACATACCAGAGGAGGATCAGAGTTTTAAAGGATCACAGTGCTCAGGTGCTTTAAAAATACAACTCATTTTGATCACGTTTTTATCCAATGATGGTGGTGTGAAAAGTATAAATAAAGTTTAAATTTGGATATCTCAGCTGTTTATAACAGTTACTCAGCTGCCTAAAGTCAAGTGATGAACTGTTCAGTATAATGCAGATGTGAATTATTTGTTGAATTTGTGTGTGATTTTGGTGTAATATGAGAATGGTGAGTATCGATCCCTTTGATTCCATATTGCAAATATACATTTTATTGTACTCTGCACATGATAACGGCCCTGGAATCCCATATTTATCACTATACTTAGCTCTCTGTCTACTAATTCTTGTTTTCAAGTATGTTACAAGCAAAATGTCAAAGGACAATTGCAACCAAGACACCACCCAGTGTTGGTGGAGAAGGGAAAGGATTTCCCAGGACCTACAATAAAATAGTATATAAGACACACATTGTCTACAGTTAGCTGTGGATGATGCCTAATGATAACAGCCCTTCTATATGAAGTAAGGCTGTCAACCAGTACTTACGATTGTACTGTTTCAGATTGTAATTTACACTTTGAATATAGTTGAAAATCCTAGGAGCTGCTTTGACTTGCATTCTAATGTAAGGTATACAGTATGTATGTGTCACCAGACTATTAAGGCACTGTTTAAAATGGATTGATCATTCAACTTTCATACATTTGTCAGGTCATGACACTTATGTTAAATCAAGCAATATGCCAAAAACTGCTCATGCTGAAAAGTAATCCTGGTTAATTAACCATCAAAAACGCAAATTCTCTGTATCTCTTTCTTTCTTTCTTTCTTTCTTTCTTTCTTTCTTGTTCAAACTAATCCTGGGTTGCTGAGGGCAAGAGCCTGGACACTTGTTAATTACTCACCATGCCCACGCACGCGCACACACACACACCACATCACTCGCTCATAAAGCCAATTTAAAGTCGCTAAGTAACCCAACTGTCACATCTTTTCCCCCATGTGAATACAGGGAGAAAAGTGCATATAAAAACTGACAATGAAAATAACAACTTCAGGGATCTTGAAACTCAGGATCCTGGATTCATGCTGTACTAACATTCAGGACTTCAACTTTCTACTAATTTCTAACTAGTTTACTTTGTTTTTTTATTTCTTCTAACTTTTCCTTTGGACATCTTGTAAAGCACTTTGAGCTACATCCTATGTGTGAAAATGTGCTATTGAAATAAGTGTTGTTGAATTGTTTTTTGTCATGAAGCATGGTCACAGCTTAGGCCAGCACATTGAGATGAATTTTAGTTGATCAGGATTGGCTGGGCAAAGCCCTCACAGAGCATGTGTACAGCTTGTAGCCGACTGTCAAGACTGGTTTCAATGTGGATTTCTCCAATTCTTGTAGCCCAAAGGGTAGAAAGATAGCTATAGTACAAAATGTGCAATTCATCTGTTTAACATTGATTACTTAAGTTTGTGTAAATCTGCAGTTCACTTTAGCATAACATATAAATAAGCCTTTAAGCACTCCTTCAATCTTAAGAGAGTAGAGTCATGTCATTTGGTCCCTCTTGTTGAAAGAAAGGATGACACAAAGCCTGCTTTTTTCATTAGAGAGACGGCTATCTGTTGTATTGATTTCTAAATAAATAGAAGCTATCCAACAAATAGACACAAATATGATATTCTGAAAGTGAATTATGCAGAGGAGATGGTAATCAGAAAACTGCTGCAATAAGGCATGCTGTGCTCAAAGCAATGTGGTGTTGACTGGAGACAATTTCAGGTCAGTGTTGAAAATTTATACTCTAATATTGTGAAACCCCGGTAACCCCCAACTAAGCTAAAAACTCTGTTTAAACAGGCAGGAGGTGGTTGTCCGCTGCGAGGTCAGCTACAAATTTGCAGACTCACCGTGTAACGTGCCTGTGGCCCAATGGTTGATGTGAGGAATATTTAAAATCAGCCACTGACCCGGCCTTGTACTCACTTTCTGTTCTTTCTCAGAGGAAGGCTATCCATTCTTTTAATCTGAAGAAGGAAGCTAATGCAGGATGACGTCAGCATCACCACTTGCCTCCTGTGTGTTTTGGGTGCTGAACTGACAGCTCCTGTTTGAAAATGCTTTTGATCGTTCCTGTCTTCACAACAGTAAAACTGACTTTTTCAGAAACCTGGACTCACCTCCATCTCATTTGTGGAAGTCTGTGACGCATACATCACAGTATACATTTCTCAACACCTAGTATATAGTGTGCTTAATACTCACATGGCAATACTTAAGTTTCACATCAAGCTCTGTTTTCCCAGTAACTTAATGAAAACTTAAGTGAAGGGAACACTTGACGTAAAGTGGGCAGAAAATTTTGTTTTGGAAATTCTACATCCATGTTACCAGTAGTGTTTTGTCATCACTCCTTTTGCACTAATAAGCAAAATTTATTCAAAGATTTTAGTTCATGAATTACATTTAAGCAGTGAAGTTAAACCATCTCAATAACATAACATGCTCAAAAATCACTTAATCAAACCTAAAGGGCGCATATAATCGGAGACAGTTTTGGCAGTATCTGGTCGAAGTTATGAACCTAGAAAGTGGGCAATCCATTGCAAAGTCCCACTTACAGACACCCAATCCAATTAGAAATTGCCAGTTAACCTAACCCGCATGTCATTTTAAGACATGCTTTTAAAATGGGTATTATATAGATATTCTGAAGCGTTCTCTACACCAGTAGTTTTCAAAGTTTGGTCCATGGACCACCAGTGGTCCACAAGTATGAGTCAAGTGGAAATCATAAAGGCAAAGTGGCTTAATCGCTCAAATATATTTGTCTGTTATTTACTGACTGAAGCATTTATTTGTAACAATCATGACATTGGCTCTACATAATCAATACTCTTAGATACATGAGAAATGGTTCTAAACTACCACCATGGAGCACACCATCTAATTTTTTTGTGGATGGTAACAACATTTGCTTCAGTTCCATGTCTTCTTTCTCCACTCATGTTTGCCTGCTGTGGTTGCCTTTCTTTTTTGTTTCTTTCTCTTACATGCAACACTTCCTCAGCATCAGTCTTTTTAGAATCCTTCTGACCTTGGTGACCATGCAGGTCTTTCTTCTAAACTCACTTTAATGTCAGCCTACAGAGTCCACATCTAGTCAAGGTAGTCCTTTAACTCCATGTCGCCACTGACACACGTATCAGTGCTAACAGTCAGCCTGCTGTTAATTGATGTTCATGGCTAAAGGGCTGTTATGGGTCAATGGATGAAATCTAGGTCTTTGAAATGCAAATATGGCAATGTTGGATTTGAATCTTAGTATTTTTCACATAAATGCCTTTTTAAAATTAATTTGGGAAATATAATGCACAATTACTCTCACAGGTATTAGATTCAAGTGGTGTCCTGTTAGATTTAACTTTCAGTACCACTGATATTCTCACATGAAGCAGGACTAAACTTTATAACTATAAAGACTCATAACTTATTAAATGCTCGCCATGTTACCAGTTCAAGACACATAAAAGAATCAATGTATAAATGTTTGTTATCTCTTGCCCTATGTGTGCCTTTAGCACTTTTCCTCTGTATCCTTATGTGCCTGAACCTCTCTTGACCGGTGCACCTTCTGTCCAGCTTGCTTCACAGACTCTCTCAGTATTTTCAAGGTGCCTTGCTCACCTCCTGTCCACTTTTATACTTCCCATTATTTAAAGCAACTCTCAACATGGCTCCTATGCGTTTACTCCTCCTCATGTGTTGTGCACAAGCAATTCCACTTTTGATTGCATCACCAAAGCCCAACTTATCAATGAAATTGCTCTGAGGGATAAGAAAAACACACACACACACCTTAGAGTTTTATTATATAGTAGATGGGACTTTAAAAGCCTCATTTTTCAAAGTTACCCTGTTGCAGCTTTAATATGTAGGAAGACGTTTGTGCTGTTTATAAAAACAGTTCCAAACAGATCAGAGACTTCATAGCAACTGTGGTCCCCGGCCGGGGCTGGAGCCCAGCCGGGACGCCCAGGAGGACCAGAGGAGGGCTTGGGCCTCCTCCAGACCGCGAGGGGGCATCCATCCCGGTTATGTTGGGGGCCTCGGGTAAAGGGCTTGGAACCCCAGTCCTGTAGGGACCCGTGGCCACCGCCAGGTGGCGCCCCGATGCTGGTATATCCCGTGTGGTCCCCGGCCGGGATGCCCAGGAGGACCAGAGGAGGGCTTGTGCCTCCTCCAGATCGAGAGGGGGCGTCCGTCTTGGTTATACTGGAGGCCTCGGGTAGAGGGCTTGGAAGCCCAGCCCTGTAGGGACCCGTGGCCACCGCCAGGCGGCGCCCCAGTTCCTGATTATCCCAGGAGCCCGGCACTTCCGCCACACCAGGAAGTGCCGGGGGGAAGACGACCGGGGACACCCGGACGGCTTCCGGGTGCGCAGCCGGCACTTCCGCCACACGGGGGTGTGTCCACGGGAGATTGCCGGGAAGCAGCTGGAGCCCATCCGAGTTCCTATAAAAGGGGCCGCCTCCCTCCAGTCATTAGTGGATGTCGGGTGGAAGAGGACAGAGCTGGAGAGAGGACGGGAGGCGGCCAGGAGAGAAAGGCACTGGGGTGTGTGAGTGCACAAAAAACTTGTAAATAATATATTATTGTAAATAAACAGTGTGTGGTGGAACTATGCTGTCCGTCTGCCTGTGTCCGGGTCCCAGTTCACACAATGTTATAATACATTCTGTAATGGATTCACTCTGCTTAATCTGTGTTATTTTTTTGTAGTCTTTGTTGGTGCCGAGCATCCATTCACTCTTTTTTGGGCTTGTGTTTTCCATTCCTTATCGTGATCTAGTATCTAGTATAATGCAGGAACTTTGTACTCCGGGCTATCATATGGTCTACATACTGTTACTGGTAAAATTTAGCATCACCAATTAATCTAACATGCACATCTCTGGAGTCTGGAATTAAATCAGATTACCTAGACCAAAAACAGGAAGGCCATGCAGACAGTGAATCCAGAAGACTTATATGCATTATAAAATATTAAAAAACCTAACAGCACCTCTCAAGAAAGCTATTGTGAAATGTAACAGTTTTTAACTTTAATTCGTTTGCTTATTTGGCTGAGGTCTTTATCCTAGGCGACCTAACAACAGTTATGATGGAATTGGTTACATTTCTTTTGGTTTTTTCAATCGGAGCACAGGCAGGTCAAGTGACTTGTTAATGATCATACAGTCTAAGTAGTGGGATGTGAACTCACAACCTCAGGGTTTGAAGTCCAAAACCTTAACCACTCTACCACACTGACTACCCTATTCACAAGTATAGAGACGTTTTCTGTTATATGAGTACAGTAATTCCCAAAAGTAAATATCTAAGTTTGTCTCAAACCTAACCATTAATCAGTTCTGGATGTGTATTCTTAAGTTGTGCTTATGTATTTGACTACTTATTGTATGACTTGTTCATAATGTGTCATGGGTTTTATCAAGTGTCTTGAAGTCTTCATGTCATATTTTATACGTGTGAAAATGGTTTCTTGCTGTTTTAATTAACAGTACATTTTTGGTGAAATTATAAAATAAATTTGCTGGTATATCTTTTCTGATTGCCTTTTTGCTCTTTACGTGTTCCCAGACATTGTGTGTTATCTGAAATCAATATATATGACAAATTTTTTTAATACCCCCAATTGATTTTTGAAATTGTGGTGTCACAATGGATGGAACAAATATTTGAAAGAAGAAAGCAATCTAAATATTATTACTTTTTATCATTCTGGTTTCTCATGTTAGCAGCCCGAGATGTCTTTGGAATATATTACTACTGTTGATTTAAAACTTGTTGTTAAAAGAAATCGTTTTTTTGCTTGCCTCATTTGATTCAAGGTTTAATTTAAGCAATTTTTAAATACAAACAGCAGTGGCTGTGATTTATGCGCATAATTGAAAGGTAAGTGGCAGGCTATTTCATTATTTTAATACATGTGTGAAATAATTGGTAAATAATAGTTTATAATAAGGAACAAAATTTAGAAACAACACTAAGTTAGTGAAAATAGTATATATTTAAAGACTGTGATGTTGTCAGAGTATACCATAAGGTACTTTAAAATGGCCAGCACCACCAGTGAACTTAGAGGAAAGACCGCAGTAGGGAATTTGAGACCCCTGCTGGAAATAAGGTGACTTATGTGATGCTGAGACGCTCGGTACACTCTGTACCCACCACATGCTGTGATTCAGATGGGGCATCAAGTAGGATAAACCACAGTGAGCAGGACAGACACAAATAAGACATTATAAAAGTAAAGTTTTTATTAAAGACAAGGCGATATAAAAATCAGTTCTTATTAGACTCTGAAGTGAAAAACAGACTGGCAAGTCCATTAAAAAATTAGTTACAGTACATGTGTGTGGATAATTATGATTTAATAAAAAGATTCAAAAACCAAAAAAAAAAAAAATCCCTTCCCTCTTCTATAAATCCAGTTATGAAACTTGAATTTCAGAAGTAACGATCATCAAGTGGTAAACTTTCGGTCACATAATCCCTAAAGATTGTTGTCCAGCAGACATTAGTAGAAATGGAGAGTGAAAGACCAGTCATCAAAGTAATGTGGCTTGTCTGGAAATCAAAATGCTATTTTTAAGTATTTTTGGTTAAGTCTGCTTCAATTAGTAGTGACCTCAGAGTTGGTATAAGACAATGCAAAGCATAATTTGTTTCATGTTCTTACCATCATTTTGGCACCTCAATTACAAAATTAACAGACATTACAATGCTAAGTATGGCACAAGGTCTCATACAAATTTTAGTGTTAATTAATAAAGTTAGTGTGCACCATGAAAAATCATATTCTGCAAGAATTTATTGATAACTTTAATAATAACTCACCATGAAGGATGACAATTAAATATTGCAAAGAATAAAAATTCCAAAATTGCACAGTCTATATCAGAAATCATAATTAATAAAATGTGGCCTTAAAATGCCAATGTGCTGTTTACGTTGATTAGCACATACAGTACAAGAAAATATTACAATATACTTTAAAATGGGAAAATATTAAGCGTATGCACCTATGAAAACTAGGGACTGTATTGTTTTGGTAGCAGTAAAACTGTGGTAGAACAAGAAAGATGCTTTATTTATGTATGTACACATTATTTCATTTATTTATTTATTTTAATGCAGAGCAAGTTTGTGCTTTAGTGGCGATGACATAATAACTGAAAACATTGATATTCTGCAGTAACTTTTCTAATCAATATTTTAAAATATCAAATATCCAACTCCCGTGTGTGATATGTGAGTTTTAATCTCAATTTTGGATTTTGACGTCTGCTGGCATATGGTTGGATCTTATTGTATTATCATTGGCATGAACATTTATTGAATGGACTTGGAAAAAGGGGAATACTCCATTAAATCTTAAACACTGTGAAATAAATGACTGGACACACAACGAAGGTTTGAGGCAGCCACCTGTATAGTTTCCCTGGGCTGCAAAAGGGTTTAAGTTTTAGTGCCATGTTGATGGATTCAAGTCCAAAGTAAAACTGCTCAAGGGGTTTTTATAGTCGGTTCCAAGTAAGTGACTTCCTCCGAGCCGGGACAGGAAGTGATGCCCTCGGGGCCGCGACACGAAGTGATCTTCTCAGGACCGGGACAGGCAGGATGTCTCATATTTGGTCTGCAGAGAGAAAAGAGAGGTTTAGCGCAACCCACCGCGCCCCTGGCCTGGTGTGCAATTGGCGTTTTCTGGTCCCTTTGGTTGACTCCCAAGCGCATGTGTGACAGCACGTGTGTTTCTACTGTAAAAAAGGGACTAAGCCTTTATTAATATAGCTAAATAACTAAAACAATGATGGTTATTTGAATGAAATATACAGAAGCACCTTAAGTATCATTACAATGGTTGCACCTCAGAACACTGACACCTTGTTTTCTAGTACTGAATCAGCCATGCCAGATGACCCACCTTAGTTTAAGAATGGCATCCTTTACCTATTTTCCAAGACATTTGCAATCAAACATGAAATCACATATCTGAAAGACTAAAATGTTCTTTTCTGCCATTCTCAGCCTCGTGTCCTCTGACAGTTTAAATGTTATTGCCACTTCCCTGCTGTCTTTCTGTGTTTCTGAGTGTTGCTGTTATGTCCTTTTATTGGCTGTCCAGCCTCACCCCATGGGTTCTTTTATCATTAAGCAGCACTCTGCTGTAGATGCTTTCCCTGTATTACTCCCATCTTGTTTAGGTAATTTTTCCCATGCTTCATTATTGTCATTAGGCAGAATATTACATATAAATTGTCAGCCAGTTTTAATTTTAACGGATAAAATGCTTGATGAAGGTAATGTGAGCATTGTCTGTCACCAGCTATTTGGAATGTTGCTGAATTAAGAATGTGACAAAAAGCCTATTTCTCTCTGCCAATCTTTGTTATTATCAGCGAGATAACCACTTTTCATGGGTGTCTAAGCTTTGCTTATAGCAGTGGTAAAAGAAAGAATAATAAAAATGAATGAAACAAAACAGCAACACAACATGCACTGATTCTTTATAGGAAATGTCTATTGTTGCCCACTCAGGTGTCTTTTTAGTTCATAATGAAAGATGTGGAAATGCATCGATTTGGTGCCTGAAAGTAGATTTCATGTGTTTGTGGCAGTATCTTGGTTCAGGGAAAATGTATTTAGGATAAAAGGCCACTTGGCCTTTCACTCCCTGTGTGTCTTTTAACCAAAGTACTTGATATACGTATTTGTTTGCGTATATCTATAGTGGAGCCATGGCAGGGTAAATGACTTGCTTGTGGTCACAGCAAGCTAGAAGCTATCTTAACATTTGCACAATCAAGTGTCTTGAACTTTAAGTCTATAATTTGAAGTTTTTATCTCCAATTTAACATCAGTAAGTAAACTTGTTGCTGCTGTTTTAATTGCTTTATGTGGTGGTCTTTTATTGCCAACATGTACTTTATAGCATTTGTAATTTATAGGTGAAGTTTTAGGTATTTGCGTTACAGTGTGGTTCAAAGGAATAAATATTTTCTTGTTTTTCTTCAAATTGAGAAGTTGACATGCTTTTAATTCTGGTTATTTTGTTTCTAATCATATTTTTAGTAGAAACTAATGAAAGTCTAGGGTTCCAACTTAGCATGCTATAATTAGAATGGTGAAAGTCATTGAGCAGCTGCAATCAATGAGGAACTGCACAGGGTCATAATACATTAGCAAAATGCAGAGATATTTTTGGTACAGCTGCTAATTAATACAAAAATTCTGTTCTTCCAAAGTGAAAAATCATATGGCTGCGGCTTAAGATACAGCATACAGTCAAAGTCTAGTGATTTAATTATGATACCAAACTGTAGAATGGGCAAGACCTATGAACTGAGCAGCTTTTGCGAGGATGATCAGCATCTGAAGACGGTGATTTGTTTTATTTTATTACAGGGACCCCCTGGAACACACCCAACCTTGACTCAGCATGCACAAAGCCACACACAGAGACACTGATAAAGTGGCTCAATGAATCAATAAAAAACTTAATAATAAGGTATACATTAAGCAAATAAAGAAGGATTCAAAATTATTAAACAAATAACACACAAGCAAATGCTCTTCCTAGTTCCAAGACAGCGATAATTATTTACAAACACTGCACAAATGAAACTGAATGAAATACTAGGCACTACTATTAAAGAAAACAATTGATACTTACGATGAAGTCCTGTTGGTGCCCAGAAAGGAGGACAAGCATCCTGGGCAGGAGGCCGTAATGGAAGGAATGGGATTACCAGGAGCAGGTCATTCCCCCAGCAGGTGACAGTGTTCCTCAGGGCTAAACCTGATTAGGACACCTGCAGGGTTGCATGGGAAATAGAGTCTGGAAATGCAATTCTGTCAGAGTTTTTGGGGACTGCCAGAGGGCGCTGGCAGGGGAGGATGCCCTGGTTCCTGCACAACCTGGAGGTACTCTGAACGACTTGGAGAGGAGACCAAAAGCAGCTGCTGTGTCGACGTTTTCCTCAGTTTGATGAGCCAGAGTCGTGAGGCAGCGGGTGACACTCATTGGAGGAGAGAAGGAGAAAGAGAAGAGATGGAGAGCACTTAAATGTATAATCGTCATCATCATCATCATTGGCTGAGATCATTGTTGCATTTAAGCTGGGGGATTAAAAATCCTTTATTTTGAACCCTGAGTTGTGTTGGTTCTTCTGTGTCTGGGGTTTGGGGGCTCAGTGGCACCCCGTATTCTTTATAATCTAAACACAGTCCAATACAGTAGGTGCAGATGACAACAGTGTGTAGAAAGAAAAACCTTTGTGAACATGTAAAGTTTTACCTTACCAGGATCCAGTTGTTGCATTATTTGGCGTTATTGGGAGCACTCTCCAGATGAAGACGTACCAAGACCATCCAAGACGAAATCACATTGACAAGCAGGCGTAGGACAAGGACATACTGTACAACCAGATAGGAATTGTAATCCATGGTGGTTGTAGTTGTGGTGTATGAAGAGTAGAAACAAATATACACAGATGGCCATGCTTCCTGTCAGCGTCTTTTTAGCTGCTTTTAAAGAGAGCCCCTAATTCCCAGGAACACCCAAACGATGGCATGATACTACCAGGGCCGCTCGGAGTTGTAAACAGTTTAAGCAGTGCTGCTGTTGATATGATTGTTGGTGCCAGATGTAGTGAATCCTACATCTCATAACTTTCTTCCATTTAGTAATTGTCACACTGCAGTCTCAAAGGTTTGCAGAGGATGGTGGGTAAAACACTTCCAGTAAGAAGGAGTCTTTAGGTGAAAACAACATATCAAAAAACAGTTCTTTACAACAGTAGTGTACAGAAGGGTATTTCTCAATGAACAACTCATTGGCTATAGCAGCAGAAGATCATGCTGCTTTGAAGAACAGTTAGCATAGATATGCAATCACCATATTGGATCACTGAAAATTAGAAAAGTGTCAACTTGTCTGATAAATCTTGACTTTTTCTTTGACATAGATAATGTAGGGTTAGAACTTAGTTTCCACCCTGCTGTATAAAGGTTAGGTTAGGTACAGGAATTGTTTTTTAGCACATTTACGTTTTTTTAATTCAGGTGTCATTTGAATACCAAAATGTATGTAAACTTTGTTTCTGACCACATGTATCCTTTATGGTCACTGTCTACCCTTTTTCAAATCAACACTTCTAGTAGGATAATGTGCTTTGTCACACAGCATATACAATCTCAAGTTGGTTCTATAAACAAGATAGCAATTTCAGTTTGCATCTGTGTTCTGCTCAGTTGATATGTTCATTTGAATAGAATACCATTTGAGATGAAGTGGAATAGGAAGTCAATAGCATGAACATATGGCCACAACTCTGCAGGAATTGTGTGAAGCTATCCAGTCAGCATGGACTGAAATCTTTAAGGAATGTTTGTAGTGCCCAGTAAATTTGGTGTGGACTATTCTACAGGCAAATGGGGGTCCTAACCTCTAATGGTTAGGTGTACCAATAAAAATGTCCACTAGGTGTGAAATCTTGTGTATCAGGGGGTGGGAGTCTTTCCAGGTAGCACTGGGTATAATCTCAGGAAACAGTCCTGGCTTGTTGATCACAGGGCCCACCAAAGTACACTCCCACAGGGGAGCAACACTGAATTGATAGATCACTGATAGATTAAAGTGGTGTAACAAATGTACAGGTACAAATTGCAAAATTTACAAGTGACATGACAAATAAAGATATATTATAACTGAGCAATTTCAAATTGACTAAAATAACTGATCCTAACAATACAAGTCTATTAACACTAATAAGATATGGCCAATTGACAACAGAGGAGATGAAAGCCACAACTCCAGTCACGGTTAATGGTCAGATGGTGTGAAAACCCACACAAGAATGGTAAAATATCAAATTTACACAGACATTGACACAGGTTTGAAACTCAAGACACTGAATCTGTAAAATAAATCATAAATCAGAGACTGTATATGGCTTTTGGATTTGTGGAAATTCCACATGCACACCACCAAGTTAGAGCAGAACCAATGTGACTTTCTTGCATAACTCAGTATAAAAAAATCTATATGCTAAAATGCTAACAGGTATAATTTCAAAGCTGACTCTGCCTACTTAAACTTAATTAGTGTTAAAATGGATATGTCATTTCAAAACCATATTGTCTGAAACCAGACTGGAAAGTATAAGACGCTGAATTACATTAACATTATTAAGTTAATTAATAAATTAAACACATGCTGCAAATACTCTGCAAACAGGACCCTTAAGACATCAGTGCATGGCTATGAATATTACAATACATAAATAATTAGGCTGGGGACAAAAAGAAATTGGGCAGATTTGAATTATAAATAATTAAGGCTCAAATATACATATTAAAAATAAGCATATAGTCACATTTCTTTGAATGACAGTTAAAAATGTTACATGTACATTTGTACTCTACATGGCTTTAAATGGCTTTGTGTGGCTTTTTGTTTTAATTTTTTTAATATTTTGCTTGTTTGCTTGCAGTGCATTTGCAAAGTATGACATGCTTTTGACATATACGCAGACACAGCCTTCAAATGAAAGTAATATTTGAAAACATGACAATTCACAAAAACAAGATTTATATGGTTAGAAAGTAACGTGATCAAAGAGAAGTGAAATGTTAAATGCACTCTTTATTTTATGTCTCTCCGTCCAGAAGACGTAAAGTCACAACTCAACTCTGTTATATAAATCAAAGCACTGATAGTCTGTTTTATAGATGAATATTCATAGGTGAACTAAATGTACTAATTTTTGCATTGTAATAATGCAGACACCAAATTTGACAAGTTTGTTGTGTAGGGTGCTCGTCAAGTGTGACTAAATTTTCTTTGCTAACACTGAAAATGCTGTTGAAATGGCAATTTTAAAACTATTATTATAATTAAAAAATCAGAAATTTGGCAGTTATTTTCTCATATAATTAATGAAGAAGGAAAAATTAATTTGTTTGCTATGATGAATGCTCAACAGTTTTAGCAAATAAGAAATCTCATGTCCAAGAAGAAAGCAGAACAGGATCTGGAGGGGAACGCTACTTTTATGGATGCTGGAGAAGTTTTTCAAATCTGTCTTTAATGCACCTAATGATCACAAAGTAGAACAGTCAGATGTATTATTGACAATACAAGCTAACAATTCAAAATAATGAAAAACCTTACTGTGCAAGCATATGCAAAAACAGATCTACAAAATATTGCAGCTTTTGGAGTATCACAATGCCAAAATTAGTGTGAGGTAAAGTAAGTGACTGTTCTTTTATCATTGAATGTCATCTTTTGCTTTCAAATAAGAGTTTTTTCAAATAAATTAGAATACTATATAATAGCGACATTCAATATGACAGCCCTAACATACATTAGTATCAAGGAATAAAACATTGAACAATTACTGGGTGACACTAAAAATTACATTTGTTTACAGTGGTGCCAAGTGTGAAGATCTGGAATGCACAGGAAAACATAAACTGAAATTGTACTGACTATACTGGGAGGCAGAAGTATTTAAATGAGAGTCAATTCAGGAGACAGATTGGAGTTTATTAACAGGCAAAGGTCGATACTGGGAAGACAACCAAAAAAACTAGCCAAGAATGTGAAACCGAATTTCATAAATCAAAGAACGCAGAAGTGTCGAAAATTAAAATAATCTCACATAATCGAAGCCAAAACAAAGGATGAGAGTCGTAGTTTTACTTTTCATTTGCTTTTTTCAATATTCCCTGTGTTACATTCTGAGTTTTCTTCTCTGGCTGCATTTTTGACATTGTTTGTCGAAAGCTCGATACTGAACAGATTGAGATCCTCTTTCCGGATTCACACTAGTTCTTGATTAATGTACTCCAGTAAGTATTGTGCAGTAGGCAGAAAATTTTGATGAAGTTTCTAGCAAGAAATAGTACACCATACCTGTTCAGCGAAAGCTTATTGGGTTCATTTGAGATGTTTCCAATACAAGAAATACTAGGGCTATTGGCTGCCGACTATAAATATTCAAAAGCTCAATTCACCTTTAATAGCATCTTTTCAACAAGAAAAAATTTTATTATGTGTAACAAAAACATGTAAATATCAAAATGCGAACATAAATATGGTAGGAATGGCATGTCTAGTATCCACTGTTGTACTGATGTAGATTTAGTACATGTCCTTTGTGTTACACCAACCGACATTGCAACCGGGACAGTAGATGCATGTTTCTTTGCACACTTTTCTTATGTAATCTCTTCTGGAGCTTGCACACGAGATGGTAAAATGTCAGTGCCTGATCTGCATGATTGATACATTACTTGTGTTATTATATGCTACCACAGTGCAAGGCTTAGTGATTTGCACATTTCTCCAGCATGAATGACAGTTGCTGCCTTGTGAACAGTGTTTAGTGGGCTAATGTCTTTCTTGACTTTCCACTTGATTTCAATTATTTTGCCTTTGTGCCATTCACCTATTTGCACCACGGTAAATTTTCAGACAACCAAATTCACCAGGAATAATATCACAGTGGTTTGCACATACAGTGCCATATGCATCATTTTAATTGTTTGCGTCAACATCTGATGACCAATTCCCATTAATTCATTCAACTAATAGTTCAGATTTACTTTGTTCTAAAACTGGTTTTACAGCTTCTCATTTGCATACCATTGTGTTTTGGATGAAAGCTCCACCCCACTCATGAATATTGATAGATTAGTGGCAAGTTGCATAGACATATTTTGTAGAATAATGTTATTTTAACAACGAAATGGCGACAGAATACTGTCTCAAGAGTTATTTAGGCTTAACACACCTGGAGTCTGACTTGGGCTTAACTGTAATGGCATAGAATTCTGAGGTTAAGGAGGGGCAGACAGGATAATGCATTGTGGCACAATTTGTGGGATTCAGTGAATACAGTGAATCCAGAGACCAGTAATTAAAAAAATAGCTCTGCCGCAGGATTAACCATAACAGGAGGCAGAAAAGCCTGCTGAGAAAGAGGTATAGGGCATGGAGGAGTTGGAAATCTGGTTCAGAGCAAGCAGACAAGATGACAGTCAAGGGTGCTGGTCTTCTTTTGAGGAATGTTCATATGGTGCTGCTAGGTCTTTTATAGTATTGCATGTAAAATAAATTCACAGATTCAGATTTTTTTTCAGATTTTCTTCCATAACCAACCTTGCTGTTATATTTCTCAGTAGAAAATACATTACGTAATTTTTGAGACACTCACTATCACTGCTAGCTTAGAAATTGACTTCTAATCTGTTTGCATCATATACAGTAGATGTGCCACATTCAAACCAAAACAAAAAGCCTGACATTTTACTCTTACAGGGTGATGTTTTTTGGATGGCAGCTAAAGCTTAATTTCCTATAATCCAATTATTGAACTAAGAGAGTTTAGTAAATGTATGGACAGATAAATGGAGCTAACATGTATGTAATGTCCTAAAATGTACAATTTATTCAAGAAAAAGCTCAAGAAATATATAAATAATGTAAAAAACAACAACAGGCCTCCAAAACACACACACACACACACACACACACATTAGAAAAAAGAAGAAAAAAAATCTGACTTGGCCAGTAATGGGAAAGCACTCACAGTGAGGAATCATGCAGGTGTATTGCTGTTGGTATAAAGGAGCCCCAGTTGCATTTCTTTGCAAAATTTTGTTGAATAATTCGTTGACTTAAAGTCCTCAGTGGTTGTGTGTCAGAGAGAGGGTGTGCAGCATTGTTTATTATGGCACTCAGTTTTGTTTTAATCCTTTCCATTTCTACTACCTCCAGGGGATTAAGAGTGCGTTCCATAACTGAACCATTGTTTGAGCGTTTTTAAGAGTTGTAGAGTGTATTTTAATGCAATACGAAGGCCAGCAACAGAAGATCAACTTGTGATGTAAACCACAAGGACAAGAATGCTAGAATCTTTTAACTTTATAAATCAATAGTTTGCCCTTCAGCTTAGTTACAGTGTATGTTTATGATTACAAGTAACAGGGAATTAAAATCTATAGGGTGCTGTGATGATTAATGCTTCTTCCTAGGTATAAAGGAGCTCCAGTAGCATTTCTTGAAACACTTCTGCTGAATAATTTGTTTGCTGAAAGTCCTCAGTGTTAGTGTGTCAGAGAGAGGATGTGTAGCATTGTTCATAATGGTACTTAGTTTTGTTTTAATCCTCTCATTCGCTGCTACCTCCAGGTGGTCCAGTGTGCATCCTATAGCTGAGCCTGCCTTCTAATGATCTTGTTGATTTGGTGGGCCACTCTTGAAGTGATGTTACACTCTCAGTACACCCAAGTGTTGAAAATCACTCTGGTTACCAATTTGATGGATAGGAATGAAGGTGGTTCAGTGACCCAGTATGCATGAGTGAATGAATGTTGGTTAATGTAAATATTCCCTGTAACAGGCTAGTGTCCTTTCCTGTGCAGTTTGCTACCTTTTGCCTGATGCTTCTAAGATTTTTAGTGTCTGCTGTACTGAATTGAATTAAGCAGTTAGGCTGTGGTTTAACCCCACAGTCCATTTTATTTTGTTGTTTTATTTTGTTGTTGTTTCTGTTATTAGGAAATACCTATCCTGCACCTAGTGCTGCTGAGAGGCTAAAACCTCTGTTACCTTCACTTAGACTGAATGGGTCTGAAGATTAGTGGAAGGATGAATGGGTTATTCTAAACTCGTGACAGTCAGTCTTATTTGGGAGATGTTTTGATAATATGGTGTAAGCATATAGCTAGTTTTTAAGATTAGTAAAGCAAGTTAAAATGTTCATTTCTTTGTGACCTTTGTGTTTGATGTAATTACTGTGGGAATTGTTTGGAGATCATATGTACATTTAAGACAGAAACTGTGTATCTAGGAGACGGAGTTGCTTATGGTTGCCAAGTTACAGCTGCCTTTTTTATTTCCAGATTCTGAAAACACTTTCATTCAATATGTGCTTATTGATTTAAACCTTCCCATGAATGTGGAATTCAGTTTTGAGTGCTGTATATTCTTCGACAAATTATCTATTCAGAATTTGGACTAAGCCAATATTGATTAGTGTAAATCTGAGCATATTGCTCGTTGAATAAATGTTCTTTGCTATCACAGTCCTAGTATCAGTGATCTGCTTACACATTCATGAAATGGCAAAGAGACAAATTATGTCACTTCAGGTTTGGATGCTTTAAAACACTTTCTCATTCCACCTTTTCATTGCCCTTTTAGCAAGGAACTGGGTTTTTTCTTTCTGTTGTTTCTATACCTCTTTAAAGTTCTTCTTGTTGTGGCAGGTGGCTGGGCGCCATACCCAGTCGGGACACCTGGAAGGACCGGGAGAGGGATTATATCTCCCCCGGGCAACGAGAAGACAGCCGCCCTGGTTGCTATAGGGGTCATGGGAACCGAGCTGGGAAGCTCAACCCTATAGGGGCCCATAGTCACTGTAAGGAGGTGCTTACTGGATCCTAGGGCCTTGGAAGCTAGCACTTCCGCCCACACCAGGAAGTGCCGGCGGAGGTTTATCAAGGGGCAACTGGAGCATATCCTGGGGAGCATAAAAGGGCCGACTTCCAACAGTCGGGGAGCCGGAGTCGGGTGGAAGAAGGCAATGCTCAGGAATGAGGAAGAAAGGCGGCCTGAAGAGGACCATTGAGAGGCTCAAGAAAAGGGTTTTTGGTGCTGGAGGACTGTGTGCTGTGTGGGACTGTGTTGGAACTTGAATATACAGTAGTGTAAATAAACCGTATGTGGTGGACTTAAGAACGGTGTCTGTCTGTCTGTGGTCGGGCTGGCTCTCATATTGTGTTCATATACACTTTTTCCATACATTATACATATAAAACTAACTTCATGTGAAGCAGATAGTATGTAGAATATGTTTTGTAATTGTTGATACATTTATGTTGCCAGTAGAGCTGTCAAACTTAACATGTTAAGGCATGTGATTAATTTTCTTAAGGTATAACATGTTATTTTTCCTTAATCTCCTTATTTCCTAATTTCCTTAATTAATTGATACTACTTGCTCTCCAAGCTAATGGTTTTCAAACTGGGGTGAGTTGACATTTTTTAAAAGAATCAATTAAAATTTTAAAGATTGTTTTAAAATTGCTAAACAGATAAGTAACTGAGAATACTTTTCATTTGTTGTATTATCAATGTAGTTATGCACAAGAGCAGTGGTTGGTACACAAACAATTGTCTGGTGGTAAGTGAGGAAAAGCAAAAGAAAAAAGAGTGTTAAAAGTGGTATTTAAAAAGACCTTTGGTTACACAGAAACTAAACTTGAGTCTCCATGCTCAGCTGTGCTTCACTTCCACCACTCAGTCTCATGGTTCTCCTGAGACAAAATGAAGTCTTCCACCATGCACAAAGACTGATGGATTTTTGTGAAAGTAAGAATCAGGTGAGTGCTCTCTTTCTCACCCCCTCCACCCACATAAGTAGCCTGCTCAGGCATTACAAGATTTGTAGTTTTTGTGAACTTGTTTTTTGTGCCATCATTTTTAGAACAGTTTTTGAAATTGCCAGAGTAAGGCAGAATGCTGTTCATTGAGGAACAGAGATGGATTTTAACAGTTATCTACTATATAATAAAACACTAAGGTCTGTGTGTCCAGTCCCACAGAAACATCTGGTTAGTTCAATTGGCTTTGGTTTGATTTGTCAGTTTAGCTTTGATGATGCAATAAAGCGGATGTTCAAATGTGAGACACACCAGGTGGAGTAAAAGTGCATGCTGAGAGAATCACCTTCAAAGATGGACAGTATAAAACTGGACTTTAGGCGAAAAAGGTGCCACAAAAATAATGACGCATTCTGAGATGCAGTGTTTATGGGAATGCGCTGAAGAGAGGGAGTACTGTTGAAGAGAAGTTTAGGCACATGCATTTACAGAGGAACGGCACTCAAAGTACACGCAGGGCAAGTGGTAATACATATTAAATTATCCATCCATCCATTATCTAACCCGCTATATCTTAACTACAGTGTCACGGGGTCTGCTGGAGCCAATTCCAGCCAACATAGGGCGCAAGGCAGGAAACAAACCCCGGACAGGGCGTCAACCCACCGCAGGGCGCACACACACACACACACACACACACACACACACCCACACACCAAGCACACACTAGGGACAATTTAGGATCGCCAGTGCACCTAACCTGCATGTCTTTGAACTGTGGGAGGAAACCCATGCCGACACGGGGAGAACATGCAAACTCCACGCAGGGTGGACCCATATTAAATGATTGTTTAATTAATTCATTTTTAATTATTCTTCGATAGGTAGTGTGGCTACAAATGTCTGTCATGGCTCTGTGGGTGAGGATCTGCATTGGTATCTGGAAGGTTGCTGGTTCAAATCCTGTTACTGCCAGAAGGGATCCCACTCTGGTGCGCCCTTGAGCAAGAAAATTGCTCCAGGGGCCCTGTATAATGGGTGACCCTGTGCTCTGATCCCGAAAGGTCATGCAGCAAGACAATTTCCCCTCCAGGATTAATAAAATATATCAAAATCATTGAATTTTAGTGTTATTAATATTAAGGTATTGAAACTGTTGTTTCAGATAGAGTTGCCAGTGTTTGGTTCCTTCCTTTAAAAATAAATATAATAATAGGCTGAATTTAGAAGCAGAGGTGTACTTAAAGTTATGAAACCTGGAACCTGAGATTGACAATAATCACCCTACAAAATACTATATAAAGGCACTCAATCTTTATAATTGAGTCATTTTCCTCTTTTTTCATATGTAGTTATTTGTAACTTTTGTTATTTTTCTGCCTCTTTTGATCTGGATTAATATGTACCGTGTATACTCACGTATAAGTCAGGTCTTGAAACCCGAAAAATCGATCTTTTTGCCTCTTCCAATCTCTCACTAGTTTCTCAGACACATCAAACTTTGTTGCAGCAGCGCAGTTACCAATTTCTTTCACCACTTTAATGACGTTTAATTTAAAACCAGCTTCATATTTTCTTCTGATAGAACACTCCATCGTAGATAAGGGATGCTCTTACGATAAAGGTGTATGAGGGTGTGAGATACAACAAAAACACAAATCAGTGCAAACGTTGCTTCAGAATAGTTCATGTATTAACGTGTGGTCACATACGCACAATACATAGAAAAAAAGGCAGCATGCGCCGTGGTTACTCTCTCAGGTTGGCATTAGCCACAGCAAAAAATCTCTGTATTCGTATGTTAAAATCCCTAAATGCACTACTAAGGGGAGGTTGGGAGTTATAAAATCTTACTTTTAGTTGTGCATAGTTAAAGTTCAGGGCTTAACAATTTAAGACAATAAGAAAACTGGAAGAACTTCAAAATATTTCAGTTTCTGGAGGTAACAGGCCAAATAAAATTGGTTGAAAACCCCTGGCCATAGATAATACATGATATTTAATTACGCATTTGTCAACAGTCTGCCGTCGTTAAGCATTTGCTTTGAATAATCCTGTATGTCACATATTATATAAAATCTTTAGGCAGCAAAATCTGAGGACTATAATCCATGAATATGCAATTTATGTCAATGAACGAAACAAAGTCTAAAGCATTGTCTACTGCTATATATTGCAAAATGGACTGCATTACACAGCAGGCCTCTAAACTAATTGAAAATGCAGGGCTGAGAAGAAGTCATTCAGCAAGGTCTCACAATTATATTATAAGTCATTGCAGTTCGAGCAGCTAAGAAGTTGTGCAGTAGTCACATTGAGAGGAGTACTGGACATTACTGTACTGCCTTGGTTAAACATGCTATTAATTATGATTAATCGAGTGACATGTTGCAATTAATTACATTTAAAATCTTAATTATTTGGCAGTCCTAGTTCCGGGTTTGCTTTCTTCACAGACCATCTGTACAGAAGAATGTGAGAGCTCAATGACCTGTTTTAGATTTTTAACAGCTAGTTTATTAGTTATCAGGAAAGCCTTGACACTTTTCTATTTATAGGGATTGGCCACTTGCAGTGTAAATCTTCCATATGTCATAAAGAATTGATGTGCTCAAGGATCGCACCTCTCTCCTCATTGTATTTGTTTGTTTATGCACTTTTTAATTCTGCCTATCTAAAAAGTTCATCTCTCAGCTTTCAAGTAGTCTCCTGGCATGGCAGGATCAGCTCTTCAGAAGCACCCTTACGTAGGCAATCCAGGAATGTTGAGGAGCGTAATTCCTTCATACTGAAGAAACCCTCAACCGTTCTTGTTTCTTTTAAAGAAAAATGCGCCAATTGTTTTTTTCCAAAACAACGCTGAAGAGAGGCAGCAGTTTTAAACTCTACACAAAACATTTTAGCATTTCTGGCTATCATTTATTGACACCTGCTGCCGTACCAGTTCAGACATTTCTGTCCATCAAGTGATGATTACCTTAATAGATGTATTCTCTTCAAAGGCTTTCACAACATCTTTCTGACATTAAAGTGTGCTTGCGTAGTTCACAAGTTCTTTGAAATGCTACAAATCATAATTTGAATAGCTGATTTGAATTTGGTTGCTGATATAAGCCATTTAGGCATTTAAATGCAGTCTGATAGAGTAACATTCGATATTTTAAAGAGATAACACAGTAGCACATTATCTCAAGGGAAGCATCTGCTCTACAGTGTATATTAAACACCCATGTGTTTCAATAAATTATAAAATTATGGTTTTCGGTAACAAAAAATGTTTTCTCATGTAATAAATCCCTTTTACAGTGAGACCTTTCAACATTTTGCAGTCAAGGTCCAAGTTTGAAACACTATGTGAAAATGGAACTGCGCTTTAATATGGATTCAGTTTTTCATTTTGATTCTGATTTATGCTTTATTTATATCTTTTGATTTTTTACAAGCCTGATCTTGTCTTTGTTTGTCATTTTGGTTATTAGCCCCCCTGTGCCTGTATATAGATAAAATTAAATTTGCCATTTCTCAATGCAGTGGTAGAATTTTTTTACTTTATTGGTACCTACAAAAAGTGATTCCTGAAGTTGTATGGGGATCTGCTGAAGAAAGCGGAGTCATTGTAACAGAAAAGAAAAAAGGTGCTTGAAACTGCCTGCCTGTTAAGCAAGAACACAGTGACTTCATTTGTACAAGCACATTTTGGACTAGAAAATAAGATCATATATAACATTTATCTTTGTGCTTTGTTCAGTGATGACAGTTTAATATGAGAAGTCTTATTTCGTATACCTAGGACTTTAATATGTTTAACTTGTTTGGGACTTTACATAATACTTATTTCAGAGGTGCGTTATATATAACTGATTGGTGAAAATTCAAATATATTGAAAATGTGTTACTGTAAATGAACCTAACTGATAAAAGAAGATTTTCTTTTATTGTTTTTTTAGTCTGTCATGAAGCTTTGAAGAAAGGACATGCAGGCTCCACCTATAGGTGCAAACAAATGCTGGCCATGTTGGAATTTCTCATATAACAATGGCTCAAGACTCTTCGTTATTTATTTAGGATTTTCCGCAAAACCATTCCTTATATATATTTATTTATTGTCTTTCCGCTTTTCACGAGAGAACAACTTAACAGATTTAGTTTGTTTTTTTTTCAGTAAGTTGCCTGAACATTCCGGTTGATTTTGTGACTTCTCTCATTGCACTAAGTATCATAGTTTGCTTGCAGGAGCGATGTATTTGCGCTATTCTGAGACAGAAGCTACGGACTGGGGGGAGGGAGAAGCATGACATCAGGAGTGGGGAGTCGGTCTACCTCTGTGTTTTGGAGCGTAACTTGCCTCCACTTAGCTAGCAATACCTCTTTGTTTATTGATTTTTAAAGTTTGACCTGTATCACAACTACACGGGCGGAGCCACGGGGAATGGCTAGTTTATATATATATATATATATATATATTTACAGTGCATCTGGAAAGTATTCACAGCGCATCACTTTTTCCACATTTTGTTATGTTACGGCCTTATTCCAAAATGGATTAAATTCATTTTTTTCCTCAGAATTCTACACACAACACCCCATAATGACAATGTGAAAAAGTTTACTTGAGGTTTTTGCAAATTTATTAAAAATAAAAAAACAGAGAAATCACATGTACATAAGTATTCACAGCCTTTGCTTAATACTTTGTCGATGCACCTTTGGCAGCAATTACAGCCTCAAGTCTTTTTGAATATGATGCCACAAGCTTGGCACACCTATCCTTGGCCAGTTTCGCCCATTCCTCTTTGCAGCACCTCTCAAGCTCCATCTCTTATGCTGTATATTTAATTAAATAAAAGTTAAACGTAAGTAAAATGATATACATATGTCTCTGTCTTTGTCCTTTTCTAGCTTGAGGGTTATAGTTAAAGCACAACCTGTGACCAGTTAAGACAAGTAATTTAAATAGAGGACCATCTTTTGGCAAAACATGACAGAAAAATACTATATATTTGTAGGTTCACAGTTTTCATAAGGATTTGATATTTTTTTTCATTTTGTCAGCTTTAGAATTCATAAATGCAAAATGGCTGTGGTGGGCTGGTGCCCTGCCCTGGATTTGTTTCCTGCCTTGTGCCCTGTGTTGGCTGGAATTGGCTCCAGCAGACCCCCGTGACCCTGTAGTTAGGATATAGCAGGATGGATAATGGATGGATGGATGGAAATGCAAAATGATCATTTTAGATGTGTTTTTATACAGTATACTGTGATAATGAAATAGACCTGCTGCCTAAGGACCAATTTTTTTGAAATTTTGCAAACATATTCTTACATTTTCATTGATATATCTCAAATAGACTGCGCTGTAGAAAATTCTGAAAATTTTAAAATATCACAATTCAAAGCATAAATGCTAATTCTAAGATTTGATTAATTAGATCTTGACATATTTTTAAAAAAGTTTTGAACAGATCCTCTAAGTGAAAATTATTGTTTTTCCAATTTCAAATGGTATAGCAGTTACTCACTGCTTCATAACAGGTGGGCTGGAATTCTTCCAGTTAAGTAAGATAAGTCTATGTCCTAGTAGTATCCAATAAGCAGTTATTATGATCCCTCTCCACTTTAAGCCCATCTGGGAGTACACCAAACATGGCTGTTAATGGGTTAGGAGAGATTGTGACATCATGGCTGTCTGATAGGCATTTAAAGCTATTTGTCCAGAATGATGTTAATTTGGTGAAACATAATTAATCATAAGATATAAAGACATTATCTATATGCAGAACTTTAAGTGCTTTAATCCCAGACGTTTTCTAAACATTAAATACTGTGTAGGTTTGAGAGGGTAGAAAAAGGTGATTATCATGTAAAGGTGTGACAGATGAGAGCTCTGCTGTTTTAAAGTGCTTCCTACATTGGTTCCTTATTTCTGAGTGATTGATGGACAATTTTATTATTAGTATATTGATGATAATTTGTATTTACTGAGCCAAAATAGGTCATATAAAGAAGTACAGCAAGATTTTATTTCTGTTGCAGACCAGGCTTGTGTGTATTCATCAGTTTGTATCAATTTCCAGGTCTGTTTGCTGCCCAGTAATAAAATTTAAAGTTAGGTGGAGCCATGCCACCTTCTGCTTTAGGTCATTGAAGAGTTGCCCTTTGGATGCACTGATGTTTCGATTTCCAAGTAAGTTAGGTTTTCTTAAAGGTTTTCTTAATTTCTTAAAGAATGATTTATTAAAGTGTATGTGGATGCTCTGAAATATAAAGGAACCTTGGGAAGGATGTTAATCTTGACAGTATTAATTCTCCTTACTAATGTAGGATGGAGGGTAGACCATCTGTTTACCTCTTGTTTATTTTTGTCCATGTAGACAGCAAAATTCTGTTGAAAAAGTTCTTTATATTTGCTTGTGACATTTACCCTCGGGTATTTTAACTGATCTGCTAAAATAAATAGGAAGTTGTCCAGTCTAACATTGTGTGCTAAATTGTTGACTGGAAGAAGCACACTTTTATTCAGATTATTTTTAAGTCCAGATATCTTTTGAAGTTCTGCTATTGCTTTTAGGACTGCAGTCACAGAACTTTGTGGGTCTGATAATACAGTACCGTATGCATATAGTGATATTTTCTGTTCAAGTCCTTCTCTGGTAATACCTTTTATCTCTGATGTATTTCGAAAGTGAATGGCTAATGGCTCAATAGCAATTGCAAGGAGCAATGGTGATAAGGGGCATCCTTGTCATGTACCCCATTCTAGTGTGAAGTAGTTTGAAAGAATGTTATAAATATAAACAGAGACTTCTGGACTAATATAGAATAATTTGATCCATACACATATGTTTCGGCCAAACTGAACTTGTATATTTTATATATTTTTCTCTTTTACTTGTCCAACAGCCATTCCAGATGAAATAAACAGGTGTCCTGTACCAAGTTAGTCAACACCAGTAGACATGCGTGCATAAACTTCGGCTACTCCAGTTCACTTTTCCCACTGCCTGAGATAAGGTAACAGTAAAAAGTAAAAAATAAAGTTAGAAATGAATGTAAGAGGAAGATAATTACTTAAGCATCACTCTGTAAACATAGAATGCCCAAATACAGTATGTACTTACGATTTACGTGACACAAAAACAACCCCACCACAATTATTTCTATAGCATGTTTAAGTCTCTAAAGATGTGTCCAATGATAAGGCCCAGCCTGAGAAGACAGAAAAAGTAAAAGACAAATCCAGATGCTGGAGAAAAAAACAAAATCTGCAGGGGTTCCAAGGCCAATTGACTGCCCAGCCCTATTTAGCTATTCCAGCAAATACAAAATGTTCTTAAGTAGTTACTTATTGTTTTTCCTCTTATGGTGTTTCCTCTTTCATTCGGATTATAAAGAATCAATACTTCTTTGCCTAAGCTCCAAACTTGCTCTCCATTAAGCGCCGAAACAGCTAACAATTTTACCTTGACACTTCAACACAGATTTATTGGATACTTTGTTCAAAAATGCAATGCTTAAGAAATTTGAACATCAGTTAGTCACAGACCCTCCACAGCTAACAACAGGACATCAACCAATGCCATTTTTACATCACTTAAACTGAAATCTGCTCTCTATAAAAGCTATTGAGCCACCAGAAACCTATGTGGTCTAAAATTTTAACTAAATGATATTGTAAAGTACAGTACTGGTAAAAAGCATGTATTTAGTGTAGTCTACTAATCACATTCTATTATCACTGTGTTACAAACATATTTTAATATGTGATAACATGTGATAACTGACTCTTTGATGTAGTAAATAAAAAAATTAAAATGCTCCAACTTTTAAATCAGTTAACTAACTCCCTGAATGTTAAACCATGTGTACAATGTATAACCTGTTATTATTTAACATTGCAACTGCAGTTTATGAAACTTCTGCCTGTGCTTGTAGGAAGCAGAGAGATCAAGAGTTGACCAACATTCAGTATGTCTAGTTAAGATGAAAAGTTTTTTTTAGAGAAGCTGATGGAAACATTGGTGCCAGTTAGTAAACATTTCTGTTTTTTGTTTTGTTCTGAAGATTGCAACATAATTATAAGTATTGCTAAAGTGGGGACCTACTGTTGTCCCTGTAACTACTGACTAACCTGCTGTTTCTAAAAATCCAAACCTATCTCGGCAGCACTGGGCACAAAGTAGAAACCAATCCTAGATATAACTCTACTCCATCACACAACCCACTCATGTCACATACACACCAGACCTTCCACTTTAGGGTTGCCAAATAACCTAGCAAACATCCTTTTGGGAGGAGAGCCCACACAGATTCATGCAAAATGTGCAAATCATATGTAGACAACAATTAGGCACAGTATTTGAGTCGGCATTAACCCCTGTATCACTTTGCCACCTTACTTTATGATAAGCTCCTGCTAATTACCATTTATGTCTTAAAATAATTTGGTCCCAGCATATTTCAGGCTGTCGCTTAAATGTTAGAATTCAAAGTTATGAGATTTTTTAAACTTTGCATCACAATAATTGCCTCAGACTTGTACTTCAATTTTTTTTAAATCTCCTTAACGTAATATAGTCCTTAGCAAAGATGTCACCCAAGGTTAACTATGTGGTAATGAAACTGACTTGCATAGTTTATCCCCCAGGAGAGAAATAATTTTCCATTTACAAGAGGATATCCCCTTTATATCACCGTTAGCATTCCCGGCTGAGCAAAATGCAGACCCTGCCGAATTCACCCAGCATGAAGCAACAGAAATCAAAACTGAAACCTCAGACTGTACACCCATTTTAAATCCAATAATTGTGTTTTTTTCTCCTCGGGTTAAATCCTTTTACATGCACTGCCACTGGTTATCTAGCCCATAAAATCTTTTTTTGTAGTTCACTCAATTGTTCAGAGTGATTGTACACACAGAATACTTTCCTTTTTAACTTTATTTTTTTATTTTAAAGTCATCTTCTGTCTGTTTTTAAGCCAACCACACATAACCATCTTTTTATGTGATAAACCTTTCTTATTCTTGGTTGTACTCAGCTCCAGAGTGTCTTTCTGTCCATTCATCCACCCATTATGAAACCTTCAGGGTACTCGAAGCTCAAGAACTTTTGATTTTTCCCTTGGGGATTAATAAAGTATAACTAATCTAAGAATATGAGATGTCTATTTCCTAAATGCATGAAATATGCAAATACTGTTGGAAAGAGACATTAAATAAAGCAAATTATGGAACATTACAAAAAACAAAAGAATATGTCATAGTTCAAAAATAAGTTCTGCTACATCTGCTTATTTTTAATTAATATTGTGCCTGGCTTTTTGTGATTCTAGGTAGAATTGGGAAATCTAATCTGTATCCAATATATTGCCTGCCTCGTAAGAATACAATTTTCACTTGATATGAATAGTTTATTTACAGTTTGAAAATACACATAAAACTCTTTTAATTCACGCTATCTCTAAGTAATTCATTTTTGATGAACTGGGCTTGGTAAATGTAACACTATATTTGCTCTTGTTTCAGTCTCTAATGAAAATGCCACTTGCCAACTTTTTAAACACCCATGATGTTAAATACATGACTGAAATTATGGCCCAATGATTTGCATAGTTACATATTCATTATAATAAATAGCCTTCTACTGTTTCTGCTGAAATGTGAGCTATTAATGGCAGAAGCTGGGCAAACATCCATTTAACATTATTATGGAGCTTCTGATTGTAGATCAATATTAAAATATGTTAATGCCTGAAGTGTGAGCATCGATGTGTGGATACAATCCAATTGCAGCTTTAGTGACTTGCAGATGGACTGAGAGATTCCTCGCCACCAAAGAGGAAGAGCAACCATACTGCTTGGTGGAGCCATTTAATCTGTGAATCTTGGATCATGTTCAGGAATAATACCAGCCTTTTTAACATGTGAGTGCTGTTACCAGAAAATTATAACATTTCTTTGAAAGAAAAAAAAAAAAATACTGAATAGTTTAAATTGTGGTAAAAGCACAAGGTAGCCCAATGCAAACAAGGCTTTAAGAAAATGCATCTTTGCAGTGTACAGCAAGAATGTGTCTGTGTACAAATTAAGGAGTTGGACAACGCAGAACTAAATAGACAGCCTACTAAACAATGGTGTGGTGGAGATTTAATATACAGTAAGATTATCATTTCTTCAAAAATTGCCGTGTAGTGTGTTCACAGAGGAGCAAATTCAATATGTGAAACGTCTGATGTGTATTTGGTAGAGCTGCAGCAGTGGTTTTTGTACCCGGTGGGTGGTAAGCAATCAGTGCTGCATGCTGCTTTCCTAGTCCTAGGATTTCTTTTCTTCCAGCTGTGTTTGGCTCCTACAGTAAATCAGCCAATGCTCTGTATGTATTTTCTTTCTTAGAGGAATATAATGACATGTAGTATGGAGAAACCGTGGAAAACTAGCAGAATCATAAAAGAAAATTTCCTGCTACTGTGGAAGAGTTGCTAAAACAGTATGATGCTGGATAAGGTCTTTGAGAAATCAAACATAATAAAATGTGTCCTGGGAAGACAAACTGTATGTTGAAGAAAATGCTTTGTTGTACAGGAAGCCATATTGGCTGTTCCTATATTGCAAACACTATGAATTTTACAAATTAGAATAACAAGATGAGTTTGCTTACAATATTAAATTATTTAGCTGTGCAAAAATATGTACTGTAGGGATATATTCAGCCATTGTAAATATATAATACAGGACAGAGACAAAAGAGTTTTGCTTTCAGGACTCTTAGCAGAAGTACAATTTCATAATGGATGGGTAACGCAATGATTAGCCCTACTTCCCCACACATCCAGCATCCTAGGCTTTAATTGCACATCTAGTCATTGTGTGGATATTGGTTTTCCTCACACATTTCTTAAAACATATACGTTTTGGCTAATCAATGTTTCCAAGCCGAGTGTGAGTCTGTTGTGTGCAAGAGTGAGCCCTTAAGATGAGCTGGTTTTTAGGTCAGGACTGATTCCTGCCTTGCACTGATGTTGCCAGGATAGTCTTTTGCAACCCCAAATATGTTTGACCATTTTATGTTTTTTAAAACCTTGTTGATTTATTCTGGTTGTTAGTCATTATGTTCCTGGTATCCTGTCCTATGTGCTTTAAACTTGTGTAGCCACAGCAGGACACTGCCATATTTCAAAGTTGTTAAAATCCACAACTCAATTAAAAACAACAGTAATATGTATACATACCCAAGGGGGTCTTCTTTCAGATGTTTCTATGTAGTCTGCTCTCTTTCATTAGTACTAGATAAAATTTGCACATGTATATGCCAAGGTGAGCAGTGCATCCCAATCAAGGGAATCTGCTTTAATCAAAGATTCCACCTATGAGCCAAACAGTGCAAGATTCACTACCATTGGATAACTGTGTTCAGAACTTTTCAATGATGCATAGTGGTCTATGATTGGTCGCTTCTACTACACATCACAGCTGTGTCTAAAAGACAGGAAACACATTGCATATGGAACTGCTAATCTTTATGCCTCTTAATGCATTGTTACCCCCAAGCTTTTGTGAGAATGCATGTGGATTGTTTTATTTGATGTGTAATAAGACTTGAAGTTTGTACTAGGAAAATCTTCTTCATCAAAAAATGAAACATACACCTGATGAAGTCCCAGAAATGTTACATAATGCTAATGATACAGAATATAAATACCCTGAGTCTCAGTATTGACTTTGTTGAGGGCAAAGTATTTGCTGAATGACTTGATACCATGCTTGATTTATGAGTACTGCTCTAGTATAACTTTTGTTAAATATTGCCGTATGCACTTTTACGGTTCAAGTGTCATGAGTTTAATTACCATATCTGTCTGCTGCGCATTCTCCTGATAATAGTTTTCTGAGCAGTTCTCTTCCAGGTTCAACTTCTTTGTGGACCAACTTGAAGTTTTATGTGAGGAGCTGTGCAATTCATATGTAGCCACAGGAGATGGGCCTAAAATTCAAAGGCTTATTCCCTTATCAGAGGTGGCTTATTTATCAATATCTTCTTATATAATACGCTACAGTGGCTGTTCATTTGTCTGTCCAGGATTTTAAATCACCTGTAGCTCGCAAACTGTTTCATCTATTAATTTGAAATGTGGTACACATATACTACGTGACTTCTACTATCCACTTTTGGGGTGATGATTTTTATTACTCTTTTTATTTTTATTTTATTTTATTGTAGAATCAACTCTTGGCAGTGCACAGCAGGGCGGCCGTATGGACACCGTACTCATTCCCTAATACATTCGCTAATCATTCTTGAGGCAGATTAAAGACTTAAGTGCCAACTTAAGTGAAAAATTAAAGAAAACATACTCAGTAATTGCAAAACAAAAACTAACTTAATCAGTTTTAACGTGAAAAGATGCCGACGAAAGAAAAGAAGCAGCGGGCCGCTAGGGTGGAGAAAAGAAGAGCTTCTCAGGAAGCAGCAAGCGCATCAACCTCTGAGCATACAAATGCTAAACAGAGACAGAGGAAGAGTATGAAAACTAGGAATGCTCAGGTCAAGTGTATTCACTGCATGTTGTCGTGCAGTACGCCGTTACTGGTCTTTATATATAATATGCTACCGTGGCTGTTCGTTTGTCTGTCCAGAATTTGAAATCACGTGTAGATTGCAAACTGTTTGACCTATTGACCTGAAGTTTGGTACACATATACTTAGTGACGTCTACTATCCGCTTTCGGGGTGATGATTGACCTCCAAGGTTATTCCTCTTTTTATCTTTATTTTATTTTAGAATCAACTCTCGGCAGCGGCCAGCAGGGCAGCTGTGCGGCGCATGCATATGGGCGCCTTTCTCATCCCTACCACCTTTGCCGTCACTTCCCCTACCTCTTCATATCTTAAATCATTCTTGAGGCAGATTGAAGACTTAAGTGCCACCTTAAGTAAAAATTAAAGAAAATGTACTAAGTAATTGCAACACAAACACTGACTTAATCAGTTTTAACAAAAATAGATGCTGACGAAAGAAGAGAAGAAGCGGGCCGCTAGGGTGGAGAAAAGAAGAGCTGCTCAGGAAGCAGCAAGTGCATCAACCTCTGAGCAAACGATTGCTAAGCGTACAGAAAAAGAGTACGAAAAGTACGAATGCTCAGTGTGCCATTACTGGTTTTATCAATAATATGTGTGTGGGACATTTTTTAAACATATGACCAGATGACTTGACATGTGTATTATGCCACATAAGTATTGTGATTTTTCATTGGACATTTCTGATATTGTGTTATGTTGTTCAGCATTGGTCATCATAGACGCCTGTTATATCAGAAAGTTTATTTTTTCTCCATTACTATAAATTTTATGTGGTAAGTAACAGAAAAAAAATATTGTTTTTGGGTAATGTATTCCTTTAAGGCACAAGTATATGTATTATGTCTGAAAATGCAACTGGGGAAGCAGTTGACTTATGAAAGGAATGGGCTGTGGCTTTGCTCCCAGCTTTCCTGTTGCTCATCTAGAGGCCTTCTACATATCTCGACTACATTTGTGCATATAGTCTGTTAATTGTTGGCAAATATTTTTAACAGTTTTTTTTGTATTTTACAAAGCTTTTTGGGGAATATAATAATTTAAAAAGCACATGCACTCACCAAAAATTATTTGTAAAACCCATATTAACATTCAAAGATTTTGACTTCAGAAATCTTTAACGTAGGCTTTCCATGTTCCTTATAGCAAGTAATTCATAATCAACAATTGCTGTCATTTGGCAAACATTTCATACTGTTAACTATTTGTATTTGTATCTGCTGCTGATTTTTCACACTTTTCTGATAATTTGATGAAGAAAGCATCATAGTGATCACTGCAGCTTATTGACTTTTCTCATAAAGGGAGGTTATGTACAGTAGATCCTACTGTGTGAACAACATGTCCATTGATCTGATTGCTTTTTAGAGAGCTTCATTGATTTGCAAAAATAGACCTTGAAGCCACAAACCATCCCATACATTGCTTTGTTAGATTGGATGCCTTTTCCAACATAAAACTACAATTTATAGAAATGATCTGATGCTTTGTATGTATAATACTGTTAATGGACTCTTTGAACATGACAAAAAAGAAGCAGCAGATTTTCCTTAAAATCCTCTTAAGAGTGTATTCCATAGCTGTTAATACCTTTATTTAATTAGACAGATTAGACAAATTGAGATGATCAGAGAGAAGCCTTTCTTTATGGATATACAAAAAGTACCCATGCCTGTATATAGCAAACAATGGATCAGATATTTGCCTTCTCCCCTTGTTTTAGATAGATAGATAGATAGATAGATAGATAGATACTTTATTAATCCCAAGGGGAAATTCACATAATCCAGCAGCAGTATACTGATACAAAAAATATTAAATTAAATAGTAATAAAAATGAAAAGAATTAAAATAAAATTAATGTTCGCATTTACTCCCCCGGGTGGAATTGAAGAGTCGCATAGTGTGGGGGAGGAATGATCTCTTTAGTCTGTCAGTGGAACAGGACAGTGACAAAAGTCTGTCACTGAAGCTACTCCTCTGCCTGGAGATGACACTGTTAAGTGGATGCAGTGGATTATTCATGATTGACAGGAGTTTGCTTAATGCCCGTCGCTCTGCTACAGATGTTAAACTGTCCAACTTTAATCCTACAATGGAGCCTGCCTTCTTAACAAGTTTGTCCAGGCGTGAGGCGTCTTTCATCTTTATGCTGCTACCCCAGCACACCACCGCATAGAAGAGGGCACTCGCCACAACCGTCTGGTAGAACATCTGCAGCATCTTACTGCAGATGTTGAAGGATGCCAACCTTCTCAGAAAGTATATTCTGCTCTGAGCTTTCTTACATAGAGCATCAGTATTGGCAGTCCAGTCCAATTGGTCATCTAGCTGCACTCCCAGATATTTATAGGTATGCACCCTCTGCACACAGTCACCTCTGATGATCACAGGGTCCATGAGGGGCCTGGGCCTCCTAAAATCCACCACCAGCTCCTTGGTCTTGCTGGTGTTAAGGTGTAAGTGGTTTGAGTCGCACCATTTAACAAAGTCTTTGATTAACTTTCTGTACTCCTCCTCCTGCCCACTCCGGATGCAGCCCACAATAGCAGTGTCATCAGCGAACTTTTGCACGTGGCAGGACTCCGAGTCATATTGGAAGTCTGATGTATATAGACTGAACAGGACCGGAGAAAGTACAGTCCCCTGCGGCGCCCATGTATTGCTGCACACGATGTCAGACCTGCAGTTCCCAAGAGGCACATAATGAGGTCTGTCTGTAAGATAGTCCACAATCCATGCCACAAGGTGTGAATCTACTCCCATCTCAGTCAGCTTATCCCTAAGGAGCAGAGGTTGGATGGTGTTGAAGGCGCTAGAGAAGTCCAAAAACATAATTCTTACAGCACTACTGCCTCTGTCCAGGTGGGAGAGGGATCGATGAATCATATAGATGATGGCATCCTCCGCTCCCACCTTCTCCTGGTATGCGAACTGCAGAGGGTCTAGGGCGTGACGGACCTGTGGCCTCAGGTGGTGAAGCAGCAGCCGCTCCATGGTCTTCATCAGATGTGACGTCAGAGCAACAGGAATGGGCTGTGGCTTTGCTCCCAGCTTTCCTGTTGCTCATCTAGAGGCCTTCTACATAATGTTGTTTTGTTAGATTAAACAAATAAAACACAATTTTCATCTTACTAGCCTAAAATCAGTTGAGAGTCGTAAAGACTACATGTGTACAAGATTAGAATGTAATTGATTAAAGTGTTTCATAATGCAGTTTATCTCAGTTGGATTCATGGTCACTCTATTTAATTGAATGAGCTGGTATATGTATCTATATTCTGTGCAGTATATATAATAATAATCAAGGGACAGGGTCATTAGTAAGTTTATTCTGGCCATATTCTGGACATCTTAGTTTTATTTTGTGACATTTGGGGACTATTGTTCCTCTGCATGTTCTAGTTATTAGTCAAAAATTTTTTTTTTAAGTTCCTAGCCATTCTTTCATGCATGGTAAATCACTTTATTGGGGATGTGGGATGTGAGTCAAGAACAGACACTTAAGAATAGTCAATATAGCTCATATGGTTCACTCAGTATCACTCAATAATCTAGTTCTTAAACTGGTTTGTATACATTATTGTATATTGTGAATATAAGATAATGACAACAGTATATGAAAACACTTAGCGATAGGTTGAGAAGCACAAACATCCGGGTCAGGCTCAGTGTAGAGCTGCTGAAACTCGGAATTGAGAGGAGACAATTGAGGTGGTTCGAGCATTTGATATGGATTCCTCCTGGACATATCCTTGTGGAGGTTTTATGGGCATGACCAGCTGGGATGATGAGACCCTAGGGAAAAACAAGGGGTCATTGGGAGGATAATATCTCCCAGATGGCCTGGGAATGCCTTGGAATCTCACAGTATGTGTTGGCAAGCGTAGCTGGGGAAAGGAAAATATGGATCTCACTGCTAAGCCTGTTGCCCCCACAAGCCATTCTTGGATAAGTAGCGGAAAATGAATAAATGAATATATGAAGAAGAACATCCTCTTTGATGTGTTTTATGTTCGTGTAAGATTACAGTTGGTCTCGTCCGATGCGAGAGATGGACGTCTGAAGTGGAGCTCCGCTAGCAGTGGTGCTATTTTTCATATTATTTGCTTATTATTCTGAGATATCCTGTATTTATTCAACCCGAGAGGGACCGCTACAGTATATGTAAACACATATAAACATGGCCAACAAGAAGGGGGGTCCGAAAGAATCGAAGACGAAAGCTACATCCAAGCTGCGATCAGCAAGCCCTAGTTCGAGATACGGCCTCTCAGAGACAGACCTGGATCAGATGGGCGAAAGTACAGACTCCTCGGGACCACGGTCCGCTACATCGTCGCCGGCTGAGAGCGAAAAGGGGAGCGAAGGTGCGATCGTGAGTGCAGATGTGGATAGCTCGCCGATTGGAGAGGATTACCTGAAACTGGAAAAGGCCGGGAGGTCCGCGGCTTCAGTTACGCAATACGGGACTGGAGCAGCGGGACACCGCTTCAGCAGAGTCTGCTGCTTCATCTACGGCACAAGAAGGCACATTTCAGCTATCTGAACTGAAAGTGTTGCTCGCTGAGCTAAGGCAAGATATAAAGAAAAGAGAAGGCTAATGAGAAAGCAACGGCAAAGGCACTTGAGAGACTGAAACAGGAATTAAAACAGGAAATCCAACAGGCAAATGAAAGGCTGCCAAGAGGTACAACTTGAACTTCGACAGGTGCTGGGTAAAATCGAAGAGCGCATTGAGAAAAACTCAGTTAAACTGAGCACGCTTGCTGATCGATTGGAGCATCTTAGTGAGACATTCACGAATCGGATCGAAATAGCCGAACATCTAGCTGCCAGTGCCGAGGAAAGAGCAGTAAATGTCAGTTGAATGTAAAAACTCGGAGAAAAACTTGGAGACAGACTGGCTGCTTTAGAAGATGGGAATAGAAGGTATAATGTCAGAATTGAAGGCTGCGGAGAATCGAGAAAGTTTAAACCCGTGAAATTCGCAACTGAACTTTTTCTAAAATAATCGGGGCGACTTTAAAGCAGAATCTGAGATAGCAGCGCTTACGCGTCACGCTGATCAAACACCGTCAGACCCGACCAAGATCTTTTATAGTTCGTTTTGAGCGATTATCATTTAAGTTAGAGGTGATGGAACTCCTCAGGAAAAAAAAAGGGGAAGATATTATATATGAAGATTGCCACATTCGCGTCTTCCCTGACTTCTCTCCAGCAACAGCTATAAACGCCGCCTTCTATAATATTAAACAGCTGCTACGGCAAGCCAATGTCAAATACGGCCTCCTGTATCCGCAAAACTGAAAGTGGAATGGCAGGGTCATTTCTATGTTTTCGCTAGCAAGGAGGAGGCAGAAAATGAGTTAAGAAAGCTGATCCGGGACTATTCTGATACATAATTGTGAGTCATGGCGGTAAATGATAAAGCTAGGATTAATAATCTACTGTCTGATCTATTTGTTTTAAAATACGGGTTTTTATCAGCATATATTCTCATATTCTTATATTATTATTACTTACTTATTACTTATCATTACTTAGTATTACTAGGGCTAAATGTTTATGTTTTATTGTGCTTAATTACGTTTTCCTCCTCTTTTTTTTTCTTTTCTAATTATTTCATGTGTACCCTAAATGAGACTGTTCAATATCATACCCTTGGTTTGCTGTTATTGCTATTACTGCATTAAGACTTGTTATGCTTGTTTTGGACACATCTTTAACACCATCACCTGGGTTTATTATCTGGGGATATCATCTTAATGCACTAAAATTGATGAAGATTATATGTATATGTGTATGTATATATATATATGTATATATATATATATGTGTGTATATATATATATATGTATATATATTAAGTGCAAAATTCTTTTTTTTTTTTTTTCTTTTTCCTCTTTTAAAGACTATATTGGTAACAGATATCTCTATCTTTTAACCTTAAAGCGCCACTGCATGGGGGCTTGATGTGCTTTGGACGTGCTCTGTCTCTGGGTATGTCAGAGGACTGGGACTGCATGAAGTGGGTTTTAGCCTCACCTGGGGAGGCAAAAAGGGAGGGTGGGGGTTAAGGGGAAGAGAAAGAGAGCAGGCTTGATCTATATCTAATCTATCATCTCAATCTTTATAATTATAACTATCAACGTAATAATAAGCTGCATGGCAACAACTCTTGGGGGAATAGGAAATTAAGACCTAAACTATTTCACTTCCAGTTAAGACTATAATATGACACCAAAAACTCAGAATCAGTGTCTCCATGATGGGACAGTTAACTTCGTAAGCTGGAATGTTAAAGGCCTGAATCACGAATTAAAGAGAAAGAAAGTACTTTCTCACCTAACAGGTCTAAATGCTAAAATAGTATTTTTACAGGAAACCCACTTACTAAGTAAGGATCAGTTCCGGCTGCAAAAGACTGGACTGGCCAAATGTTCCATTCTAGTTTTACAAAGAAAACTAGAGGGGTGGGAATTCTCATACATAGAACAGTACCATTTGTAGCATCAGATGTAGTATTGGATCCTGAAGGGAGATATGTGATGGTCATGGGAGACTTATCTAACTGTAAAATGATTTTGATAAATGTTTATGCACCTAATGTTGATGATAAGGAATTTATACAAAATTTATTTGCATCCATTCCCAATCTGAACACTCATAAACTTATAATGGCTGGGGACTTTAATTGTGTTCTAAATCCACTTTTAGATAAGACTTCCTCCACAGGGGGAACGGCAACTAACACCGCAAAGATAATTACAAAGTTTATAACTGATCACAACTTATCAGATCCCTGGAGGTTTTAAACCCAAATTCAAGAACATATTCTTTCTACTCACCAGTACATCATTGCTACTCAAGGATTGATTACTTCTTTATAGATAATAACTTCTTGCCTAAGATTAAATCTTGTAAATACGATGCTATTGTTATTTCAGACCATGCTCCGATGATCTTGGAGCTGAAATTACTAAGCCCCATACACTCACCCGCAGATGGCGTCTCAATCCGCTTCTATTAGCTGACGAGAATTGTACTGAATTTATATCCAAACAAATTGAATTCTTTCTAGAGACAAATACATCCCCTGAGATCTCTGCAGGAATACTCTGGGAAACTCTTAAGGCCTTCTTAAGAGGACAGATTATCTCATATCTTTCCCACAGAAATAAATCCGAGCGAAGAAAGTAGCAGAGATAAAAGCGAAATTACTAAAATAGATGAAGAACATGCCAGACTACCAAGCGAGACTCTACATAAGAGGAGGCAGGCTCTACATTCAGAATTAAACCTCTTGACAACTAAAGAAACCGAACAACTAATTTACAAATCCAGACATCATTATTATGAACATGGAGAGAAAGCTAATAAGCTTTTAGCGCAACAAATTCACAAGCAAGATGCATACGCAATCTCGTAATTACTAACACGAATGGAGATAAAATCATCGAACACAAAAATATAATGTACACTTTTAGAGACTACTATAAATCCCTATATACTACTGAGTTTAAAGAAGACAATATACAATCTAATGCATTTCTGGATAAATTACAGATACCACAAATTGACGCTATTAGTGTGGAGGAGCTCGATAAACCTCTGTCATTATCAGAATTACTGGATGCTATAAAGTCACTCCAAGGTGGAAAAGCAGCAGGCCCTGATGGCTACCCTGCAGAGTTTTACAAGAAATTCTCGCTCAGCTAGCTCCCCTCCTATTAGCAACATTTACAGAAGCCAGAGATAACCAATCTCTTCCACAAACCTTTCGCCAAGCACTAATCACTGTCTTTCCAAAACAAAATAAGGACTTATTACAATGTGCATCATACAGACCAATTTCACTTCTGAATAACGACGTTAAAATACTCTCTAAAATCATAGCTAGAAGGATGGAGAAAGTGCTCCCCTCAGTAATATCACAAGACCAAACTGGATTTATTAGGGGCCGACACTTATCTTCAAATCTTGACGCCTGTTTAATGTAATATACTCACCAACTAAATCAAACACCCCAGAAATATTATTATCATTGGATGCAGAAAAAGCATTCGACATGATTGAATGGAAATACCTTTTACTATTTTGGAGAAGTTTGGGTTTGGCCCGAACATTTGTGCATGGATTAAATTACTGTATACTAACCCAGAAGCTTCAGTTTGCATCAATAACATTTGCTCAGACTACTTTAAACTAGAGCGTGGCACAAGACAAGGATGCCCTTTGTCACCACTGCTGTTTGCAATTGCCATTGAACCACTGGCAATACATTGTCGAAATACTGATCAGATAAAGGGGATTAGCAGAGAAGGACTGGAACAGAAAATCTCATTATATGCAGATGACATGGTACTGTATATATCGGACCCAGAAAATTCTGTGCCTGCAGTCTTAGCAGCACTCACAGAATTTCAAAAGCTCTCTGGTCTCAGAATTAATCTGAATAAAAGTGTACTCTTTCCGGTGAATTCGCAAGCATATAATATTAGATTAGACACCCTTCCTTTTATCATTGCAGAACAGTTTAAATACCTCGGGTAAACATCACAAGTAAACATAAAGCTCTTTATCAACAAAATTTCGTCGTCTGTATGGAAAAAATTAAACAAGACTTGCATAGATGGTCAACCCTTCATCTCACACTAGCTGGAAGAATTAACACTGTTAAGATGAATATTCTTCCTAAGCTCCTTTTTATTTCAAAACATACCAATATACATTAATAAATCGTTCTTTAAGCAATTAGATTCAACAATAACCTCATTTATTTGGAATTCTAAACATCCACGCATCAAAAGAGCGACCTACAAAGACAAAAGGCAGAAGGCGGCATGGCTCTACCTAACTTCCAGTTTTATTACTGGGGGCAAATATACAGTCGATAAGAACCTGGACACAAATAGAAGAACATACACAGGCATGGACCGCAATAGAAGTAAAATCCTGCAGTACTTCTTTGTATTCCTTGCTTTGTGCTCCAATAAACACACGTTATCGGCAATACACTAATAACCCAATTGTGCTCCACTCACTTAGAATCTGGAACCAATGTAGAAAGCATTTTAAGACGGAGAAGCTTCTTTCTGTGGCACCCTGCAAAAGAACCACCTCTTTCAACCCTCACAAACATATGCAGTTTTAATATCTGGAAAAATTTGGAATTAACTTGCTTAGAGATCTTTATATAGACAACGTCTTTGCATCCTATGAACAATTACGTTCCAAATTTAACATTCCAGCTACAAATTTCTTTCACTATCTTCAAATCAGGAACTTTGTTAAACAGAACCTTCCAGATTTTCCTCATCTTGCACCCTCATCCACGCTGGAAAAATTATTGCTCAATTTCAAGGAGTTAGACTCCATCTCTACAATATATAAAATCCTTTTACAATCCCTTCCTTTCAAAGATCCAAGAGGACACTGGGAAAATGACCTCTCAATTAATATATCAGAAAAGGAGTGGAAAGTAGCAATGCAGAGAATTCACTCAAGCTCCATATGCAAAGCATACAATTATACAACTCAAAATTATATATCGAGCACATCTGTCTCGACTAAAACTCTCAAAATGTTTCCAGGGCATGATCCAACCTGTGAACGCTGCAAAAGCCCCAGCCTCACTAGGTCACATGTTCTGGGCCTGCTCCAAATTAACATTATTCTGGACAAAAATTTTTAATTACCTCTCAGACAGTCTTGGACTCACAATCCCTCCTAACCCATTAACAGCTGTGTTTGGGGTTCTTCCAGAGGGTCTTAAAGTGGAGAAAGACAAACAAATTGTGATTGCATTCACTACACTGTTGGCACGCAGACTTATTCTGATAAACTGGAAGAACCCAAACTCTCCTCTTTTAAGTCAGTGGGAAACTGATGTGTTATATTATTTAAAATTGGAAAAAATCAAATACTCAGTTAGAGGATCTGTGCAGACTTTTTTCAAAACATGGCAGGATCTAATCAGTAATATTTTGAAATGATTTATAAAGCACAGAGAATTTGTTGATTTAGGTATTTTTTTAAAAGCCTTAAATTTTACACCGTTTGGCTTGCTCTCTCTCTCAAGGGTGGGGATTGATCTGTTCTTAGCATAATTCTTTTTTTTTTTTTTTTTTGTAAAATTGATTGCTATGTATTGATTGTAATAAAATTAAAAAAAAAAAAAAAAAAAAAGATTACTTTTCTTGAGGATTCTTGCTGATGCAGATTTTGCTAAGAGGAACGGAGTACAATCTATGTTGTAAAAAAATGTCCATAGTAGTCTACAATCGACAGGATCTCATAGTAGAAATTAATCCAAAAGAAGTCTGGTGACAGATGAGATTAGACAGGAGTCCCTGTGCACTATGATGTTTGCTGATGACATTGTGATCTGTAGCGATAGTAGGGAGCAGGTTGAGGAGACCCTGGAGAGGTTGAGATATGCTCTGGAGTGGAGAGGAATGAGGGTCAGTATGAACAAGACAAAATACATGTGTGTAAATGAGGGGGAGGTCAATGGAATGGTGAGGATGCAAGAAGTAGAGTTGGTGAAGGTGGATGAGTTTAAATACTTGGGATCAACAGTACAGAGTAATGGGGATTGTGGACGAGAGGTGAAGAAGAGAGTGCAGGCAGGGTGGAATGGGTGGAGAAGAGTGTCAGGAGTTAAAGATGCTAAGATTTGCACTAGGTGTAACGAGGATGGATAGGATTAGAAATGAGTACATTAGACGGTCAGCTCAAGTTGGACGGTTGGGAGACAAAGTCAGCGAGGAGAGATTGTATTGGTTTGGACATGTGCAGAGGAGAGATGCTGAGTATATTGGGAAAAGGATGCTAAGGATAGAGCTGCCAGGGAAGAGGGAAAGAGGAAGGCCTAAGAGACGTTTTATGGATGTGGTGAGAGAGGACATGCAGGTTATGGGTGTAACAGAAGAAGATGCAGAGGACAGAAAGATATGGAAGAAGATAATCCGCTGTGGCAACCCCTAACTGGAGCAGCCAAAAGAAGAAGAAGACGATGTTATACTTCTTTCTCCCATATAGATTTTCCAAAGATGCTAGTGAACTTCCATTTGTTTCCTGAACATGTATTAAGATTAAATTACTTTTGCATAACTTTAATACTGGTTTCAATAGTTATTTGCATGGGAGTTAATACTCTTATCTTTTCTGTTTGGATTGTGTAAAATGTATGTAATACATCATAAGTCTCTGCTTCTAATAATAATAATACACATAAAAACAATTTCCAGGTAGTTAATAATAAAAACAAATGTTAAAACCTCCAGACGATCACTTAGATATAAGTTAGAGAAATCACTTACGTCTGTTTATCAAAATACTGGGTACATATGCGTTTCAGAAAATGCCTTTAGTAACTACAAGACTGTGTTGGTTTTTGCAAAACAGTTTTAGTTCATATATTACATGAAAGCCAAAATTGCTCAACTGCTAATATTAGGGAATATGCCTACACACAGAAAAATGTGAAAAGTTTATAGGAGTACAATGTAGTGTAGGAAGGTTGTAGTTTTTAAATTTTTGCATATGTAGTAAGGTTCCTACATAATGAATGTACTGTTTACTCTGCTGTTGTTGGAAGCTGTCAGGATCTCAAACTATTCTTTTAGATAGTAACCCAGTTATTCTTATTTTCTTACAATAATACAATATTAATGTATACATGTTTATATGAACATAAAAGACAAAAGGAAACATGATCTGGAGTAATTAATCTAGTATTCTTTTTTTTCTTCTTTAAGAAGATACAATCTGTTGAATTAAGTATGATTCTTGTTTACAGAAACAAATACTTTTGGGGATATCATTCATGGTCTGCCGGGTAAAAGTTGTGATTTCTTTCTTTTGAGCCAGTAGGATAGGTGAATCTATAGGTTTGGTTTATAAATTGTCCAGTGACAAGAGATTGCTACAACTCAGAATTTCTCTAACATCTCCTGAGTCTGTGTATGTGTGTAACTCCATGCAGTACAGGCAGTGTGGAGCTTAACCACCATAACCCAGCAAGCAATTCACTATTGTACTTATTGGAAGATCACTCATAGTCTTACAAACCTGGCTTTTCCTATCCATTCTTGAAAATCAAGATTGTGTGAGAACTAAAGGTTTATCTTACATGTTCTACTACTTTCTATTCAGAGCAGAACCTGTTAAAGAAATAAAAGTATACTATTACATTAGCTTTTATCCTGTTTGGTAACATTATATATTAACCTCAGAAACATACAAACAAAGCAATAATGATACTTAGTCATTATTATTATTATGATCTAGACCTTGTTGTCTCAGTTTCTTGGGTTGATATTTTGTCCTGAAGTTTTGCAATGGACATAAAAGTACTGGTACACTTGAAGTGGTAAGCCATTGATCAGTCTGCCTTTTGTTTCACATATACTTTTACATCCAGTCTTTTTCTCTTGTATACCTCGCTTTTCTTAATAAAGTTAGCCTATGTGACATGCCAGTCAAGCTCTGATTTGACAGTCTTCTTCTTCCATATCTAAGAAAAAAAAGAAACAATGTACTATAGGAAAGTAAATAGATCTGAACCAGTAGCAAAGAGTAACCTCCTGATTGCAGCAAGCAGGGGAGCATCAGTTGGTTGCATGATGTTGTAAATGAGGACATTGACAGTTTCTGTTGCATTTCCGTTAACCGTTTCCGTTGCTGCCTAACTTTTTTTATTTACAGAGTTGTGGGAATCTGGAACACACTACCGAGACATGTATTTAATCCCTTAACATCTTTTAAGAAGTATCTGGATGAGATATTGGGACATCTTGGCTATTAGCTAAACAAACAAGTTTGACAGACTGAATGGTCTCTCATTTGTCAGATTTGTTATGATTCATATCTTACATGGAGCTGTGTTATCAATTTGTCTGTGCTGCCAGTTTGTCCATCCAAGCTTTCAAGGATGACTTTGTGAGAACCAGGCAACATCTTGTTAAATCTGAGTGTTGCTAGAAAGATGTAATATATTTTAGATTAAAATGGCTCTTAACAGATGGGAAGAGCAGCTTAGCTAGCAGATGCTGGCCTGCATGCGATTTATACATACCCAGAGGACTATTTTCTTAATAATATTAGTAAGTTATCTTTTTTTTTTTTAAAGAAATTTTAGCTTGGCATTTAGGTGGTTGGTATTAAATGTAAATACAGATTTTAGCATTCAGTGCTTATCTGTAAATGAAAATCTAGTTTGCCAGGCCGTGTAAAACAAGGCAATGTCATCTGGATTGTACAGTAGCTTTTGATTTCTTTCATATTGTATGTAATATCTACAAGCCTGCTATTGTTACGGTTTAGTCTTATTAATCCTTGTTTGTTTAAGGTGTTGTTTTTTTGTGTACTCTTTTGATGTATTTGTTAATTAAAGTGTTTTTGTTAATTGGTTTCTATTTTCATTCAATTTGTAATTTCCTTTTTATCTTTTAATCATTTCAGATTAATTTGTCTTGTTATCTATTTGTAGACGCAAAGGGATGAGACCCCCTGGTGTTACAGCATTGCAGCTGATTTGGTTGCTTGTGGTGGCCTATAAAGGGCCTAGCATGCATTGTACCAGCGCTAAGCTGTTACCTTTGCACTGCTCATTTTATTCGGCTCCTTTCTTGCACTCTTATTGTTTTGTAAGCTGCACTAGCTGCTTTTTGACAATTTTTGTTTGGGTCTCCTGATTTTGAAATTTTTGCTCTTGCTATTGAGTTTTATTGTTGATTTTGTAGATTTGCATTGTATGACCCTTATTTTCTACTTGGTTTCATCTTTTCATCTTGGGGAAGTGAATGCAAGTGATTGCTGGCGCAAATTTGTGCCACTGGTTGCTGGTATTTTTATTTTTATCTTATTTTTATTTATTTGTTTATTGCTATTGTTCCTTGACAATGAACTATAGGTTACTTTTTTTAAAATAAAAGTAATGCAGTCTTGTTTTTGAATCACCTGTGGACATACTTGGCTGCTGGATTTCTTGCTCCTTTTGCTCCTTCATCTGGCTGCTTACTTTTACATGTTGGCTGCATTTTCTCATCGGCAACTACTGTATACTCTTCAACATCTTGCCTTTGTGGATTATTATTGCTTGGATTATTCTTTCTCCCTACTCCATTCAGTTACGTCCTTATTTCAGTACAAGGCAACTGAAATTTTCCAACTATGCTTCCACTCCGCTAAGCCACCCTCGGAATTGTACTGGCATCAGGACATCATTCGTTCTGTCTATTCAGAGATACATCCGTCGTGGGTCTCGTCTGAACTTCAGTTTCAATGACAAAAGCCCAATTTGATCTTTTTGGTCTTCCAACCAGAGAAGCTCAAGGAAATCTGGTCAAACTGCCTATTACAGCATGCTGTCTAAGTTTGCTAGGACAGCTAATGAAAGGCCCGCTGTTAACAACATTGCTGTTGGACTTTTTAACATCTGATAATATCTGATATTATGAATAAGGGTCCATTAGTTTGTGATCTTTTGGATGATTGTTGGATGATTGTAAGTATGACTTTATGTGTCTCATTGAAAGCTTGCAGCAGCCTAATGACCTTTTACATCTGAATCAGGCTGTGTAACAAGGGGTTTGTATATACCTGTCAGTTTCGGGCCTGTGGTAGAGGGGGTGGTCTCACAGGAATTTACAATGATACAGTAAGTGTAAAGTGTCTTAAGTGGCTCTGTCTGTATTCACCTCATTTGAGTTCATTGTTTTACAAATCAGTGGGCCCACTCCTACTCTACTAGCCACTGTTTACTGACCACCTAAACCTTATAAGGATTTTTAGATTAATTTTCAACCTTTGGACCTCTCTCTGTTATGTTGGTGGGTGATTTGAATATGCATGTGGATAATAACTCTCTTGTGATGAATTTTATGTCTTGTCTTGACAGTTTTGGTTTACAACAATATGTTGATGTTCCTACACATTGTAAAGGTCACCTTCTTGATCTTATTTGTTGCACTAGTGTAACTACTCTTTATTGTACTGCATCTGATCTGCCCATATCTAATCATAAGTTAATATCCTTTAATGTTAAGTTAACACTCTCCAAAGCTAAAGTTAAAGATGATAAGATTTGCATTGGGTGTGACGAGGATGGACAGGATTAGGAATGAGTACATTAGAGGATCAGCTCAGGTTGGATGGTTTGGAGACAAAGTGAGAGTGGCGAGATTGCGTTGGTTTGGACATCTGCAGAGGAGAGATGCTGGGTATATTGGGAAAAGGATGCTAGGGATGGAGCTGTCAGGTAAGAGGAAAAGTGGAAGGCCTAAGAGGAGGTTAATGGCTTTGGTGAGAGCAGACATGTAGGTGGTGGGTGTAACAGAGTAAGATGCAGAGAACATGAGGATATGGGAAATGATGATCTGCTGTTGTGATCCTTAATGAGAGCAGACAAAATTTATTTTTCTTGAAATATTTTTGAATTTTGAAGCTTTTGAACATTTATTTTTACTTTTTTGACTTTTGTTTATTTGGTAAAGAAATATTATGTTGAAACTTTGGGCCACAGTTTTTTAAATGGCTCCTCTCTCCCTTGAAGTATTCAAGCTTTCCATTAGTTTTGTGGCCTAGAATTGCATTTCATCAGTTTTATATGAAATGTGTGGGCAAAACAAATTTATTTTCACTATATTGTATGCCTATTAAAATGTATAGCATTCATCATGAACATGATAATAAGCATATTATATATTAATAATAGATTTGCTAATAGAATGAGAGGAGTTTGAAAAATTAATGAAAGACTATCTTTTCATCTTTATTTTATAAACAGTTTATCCAATTTAGGGGGGTTAAAGGCCAGGGTCTATTTCAACAGCTTCAGGTGCTGAGCTGATACCAGAACTGAACTGATCAGGGCAGAGTTCCTTCATGGAGCATAGTCATTGCCCACAACGGCACACATACTGAGCTAGATGACTCTCAACACACATATGATTGAGATATCAGTAGGAAATCCAGGCAGGCTCAGAAAAGCCATGCAAGCTCACCACAATAGGCGGTAATTCAAGCAAAGTGTTTGGGAGCTGTAAATTGGCAGCTCTTATGACCTTGGAACTGTGCCACTCTAATTTATTGTCTGAATCTGCTTATTTTCACACAGTGCACTGCACTAGTGGGAATAAAATAGAAAGGAGCAATGGACAGAAAACAGTGAAAGTCAGAGCACAATCAAACATCTTTCATGGTCATGCATATTTGCTGTGGCATTTTTGTCATGAAAAATCTGGTTTGGCCATGCACACCTGAAAGAGAGGTGCTCTCTGAGAAGCTGTGAAGAAGATGTGTAGGTGTAAGTGTTTGATTGGTACTAAAATGTTGATAATGGTATCAAAACCATTAGCAGTGGTTTCTAAAATTTTTCAAACATCTACCCCCTTTCCTCCACCTTCACAATGGGGAACAATTTGGCCTCCCTTTATAAAATGCTCCTTTGTAATGAATATTTGTTTGCCTGCAGTTATAAATGGCCATTGTATTATGGTAAGGATTGAAAGAACTTTTAAAAATGTGACCACATTGAAAATAACTATGTTTGCAGTTTGGAAGTTTGCAATGCATGGTATTCCTTGAGTGTCCTCTGAAAAGGATCAGATGGTTTGTCCTTATGATTATGATGCAGTGTCTCAGTTGGCCTTCTTCTTTCGTTGGCCTTCATTATATCAGCTATCAGTCAGTGCGTTTAGACACAAGACACACAGGAGTGTCTGCACCTCACCCACTAACAAATGGTAGCTAATTTATAGCAGTTACTGAATCAGTTTTTCTTATCGGGATTATCAAGATTTTCATTGTGTTTTCTTCAAATGCTCCTAGTGAACCTTCATCATTAGCTAACTGGAGCATCATCAAAAGAATATGGGTAGCTGTGAGTCTTGGCTCACCCACATAGTTTATTGAACATGAAGTGTGTAGAATTAGGGTGTTGTACCGTGTTAGCCATTAAGGATGTAGTGAGAAGTCAAGCAAAATGGCACCTTTTATTGGATAACTAAAAAGATTACAATATGCATGCTTTTGAGGCAACTCAGGCCCCTTCTTCAGGTAAGATGTAACATGGAAACTGGAGTTCCCTGTGTTTATATAACCACCAGGACAGATACAACATTGGAAAAACTTTAAGTGAGACATCTTCAGGTTGAGATTCATTTAGCAAGAGTGAAGAACAGTGTACTCTTCATTGTATTTTTCAATACAATGTGGGTCTGTAGACAAACATGCAAACAATCCTCATATCTGGCCATAAACCTCTTGTCTCTGTTTAAACCATGTAGTAATGTGTTAAATTTTAGCATGAGTTTAACTTCCCATTCTTTTCTCTCTTGCTGTGTTCTGAAGTTGCCAATATGCCCTGTGACTTTAAAGTCCCTCTCACAGTGTGTGAATAATGCATTTACATATGTGCACAGTGAATGATTGCCCCGTTACACTTGTCACCAGAGATGTAAAATAGCAAAGTACAACCACTTCATCACTTTACTTAAGTTCATTTTTCAACTATTTGTCCATCCATTTTCTAACCTGCTGAATCCGAACACAGGGTCACGGGGGTCTGCTGGAGCCAATCCCAGCCAACAAGGCAGGAACCAATCCTGGGCAGGGTGCCAACCCACCGCAGGACACACACAAACACCAAGCACACACTAGGGCCAATTTAGAATCGCCAGTCCACCTAAACTGCATGTCTTAGGATTGTGGGAAGAAACCCACGCAGACACGGGGAGAACATGCAAACTCCACGCAGGGAGGACCCGAGAAGCGAACCCAGGTCCCCTAACTGCGAGGCAGCAGCGCTACCACTGCGCCACCATGCCGCCTCTTGAGTCAATTTCATTGAGGGCTCCTTTTATTTTTACCTCAGTGCATTTTTTGGTCAAATAGCATACTTTTACCTTCTTTATATTTTTCAGGAGTCTTCATTAATTGTTACACGGATCAAACTGTTATGAATAGCAAATAGGATACTGTATATTATTCAAAAATACAAGATCCATCACGCATTCTCCACTGCTCAATTGGTAGGTCATTCCTCTGCTTTCCATCCACTGTTAAGACTTTCAAACTGAGTGTGCATTTTCCCCATGGGTTTATTTAAACATATATTGTCAAATTTGTAGAATGCAAAAGTAATTCATGTGTAATACTGTGTCTTCTATGCCTGTCAGCACCTAAAGAAATCTCTGTTTTCAAGAATTTGCCTTCAGATATAAGGAATTATGTTAAGATAAGCATTTTTTAATAATATCTTGAGACCACAGGTTGGGAGCATGCGCTGATAGCACATTGCCACACCCAGCATACTAACTGGATTGGGACCCAAGTGCAGCAGGTGACACCTCAGCACCACAATGGAACAGTGTGAGGTGTTTCTTTTTCTTTGTGGTGGCTGGCGTGCCAATCCTGCCACCATCCCCTAAGTTTTCCTTGTAATTTGGAGGACCTGCTTGCAGGGCTGACTGCAGATTAGCATCATACCCAGGACAAACCAATTGCAGGGGCTCAACGGAGTAGAGTGACTTCTGATGTTTAGGGGATTCGAACTGACAACCTTCCAGTTGCCAACGCAGATCCCTTGCCTCAGAGCCACCACTCCAGCTGATTGATTGAGACCACATGTTCCACACAAATGATCACAAAAGTCACAATCACTTGAATTGAGATTTTTCTGAATAAAGCAGATTGAATACAACAGAGCTGGAGTTTGAGGCCATAACTGCTGAGGCTGACAAGCTGCATTCCAAACATCCAGCGCTGCACTGATGGTGAGGCAGACCGGAGTGATTGTATGGAGCTACACACAATAACTGGGTAGCCATTGATGTTATTTCTATTTAATAATCAAAGTATGAAGAGACAGCTACATCCACACTAGTGAAGCTGCAAATGACAAAGCATGTGGCAATTATGACAGGTGCCTGAACTGTCTTAATAAAAGAAGACTACATGACATACATTATGTAAGTTATTCTATAAAGCACATTTAATATTGTGATGTATTAATTTTCTGCATTATGTTTTTTAAACAAATAAGCACATGAACCTGCCATTCACTGCACGAATCAACTTTAGGCAGCAATTGAGGAACCCAATTCCACAGGGGTCAGTGCTTGGGCCGCTGCTATTTTTAATATATATATATATATATATATATATATATATATATATATATATATAAATGATTTAGATAGGAATATAAGTAACAAGCTTGTAATGTCTGCAGATGATACCAAGCTAGATGGATTGCCAGATAATCTAGAATCCGGTGAATCATTACAGAGGGACTTGGACAGCATACAGGGTTGGCAAATGAAATTTAATTAAATGAATTTTGTAAATATATATAAAATATTACACATAGGAAGTTAAGAATTATAGGTTTGAATACACAATGGCAGGGCTGAAAAACGAGAGTATAACTTATGAAAAGGATTTAGGAATCCAAGTGGACTCTACACTATCAACTTAGCAACAGTGTTCAGAAGCCATTAAGAAGAACACAGGGACACAGTTGGAAACATGCTAAGGGTAAATTTATATTAAATTTATAATGCTTGTATGTGTGGAAAAATGTTATTCTGTAGATTTTAAATTGTCTGTTATATTCCATTAAAATATAAATATTGTCAGGGATGCCAGGGGCCATGACCCGGCCGGGACGCCAGGAGGGACCGGAAGAGGGTCAGAGCCCTGCCTGGATCACGGGGTTCGCCGGTTGCTTTGGGGACCACGGGTCAAGGGCATGGAAGCCTTTCCCTGTAGGAGCCCGTGGTCACCGCCAGGAGGCGCCCCAATGCCTTGGGGACTTGTTTCCCCAGCGCTCCTGCCACACCAGGAAGTGCTGGGGGGAAGATTTGTGACGCCGCCCGGAGAGCAGCCGGGAGGACAGCCGGCACTTCCGCCACGCTGGGGCGTGGCCAACGAAGGACTGCCGGGAACACCGGGTGCTCGTCCGGGTCAACTATAAAAGGGGCCGTCTCCCTTCATTCAGAGCTGGAGTCGGGTGGAAGGAGGACGAAGCAGTGGAGAGTGGAGGCGGCCCGAAGAAAGGCATTGTGGCCAGGATTATTGACTGATTGGGGTACTGTGCACGGTGTGGATTGGGTCTTTGTGACCATTGTTCTGGGTCTTTGTGACCATAATTTGTAAATAGTGTAAATAAACGTGTGGTGGTTTGTGCAAAACAAGATGTCTGCCTGTCTGTGCCCGGGTGCCGTTGACATCTGGCGTAGTCGGCAGGATACTCCGCCTGTTGCAAGGCGGGGACCTGCAACAAACAAATTTGTTGTGGACGGCCGGGCGCAGCAGGGGACACCACCCACGTTCCGCGGGTGCTGCGTGCACACAGCCCCGCGGAGGAAAGAAACCCCACGGACCGCCAGGGGTCCGTTTGTTGGCCATACGCCCTTGACGCGGGCGGGCGGTATGCCTAGCAGGAGAGCAGCGGTCTCCAGGGATCGTGCCGTTGCTGCAGGCCGAGACGGCATGGCGTCGGAAGAAGCCTCGCCGAGGAGGTGTCCTCGGTTGGACGGGTCCGGGAAGGTGAGTCCCCTGCCTAGTGGCAGCCGGCCCGGGAGGGCCGGGCGTGTTCTTTCTTTCTCAGGCAGGGACCTCCCGGATTCACGTCGGTGGCGGGCGCATGCCGGTCTGCAGGGCGCTGGCAGCACGCGGCAGCCGAAGGCCTGCGGAGAAGGAGACGCTGCGTCTCGAAGACTGCTGGCAACAAAAGAGCTGCCGGCAGGCATATCGACGCCGAGAAAAGGGAGGCAAGATGGCCGCGGACCGGATGTCCCTCCCCCTGACAGGCACGCGGTTGGACGGTGTGTCTTGGGTGCCCGCCAATGACCGAAGAGAGGCGGGACCAAGGAATGTTCGTCCACGGACCGGGGAGACCCGATTGGGCCAGAGGAGAGGGCCCACAGGAAGTGGCCGACGTCGGAGGCTGACGTACAGGTAGGCTCCGCGTCGGTTAACTTTCTGTCCTTGCCGGCTGCTCTGACGGAGCTGGGGGCGTGCCTTCAGCCTGCGGAGCAGAGTGTGTTACAGTTGCTACGTGCCCTCCGGGCTGCAGTGCGGGATCTGGAGAAGAAGGCGCCGCGACCTTACGGAAGTTTCGACTGACAGCGGACGGGCGCGGCGCTGGAATCTCCAGCCGGAGAGGTACGGCGGATTTGGTGAGTACAGCCGACTCCGTACAGCAACTGGGAGGGTCTGCCGAAAATGGCTGTGATAACGATGAGCAGTTTCGAGTAAGCAGCCCTCCGACAAATAGTGCGGCGCTAATGGCTGTATGCGCGGGCGAGGGGAGCCCGAGGGCGAGAATGGACACGGGCTGCTTAGTGCCCCGGGTCCTAGCGCCCTCCGCCCCGAGTTGGCTGCGGCCTCGCGCTGTACTGTAGGGACGCAGACGGGAAAGGGGCTTGTGTTTGTTAATACAAAGTCGCGTACCGTCAAGGCGTCCCAGAGTAAAGGGAGGATTGCGGCTGGGTGCTGCTTCCTCCAATATGGTGAGACGCGTTGCTGGGTGCACGCGTATGGCTGGCTGCCCTCTGGGGGAGCAGAGGGAATCCCTGAGGCAGGCAGAGAGAGCAGGCGGTGCCGACGACTCCATCATCGAGAGGGACACGGAAGCCGCAGAGAGGGTGCCGATCAGGCAAGTGCCGGGGTGATTGGAGGGGGGAACGCTGCCCATGCATGGCACGAGCTGGGTGCTTTGGCAGCGGTTCTGCCCCTGTGTTCTCTTTTGTAGGGACGGACCCGGGCGGGCTGAAGGAACCTTCGTGGCGGAACAGCCCTCTGATGTCGGGCCGTCAGCGGAATGATCTCTCTGCCGGTGCGCAGCTGCGCCGCGGCTGGAGGAGCCTACGGGGGAACGAGTGGCTCGGAACAAAGGGGCGCGGAGGTCTCGGAGGGGGTGCCGATCGAGGAGGCCCCGGGGTGCCGGTAAAGGGGGGAGCACAACCTGTGCGAGGCACAGGGATGCACCATGGGTTGGTGCTCAGATTGTGTCTCCGCCCCTGTCCCTGCTAGGAGTGCGGGGCCGGGCCCCGGCTATCCTCGGGTGGGACCCATTTCGGGACTCTGCTGCCCTCGCGGGACGGGTCGCTCTTTCCCACGAGTGGTCTTCGCTGGCTGTGGGGCACTGTCAGGGAAGCCAGGGGCCATGACCCGCCGGGACGCCAGGAGGGACCGGAAGAGGGTCAGAGCCCTGCCTGGATCACGGGGTTCGCCTTCCGGGTTGCTTTGGGGACCACGGGTCAAGGGCATGGAAGCCAGGAGGCGCCCCAATGCCTTGGGGACTTGTTTCCCCAGCGCTCCTGCCACACCAGGAAGTGCTGGGGGGAAGATTTGTGACGCCGCCCGGAGAGCAGCCGGGAGGACAGCCGGCACTTCCGCCACGCTGGGGCGTGGCCAACGAAGGACTGCCGGGAACACCGGGTGCTCGTCCGGTCAACTATAAAGGGGCCGCTCCTTCATTCAGAGCTGGAGTCGGGTGGAAGGAGGACGAAGCAGTGGAGAGTGGAGGCGGCCCAAGAAAGGCATTGTGGCCAGGATTATTGACTGATTGGGGTACTGTGCACGGTGTGGATTGGGTCTTTGTGACCATTGTTCTGGGTCTTTGTGACCATAATTTGTAAATAGTGTAAATAAACGTGTGGTGGTTTGTGCAAAACAAGATGTCTGCCTGTCTGTGCCCGGGTGCCGTTGACAATATGTATTATTACACAACTGGCATACCTTTGGTTATGTTGCAGAGTTAATAATATTTTTACATTTTATTTTCTTCTCCTTTTTGGTGTAGTAACATCTCATCTTCTAGTAGGAGATGCACAGTGTAAGTCATATCCACACTCACTATTAACACACTGATGCAAACTGGTTAGGGTACAGGTGACCAGACCCTTTTGTGTTTCTGCCTTTCAGAGAGTTTGGGTAATTTATACCCCTACTAAGAAGTCATTTTGACGTTTAGGTTTTAAATAATTGAACCTTCTCATTACTATAAAATTTACTTTTACTTTTGGTACTTAAGTACTTTTGAAAGCAGATACTTTTAAATTTTATTCAACCAATTTTTTTTTAACTAAACTACTTCTTTCTTCAGTGAAAGTAAAGTTTTTAAAAAGTACTTCAATTTGCGTAGTACATTTTACAAATTAGCTTGTCATAAAGTTTGCTTATGCATGTTTCTCCTGCTCCTTGATGCACAGTCAATGTGAATTTAAAAACTATGTAAACTTTGCTGTGAGCACAAGTGGGCTATGGAAATGATGACACATGATGTGAATATATCTGTGCACACCTCACATACACCATTGGATGAGTGTGATTTGCTTAATTTGCCTTAATTAAGTTTGGTTATTTTACTGTACTGTACTGTACAATCTCATTCACATGATTCCTCATTAAAGTTTTGAATCTTCACTTATATTTTTTCAATTCAATTTTAAATTTCATATTAATAAAAAAGTGTTATTAAAGGTTTTCTGGTACTACATGTTTCCATCCATTTTTGAGGTCAGAAAGATATTTCCAGAGTAAAAAAGCTTTATAGTGAGACATTGTTGCCATTAGTAAATGATATCTTATAACTGCTGCCATTTGTATTACCAATTATTAAAGTACTAAGAATCTTTAATTTTGTACATACTGTATAAATGTCTATATCTATTCCTTTATGCAAGGGTTTTAGTGGGTTGGTAAGTATGTCTGGCACATGATACCCCTGCTCCCTGGCATGTTTATTCAAAGGGTTGGTACTGGTAGTTGGCTTTGAGCTGCCTGTTTAATTTTCAGCTCCGGTGCTTCCTTGTATCAAGTACCTAAAGTCTTCTGATACCACTTGCAAACAACAAGATTTACACTAAAGCCTCCCACATAAGTAAAGCAGAGATGAAGTGTGCATGCTTACATGTACAGTATATGACATGCGGATGGTTGTCCTTTCATACTGTGTTTTCAAGTCAGCCTTTGTAGCATAGTACACATACAAATGTATGTCAAGCTTACGTGATGTACAGTAAGTATATAGTGTGCAGAATCTGTGCTATTATTCTGGATATGCCACTGACAACACAAAAAGAAGTTTGTGGAAAAGTCTCTCGACAAGTAGAGCCATCTACATTAATATCAGAATGATGTCATTTTGTCTGTGCTCGTGAGTAGAGACTGACCTTTTCAGAAATTAGTTGTAAGTGGTATGAAGAAACTAGGGTTCTCCTGGGTCCAAGGTGCATATAATTGTATTGTCATCCTTACAAGTACCCTGTAGCTATAGCGTGATCCTTAACTTGGTCTTGGAAGAACAATTCCAGTGTCCCATCTGAGATTTTCTGGCTGTATGGGGTTGCGATCCTTCACTCTAGTACTATAAAAAGTCATTTTTGTATGGTAAAAAAATGACCCTGTGACTTGGAAAAAAAGTGAACAGTGAGCTATAAACGCAATTTAAGGGAACAGCAATTTGAAGTTGACTCAGACAGTTGACATGTTTCTAAACTGCCTGAGACACTGGCTAATTTGAAATAAACTAAGGTACACAAATGGATATTTTATAATTACTGGGCAATTTTCGACTGTTTCAGATGTAATTTTTCAGTTTACGTATCTATTGCATGTTTCACCAATTCTTTTCTTAAAATGTTTCTAAAGCATCATTATTAATGTAAATGCAGTAAGGGACCTTTATTGTTTGATGTATTCAGCATGAGGATTTGCTTGGTTTCAGAATTGGATGCGCCAATGGCTTATACTAATTATCCATTATGAAGGCTGAAAACATGCTGTGCATTTTAAAGAATGGATTTATAATTGCCATGGACACTGTGCAGTCTTGACAGCATTTCTGTGAATATGGTATCTGCACATCTCTAAAGAATTAAACTTCTAATTGTGATGCAAGCTGCACATGCTGTGCATATAGTATGTGGTCATACTTTTCTGTGATTTTATTAATTCATTTTGAAGTCGCTGTGTATTTTAAGCACTACATTTCTAAACGGCATGTGCCCTGAGTGATCCTGCCAGCTTTTTGTGCATACAATATCTGTAAATCATTTTTGAATGGTACAAATTATTTAATTATTAAATCATTCTTGAGGCAAACTATGCACTTGAACTCTGAACGTTTTTCAAGCTTGTGTGCTGCCCGTATTTTGACACAGAGTATTTATCATTATTTCCATTTGCAAAATTGATTTTAGTAAATAATTATCTACTGCACATTTCCTTTTCTAACACATAATGGCTGGATTGATGGACAGTTTGTTAAACTCCAGTTCACAGTTGCTTGGAGCCTATCCAACCAAGGCAGAAAGCAATTTTCTGTTGTAAGAAGGGGTTCCAGTTACACCCTTCTGTCAGCTACTGGAGCCAGTTTTTTTCTTCTAAATAATATTTTTCATTTTTTTGGCTTGGGATAATGCATCATATCTTGGGAATCAACGATAATGAGCAGGTCAAGAGATATTGGTCAGATTTTCTTTACTGATGTTTTCACAGTTGCCAGACTCTGGATTCAGCCATTATTTAATAAACTTAAATCTGAGCATGAAATACTTTTTCCTTCTGCACCAGTGTGCATGTGCTATGTTATTTCCTAAGTTTTATATGAGCATATTGTGTTAGTTGTGCTTTTGTTTGTTTATTTGTTTTTGTAGATTTTTTCTTTTGATGGGTTCAATAGGACACTGTTGATTTGCTGTTATAATGATAGATTTTAAACTATCTTTCTTTAAGGACATAATAGATCAGCCCTTACTAGATTCATTGCACTTTTATGTCTTACAATGTTGATGGGAGAAACCAAAGTCAAAGTCAAAACAAAATGAAATGAAGTTCAAAGCCAGTAATCTAATTCTAAAGGAAGTTTAGTGTTGAACCCTTAGTCTCTTGGGAAGCTTTTCACTCGGCTGTCTAAGCAAGGACCCTTCACAATGCAGGCGACTTTCTTTTATTGTGGATTCATGCTGAAGTCATACATGGCATAGCCGTCACAAGATGCTGGTGATGATGTTTTCTGGCAACTCCACTTCAAGTCATCTGCAGCTGCAGGATTTTGGCACCCATGATAATGTTAACTTAAAAACTTCACAAAAATAATGGTAACTTGTTTTTTGCATTTATTTTAGTTTTCATTTGCTCTTTAGTATCTCTTGCTGTGACAAGATTATTCAAAATTATCTAAAAAAAATGTAAAGTGTAACTCATTTTGTGTAATTTATTTGAAATGTCTGGTTATTACCTGTCCTTATGAATCTTATCTAAATACAGCATCATCTTTCAAACTTTGACAAGAATGACCAGCTTTTGAAAAACAGATTATTTACATTTTAGTTATTCAACCTTATGATCTTCAACTGTCATTTTTGTCATTTGTATTGAAGTATTAGATCCGATTACTATTGCAGGCATGCTTATGCTCCTCTGAGTTTGACTTTGTACTGAAAATACATTCATAAAACTGAGAGAAACCAATTCAATTACAATTTGAAATGCTGCCATTATGGTAGAAGACATGAAGACCTTGGCAAGCATTCATTTTATTAATGATCTGTGACTGCACTCAGCATGAAAAGGTTATGCAGCAGCAAGTGGCCCATCTTAGTTTGACTTTAGGAAGTAACCAGCGCTATTGTCACTTATTGTGTAAATCAAACTTCAGTTTGTAGTCATAATTTTGTAATCATGACTTAAACATGACATTATGTAAAGCTGACTGTTGAATTTGGTATAAATGGTATAGGGTTTACACCTTTTGAAAGCCATTTACTGTACACTTGGATTGTTTGCTTAGCTGAGAGTACTGCAATCACCACAATTTAAAGAAACTGCTTACATGCAAATTGTCATTATATTAAAAGGAAATAAAAAACATACATAAAAATATAAATAACAGACATAAACCAGGTGGCTTCCCATTGTTTGGTTGGCGGAATAACAGTTCACAAGTAAGAATGTGCAGCAAGTGTCTATGGTTTTGGTTGCAAAATCTCCATGAAGTGCCTAATTGCGCCTCTAAGTTCACAACTTAATGATTTCTTTCCTTCCTTCTGTTGCATATTCAAAAGAAATTGCTTGGCCAAAGGTTAAAGTGACACCTGCGAGATTTTTGTAATATGAATGGCCATAGTTTTATTGATAAGCTGCATGGAAAAAAGGGGAGCCTGAAACCTCATTTTATGCATTCTGTGAACAATAGGGGTTTCAATTGCAGCTGTAGAATGAGTATGCTATGCTAAAATAATGGATATTCAGCCTTGTCAGTGCAGGGACCGACTTGTACTTGAAGCTGTTTTGAACAATTACATAATCTCATTCAGTCTTAATTGCATTTGCCTTAGTTTCCACCTTTGTTCTCTGGTATGTCATTATGCAAAATAATATAATCAGTTTGATTAAAATCACATAAAAATTAAGCGAAGCTGAATTTATTACAGCCTTATTTAAATTAATACTGTGTCTGATTGGCAGGCTGCCATGTGTGAAGGACAGCAGTCGCCTTTAGACATCTACAGTAGCTTGTTCTCAGACTTATGTTAAGACAATCTTACTGTTTCTGGGTTTCAAAAAGACAGTTCCCAGCAAAGAAATACACGTAAGGTATAAAAGCACTTCCTGAGAGAGTAAAAACACAGAAACCAGCTATTTTATTAACCCAAGAAACCCATCTTTCTTCCGTGAAGCCCTAGACTTGATTATTAAGCTTTACAAGTTCATTTTGTCTGTAAGTTCACAGTGATAAGGTACAAAGGACAACAGGGCATATTTCTGGAACCATGTGAACAGAATGGATAACCCAGTGGTAATAAAGAAATCAGCCATATCTACACTGATCTAAAGGAAAAAAAGATTGTGTCTGTTCTGTTGGTTTGGGATTAGGGTTTGAACTTTTGGTTATTCTGGATTTTGTGTGTTTGAGAATGTTATGTTTTATCAACATCCCAATAACAGGTCTGTTCTTTACAGGGTATTGTTGTGCATATGTTGTCCACTGTCTTCAACAGTACTGTATATTAAAATGAACCTAAAATTCTACATGGGTAAAACATGCTGTGATTTGTCACAGGCTTTGGCTTAATGTAAAACCAGCTCATATGAGTATTACTAATCCTGGTTATGCTTGTTCAATCATACTATAAAGGCATGGGAGGCCAGGGCTTATCCTGGTCAATTAGGTACATGACATGCATCTACTTCAGATAGGATGCCTGTCCACTGCAGAACACTCACATGCGCAAACCTATTCATACTGGGACAGTTTTGATTCACCAATTACCCTAAAATTTGATCTGATTTATCTAGAGGATAAAAAAAATCTATACAGACCTGAGGTTAAACTCCACGCAAACAATTCCCAAACTGGGAGATAAACTCGGCCTTTTTTGAGCTCAGAGATGACAATACCATCCACTTCTCTACAGTTCAAGTTCTAAGAGTATCTTTTGTAACTGATATAACAGGCAGGCATGGTTGGTGTTAGGCCTGCCTCAAGCATAGATGATGTTGTTAGCCACAATTACCCTTTTGAATGTTAAAGCAGTATTTCTAACTAATGCAATTATTACAATATATGCCATGTAATGTATAAGCGGTGCACTGTATCTGAGGAAAAAAACATTTGTGTATCAGAATTTTGGGAATCCACAGTATATTTGAGTGATATACTGTATGCATGATAGAAGAATAACAGACATGACAGGAAAAATTTGAGAGGGTGTTTCAGTTAAAAAAATATTTGAGTGTTATATTCAACCATTTTAAAATGTGAGCAAGCAAAATTGTTTAAATTGAAGTCAATGCTTTCTATCGATTTGTACACTTTCGACACTGGAGCTGTCCCCTGTTAGCATTTAAGAGGGTGAGATATACAGCACGTATTAGAAAGCAGTGTACAGAATTGGGAAACAGCTAGACAAAGGAGTGCCAATGACTTAAAGTTTATCATGCTATTGTGTAATAATTCTTAATATTGGTAACTGCTTAGTTTAGGTGTTGCAAAAATGCCTCCATTACTCATATATGTTACAAGACGCTAACAAGGACTTTTGTTTTGGTGATAATAACAGTTACAAAGCATCAATAAAGTGCTTTTTCATCTCTGCTATGTGACCTTGTAAATACTGGTCCAAGGTGGCTTAAGTAAGACATATTGATATTGCATACTTCAGTGTAACACCAGTGAATCCTTCATAGTCACAAGTAATTTAACCATTGTATCAAAGGCTTTTAATATGTCACACTGTGCAGAATAACAACCAATTTACTGATGCTTTGTATGTGTTTTTAAAAGTTAAGCTCTCGTTACATGGCAGTGTATGAGTAGTAAATGATTTTTTGCACTACCTAAATTAAAGTGTTACCTGATTGTTCGCAGCGATGTGACATAACTGTTCTTAAAAACAATTTTGTGCTTAATTTGCTTTACGTGCTATCATGTGTCTGCCATAGGAATCTGTGAAAACAACATTTTTAAAATTTGTATTATGACCTTACAGGGGAAATGGTGGACTTGCTGGTTTCAAAATGCTTTCTGTTTTATATACCACTAGCAGAATACCCGCGCTTCGCAGCGGAGAAGTAGTGTGTTAAAGAAGTCATGAAAAAGAAAAGCAAACATTTTAAAAATAACGTAAGATGATTGTTAATGTAATTGTTTTGTCATTGATATGAGTGTTGTTGTCATATCTATCTATTTATATTATATATATATATATATAGCAAAATACCCGATTGGCAGCGGAGAATTAAAAAGAAAAGGAAACATTTTAATAATAACGTAACATGATTGACAATGTAATTGTTTTGTCATTGTCATGAGTGTTGCTGGCATATATATATATATATATATATATATATACACACACACACACAGACACATATATAAACATAGATATACATATAAACATATATATAAATATATATATACACATCTATACACATATATATATACAGTTATATATATACATATACACACACACATATATATACATACTGTATATACAACATATACATATCTACATATATACTGTATATACACATATATATATATATACAAATCTACATATATATATCTACATATATATATATATTAGGGGGGACTCGATTAAAAAATTAATCCAATTAATTAGAGGCTGTGTAAGAATTAATCTTGATTAATCGTATGTAATCGCACACGTAAATTTGCCCCAAATCGCAAATGTTTTTTTTTTTAATTTAAAACGGTTTTAGTGGGCTTACAGAATCAAATAATAGACATGGACATGAATATTGTAAACTGAAGCTGTTTTAATTTCTGAAAAAAAGCTTTTAAACTGCATTTGAATTCAAAACAGAAACAAAAATATCATCCCTGGTTAAAATTGGGCAGACTTAAAAATAAAGTGGTAGTTTAAGTACTTTAAGTACATTTTCAGAATAGTATTGTCTTTAAATAATAATAACCAAAATTTCAACATAAAGTGCAGTTTTTCTTCTTAAAAAAAGTCAGAAACATAAAAGGTAATTTGACCAGCTTCACCTTTAAACTCTGAGTAACATTAGCCAAAATTATTTTGTACATTAGGCTAAAACAGTGTGATCATTGAACATTTTGTAATTAGATGTAATTAGAATTACTAACGGTCACGGAAGTCCAATGATCCCCAGTAAGAGCCACAAAGTCTGCTTTCTGTAATGCATCTAATTTTGCTTGCTTTTCAGTGTGCACAAAACCATGCTTTTATCAAGGCTTCGCCTGGTAGTCGAAATGATCAGTCGTGAGGAACGCGCTTTATTCGACTCTAACATTTTTGTAGCTGTGATGTGTGCATCAGTGTAATGGATGTACCAGGAAATCATGCATTGACAAAAGTTCCCGCTTGCTTGGAATTGAAAGTGTGATTAAATGTGTTATTTTTTAACGCGTTATGGAGTACATGCATCGAAGCTTCTCAGCTGTGCTTGTGCTAATAAAGGGAAACATTTTAAAAATAACGTAACATGATTCTGCTAACCTAATATTTTTCATACGTCCCAAACCAAGGAGATGAAGGTAAAATGAATCGGTGGCGTACATACTCAGTACACCCCCTCTCGGGAATCGAACCGCAAATGTCGGCGTTAGAGGCGAAGACTCTACAATTGTGCCACAGCGTGTGGCTTGTCTATGCTAAAGTATGTATTGTAGATCGGGGTATATATATACATTTATATATATATACCCGTGTACGCAGGAGAAGTAGAAGTTATGAAAAGAAAAGGGAACATTTTAAAAATAACGTAACATGATTGTCAATATACAGTAATTGTTTTGTGAGTGTTATTGAATGTTGCTGTCATCAAGGATTTGATTATCATTATTTGTTTCAATCAGGCTCGTATTTGTAGGATGTGTTCAAGTTACATTCCGTGTTTGTCAATCGCTGTAAAGATAAGAGGTTTCATTCATCGATTAGTTCCTTACTGCATCAATAAACAGCTCGTCTTCCTCTTTTATCTGAGATGTGACAAACTGCATGCACGTTTTTTTACGCTGTCTTCCTTTAGCAGGACATTCACTTTTTCCACCGTGTGCTTTGTTTCCGCAGTAGCTGCACTTATGAATATGATTGTATGTATAAGACGCTTCATATTTTTTGCTGCCTTCTCAATTGTGTAATTCGGTTTTGTTCAGCACTCTTTGGAACTGTTGCCTTTTATCTGTGCACTGCGCCAGTTCACGGAGCCGCTTGGTGTTCTTGCATCGAAGGTTCCCAGCTGTACTGGTGCCATCTCGTAATGTCAGCTAAGAACCGGCACTTAAAAGTTTCTCTCGCAGTTTCAATGAGTTTGTGCCAAACACCACCCTGACCATCTCATCTTCCTCTGCATAAGCACAGTCCTTCACCCGTGAACATTTACCGGCAGTGTTTGTATTGGATTGCCGCTGATGGACGGCCTTATATGGGCAGGCACTAAATTACAAACGCTAGTGGCAGCCTGTCTATGAACTTAATTTAATATAAACTTACGGTTCACGCCGTGCTTTGTTTCCGCAGTAGCTGTACTTATGAATATGCTTGTATGCATCATTTGCTTCATAATGTTTTTCTGCCTTCTCAATTGTGAAATGGCGTTTTGTGCTGATCGCTGTTTGGAGTTCTTCCTTGTTATCTACGTACTTACGTAGGAGGCGTGATGATGTCACATGAAACTCCGCCCCCCACGGCCATCTCCAACTCAAGACTCCATTACATTATATGGGGAAAAATAGCTTCCAGTTATGACCCTTATGCGTAGAATTTCGAAATGAAACCTGCCCAACTTTTGTAAGTAAGCTGTAAGGAATAAGCCTGCCAAATTTCAGCCTTCTACCTACACGGGAAGTTGGAGAATTAGTGATGAGTCAGTCAGTGAGTGAGTGAGGGCTTTGCCTTTTATTAGTATAGATGCAGTCTTCTAAGAATCTTTATCCTGAGCATTACACCCTACAGCAGATGTGTATTTTGCTGCCAAATTATTTAAGAAGGTGGAAACAAATGTGAAAACTACAACAAAGCAAACATAGAGCAACAATATCACTGCATGCCTCCCTAACGATGTTACAACATTCTACCTTGATGTTTGTTGCATTATGATGAAGAAAACATCTTTGTTTTGCTGCTAAGAAATAAAAATATGGTTGGGTGATTCAGACAAAAATACCTACAACAATATTTCAACTGTATATCTTTATCGCAATATCACCTTCTTATACAGTGGTAGTCCATCATAGTTTTCTCCTGTAGTCAGAAAATATACCTGAATTGAACACTGATCTTTTTGGAGTATACTCATACTCATATGGTGTTCAACTGTTCACTTTATGAAAATTTCTTAGTGATGTGGGAGTAAAACTCAAGCACTCAAAAAAAACCCACATAGGCACAAGAAGAACGTGGAAACTCTCCAAAGACACTGAAAGAACATGGAATCAACAAGGATTCTTTGATCTATGAGTGCTGATTACTGCTCCACTCTACTGCCCTTCTCTTTCAATTTTGGGATTCTTTTCCATCTCTCTGTGTCATTTTCTTCTAATATCAATAAGTGACTATCTGCTGCTCACCTGGTTGGGAGACGGATGGCTAGGTTCATTTTAGCCTTGTTTAATCTTTCTTTCTTTCTTTGCTCTGTGGATTACAACTGTATATTAAAGGGTACTGCAGAGAGTAAATGTGTGTAAATGCATGATACTTATGAAAATGAAGAAAAAAAAGCATGCACAAGGAATCTGGGGTACATCAGTTCTAAGGACAAGTAAATTACAGGTAGAACAGTTTTATTGGGAAACTGAAAGGTGAAAAGTAATGATGATGAGAGACTGGAGCAAAGAAATATTGAAAAAAATATATCAGGCACGGAAATTTCAGGAAGAAAATTTCTCAATGCCTGTGCCAATACCACCCACTCAAAGCTTCATGATGCTTCAAAAATAATGGATGGATTAAAAGGCAGAACTCTACGTGACCATCATCATCGAGTCCTTCCATGAGAACACTAAATCCAAAGAGGACTGTTTCATTTATGTTAGGTAGAATGCCCAGAGGGGACTGGGCGGTCTCATGGTCTGGAATCCCTAAAGATTTTATTTTTTTCTCCAGCCGTCTGGAGTTTTTTTTTTGTTTTTTCTGTCCCCCCTGGCCATTGGACCTTACTCTTATTCGATGTTAATTAATGTTGATTAATTTTGTTTTCTTATTGTGTCTTTTATTTTTGTATTCTTTATTATGTAAAGCACTTTGAGCTACTGTTTGTATGAAAATGTGCTATATAAATAATTATTGTTGTAAATGTTATTTATAAGAAAACTCAGATAAATCTCAAGAAACACTTGAAGATACATATACTTGGAGATATTTGAAGATACAAAGACTAAGAGACATAAGAGCTTGAGCAATATTTTGATTTAACAAAAAAAAAACAGCTCATTCACTACTGTGTTTTTATTCAGAGCCGTCTTAACGTATGGGCACAATAAGCACTGGCCCTGCACCTCAGGAGCATAGGTGCCCACAATGTTTCTGATGCCTATGCCTATGTATGTGCCAACGTTTATTGCTAGATCCGAGGAAAACCATTATTGACTAAACAAAATGATAGATTTACATGTTCACAGTGAAATAAGAATTTTAAAAGAACATTCAGAACAAACGAAGAAACAGATCAAGTACTGGACAAAATGATGACACATGTTTGGAAAATTATGAGATGTAACAGGAAGCAGATGTCAACCAAGAGAGAAATTTGTCAAGCTGTGAAAGAAGAATAAAAAATATAACAATGGATAATAGATAAGCTGATACAGAAAGGTGGAAAAATGATGGAAACCATTTTGTATTTTTGTATTTTCCAACATCTGTGATTTGTAAGTATCTTTTGATTTGTACTGCTTAAAATACATTTAATAAAACAAAAAGTTACTTAAAATAACAAGACCCTTAAGAATTAGTAAGAAGGTCAGGTTGGGGGGCATGCACTGGTACAGCACATTACCGAACAGACCACACGATGAAACAGTTCAGGATCCTGATAGGCAAACTCCAAGGCAGACATGCAGTCCTGCCCCCCAAACCTGGAAGTGACCATATATCTGCTGCAGCCAGGTGTTACATAGGCATCCCCTTGGCCTGGTTACAGTTGCTCAGGTTCTCAACAATGAGGATACTGTGAGCTGGATCACCCTCGGAGGAATCGTGCCACATGACTGTAGTGCCGTAACTGACGCTCCCTTACAATTCAAGTAATGTGCCTCATCTGGGACTCCATGCATTAGCAACTGCTCATTCAACACAAAGTCCATGAGAAACTGCTTGTTCGACACAAAGTCAAACCAGCGGTACCCAAGGATTCTCTGAAGAAACATTGTACCGAAACAGTCCAGTCTTTGTCTCAGAGCACAGGATAGCATCCATGTCTTGCAGCCATATAGCAAAATCTGATGCACCAGGACTCTAAAGACTTGGACCTTCATCCTTTTGCAAAGATATCCTTCCTTTTCAGTGACCTCATGACCCATGCTCTCCCAATTCTACTACTGACTTCATTGTCATAGGAAGAGTCACCAGAGGCATGAATGTTGTTGCTGAGGTAGGTAACCTCTCGACAAGGTCAACACACAGCTCATGGCCATGCCCATGAGGCCATTAAAGGCTTGGATCATGGTTTTTATCCAGGATACTTGCAAGCCCAGGCACTCAGACTCCTTTCTCACTCTCAGTCTCAGCCTCCATTGTCTCCATGAAGATCGCAGCAGCACCTGTAAAGTCAAGATCAGTGAATGTTTCTTCACCAACAGATGCCCCATAGCTGCAGGACCCCAAGACCTTGCCCAACACTCAGTCCATGCAAACATTGAACAGAGCAAGAACACACCCCTGACTAACCCCAGAATCAAGTGGGAAAAATCCAGAGGTTCTGCCTCCACTCTGCACAGCACTCACAGTACCAGTGTTCAGATCAGCCATGATATCCAGCAACTTCAGGGGGACCCCTTGAAGTCTCGGGATATCCCACATGGCAGCTTGATCAACTGAGTCGAATGCTTTACAAAAATTGAGAAAGGCTGCAAAAAAACTCTACCAGTATTCACGTTTGTGCTCCATGAGAACCCTCAGTGCCAGGATGTGGCCTGTGATAGACTTCTTAGGTGTAAAACCAGACTGCTCCAGTAGCTGGTAGGTGAACAATTGATCATGGATCCTCTTGAGGATCCAATTGAGGATGACCCTAGCAAGGACCTTACCCAGCACCAAGAGCAGTGTTAACCCCCTGTAGTTGCTGCAATCCAGGCAATAACCCTTCCCTTTCCAGATGGGGATAACAAGTCCCATTTTCTAGTCAGTTGGAATGACACCTGTCTCACAAATGGAAGGAAAGAGTTTACCCCTGATACCACAGATCCCTGCAGCTTTCCCTACCTTTAGCTGGTTCACCATTTGTGCAATCTCAGTAAGACTCAGTAGTTCACAGTTAATTGGACGATCAGCTTCAAGAACCTTGGACCCAGAGATGTCTAATTTCCTAGCTGGACTATCAGCTTTAAAGAGCTGCTCAAAGTAGCCTGCCCAATGGGTCATAACTGCAGTGTCATCCGTAAGGACCGTTCCATCAGCTGCCTTGACTGTGATTCTCCAAGGAACAGATTCAGATATGCGCAATGCTTTGATTCCTCTGTAAGCAGGCGTGGGTCACTAGGCCATAGATGGTGTGTCACTTGCTCACAGATTCTTATAACAAATGCCTCCTTATCTGACCTCTGTAAGCCATTTCAGCCATCCTTCTCAGTTCCCGGTACAGACTGGAGTTGCCATCAAGATGTGTACTGTGTCTCCTTTCGATAATATCCAGAGTGAGATAAAAGGCAAAACAGCTAATTTATTGCACACACATATAAAGAGACTGTTATAAAAATACAATATGACTGAAAAAACTCTTTTATTGTGAAAAACATTGAAATCCTCCCAATGAAACAAAGATATTAGTGTAAGAATGTGTCAGGACCCTAAGTCATAAGAATTTAAAACTAAAAATAGAGGTGCTTTATTTGGAATTGAAGAAGAAATTCAAATTTGCACAGTTTAAGTTGAGTTAAAATTCATAAACCTCAATAGTGTTACAAAGGGAAGGTCGAGTTGGGCCTTAGGCAGAGGTGATGTAGGAGTCCCCTTAGAATATGACATTGCAAAGTGGATACTTTTTCATATTTGTCATATTTTTACCAGTCACATTCGGTGACAGAAAAACTTACAAAATACACACAATTCCATAAGCAACAAATGTGAGCCTATATTATAAATGGAATGCTTTTGAAGAGAAATATTTATCAGCTCCAATGATTATAAAGCAGTATAATTGTTAGAAACATCATAAGCTAGTCAGCTTGAGGCTGAAAAATTAAGGTCATTGGAATAATGATCAAAACACATCAATATATAAGATGAATTTTTTTTCTTATTCAGTTATATAATATATAAAATACTAAAATACTTAAGAAATAAAAAAAAAATCTATCTTAACAAATGTTATATTATGCATGCTTTTAGGTTACAGTATATACAGTATTCAAATGGTCATCAGAAAAAGTGGAAAAGATTAAAATTAATTAAGGTTGAAGGAATGTCAGTTTATTTCTTCCATTTTATTAGATAAGGGTCTTATTATGGGAGCATCAGAAGTAATGGCATAGAATTGTAATGAAAACACAATTCTTTTCATCCACCCATCCTGTTTTTAATTCTTTGTTTTGCTATCAATTGCAGAAATTGGCTTTTAGAACTGTCATGTTTATAATAGGTTTTCTTCCCAGCTCCACTGCCAATATAAAATATATTGTAGGTAATGATAGCCAAATGTATTTTAAACATGCTCAGTTTCATACTTATTTACATGTTTCCATTTTACTGAGAATACATAACAAAACTAAATTTAAGCCTTTTAAAATTTTAATTCTGTTTTTATACCTAATTTCAATAGTTATGCCCGAACACATACATTTAGATTAATAATACAGAAATAGTGAAACCTTCTGACTCAAGAATTATGTCAGATATGTTTTGTTTAATTGTAGTTATTTTTGCCTCAGTTATAAAACCATATGATCTTGAAGCAGGCTTAATATAATAGCTTCTGACATTTTTTCATAACTACCTTAGCCCTAGCCTTACTCATGGTTTTCTAGCAAGCTGAACTCAGACTTTAACAAAAAAAAAGAAAATAGTACAGTAATGTCCATTCATGACACATCCCTTTGGGATTTGTGCCCTACATAGCATGAAGTAAAGGAATAGTATTTGCTTTGACCTTTCTGAAAAAAAAAATCACTTACAGTATTTAGTGACACCAAAGGATCATTCTTTGAGCTTAAGAGCTTATTGTTTTTTAGCTCTAAGCAGTGAAGTCAATTGTAACAGGCTCAGCACTTGAGCCCTTTTGAAATGCCTCATGGCCAGCAGCCAGCACTGGTCAGTTAAATCCAGGTCATGCCATCAGTATGGAGGATGTGGACAGAGCCAGCTCTTCACTGCTGTGCATTGCTTGACTCAGTGCTTTCTGTGGTCCAGTTAAGAAGCAGTAACAAATGTAACAATAACAATAGTATAGCTCTGGCAGAGTATAGACCCTACAGTAAGTTGACTGTTAGGCTCACTCTGTGAATCAGGGTGGAACACTAAGCCTGCAAACCTGTGTCATCTAGTTTAGTTGTTGAGCCTCTTGGCTTGAGTTCCAGAGATATATTGTAACTCGGTCTAACAGTTCAACAGATTTTTATAAACTTTACTAACAAGTTTATTTAATTTCTTACCATTTCATATTTTGGTTCCTCCCGGAAATCATTGTTTGTTGAGGAAATATTTAAAAGTAATGTGTTTTTTTCCGATGGTTGTCAGTCGTGGTTCTCATGACTGTTGTGTTTTTACGCTGTCATGCCCACCATGTAAGCACAGAAGCACACACCTGCAGTAGTGTAACACCTTGTACTATACTAGGGTAATCTGCATATGCTGGGTTTTAGCATTAGCGACTGATCAAATTTTAGAAGGTCACTTTTTTAATTTCTTCATTGAAAGCAACAACAAAACCTGATACTGTATCATTTCATTGTAAAATAATACCTTTGTTTTCTTTTTGTTTATGTGAAACATGACTCCATTCTTTTCTAGCCTTTTTATCCGTGCTTTATTAAATTTCATCAGTAGTGAATGTTTTTTTTTTACTGTTTATTATTTTATTTTATTCTTTTGGTGATATTCATTTTTCTACTTTAGCAGTTATATAGAAGGACACCAATGATGTGGGGTATATTTTTGTTTGTAGTATTTTTTTTCATTTATCTGGATATCTCACCTGCTAGCTTTAGCTATATTCCTGTTATGTTCTTGCCACTGCATTTTCATTTATTTCTTCACCCACATTCACATATTAACAAAACATATCCTGCCAATAGTATACAGCTAACCAGGAGATGGAAAAAGTAACATAATTATAGCTGGTGCCAGAGTTAGACCTGCAATACTGGACATTTACCTGTGCAATTTAGCCTGCATCTGTGTAGACATCCCAGGTGGGAACTGGATAGCTAACTGGCTTGAGTCTGTTAAATATTTAATTTATATAATTATTCAACATATATGAGCCTTGAGGTGTTTCTCCAGAATCACATAATGTAGTTTTTGCATTCCTGTCTTCTTTTCCCACCACCTCTTTAGACTTTTCCATGTATTTTATCTTTGTATCTTGCTATGTTTTATGTGATCATCATTTTCTACTAATTGATAGTTTTGTGGTGTTAGGTCAGTTTTCCCCTCCATATCATATAGCAGGGGTATCGAACTCCAGGCCTGGAGTGCCGCAGTGGCTACAGGTTTTCATTCTAACCCTTTTCCTAATCAGAGACAAGTTTTCACTGCTAATTAACTTTTTTTCCATTACTTTCTTAGCCCTGTTAGAAGAATTCAGCCCTCTGAATTGATTAATTTCTTCATTAAATGACAGCCAAGCAGAAATGAGATGTGAAACAAGCTAACAGATGACCAGTTAAACGGGGCCTTCAAACTCCAACCAGTTTCACACCAATCACTTTCTTAATGAGAAGCCAATTCTTTCTGTTAATTAAACCCGTTATTTAATTCCATGGTTTGTTGTTGCTCTCATTCTGCCACAGCACACATTTCGAAAACTTTTGTTTTTCTGTTCTTTCTAAGAGCACCGTTAAAATATTTTGGTGACCTGAGAGGTCAACCTTACCGAGACCTTCACTTCTCTTTAATTTCAGATATTGTGTGATAGGCACAGGGGAGCTGTCATATGGTGGCTTGATTTTTGTCTCATTATTGTTTGGCTGCTAATTAAAGAAAAAGAAACAACTATGGGGCCTGAGTCACGTTAATTAAAAGAAGTAATCAGCAGCAAAAACTGGTCACTAATTAAGAAGATGGTAAGAATGAAAACCTGCAGCCACTGTGGCACTCGAGGCCTGGAGTTCACCATCCCTGCCATATAGCAGTGACTCCAACACTGAATAACAGGAGGAAGCTAACACATTATTTTAATTATTTTATTTTTATTGATTACAAAAAAGTGTAAAATACTGTGTTCCCTTTTCATTCTCGATTATTGAGTTTTGCTTGATGTGGGGGGAAAAATGAATGTAAATGATTTTAGCTGAAAGCGGCAACATAACAAAATTTGAATAAAGTGAAGGAGTCAAAATACTTTCTGAATCCGCTGTATTTGTTTAGCAAGACACCGGCAGTAGACATACAGTATGTTTCTGTTTCCTGTTTCTAATCATCATCATCATTATCATCACCATCACCCTTATTATTAATCTTTTCCAGGTGAGCATCATGGTGACAACATGCTGGCCTGGGGTGGCCAGACCTCCCACTCCACTGAAATGTCCTCCATCATTTTTGGAAAATATTTTGTAATCATAAACCACACTAAATCCCTCACTCTCAATCAGAGCTAATTAGTAATAAAAAGGCCAAGTGTGTTACACAACCTCACTAATTAAATGAATTGGAGTTTAGAAGGGATGCAGGCAGGAGTGCAGAAGGCTTCTTTCAGAAATAATTCTTGCCATATTCTAAGGAAGTTGTGCATAGTTCCATTCTAAGAATGTTTAATTTTACTGAGATTTAGATACCATTAAGTATATTTTTCCTGTGTGATTATCGGAATGTGCATTAGAATTCTTTAAAACTGAACAGAATTAGTTGACACAATAACAATGCAGTACAGAAAGTAGTGGTCAGTTTATCACAAGATAGTATAAGTTCATCTGACATAACCAAAGATTGCTTTAAGGGGATTTTCAATAATTGTAAATCTGATTCATAAAAAATTCTATTTGCAAAGGTTTGGAAAATGTTGCAGGAGTTAACTGGCATTGCTCATGTTTAGAGTCCAATTCCTTGTGTATTTTAGATCATTTTAATTTAGAAAGTTGTTTTCAGTGTACAATTTTTAGCTGAATTATAGTTTTTTTTACACAGATTGAAGAAGAATGAGTGTTGTGAATTATCAAATTCCTTTCATTGCCTATATAGATAGAGAAGTCTCTTCTCTGCATTGTCGAAGGTGTTATAGTTGTGAGTGTAATGGGATAGAGTTCATTGTTTTAAAGAAAAGGCAAGTTTCCTGGAAAATTCTGCTACAGGTTATTGTTGATGGCTATCTACAGGACAGAAGTGTTTACCTGTCTTGCAAAAGAGTAACCTGCTTTGAATAATCAGACTGCTTTCATTAGTATCTCATCCACATAATATATGGTGATACAGAACTGCCTGCTTCCTTTGAAAATGAATGAGTTCTGGGGACATTGGTTTCTAACCAGGCACTTCTTGGTAGCTGACAATACTATTATTGAACCAAAGTAAATATGTTAACACTTTTGCTCCACAGAGGACATTGGCATGCACCGTTGTTTAACTGATCATCATGCTGATCTATGCAGAAACTGAAGCATTTCTATATTTCTGGGTAAATGAGAATAAAGTAGAACAGAGAAGTATGGTCTGAGACAGATGTCTGCTTCTTTTATGCTTTTTCACTATATCGCTGTGGCTACACCCTGTAGCAACAGTAGCTTGTACCTGGCCCAGGTTCCCCTAGGCTTGAGGCAGGTAACATGAGCACCATGTCAATATTGGCAAAGTCTGGAAATGCTGGAAATATTGTTCTCATTACTATATAAAATATTTTTGAGTGTCATCGTTGAAGGAGGATTAGGTAAGTTAGGTAAATTCTTTTTTTTTTTACAAAGTTCCTTACTTATACATAGAAAAATAAGGGTGTTAAAGAAATTCCATATTTACAAAAGATCTGTTCAAAAAGTACAAACATAACAGTAGTATAAATATCTCGATAGGTTCAGTTACTTAGTTACTTAGGAAGACTTAAGTACTGTTTCAATGTGGGTTGGTCATGAATGCAAAGTTGTCCTGAGTTGAATCTGAAAACAGCAGTGTTTTTCGTTGAAAGTGTTTTTTTACATTAGTTCCAGTAAATGATCAATAATTAATAATGACTGGCACAGAAGGCAGATCATACAGCAATGATTTCTTATAAGGTTTTCTTTCTAGATCCATCTAGGCAGGTGCACAGTCAGCGCCTTCTTCTTCTATCCATTGTTTTAAATTAAGAATCCTCACAACCCAGTGGCAGAGCTGAAAATCAGACAGCATCATGCATCCTTCTGCATTCAATCTTTGTAATGTTGACTTTAAATTACTCCATATAAACAAGCTTAAAACAGAGTCAAGCTTTTTTTCTTAAATGATTTATTAATAATCATAGAAATATACCGAAAAAAAAATTAAATTTGGGGAGGATATTCATTTTAACTACATTAACTCAGCCCGTTAGAGGTAGGTGAAGAAGTTGACCATCTATTGGTATCTTTTTCTATCAGATTGCCAAAATTTTGTTTAAAAAGACAGATACTGAAAGCTGCTACTGTGACACAAACATTTCTGGGAGCCTGGCTGCCAAGGAAGTGTGGACGGCACAACAATTGAAAGCAATATTTGATGATAGCTGTCTGTTTTTAATAATTTCAGTTTGTAATGTCTTAGGGAGAACTTTCTTTATTCTTTTCATTAGAACTTTGGCCAATACCTTGACACCTTGTCATCATTTTTCAGTAATGAGATTGGTCTCTATGATACATATTCCAAAGGACCCACGCCTGGTGTAAGGTGTGGGGTAAAATATTGTCATCTTTTACTTCTTCAAGCATAGCTAGCATTAACTGAGCAAGTTTAACAAACATCCTCTTATAAACGTCTGCTGGATAACCATTAGCAACCTGTAGCTTTCCCATTTAGCATCCTGAATTTCAATAAGCTTCAGTGGGTTGTCCGTTTCTGTTACAGGCAGTGTACTCTGTTTTGTCATTATAACTTATCAAGAAAGGCATTAACATGAGTTTCTACTTCACGTCACTCTGATGTGATTGGTAACTTCATTAAATAGTTCAGTAATTGCTTAATGCTCACTAAATGTCACTTTTACATTTTTGAAGTAGCAGTTGTTGTTGTCTTTTCCATTAGTTTTCTCATAATGGCATTGGCAGTGTCTATTTTGTTTGTATTATTATCTGTGGTTTCTTTCATCACTGTAACAATGAAGTAGTGTCAGAAGGAAAGTTTTAATAAGAGAATGGGTTCTTTTTTTATTTACTGCAATCACTGTTTTCCTTAATGAAACCTTTTATTTTGTATTTATGGCGTTTTTTTCAAAAGCATTTATGTAAGCCTTCTGAATAAAACTATGGTATTTTCACTACTTGTTAGTTCACTTCCAAACTGAGTGTTTTAGACAAAATCTTTTGTAAAACATTCAGCATTAAACATCATGCAAGTTGACAAATAGTTTTTTCTTAGAAATTGCATTTTAAGTATATGCATGTAAGTGTTATTGTCTGCTTTTGGGCGAAAAGCTTACTTCATGACGTGTTGTTTGATGTGTTAAATATCGTTTGGTTTACTAGAAACAGCACTCTTCAAACAGAATGTCGACTTTCTGCATTTATTACCAATTCAACTTTCATACCCACTATTGTCACCAACATTGAATGGGAATCTGAACTTCCGAGGAAAACAAGATGTCATTTAAATTGCTGGCTTTGCAATTCTCAAAAGTGAATGGTAATGTAAAATTTACTTAATAATTTCCACATGATAGTGGAACATTCCTGACACTCATCTTAAATTCTGATGCAACATTAAACAGATAGATCATATTGTTTGCTTGCAAATGGTAAGGTATAGTGACAGACAGCTTTCTCATGTACTGTATATAACTAATGTATCTACTGATGATGTATGTCATATCAGTTCTAGTAATGGATACAGCGATCAGCTTAACAGCATAAATAGTAATGAATACAGTAATGTAAGACTAAATAACTAAGATATGTAAGCCTGAAACTGAAATATAGCAAGAATTATTTTTTGTGTGAATTGTTTTTGCTTTGCATTATACTAAAACTTTGAAAATGAAGAGACTTGGACTGCGGAATTCATTTAGTGTACGAGTATACTCAATGCTTACACTTTCTAGTCATCACTTATTTTTACGACTCATTTATACTTCACGCTCAGAACGTGTACGCACACACATCATGGCTGGCATGTGTTCCCAGCATTCATTTGATGCATTATCTGAGCAGGTACTCAGAAATTAACGTGACGCATGCGCGAGTTGCAATACCAGCAAAAAGTTGAGGGGCGCAGTGTGCTAAAAGTTGGAATGTGATGTCAGAGTCTCTGTTTACTATCTACATGTGACAGAAAGCTGCTTTGCAGATCCTATGAGATCGGTGTGCGCGTTTCAATGTTTGATGAATGGTTCAATGTGGTGAGGCAAAATGACGACATACAGATGTATCCGTGGTGCTTTTATATTCAAGCATCGCATATTCCTAATCGTAATAACACGATACATTTTAAAAGTCTCACATACTGTCTTCTGTGCCGTCTTTTTTTCTAGGGCTTCCTCCGGTCCTGACAGCAGCGGATTGCCAGCAATAGATCACCACACAGAACACATTAAATTTATGACATTCCAACTCTCTGCACATTTAGAATCCTTAGATTTATACTTGATATCACTTTCATGATGAAATACATTAAAGTATGTATGTTACATTTTACAGATAAATCGGTAATTTCGTTTAGATAATGAATACTGTTAATAATTACACACATGGGGGTGGCACGGTGGCAGAACGTTAGCGCTGCTGTGTTGTGGGGAGTCCTGTCGCTTATATTCCCTGTCTGGAGCTTACATGTTTTCCTGCTGGGTTTCCTCAGTGTGCTCCGGTTTCCTTCTAAAGATATGCAGTTTTGGTGACACTAAAATGATGCTAGTGTATGTGAGTGCTTGTATTCACCTTGCGATGAGCTGATGCCTCGTCCAGGGATTGTTTCTGCCTCGTGCCCAATGCTAGCTGAAATGGACAAATCCCTGGACTGATGGATTTAATCATTAAACATCCTTTTTAGAGATATTGTGGTAAGGTGTCATCGGAATTTAATGGCTGTTCCAGGCAATTCACAACACAGCGAAGCCGAACCTGTTCTTACCGTGATAATATCTCTCACTGCCACCTTGTGCATTTCTCCAGATTTATGTAAAGTACGCATGCAAGTATAAACAGTACAACGCTTGCGTAGCAGGAGCGTCCGCTGCAGCGTTTACCCCAGCAGTGCTGGGCACAAGACAGTAAGTAACCCATCATAAAGCAGGGCCCACTAACACTTGCACAGGGGCTAATTTGGAACAGCCAGTCATCTTAACCTGCACGTATTCTGGGATTACGTGGGAATAAAAAACTGGTTTACCTAGAGGACAGTGCGCACAGACACAGGCAGAACGTTCAGCCTCTGAACGGATAACATCGTGATAGAGGATTCAGACCCAGGATACTGGACTCATTGAATTTCCCCTTGGGACTATCTATCTATCTATCTATCTATCTATCTATCTATCTATCTATCTATCTATCTATCTATCTATCTATCTATCTATCTATCTATCTATCTATCTATCTATCTATCATTGGTAGCATCACTACCCACAGCGCCACCTTTTCAGGTGTTTTTCAGCAATTTTTTATATCAGTTTAACACTTTATGAACGATGATGCCATCAAGCTTTTAGAAATTCTGCAGCATGTGTTAAATGCTTTATGTAGTTTTAAAGTGTGCAATTGCTGTCCAGCTGTTTGGCAGTTTGTATACTAAATGAGAAGAACTGGAAAATACTGACATATTTAATTTTTTTTGCTTGTTTGTTTGTTACTAACATCTTTGTGAAAAATGCTTAACATCTTAAAGTTTAAAAATTGCCAGTCACTAAGTACAGTTTTTGCAATTATGATAAAATATTGTTTGTGGAAAAAAGCAATTTTGAGTTGGAGAAGATATCCTTGCTTTTAGTTTCAAGTCCCCCTAACGTCAGCAGAAAGTCATTTAAAAGCAGGTGAAATGGAACAAGGATGGCAGACTATAAGGCAATGTTGCCAAGATAAGAAAAAGGTTTTGAGTAGCCAATAAAAATACAATTATTTTGCCATTTTGTCATTTTCTGTCCTGCGGTTTATTTTATATACATACATAAACAATGCCCTTAACTAGCTGATGGCATTGACAGCTTTCATATTGAATGCAGGCAGCAAAATATTCTGTATTTATTGGTACAGACTGCTGGCTTTGTTGCTTCTCTCTGTTGGTTTGTGTATCTCTACTCTAATCAGTAATCTTCTTTGGTGCAGTGTGAACACCCCACATTTAACCTCAGAGTATATTATTTGTTGCCTTTAGCAATAATCTCATTTCTCAAGATCTATTAATATTGTTTCCAGATGGTCTGTAAAATAAAGACATGTGAAGGATAGAAGATATTTTTATTTTTTACAATCAGTTTTATATTGAAACAAACAAGAACAAACAAAAGAGCAAAACTAGCAATTTGAACAATTCAAATAAGAAACTTATCTTCTCACAATTTCCTCTAATATTAGAGAACGGATCACTAGAACCTCCAAAAATGAATGATGCCCTAAAAGCCTAGGGAAAACTTCTGAGCTGTTTGTGTGCTGCACGAATAAAGAAAAGTCACAAAAATAGAGTAAAAGAAGGTCACACAATTATATGGCCCCACTAGCTCCAAAATATTGAAGCCACAAATTGACATTTCTAAATGCGAAAGTGAGAGGATCTGTTGATCTGTGGGCACTGAAACGTCGAGGAGAACTAAGTTAAAGGAAGAGTATTCCCAGAAGTTGAAAGTTAACAAATGATCAGATTTTTAGTGGAAAACCAAAATTAAGATAAATGATTTAATCTAGCAAGACAATGAGATTGTTAACCCTAAGTGGCAAAGAGAAAAAAAAATGCAGCAGTTCTACCTTTCATGACATGCCTGTCAATGCTATTATTTAAAATTTGAGAGCGCTGACAAAATTTTTTGTAGTAGCAGACTGGGTGACTGGAATTGTTGACAGTTTCAACAAGGCTACAGATAACATTAGGGGTGGGGGGGTTAATATACTTCCTGGATCAGAATTTATCTGTTGAGGTGGGGCATGGGAAGACTGGTGCTGACCATCACCAGTTCAATTTTCATTGACAATCACCATCAGAAGCAGTCCAAGCTGCCAACTTATCTTCAACCTGCTGTCACTCATGGTGGCAGGTGATTACCTCACATTATTGGCTCATGGTGGGCAACATATTAGAGCCATAGACATAAAATTGTAAAGTTCTTGCTTGGAGAGAAGGTGTGGGACTCTTGAATACACTCACAAGCTGTTTCAGCACACATAGGAAGAAGAAGATGGGCTCAGTAAGGTAGAAGATTGAATGGAGAATGCTGAAGGTAAAAAGATCCCTAAAATTGAGACTTTCTCCCGTTACACCCAGAGGTCTGTAGTTCGAGAAGATGGCAACATCACTGTACTATCTGCCACTGCCAGTGCATATGTTCAATTGTGGCAGAAGACAGAAAGCCATGGGAAATGGATGCTTTAATAATTTTTTTTAAAAAGGAACAGTAGTAGAAGTGAATTTATATGAAAGCCAGTGAAATGACACTTGACTTTCTGGAGTATTATTCATTGTTCAGACTGTATGTTTATTCTGATGACAGGTATCATGATGGACATTTCAGCAGTAAACAGTTCATTTCACATCTGTTTAATCTTGATTTTATCTCAGACTGTAGGTTTTTATAGTTTATTGTATTTAGGTTTTCTTATTGTTGTTGGTATTTTTTTATATAGTGTACATAGTTTATCATTTTTTTATATATACTTTCTGGACTTTTTCTTTGACTTTGTGGGGTGGATGTGCACACTGGATCAGGATGGGTGAAGTCTGGCATTTCTCATAGAATCAATACAACACAAGCTTTCCCTGTAGGAATGAAGTGGATGCTTCTCAGCACTACTAGTGTAAACTCTATGTATCACAAATAACTGCATTTACTTTGAAAAAGAAAAAAGTGACTTGAGCCACAATTAAGTGAGACAAGAATAGAAGAATTCAAACAAAAGTAAATGAGTACTTAATGAAACAACCTTCACAGGAGAAAAAAACAGTAATAGCCCTCTGTGCTAACAATAGAAAGACCGTGTGACAACAGATCTTCTTCTTCTTTTGGCTGCTCCAGTTAGGGGTTGCCACAGCGGATCATCTTCTTCCATATCTTTCTGTCCTCTGCAACAGCTAAACTTCATTTAATTAAAAGTCACCTTATCAAATAAAGATAAGCTATTTAACTAAGAAAGTTTTGAAGGAGAGTCTATTGATGAAGACATGGTGGGAATCACCCAGATGAAGTTTTAGTACTTAATAATATAGAAGGAAAAAAGACAGAGTTAACTTTCTTTTACTCTCTTAAAGACTACATTTATTTCCTTCTATTTTTGGAATGTCAGTAGAGGAAGCTGTCAAAAATAATATTAGATGTCTTTAAAGCCTGAGTGTGTACCTACTGTCTGTCAGAATATTAATGATAAGGATACGAGGTCTAGCTGAGACTGTTCACGCTATTTCAAGACTGGATTAATTGCCTTCCACTTTTGGGAAGTCACACCAGTTTAGTCTAGGGAAAACTTCATGTGGAAGACATATTACAGGCTTGAGTGTGTACATACTATCAGAATAGCTTAAGAAATGAATGATAAGGATGTGAGGTCTAGATGAGTCTGCTCATGCTGAGAAAGTTCTGTGAGCCTGTTCAGGTTTTCAAGGTGACTCTACAGTGCATCCTGAAAGTATTCACAGCACATCACTTTTTCCACATTTTGTTATGTTACAGTCTTATTCCAAAATGGATTAAATTAATTTTTTTCCTCAGAATTCTACACACAACACCCCATAATGACAACGTAAAAAAAGTTTACTTTAGATTTTTGCAAATTTATTAAAAATAAAAAAACAGAAATCACATGTACATAAGTATTCACAGCCTTTGCTCAATAATTTGTCGATGCACCTTTGGCAGCAATTACAGCCTCAAGTCTTTTTGAATATGATGCCACAAGCTTGGCACACCTATCCTTGGCCAGTTTCGCCCATTCCTCTTTGCAGCACCTCTCAAGCTCCATCAGGTTGGATGGGAAGCGTCGGTGCACAGCCATTTTAAGATCTCTCCAGAGATGTTCAATCGGATTCAAGTTTGGGCTCTGGCTGGGCCACTCAAGGACATTCACAGAGTTGTCCTGAAGCCACTCCTTTGATATTTTGGCTGTGTGCTTAGGGTCATTGTCCTGCTGAAAGATGAACCATCGCCCCAGTCTGAGGTCAAGAACGCTCTGGAGCAGGTTTTCATCCAGGATGTCTCTGTACATTGCTGCAGTCATCTTTCCCTTTATCCTCACTGGTCTTCCAGTTCCTGCCACTGAAAAACATCCCCACAGCCTGATGCTGCCACCACCATGCTTCACTGTAGAGATGGTATTGGCCTGGTGATGAGCGGTGCCTGGTTTCCTCCAAACGTGACGCCTGGCATTCACACCAGAGAGTTCAATCTTTGTCTCATCAGACCAGAGAATTTTGTTTCTCATGGTGTGAGAGTCCTTCAGGTGCCTTTTGGCAAACTCCAGGCGGGCTCCCATGTGTCTTTTACTAAGGAGTGGCTTCCGTCTGGCCACTCTCCCATACAGGCCTGATTGGTGGATTGCTGCAGAGATGGTTGTCCTTCTGGAAGGTTTTCCTCTCTCCACAGAGGACCTCTGGAGCTCTGACAGAGTGACCATCGGGTTCTTGGTCACCTCCCTGACTAAGGCCCTTCTCCCTGATCGCTCAGTTTAGATGGCCGGCCAGCTCTAGGAAGAGTCCTGGTGGTTTTGAACTTCTTCCACTTACGGATGATGGAGGCCACTGTGCTCATTGGGAACTTCAAAGCAGCAGAAATTTTTCTGTAACCTTCCCCAGATGTGTGCCTCGAGACAATCCTGTCTCTGAGGTCTACAGACAATTCCTTTGACTTCATGCTTGGTTTGTGCTCTGACATGAACTGTCAACTGTGGGACCTTATATAGACAGGTGTGTGCCTTTCCAAATCATGTCCAATCAACTGAATTTACCACAGGTGGACTCCAATTAAGCTGCAGAAACATCTCAAGGATGATCAGGGGAAACAGGATGCACCTGAGCTCAATTTTGAGCTTCATGGAAAAGTCTGTGAATACTTATGTACATGTGATTTCTCAGTTTTTTTATTTTTAATAAATTTGCAAAAATCTCAAGTAAACTTTTTTCACATTGTCATTATGGGGTGTTGTGTGTAGAATTCTGAGGAAAAAACTGAATTTAATCCATTTTGGTATAAGGCTGTAACATAACAAAATGTGGAAAAAGTGATGCGCTGTGAATACTTTCCGGATGCACTGTACTTAACACAGGAAGCAGTTCCTGCCAGTCCTCCTTCTCTGAACCTTCAGTCAGAAATATCTCTCTATTATAAAAAAAAACATCTTGGGTGGGAGACTAGGGAGAAGAGACGTGATCTTTTTGGAAGACAAGCATGTATTCAGCCCCAAACTCTTCACAACGCGAGTGGCAGAGACGCGAAGTGGCAAAAATACAGCTGCTGTACAGGCTTTTAAATGATTGCCGCACAGTGCGCCAGCAGCAACAAGCCAGCAGATGATTCAATTGCTTCTCCTTAGTGTGTGTTCAGCCGCCCCCCTTCACAACACGATCAGCGTTTTACATCCTGCGAGAAAGAGATTTAACCACGCCTGGGGCTGGAAATAAAGGACAAGTATTGTTTTTACAAAAGTTTTAAAGTAAAAGTGAAAATAATGCATATGTAAAAATTCCCACGAAAATAACAATCTCTTTAAATTGTATATCTGGTAAACCAAACCCAGGGGTGGGCGAGTAAAGTGAGCAGGGGGTGGAGCCCCCTAGTAATCTTCATTTTTATGTGCCTCCTTATCTAATGATAAATAAACTTTACTCTGAGCTCTGTGATTATTACATGTAGGGTCTCAGTTTCTTCTTTTCATTAAGAAACCCTTGATTGTGTGAAATGCATCCCCTTCTGTTTATGCACTGATCAGATTTATTACTGGTTATTTCAGCTCACAGCTTCAAAAAATAGGTGTGGATGGTAGTAATCAGAGAATTTATGTGCTCCAAAACCAAGTTTTTGTCAAGTCCCAGTTTGTGAGATACCGGTGTCTGTTCCCAGTTTAAGTGACGTCTTTGTAAAGTCTTTGTAAACTTTAGAAAGTTAAGTGTAATTATCTGCAATGTACATGTTTTAATTTGCAGCAGAGATTCAATATTAAATAGAGAGAACAGCATAGATATGTAGACAAAAGTCGGAGCACCCATACAAGACACAATGTGTTGCTATGCACTGTGGTTAACATGATGTGTTTAAATATCCACAAATGTGGATGTTTACAGTATGTGGCCTTTGAACAATGTGTATGTATGTGTGTATATATATATGTCTATATTTGTATATGTGTATATATATATATATGTATACACTCACCTAAAGGATTATTAGGAACACCATACTAATACGGTGTTTGACCCCCTTTCGCCTTCAGAACTGCCTTAATTCTGCGTGGCATTGCTTCAACAAGGTGCTGAAAGCATTCTTTAGAAATGTTGGCCCATATTGATAGGCTAGCATCTTGCAGTTGAGATTTGTGGGATGCACATGTAGGGCACGAAGCTCCCGTTCCACCACATCCTAAAGATGCTCTATTGGGTTGAGATCTGGTGACTGTGGGGGCCATTTTAGTACAGTGAACTCATTGTCATGTTCAAGAAACCAATTTGAAATGATTCGAGCTTTGTGACATGGTGCATTATCCTGCTGGAAGTAGCCATCAGAGGATGGGTACATGGTGGTCATGAAGGTATGGACATGATCAGAAACAATGCTCAGGTAGCCGTGGCATTTAAACGATGCCCAATTGGCACTAAGGGGCCTAAAGTGTCCCAAAAAACATCCCCCACACCATTACACCACCACCACCAGCCTGCACAGTGGTAACAAGGCATGATGGATCCATGTTCTCATTCTGTTTACGCCAAATTCTGACTCTACCATTTGAATGTCTCAACAGAAATTGAGACGCATCAGACCAGGCAACATTATTCCAGTCTTCAACTGTCCAATTTTAGTGAGCTTGTGCAAATTGTAACCTCTTTTTCCTATTTGTAGTGGAAATTAGTGGTACCCGGTGGGGTGTTCTGCTGTTGTAGCCCATCCGCCTCAAGGTTGTGCGTGTTGTGGCTTCACAAATGCTTTGCTGCATACCTCGGTTGTAACGAGTGGTTATTTCAGTCAAAGTTGCTCCTCTATCAGCTTGAATCAGTCGTCCCATTCTCCTCTGACCTCTAGCATCAACAAGGCATTTTCGCCCACAGGACTGCCGCATACTGGATGTTTTTCCCTTTTCACACCATTCTTTGTAAACCCTAGAAATGGTTGTGCGTGAAAATCCCAGTAAATGAGCAGATTGTGAAATACTCAGACCGGCCCATCTGGCACCAACAACCATGCCATGCTCAAAATTGCTTAAATCACCTTTCTTTCCCATTCTGACATTCAGTTTGGAGTTCAGGAGATTGTCTTGACCAGGACCACACCCCTAAATGCATTGAAGCAACTGCAATGGTGCAATTGGTGTTTATTCAACATGAAAGCCTTCTATTAAATCTATGTAGACAGTTCTCTCTGCCACCTTGTGCTTGGACATTTTCAGGCTTTTCCTCGCAAAAAATATTTCTAGTGTTTATTATTAACTAGCAGAATACCCGCGCTTCGCAGCGGAGAAGTAGTGTGTTAAAGAAGGTATGAAAAAGAAAAGGAAAAATTAAAAAAATAACGTAACATGATTGTTAATGTAATTGTTTTGTCATTGATATGAGTGTTGTTCTCATATCTATATATGTATATATATATATATATATCTATATCTATACATATATATACACATACATATCTTCATATCTATATACATATCTACATATACACATATATATATACATATACATACCTATCTACATCATATATACAAACACATACATACATACATACACACACACAAATTATATATATATATATGTGTGTATGTGTGTGTGTGTGTGTATATATACTGTATATATATATATACACATACATACAAACATACACACAGGTATATATATGTGTATATATATGTATGTGTCTATATGTGTGTGTATAGCTTTGGTCACTGAGTGCAAGGGAAAAATAATAAAATATAGTCTATAAGTTATTAAACAGTAAAACAATAACGTTTTAAGAAGTAAAGCTACATTGAGCACTACTGGAGTGGTTGCGGGTAAACTACATATTAAAGACTGTGTAACACAACAGGTAAATAGTACTAACAGCAGCTAAAATGTATATGGATCATCTGTCGGTAGTAGATCCCTTTTGAAAGGCGCTACACGACGGCTGTGGTATAGAAATTACATTTTCTATGTGAACGTTCAAATTTCTGCCTCTGGTAATGTGCCTTACCGGCATTACCAGCAATTAAAGAAAATTAGTTTTGTTTCCTCTGCAGTGTTAAGAGAGAAAGGCTTTGGTTTGGGATAAAAGGAAAAAAGGTGTAAAGAAAGGAAAGTTGCCTTTTTCTTTTATATAGTATAGAGAGATGTGTTTGCTGACGATATGATCGCCTTTTGGAGACAGTCGCGGTGGTTCTTGTGTAGAATGGTGAGACGTCCCTGCCATTAATCGGCTGTGATGGCACTGTCAGTCCTCCATTCCTGTGCGTGTCTTCATAATCCGAGCTGATGACCTCATAATCGTATACGTGCAAAAGAAACTGTGAATCGCCTTAATATTAGTTTGCCGCGGTGTAGAAAAGGGGTCCCTTGTTTGCACTTGTCTGGGCTATAGCGCAGGGGGAGGATGAAAAAAATTAAAAGTGCTCACTTTGACTTAAGGCAGAAGCGTAGTCAGCGTCTCAAAGGCCAGCACAGCTATGCGTGCACGCCGGTTGCTCAACTTTTGCTGGGCAGGAGACCCTAGTTTTTGCAAACACGTTCATGATATCAAAAGTCTCAGCGCTCTTTGGAGGTCATTCATATATATATATATATATAGCAAAATACCCGCGCCTCGCAGCGGAGAAGTACTGTGTTAAAGAAGTAATGAAAAAGAAAAGGAAACATTTTAATAATAACGTAACATGATTGACATTGTCATGAGTGTTGCTGTCATATATATTCCTGCCTAAATAAGTCACCCTCGCTTCGCTCTTACCTTTTTACCGTTCATTTAATCATGGCTAGTGGTGGAAAAATTATTAAATGGAAGGAGGATTACACTGAGCATGGCTTTACCAAAACAATTATTGATGGCGAATCGATTATTCATAAAGCTTGAATTGGAGATCTGTTTTTCTGTTTTAACCTCATATTATTTCACACTTCTTCTCAAACTAAGGTGGTGCGAGGGTAAAATGAATTGGGATGCGCTGATCAAAGAAATCGGTGTACCAGGAAATCATGCATTAACAAAAGTTCACCTTTGCTTGTAATGCAAAGTGTGATTAAATGCATTATTTTTTAACGCGTTATGGAGCACATGCATCGAAGCTTCTCAGCTGCGCTTGTGCTAAGAAAAGGAAAGATTTTAAAAATAACGTAACACGATTGTCAATGTAACCTTTTGTAAGTAGTGCCTGGAGGATTCAGTGTGTAGAAACTCTAGAGACAGCATGTGTATTAACTTGTGGATTTTTCTGTGAGTATTTGGTGGTAGTGTGACGAAGTTGCTTCGAAAGACGGCGTTAGCCGCGGAGCTCAGCTCAGAGCGAAATGAGGTAAATGGGAGGAGAGATGATGACGTGACTCCCCCACCCGCCTTAAGTGTCAATCCCCCACAAACACAGTCTCTCGGAATTTGCATAAGCACACCCCTTCACCTGCAATTTTAACTTAGTTACAAAGTGATCAAAACTCTCGTTTATATCCGGCGTCATCTCATTAAACTTGTATCCCGCATCAGCCATGGGCATGAAAAACGCCAGCGGCAGCCTGTCTATTAACTTAATTTAAAGTTTAGGTTTACACCGTGCTTTGTTTCCGAAGTAGCTGCACTGATGAATATGGTAGTATATGTCACTCGCTCGCTTCTTATTGTTTCGCTGCCTTCTCAATTATATAATGCGCTTTTTGGAGGTCTTCCTGGTTTTCTACGCACTGCGTTGAGTCAGTTCACGTGATTACGTGGGAGGCGTGATGATGTCACACGAAACTCCGCCCCCCACGGCCATCGAGCTCAACTCCATTACATTATATGGAGAAAAATAGGTTCCAGTTATGACCATTATGCGTAGAATTTCAAAATGAAAACTGCCCAACTTTTGTAAGGAAGCTGTAAGGAATGAGCCTGCCAAATTTCAGCCTTCTACCTACACGGGAAGTTGGAGAATTAGTGATGAGTGAGTGAGTGAATCAGTCAGTGAGGGCCTTGCCTTTTATTAGTATAGAAGACAAGGACCAACACTTCAGCTCTTTACCCTAAGTTCAGTGTTCAGCTTCTTGCTTCAAATTTCATAGCAATTCATTTTTGCTTTTGTTTTGAGGGAAACATGACAAAGTCTATCTATCTATCTATCTATCTATCTATCTATCTATCTATCTATCTATCTATCTATCTATCTATCTATCTATCTATCTACAGTATATATAGAGATATATGAATATAAAGATAAATACTGTTTTTACATATTGTCAAAAATAGCTATATGTATAGGGTGGCACGAAAGCACAGTGGTAGCGCTGTTGCCTCACAGTTAGGAGAACCAGGATTGCTTCCTGGGTCCTCCCTGCATGGAGTTTGCATGTTCTCCCCGTGTCTGCATGGGTTTTCTCCGGGTGCTCCGGTTTCCTCCCGCGGTCCAAAGACGCACTAAATTGATTCTAGTGTGTGCTTGGTGTGTGGGTGTGTGTGTGTGTGTGCCCTGCCCAGGATTTGTTCCTGCCTTGCACCCTGTGTTGCTGGGATTGGCTCCAGTAGACCCCTGTGACCCTGTAATTAGGATATAGTGGGTTGGACAATGACTGACTGACTGAACTATATTTACACATATACATACCAACATCAGCCAGGATCAGTTCACTGAAGGACGACAGCCTCTTCATCTGCTAACTGTCTTTTTAAATATGGTGTACAGTAAAAGTTATCCAGTTGACACCTTTGTAATTTGTAATGTCATTTGTTAAGAATTTCTTTTGATACTTCTAGGATATTTTCACATTGCACAGTATACAGTGTAAAGTTTCATTATATTGCATACTTTTGTCTGTTGCTAGACTCATGTCATAGCAATGTTGTTTTGTATCTTGATGCTGACGGTTTGTTATTTATATGGATTGTACCTTTGTTATTTATTTAAATAAGTAGGATGATGCAAGATAAGAACAGATTATCTTTATAGGGCTTCAAAGATTGAGCTATCCTTAACAAACACTTTTACAAAATCAAAGTAGACAAGACAAAGTAGATTATTTTTATTGATATGTTTGATATCTTGCTGAATTACTTGTATATAATACATGGTGTAAAATCTGCTTTTGAATCCTGCTTGTACATTTGCCAAGGCAAAAATCAAACGTGTTCCCAATTAAATGAGTAGTGCTAGTATTTTGCATATGACTGAAATTAGATTTATTGACCTTTGATTCTTCACATCTTCATACTTGCCAATGAATAGTAATTTTTAATGCTTCTAATTATGGTGTTATGTTCTTTTGTTGCAAACAGTCCGTACTGTATGTCTTATTACTACCTAATTTTGGCATATATCCTCTGATCCCATCTTCTCCAACTGCCTTAACACTTCGCAGATTGCCAATATCCTCTTTCACTTTGGCAGGGAATACTTTGGGTACATAGCTTTCTAGACAGATGTTTGTACCTTGTTGTTCTAAATTGTCACTATATTAGGCAGAATAAGATTTTCTGACACATTTTAAGATCTCATGTTGATGTTTTGTTACAGAGCCATCTTTGTTACTTTGAAAAAAAAAATCTTCACCTTTCTTGCCAAATCCAGAATTTCCTATGATTGTCTCATAAGTTTGTTTCTCAGCTATCCATGCATTCATGTTGCCCATTATAATATTAAAGCTGTCCTTCCTTTGGATTAATTGATAGGTGGTGAGATCATCAAATCCCCCCATTTCTTCACCTCTGTGATTGCTGGGTGTTGCTACATATACTTGTATTAACACTGAGACAGTCTAATTATTACATACTGTAGGATCTCTAATTTAATTTGTGGTTTAATTGAGCAATGGTACTCTTTTGTTGACAATTAATCTAACACTTGTTTTACTACAAAACTACTACTGTTGGTTGTTCATTGTTAAAATAGATGTCCTTGTTTCATATCTAGGAGTCTATCAACTTTAAATTTGATCAGTTACATTTCATTTGATGTTTTGTAGCTTTTGCTGTTTAATCTCAGAGTAATTTAATGCTTAGTGAGCCACTATTTAAAGTTGTAATGCAGCCTGGTTGAGTGCAGTAATTTGTAGCACTTTTTGCTTTCAAGTCAGTCTTCCAATGCCTTAGTAAGGGGCTATCTAGGACTGTGGGAGACAACAGTCTACCATACTGTCATAGAGTTGTTTGGTAAAAGCCCAATTGGATGCCTCTGCTGCAGCCTGTCTACTACTTGTAGCCCTACATTCCTGATGGCAAAACTAACAACTTCAACAGCATGGATAAACCCCTTCACTGCAATAAAGCGTCAACCCATAAAAGGTCATTTAAACATATAGTATGTATATATGCATATAAAGTGTATGTATGGATGTGTTTATGTACATGAATTGGATTAAGAGGTTTCGAGAATTTTATGTCATTGACGGATGTATAATATACTTTATATGTAATTTTAGAATTACTATACTTTTTGTGCCTGTTAAGCTCATTTTTCATCTAGGATACCTGGCTGATATATGTGTGTACAAATATTAAGATGGATTGCAACTCTTTTCTTATTTTTTTACATATATATATAATTTTAGATTTATTACACTTATTCCTTTTTTAAAGCACATTCTTTTTTTGGGGCTGCAGTAATTATGAGCAAGTGGTTGCCATGGCAGCTACAATTTTTGCTGATTTTACTTTTTGTAAAGTTCCTAAATCCTTTCTGTATTACCTAGAAACTTCTATTCTTTCCAGGGGCATTTGCAGGCAGACTGCATCATTAGGCAGCATAAAACCTTTCAAGTACCATATTTACTATGTTTCCTTAAGTGCAAAAATTTCAAATAACAAATGTGCATATGATAAACATTAATCAAAACTTTTAAAATAATTAAATGATTTACATTCAATTTCAGCAAGCAATTTAAAAAGTCAAATGATACCTAGTGGACAAACAATCACCCATCCTTTTTTCCCTACTACCCTCTTTGTTTGAGCAGGATGAGTTAAGAAGCAGCAATAAGTAAAATCTTATTCCACCATCAATCAATCAATCAACATTTATTTATATAGCACATATTCATACAAAAAAATGTAGCTCAAAGTGCTTTACAAAATGAATAGAGAAATAGAAGACACAATAAAAAATAAACATAAGTCAACATTAATTAACATAGAATAAGAGTAAGGTCCGATGGCCAGGGTGGACAGAAAAAAAAAAACTCCAAAGGCTGGAGAAAAAATAAAATCTGTAGGGTTCCAGACCAAGAGACCGCCCAGTCCCCTCTGGGCAATCTACCTAACATAAGTCAAACAGTCCTCTTTGTATTTAGGGTTTTCATGGAAGGACCTGATGATGATGGTCACGTAGACTTCTGGCTTTCAGTCCATCAATGTTGATGCATCATGATGCTTTGAGTAGGTGGTGGTGGCACAGGCCGCCACCACAAAGAAACCGGAAAAAGAAACAGAAGAGAGAGTAGGGGTCAGTATGGATTTTGGAGCCACCATGAATAGTTATTATGAAGAATTGAACATACAGAGTATCAGTATTAAGTTAAAGTGAAGTTATAAAAGGCCATGTTAAAGTAATGTGTTTTCAGCAGTGTTTTAAAGTGCTCTACTGTATTAGCCTGGTGAATTCCTATTGGCAGGCTATTCCAGATTTTAGGTGCATAACAGCAGAAGGCCGCCTCACCACTTCTTTTAAGTTTAGCTTTTGGAATTCTAAGGAGACACTCATTTGAGGATCTAAGGTTACGATTTGGAATATAACGCGTCAGGCATTCCGATATATAAGATGGGGTGAGATTATTTAAGGCTTTATAAACCATAAGCAGTATTTTAAAGTCAATCCTGAATGACACAGGCAACCAGTGTAGTGACATCAAAACTGGAGAAATGTGTTGGATTTTCTTTTCCCAGTTAGGATTCTAGCAGCTGCATTCTGCACTTGTTGCAAATGATTTATGTCTTTTGGGTAGTCCTGAGAGGAGTGCGTTACAGTAATCTAGTCTACTGAAAACAAAAGCGTGAATTAATTTCTCAGCATCTTTCAATGATATAAGAGGTCTAACTTTTGCTATGTTTCTTAAGTGAAAAAATGCTGTCCTAGTGGTCTGATGAATATGTGATTTAAAATTCAGATTACAGTCAACGGTTACCCCTAAATTTTTAATTCCGTCTAAACTTTTAATCCTAGTGCATCAAGTTTATTTCTGATAACCTCACTGAATCCATTATTGCCAATTACTAAAATTTCAGTTTTCTCTTTATTTAGTTTGAGAAAATTACTATTCATCCATTCAGAAATACCAGTAAGACATTGTGTTAGTGTATCGAAAGAGTCGGAGTCATCAGGTGCTATAGATAAGTACAGCTGTGTGTCATCAGCATAGCTGTGGTACTCACGTTGTAACCTGAGATAATCTGACCTAACGGAAGCATATAGATTGAGAATAACAGCGGACCCAGGATAGAGCCTTGTGGAACACCATATCGGATATCATGTGTCTTTGAGATTTGATTACCACAACTCACAAAGAATTTTCTCCTGCCAGGTAGGATTCAAACCAATTTAAGACACTGCCAGAGAGGCCCACCCATTGACTAAGGCGATTTCTAAGAATATTGTGATCAATGGTGTCAAATGCAGCACTCAGATCTAAGAGGATGAGAACAGATAAATGGCCTCTGTCTGCATTTACCCGCAAGTCATTTACTACTTTAACAAGTGCAGTTTCTGTACTGTGATTTGTTCTGAAGCCTGACTGAAATGTATCAAGAATAGCATGTTTATTGAGGTGGTCATTTAACTGCATAATGACTGCCTTCTCTAGAATTTTACTTAAGAAGGGCAGGTTAGAAATGGGTCTAAAATTTTCAAAGGCAGAGGGGTCAAGATTATTTTTCTTGAGCAGGGGTTTAACTACAGCAGTCTTAAGACAGTCTGGAAAGACCCCCGTATCTAATGATGAATTAACTATGTCCAGAATATTGTCAATTAGCACACCTGATATTTCTTTGAAAAACCTGGTTGGTATTGGATCAAGGACGCAGGTGGAGGGTTTCAGTTGAGAGATTATACTATGTAATTCAGGTAAATCTATCCTGGTGAAAGCATTTAATTTGTTTATAACGGAGTACCGGGGCTTTGGAGGTTCTGCAGTGTTGGGGAGATATACTATGTTATCTCTAATATCATTAATTTTTTGATTGAAAAATACAGCAATGTTCTCACAGGTTTCACTGGAAGTATTCTGGGGGCATTCCTTTGTGTTACCTGGGTTTAACAGACGATCAATTGTCGAAAATAAGACTCTGGGATTACTAGCATTGTTATTTATAATATTAGAGAAATAGCAGCGCCTCTCAAGGTGGACTGTGTTATTGTATACCATAGTATACGGTTAGAAAGTAAATCTACAGTATATATTAAAAACTGATGAATCATAGACTCTACAGTAAATGTACCTGTTATGATTGAATGTACATTGTGATCAGCTGTCATGCTGTCCAGAGTGTATTCTTGCCTTATTCCCTATTGCTGCTAGGAAAGTCCCTGTCTCTTTTGACCCCTTTACCATGAAAACGTCAGGGTAGAAAATCAGTGCTCGCATGACATGACATAAACGCTTTGTTTAATGTAAATTTTCAAATCTTTGATCAGCCCGGGCAGATGTTTAAAATTTCTGTATTAAAGAAGTTATATATTAGTAAGAAGGAAGTGTCATCTGGTGGGAGTCTTGGGATTGCACACTAAATCACAAAGCTATCAGTACAATCTTTCATCATCAATTCATAGTGTAACCTTAAGCCAGTAAAACGTGTATTGCCATGAATGTCATGAATGACATTCACTGTAGGAAAAAACAATGTGAAAAAAATTGATTGGTTCTTTTCACATGAAAAGATTTTTTCTATTCAGTCACTTCTTGCTAGTGTGCTAGGTCACCTGTTGGACACAGTTGTTATTTTTAGGGCTTCATTTTCTGTTTTGAGGCATTTGAACATTTTTATTTGAGCAATTTTATTGAACAGATGATGGTAAGCAATTTGAAGAAATCCAAGCAAGATATACTAATCCTTTCTGTGGTAGAATGGGTTATTTTTTTCAAGTCAATACAGTATAGAAAATTATTTTATTTACACACATTCTGCAGAGCTATTTTAGATCCATTCTAACTCACTGTGTAATATATAATTAATAATATAGCATTCTCAGACTTGCTCAGTCCAATTCAGATATGCAGTGGACCAGAGGCCATTCTGACAACAGCATAGGGCAAAAAGCAGAAAACAATACTTGACAGAGCACCAGACCATTGGATTGCATCCTCACGCACTCTGCTATGCTCACATGGACATCTTTACAGATGTGGAGGAAAAACTGGAGCACTCTACACAAGGCGAAAAACAACCCAGCAAGGAGTGCCAGTCAATGGGTCCTCTCACATACACACTCACATTTACTGTCATACAGTATTACTAAATATTCCTGTTGTTAGGGATGTGAGATGGTGGAAACCAAACAGTGAATGGGGGAGAAGATTAAAACTTTATAAGCATGGACTACTACAAATCTGAATCTTTCATTAGGACCACGAGGAACCACTGCACCACGCAAACCACTCAGAGTCAACATTGGGAAGCGGGATTCAGACCAAAAACATTGCATCCATAAGGTAGTATTGATCACCAACGCACCACCATGCTTCAACTCTTCAGATTCTGCAACCCATAAGCTAAGGCTAAATTTATTTATTCACCTACTACTAAACACTCTTCATACGTTCCACAAGATACAGTACCTACTATAAGTATTCACCTCCTTAGAAGTTTTCACATTTTCTTGTTATACAAAATTGAGTCAACAGTGGATTTAAATTAGGCTTTTTTGACACTGATCAACAGAAAAAGAACATTTAATGTCAAAGTGAAAACAGACCTCCTCATAGTGGTTTAAATTATTTACAAATACAAAACACAAACTACTTGTTATGGTGTATAAAATCTACATCTTATTCTATACTAGCAACTTGCTGCGCGCTACGCTGCGCGTTGGATGACCACAGTTGAAGGACTCAATCGTAAGGACCTCTCGTTGGATGTCTCATTGGCACGCTTTTGCCTCTTTCTTTCGCGATCACGTTGTAATCTGTCGTCTCTCTCTGCAGGGGTTTCAGTTGCCTTTCGTTGTGCGGCAGAGACGCGTCGATGAGCTAATCTGTGTGAATGCTGAGTGTCCGTTTCTTGCGAGTGACTGTCACGCCTTTGCCTCTTTGCTTCGTGATCACGCTGTAATGTGTCCTCTCTCGCAGCAGCAGGTTTAGTTGCGTTCGCTTCGCATTGTTCCGTAAGGTCTCCTCCATACAAGTGCACATGGGTAGCTGAAGACGGAAAGGCATAGTGGGCATAGTGAAACACACGAATTGGTGACCAGGGGAACCATCCGACTTTTTTTGTTATGAACTTCCCCAAAAGAGTTGATCCCTGTAAATAGTTAATAGTATATGAACAATATAATCTGTTGTAGTACGGGCGTTAATTAGCGTCACACCTCATAACCTGCATACACCACGTGTTTGGCTGTAACGCGCGTGGACGCTGTAAGGGTAGGTTATAGTTTCTGTTTCTTTCGTAATTTTTTTATTTCATTTTATTGATTATTTAATAGGCAGAGGGGAGAAGACGTTAATGTGATGTTCTGTCTATTTCTTTACTTTTGTTTTGAAAAGATTTTCGGGAACAGGAAAAATAAAAGCAAAGGGGAAAGAACGGAGGGGTGTAAGCAGGAATTCTGAGAGGGGACAGACTGGGGCTTTTCTACGGGGCGGCTATACAGCCAAAAGGAACGCGGACCCGGACATGGACATGGACACGGACACCGCGTGGGCTTTTATTATATAGATTATAATTTGCTCAATCCCAACAAGATGAATTGAGATGTAGGAGGCATTATAATAAAAAAAAGACATATCCTCCTCCTTATACCTCGAAATTTTATAACAATTATTCATAGCTTAGAGCTAATTTGGTTTACAGCCTGAGAAAGGAAGCCTGAGCTGATACCTCAGGCTATTGATTACTTTACGGATGGACATCTGGGACATCAATTGGGTTTACGGCCTGGGAAAAGAAAAACTAAGGCTATATCAAAGAACTTTATTACCTGGGGAGCAAAATTCATCCATCATATTGACAGCCAGCCAATCAAGTGCATGTGTTGTGAAACCAAGGCATGACATTTCATAATACATATGCCTTGGTTTGAGACAGAGAAGAGAAGCAAAGAGATGAAGGAGAAGAAGAAAGTACAGAAGCAGAAGAAGAAGAGGAACGGGCAAAGACGGCACTGGTCGTCAGAAAGGCATCATGAACATTGATTGCTAAATCAAACACCACCCTGGGACATTCATCCTTGTCATCTGTAACTTTTTCGTAAGCTTGTTCTAAACACTATATATATTCAGACTTTCCTATCAGTACCTATTTTCTATTATTCTTTGTTCCAGTGGTATTATTATTATTCTAGTAATAAATACCATGCTGCTTTTAACTTTCTATGCTTTGTCTTAATGTCTAGAGTGATTGAATTAATAAGTTAGATTTCTTTGAGCACCTAATGTAGCTGGATTTTTGCCATTATTTCTGTGCTGCGAGGTTTATAAGGCTGAGAGTGAGGACGCCACTCAATAGTTAGGGACAATACAAAAAGAAGGTATTTTTGGCTGATAAATGGCCTATAGTCAAGAGTACTGAGTCTTTGTATGTTTAAATGTATTCTTGTAGACCAAAAGTAATATTTAGGTCTGAGATATCACTAAAACATCGTATTGTTGTTTGTGCCGAAAATAAGTAAGTCTCTTGAAGTGCTGAATGACAGGCTGTTATTCCTATAGCACTTGTGTGGTTTAAAATGGTAGGGGTTAATAAGCGTGTGTGTGTCATTCATGGGGCACTGTTGTGGTTAGGGTCTGTGTGTATGCGTGTAGCTATGTATGTGTGTTTTCATCTTAAAGTGCAACAGTAGACCAACCCGATAACGAACTTGACGAGAACACTTACCCTTGAGGGAACAGATAAAGGGTAAAGTAGAGGAAAATACCACGATAATACACTACTTGATCACATTAGTATTAATCCCCTTTAATATAACACACCTCAGCCATCACTGGTGCAGCCAATTTATTTTAGAAGCTACATAATTAGTTCAATGGCGATCGCCTGTCTGCTGTTGAGGGGTTTCAGTTGATTGTTGTATAAATTCCCCTTATCTGGAAGGTCCAGCTTGTGGTGAGTCAGTATCATGGCTTAATCGAAACTCTGTGAAAAGGTTCTTGAAAAGCACAAGTGAGAGGATGGATGCAAGAAAATATCCAAGTCACTGAATATCTCTTGGAGTCCAGGTAAATCAGTCATTAAGAAATTAAAAGAGTATGGCACTGCTGTAAATCTGTGTAGAGCAAACCATCCAGAAAAAGTGAATGATTGAGCAAGAAGAAGACTCGAAAGGGATGTCACCAAGAGACCTAGGATAATTATGGAGGAGTTACAAGCTACACTGGATGAGTTTGGAGAGACCTACAATACCTGTTGGCTGGACGTTTCTCAATTGTCTGCTTTCTGGGAGTGTGGCAAAGAGAAAGTCACTGTTAAGAAAACACACACGTGACATCTCATCTAGGATTTGCCAAAAGGCACAAGCCAGCTGTAATTAACTTTTGTGGTCCGATGAGACCAATGTTGACCTTTTTGCCCAATAGATTAAAGGTATTGTTTGGCATAAGCCTAAAAATTTACATTGTCATCAACAAATAACCCCCACCTTGAAGCATGGTGGTGGTAGCATCATGCTCTAGGGATGCTTCTCTGGGCATATAAGGCTTGTGAGGGTAGAGAGGAAACTACAAGGAATTCCTTGTGGAAAACTTAATGTGCCTTAGTAGAAGAATTGTTTTTCAGGCAAGACAACAACCTTAAACATAATGCTAAATCACACAGGAATGGCTTAAAAACATCAATGTTAATGGCCTGGAGTGGCCGAGACAGAGTCCAGATCTCAATACAATTGAGAATTTGTGGATGAACTTGAAAAAGCCTGTTCACTTACAATCCCTTTGCTACCTGGCAGAGCTTAAGTAGTTTTGCAATGAAAAACGGAAGAAAATGAAAATGTCCATATGTGCAAACCTATGCGCACGGACTCAAGGCTGTCATGGCTCCCAAAGGTGCATTTACTAATAATGTTTAATGCGATCAATTATTTTGTTTTTGATATTTGTAATGAACTTTGAACAGTTTGCAGTTGTGTTTCACTTTGATATTAAAGAGTCATTTTCTGCTGATCAGTTTCAAAAAGCCAAATTAAATTCACTGTGATTCAATGCTGTAAAAAAAATAAAATTAGAAAACATCTGAGGTGAATACTTTTCAGACACTGTGTGCTTCAGGAAGGTTACAGCACCTTCTTTGTTCTTTTTTTCAGTGGTGTGTGGAATGGCAACCTACTTTTTTTTTATATGTAACTGTTTTGTTGATAAATTCTCTGCTTTCTTTATGCCAAGTAGCTGTGTTGAATTTGCAATTAAAAAAAAAAGTTCTGAAATTAAATGTTTTTTATTGAATGTTTATACTGGTAGACATTTTTTTGCTGGATTGTCTGGTACTCTCAGCCATTTAATAATCCACAAATGTTATTTAAAAATAGACTAGAATCATATCTTGCACTTCGGTAATTAACATGTCTCTTTAAAAAACAGTTTTTCTGGCTTTTATTTTTTTTAATTACTTTTCTTCCCTCACTATTTTCTCCTTCAGTCTCTAGCACACCTTTTTTTAGCTCTTCTTTATCTATAGTCTTAAACATTATACTTGACTGTGCTATCATATGGTCTGTTTAAAACAAATGAGAGTTATTATTTAAAACTCATTATGCAACCATCTGAGTACCTGCAGAGAAAGATTCTATGCAGAAGAACTGCAACTAAAGGCCAAGTTCAGAATAATTGAGGACACAGAAAAGGCTGGTAGAATGCTTAGAGTTTGCATTCTTTCTGCAGTGTCACACTAGTATAGTTTTGTAGACAACATTTGCATTTCAGACCATGAGTACAAAAGATAATTCAGTGATAATGAGTCTCAGGTGTATATTTGTACAGAAAGCTATTTTATCTTCTCCAGACACTTTGAGCTTGACTCAAAAGTAATTTATAATCTGTCTTGAAGTCATATAAAAGTAATCATTGAACAAACAGCCCTGAACTGTACTCTATGGTAGTATTGTATGCACAAATGCTATTTCAAATGCTGGTTTAGTCATGGGCTCACTATAGACTAAAATCATTTTTAAAAAAGGTGCTTATTAGTGACTTCTGCTGTTGTTCATACTTCATTGGATCCATTTTTATAATAAAATTCTCTAAGCATGACTAATTGCAAATAAAAAGTAAAATTCATGGAATGACAGCGTAGCATCCTATAAATTCAAATATGTTCATAGGACTGCTTTATTCTAAAAAAAAAAGAATTGTATTAAAATATAGGAGTAAAAAAATAATAGTTACTCTAACCAGAAAGCAAATCTAATATCTTTTTGCCCTATGGGGTACATGCCAATGTGTGACTGGCACAATTGTCTGTCCTAACATGAACCAATTACCTCTTTAAGTAGCAGTTAGTCATTTTACCACTCAGTTCCACCGAATGCTTTCAGTCCTTGACAAAAAAAATGAAATTAAAGTTGTTTGGCCTTAGTACCACACTGCTGGAAACCAATCTGCCTCCTAATTTCAAGTTCCCAGAAAACTGTTTGTGCTGACAGCAGTGAAGTTTAAGAACATGTCATAATTTTTCTTTTCCCCATAGAATATGTTTTATGTTTTAATGGTCCATGACTCAGTTATGAAATAAACATATTCATTTAATCTTGTATTGTCTAACATGTGTGAAAAGTTGAAACTGATCGTGGGCTATATGATAAACCTCATTAACATATGGCTATCCCACTTCCACACCTGCTAATTCCGATATAGGATTATACTGGTAGCATTGAGTGTATGACAAGAACTGTCTTAGACAAACTACTAGTTAATTACTTATGCACACCCAAGTCACAAATCATCCCTACCTGTTTATATACATTTGTAATGTGGAAGAAAACCCGCATGCACAGTGTGGAAGTGAAGTGAAAAGGTCTTGGATGCCCAATTGACTAAAAAAACAATACAAAATGCATTGAAGTCAATGTGGAGGGAAAACCTGCACTAGTTTTGAAGGGATTATAATGGTGCATTCGTCTGTGAAGTGTCCCTTTTGACCATGGAAACATCTGCCAACTATGCTGGACCGATTATTGTGACCAAAAATAAAATTTGAGCTGGAGGCAGCAGTACTATCACTGTACCACTGTGCCTTACGAGGATAAAATGATTACAATTAAATTATAGAACAGTAAAATTTCTTACAAAGAGGAATGATGAATTCAGGCGTGCCCTCCACATATTCAATGCATGTTCAAATAAGCTCAACACTAAAGCACGTGGATTCTTCTTTATTGTTTGCATTAACTGCACAGCCCTTTGTGTAATAATATTAAAGGGATGCTGCAGCTCTATGATGTACACTGGCCTTGCAAAGCACCATGCGTCACTGAGAAAAAAAAACTTTGACTAAGCTGTCTGCAAGGTAAATATTTAGGAAAATACAACAACAACATTTATTTATATAGCACATTTTCATACAAGCAGTAGCTCAAAGTGCTTTACATAATAAAGAATAGAAAAATAAAAGACACAATAAGAAAACAAAATAAGTCAACATTAATTAACATAGAATAAGAGTAAGGTGCAATGGCCAGGGGGGACAGAAAAAACAAAAAAAAACTCCAGACGGCTGGAGAAAAAATAATAAAAACACAGCATATTCACTGTGAAAAACGCATTGGCGAATGGTGAATCTTGCAAGTTAAAATGATGTTTGCATCGCAAATAAATTGAACAATGGGATGGTGGTACCTCAAACCTAGTGTTTTGTCATCATCTGACAAAAAACAACAATATAGAGATAAATTTTAATCCTTAAACTGAGAACCTTGTAATGCTCCCCAAGAAAATACATTGGCTATGAACTGCTTAAGCTGAAACAACAAATTAGATTTAGAATCAAATGGCTTTGAGGCGGAGAAGGAGCATTCACTATCACTTTTGGTTTGGACTTTTTAATTTTATTTTATAATTTGTTTTAAAAATATCACAATACTTGCTTGTTCTCTTGTGGGCACCACCATTTTATGAAAGAATTGCACATAGCTCGCTGCTAGTGAGTGCAATATTAGAAGTCATGCAATGTTATATCATTGGTGCGGTAATAATGTGTAAATTATCATCCAAGATTATGGATATTCCTAAAAACGTTTTGTTTAGCTCTTTTGGTTACGAACACTGATACTTATTTTTTACATGTTAGCTTGTTCTTTTGTTATTGATCTTTTGCTTTGTCTTTTGACTTTGTTTCTTTTTCTGGTCCATCGTGTAATTTGAAAAACTAACATCCTTCTGCATTGCACATACCTGATTTTTTTGTTCACAAGGACACTGCTCTTGAAACAGGGGTATCATACCATATCATACCAGAGACAAAGCTTCCTTTTTGGCTTTTTTCAAATCTTTAGTGGTGGACAAAGATCAAGGTGCTGCTCAGCTCCAATCGGATCAATGTAATGTCATGTGCTTAATGCATTCCTAGTATTGATCTACGCTTCATTTTTGTTTAAATTACAATGGATACGTGTAATGAAGCAAATGGTACTGGACTTCTTGAACTTCCTTGCTGGTTGTAAAATTGGTTGGAAGAAAAACCTGCAGCCACAGGATCCTCCCTAGCATGTTATGACGGAGCGGCACATCCAAAAGCAAAAATGATGGCCTCTAAAAAACCCATAAAATAGAAAAGGGCCCTACATAAGGCAAACTGATCTGCTAGCCTGCTTCAACCTACATGGGCCCAAAGCGGGATTGAATTAATATAAAAATACCCTTCAAAGGAGAGGGAAGTCCATGAAAACTTCTGGCAAATGATAATCTTTACAAATAAAAATATTTATTGAGTGGAAGAAAGGTCAAAAATAGTAAATAAAGGAAAAACGTGTTTGCCAAAAAGTGAAACTACAGTCAACAAATCCCAATCGTAATCAAAATAATCAAAAATCAAAACAGAAGCAATAGATTCAGAAAATAATGATTGTCACACAATCGGACAAAAAATGGCAAGAGACTCTTTTCTCAGTTTGAATTTCATGTCTGAGGATGGTCCCCTAGTAGTGACATACTGTAAGTGTGGCATGGCACTGCCTCTTTGGGTTTCACCCACAGAATACGAGGAACATCAGAGAACAATACAAGGTACTGTGGTATAGTGAGTCTGTGGCTTAACATCTTAATGGTCTGTTTTACATAAATGAATAATTGAATCCGTGGGTGTGTGTGCTCTTGCAGCTGTGGGAGGTTGGTGATGTAATTGAGGTGAAACGGACCTGCACATGAGGGTGTGATCTGTCTCAGTTGCTTCAGTGGCTTTCTGCAGTATGTGATTGAGGCACTGCATCAATGGAGGCATATAAGGGGAGCCAGCATGAGAAAAAGAAACAAAGAATGAGAAGACAGATTAAAGAGAGTAACTGAGAGAAACAGACAGGAGTGAGTGACAACTGGTGCCAGATGTGAAGAAGCAGGTGGAAGGACAGGTGAGCCCCAGGGAGACGCTTAGGAGGGAACTGAGGAGTTGACCATGAAGCAGGAGCGACCATTCTAATCGGGGTGTGCTCTTGCCAGGTGGAACCCGAGAGTGGCAGTGGGGGCAGTACCACACACTCTCGCCAGTACGAGCCAGGTATTGGCAGCAGTGCGAGTGGAGTAGGGCTTGACTGCTCCCCGTGGAATGCTGTGGGATTAGCATTGGGGACACGGCCCGGGATAAAAGGTTGTCCACTCCTGTTGGATGGATGTGTCTCCATGTTGTGAGGTCCAATCAGGGTAAGATGGAGAGATGTCAGTTTTAAAAGGAAGGCACCAAGGCTCAGAATTGTAAAGGACAGATTTCTGTTTAATGACACTCATTTTTAGTGTGTTATTTATTTATTTATGGAATTTTGAACACTGCACTTTTTTAGACACTGTTTACTTTTGGATTGTTTTTAATAAAGGTACTGGCAATATTTCACCTTCCAATTGCTAGGTGTGTGTGTGTCCTCATCTACCTAGCTCATCCCGGTTACATTACAGTCAGTGGTGGGTTCAAGAGGCTCTCTAGGGCAACCGGGAATGTGAACTTGACCATCACAGGTACACTCATCCTGAATAAAAAAAAAAATATAAAAATTAGATAAACACATGTAATACATCCATCCATCCATTTTCCAACCCACTGAATCCGAACACAGGGGTCTGCTGGAGCCAATCCCAGGGCACAAGGCAGGAACCAATCCTGGGCAGGGTGCCAACCCACCGCAGGACACACACGGGTCAATTTAGAATCGCCAGTCCACCTAACCTGCATGTCTTTGGACTGTGGGAGGAAACCCACGCAGACACGGGGAGAACATGCAACCTCCACGCAGGGAGGACCCGGGAAGCGAACCCAGGTCTCCTAACTGCGAGGCTGCAGCGCTACCACTGCGCCACCGTGCCGCCCACATGTAATACACTTAGAAATAAATATACACTTAGAAATAAATAAGACACAAATCATCGCTTTCAGTTATTACTATGAAGAACACTGCTGGTCATTAAAAACAAGAATTTATCTTCACTTAATGCAATCACTCTGGTAAACCACAAGTTTCTATTCACCTCTGCAACCCCAGACCTCCAAACATGTTTAAAGGCTGATTTTGTATGAGTTATCGGTGTAGTTGTTGTTTTATTAATTATTGTGTTTTTGTACTCTATAATATTATTTACTGCCATTGTATATAATTTTGCGATTATGTCATGCATTCTATATTGCACTGTCAACTCTGTTTAACTATTATAATTATTCTTGTAACACCAAGACAAATTCCTAGCAACTATGTTGCCTAGCAATAAAGTTTAATTTATTCATTTGTGTGAATTAGGAGGCAAACTGGAGGTAAGTGAGGTAAAGAACAAGTAATGAGAGAAAACAGACAATCAGACAAAGTGTGTCAGGTGAGCATGGCTGCACAGCTTTATTTGCAGGTTAGAGTGATGGGCACAATGAAGATTGGGGATATCTGCTATCTGCTAAGTTGTGGAGAGAACTCCCAGTGGTTAAAAACAAATTATATTCAAAAGGAGTATTCTGAGCTTGGTAGAAGAATTGACTACACTATTTCTTGTAGCAAGAGCGGTCCTTTAACCCAGCAGAAAAGGTGAATGAGACATGCTCTGATATAATGATTTTAGACTTCTGACATATGCAGATTTTATTTCACATCTTAGTTTTGGTGTAGCTACTAAAATATATAAAAAAAAGAAATTTTCTCTCTTTGTTCTTGTGACGATGTGGGTTCCGCTCTATGCTCCCATCTTGCTTCTGGGAGCTCTGAACCCGACACCGTTGGTAATGTCATCAATGAGCTGGACAGTGAGGCGCAACAATGAGGCAAGGGGACGGTGTAAAAAGTGCACGTGCTTTTATTAAAATCAACAAACAAAAACCAAACAGTGTCCAAAGTGCAATGCTTCAAAAATGTTTTAATAAATAATCCAATAAAAACAGGTGAAAGGGCAGAGGTTAAAACACGATAGAAAAAATCCTTTAAAAACAACAATGTTAAAACAATGACTGGAAGTAGTCTTTTAAAACAAAGCCTGGTACCTTCTTTTACTGGTGACTCCCGTGCTTCTCCCATCCAGGCTATGCACCAGGGGAGTCACCCTGCATGCAGCTGGCTTTCTTCACTGTACTGGTCTGGTGACATTGCCAATTCCTGGCTTTGGTTCTGCTCACTCAGAGTGAGATTTGGGCTCCCCAGCAACCAGGACGCTCATGCTGGGGCTTCCACTTCTCAAGTCCCTGACTCCCGCTGCCTTCGCTGCAGCGAGTCAACCTTCTCCCGGTCACTCCTGCTCTAAACAAGTGCTCAGTAGGAGCGACCACTGCCGTTGGCCCTCAGGTACTGGCCAAACACCCCACTCAGGCTCACCTCTCCCAGCTGCCTGCAATTAGCGTGAGCCTGCGCTCGATCGATCATTCGTTCGATCTCCCTCACCGGCTTTCTCCGTCCTGCTTCCTGTCATCTTCTTCACCCTTAACGTCCCTTCACGTTCTTTTTTTATTTTCTTCTTTTTCTCTTGTAACGTCTGTTCGTCTTTTTTTCTTTTTTTCCTCCTTCTCCATCATCCGGGGACATGGATCAAGTGTGGCAATCAGCAGCACCCGGCAACAATTACAGATGCAGACGACTCCTCAACTGTGCACTTCAGCGCAGATTGTCCGCATCACGAATTACCCAGGAAACCGCTTCGACCACACTACCACGCCCCCTCTCTAAATAGTGTTTTGACTACTTACTTAAAAGTGGCCTTTTTGACTTGAGCTGTGGACCTACTACACCACAGTTCTATTTGTAAGTTTCATCACGGGCACTGCCATTTTGAGTTGATTGCAGCCATTTTATGATGGTAACCACTCATCTTACTACCCAGTGATGACCACTTATGTTATTGCTACTGATATAAGTAGTAGTGGTGGCTAGTAATGAGCAAAGCAGCCAAGATTCAATTCCTACAGAATTTCATGAAACTGGGACTAAAATGAATTTTGCTGGTGATTCCACAACTGAAAAACAATTTAGGGTTTTTAAAGTAGAAAACAAAGATTATTGCCCCTAAAGATTAATCACACTTCTGTATTTACCAGTGTTTCTTTTTTGTTTCCAGAGCTGTTTAATGCAGGCAATTTCCTGGACATTAGTAGCATAAATTCAATTGATGCCTCTCGCCCATTTCATTGTAAGGATGCAGTGTGTTTTTTTTAAATATGAAATGCATATTTTCCAGACTCACTAAAATGCATCATTTTGCACAATACTGGGTTTTCCCCATAGGAAGACTTACTAAAGCAAAAGCCACAGAACACTGAGTTTCATTTCTATAATTGATTTCTCCAAAGCATGTATAGAAATGTGATTGCCAAGATTGTCATAATTGGCTAAATGGGTGTCCTCTTTACAGTATAAACAAAATGCATGCCCAGTGGCACAAGAAAGTGTCTGTACATGACAGGTAATGAGTCCAGTGATTTTTCTTTCACTAGAAATCTTTATATATAGTAAAATAGTAAAGGTCAAGCATACTCATCCAGAATTATGAAAAAATAAAACATCCATTTATTTAACACATTTATTTTATTATGCAAAACACCAGGTTTCACTGTGAATTCAGTTTTGTGTGAATACTTTTACTCATCAGGCACTATCAACTATAACCAGATTTTTTGGATAATTTCTCTAAAATTCTTACAATAGATGCCTAGCATATTTTTAGTAGTTAGGATTTTTGCCTTGTTTGTCTTTGTTTTTATTTTGGGCAGTGAAGTTTTGGTTTCTTAAATCTTGTCAGTGTTTCACCCTGCTCTTACCTTTTCTCCTGAGCTGTTTCTGAATGAATACAGCTGTCATTCCTTTCCATTCCTGGAGACAGCACAACCATCATAGATCAAAAAGATGGATTTCCAGCTAAATTGATCTGAAACGGCAAGAAGTGGTCCATGTCTTGTCACAGGAGCAAAAAAAAAACCTTAACAGAAAATCTGAGCCAGCAGCACAAGGTTTGTCAGGTGACAGCAACACTACAGACAGTACTGCACATCAACTGACTTCTTGCAAAATGTGCCCAGCCATATTTTGTCAAAATCAATTTTAAATGATTGATAAATTGCACAAGAGCATAGGGTTTGTTGACTTAAAAATGCATGTTTTATTGTTTAGACGATTTTCTGATAGCAGAAAGACAAAATTTAAAGCAAGAAGCCATCAGAAAATGCAAACTTACAAGAAACAAATCCTTCCTTCTCTCATCTCTTACTAGCATTTGTACCGAGTTTGAAAATCAACAAAAAAACAGGTGATTTATTTTTTTACCTGCTCCGTGAATAAGTAAAGCTTTTAATCAAAGAAATGGCAGATGACCTAAGATTAAAAGTTGATTTAAAAGCCCCATTTATTGTCACGGTAAATAATTCCAGTCTGATGAAAGTGAAAAAAACGCAGGTTAGTGATAATAGCTGATTTATTTAGATGCTTTTCAACTAATCTTAGCTGTTGTATTTCTCAAAAGAGAATAATTATTCCTCTGAAGGCAGAGTAAAACCAATAAAAGAGATAAATATTAAAAAATGAAGAGAAAAAGAGCTGAGAGCACTGACAGGCTGCCATTATGCTTTGCGAGTATATGTAATGAAATCTAGAAGCATGTTCATTAAGAAAGAAAACACAAACACATGCACATATATACAGTATATACTGTATTGTGAAGACCAGAGCCGCACCTGCTGTCCCAACTCAACACAAATGGCTTAGTCCAACAAAAGCCTTTATTTTATGGAAAGGTACTCAGATCCAGAGTAGTCCCCAAGGACCCATACCAATAATTCCAAGATGGGTAAAACTCCATCCCCTTTCCTTTAAGGTCTTGCAGCCTATTTTCTCTTTTAAATATGAGCCTCACCAGCCTTATTCTCTACTCTGGCTTCTTTTGGGAGGCGGCTGACTCCTTTTTAAGCCTGGGAATTGCTCCCAGGTGCGGCTGATGCCCAAAGTAGGGCTGTGAAGCTCATGCAGTTCCCACATACCCCACCTCACAGCATCCCAACAGGGCTGTGCTGGCAAATAGCAATTCCCAAACAGCTCTGCAGGAATCCGAGGTGCCATTGCAACCCAGGGGGGCTGCAAAATAACAGTTTGGGGAAGAGAATGTCCCCTAGAAGTCCTCCTGACTGTCCTTCCACCTCAGAGGCATCCCGGCTGAGTAATGACATCGGTCACTATATATATATATACAGTAATCCCTCGCTATATCGCGCTGCGACTTTCGCAGCTTCACTCTATCGCGGATTTTAAATGTAAGCATATCTAAATATATATCAAGGATTTTTCGCTGGTTCGTGGATTTCTGTGGACAATGTCTTTTAATTTATGGTACATGCTTCCTCAGTTTGTTTGCCCAGTTGATTTCATACAAGGGACGCTATTGGCGGATGGCTTAGAAGCTACCCAGTCAGAGCATGTATTCCGTATTAACTAAAACTCCTCAATGATATAAGATATGCTTCCCACGCGGTGCTTGATTGTTTGCTTTTCTCTCGCTCTCTCTATCTCTGACATTCTCTGCTCCTGACACGCATTCTTTGAAGAGGAAGATATGTTTGCTTTCTTTTAATTGTGAGAAAGAACTGTCATCTCTGACTTGTCATGGAGCACAGTTTAAACTTTTGACTAAAGGGTGTTATTTCATGTCTAGAGGGCTCTAATAATGTTAACAGTGTGGGAGAGTTTATAAGGGCTTAAAATATATACAAATAACTACACAAACATATGGTTTATACTTCGCGGATTTTCACCTATTGCGGGGGGGTCTGGAACGCAACCCCCGCGATTGAGGAGGGATTACTGTATATATATATATATACAGTATGTGAAAATATACAGTTTGTGGTCCATGGCCGGCCATTTATCCCAGCCAATACCCCCAGGCTGCCAGAGGGAGCCCTCCCTGCGACATGGAGATGCCCCAAATTCTAGCAGGGCATCATGAACTATGGAGTTTTCCTGTAAAGCCCTGCTGGATAATATTGGGACCACCAGGGGTCACTCCAGAATGAACCAGGGACTACTATTTGCCCTACGCTCCAGAAGTACTTCCGAGTCACATGGACAGGAGGAATGACGTACTTCCGGGGTGAAGAAAAGTACTTTGTATCTGACCCTGAAATAATAAGAAATCATGGACTGAAGGACGGGAAGCACTTCCAGGTCAGGAACTATAAAAGGACTCTGGGAACTCCCAGATGACGAACTGAGTTGGGTGGAAGGGTGGCATTGTGTATTATTGAGAATTGTGATTTATTTAATGAGTATTGTGGAGAGGAGGGTACTTTGTGTTACAAAGTAATAAAAAGTCAATTATTTGGACTTTTACCTGGTGTCTGGCGTCTTGGACAAGAGTTTAAGAGAGCAATAGTGCCCCCTATCTGTCACTATATATATCTATATATATATATATATATGTGTGTGTGTATACAGTATATATAATATGCAAACTGATGAGCCACAATGTTAAAACCACTGACAGGTAAAGTGAATAACATTGATTTTCTTGTTACAATGACACCTTTTAATGGGTGGATTATATTAGACAGCAGTTATTGGAGGTGATGTGTTGGAAGCAGGAAAAATGGGCAGGCGTAAGGATCTGAGCGACTTTGACAAGTGCCAAAATGTAATGGCTAGATGACTGGGTCAGAGCATCTCCAAAACAGCAGGTCCCGTGAGGTGTTCCTGCTATGCATTGGTTAGTACTTATCAAATGTGGTTCAAGGAAGGACAATTAAACCAGCAACATGGTCATGAGCTCCAAAAGGCTCATTGATCCACACAGGGAGCAAAGACTAGGCCATTTGGGACGATTGCACACATTAGTTACTATAACACAGATTGCTGAAAAAATGAATGCTGGCCATGAGAGAAAGGGGTCAGAACACACTGTGCATTACAACTTGTTGTGTATGGGGCAGCGTAGCTGCAGACCAGTTAAAGTGCTGTCCACAACGAAAAGTGCATACAGTGGGTATGTGAATGTCAGAATTGGACCATGGAGCAATACAAGAAGGTGGCCTGGTCTAATGAATCACGTGTTCTTTTAGAACATGTGGACTGCCAGAGTTGGCAGCAGGATGTACTACGGGAGGAAGGTAAGTGTGATGCTCTGTGCAACATTCTGCTAGGAGACCTTGGGTCCTGGCAATAATGTGGATTTTACTTTAAACACCTACCTAAATATTGTTTCAGACCACATACACCTATTCATGGCAATGGTATTCCAGGATGGCAGTGGCACAGAATTTTGGTAAAGGTAATGAATGTATTTAGAGGACAGAGAAACAAATGGGACATCCCTACACCTTGTATATCCTTGAGAGTTCTTGCCTAAGTTTTAAATGTTGCCAGTCATGACAGTCATGCGAGTCTTTCCTGACTGTTCATGGGTCAAGGGGGTCATTCAGAAGTGCATCTTTTAAATTTAGTTAGAGTTTACAGTGCAGTGAAAAGTATTTCAGTTACTTTGAGATCAAGGAAGGAGTCAAAAAGCATTGGGGTTCAAAAAGCTGAAAACACTCTGATAGGAGATTAAGCATGCGGATGAAAGAAGGAGAGATAATAGCAGAATTAGAAACTGGATTTTGAACAAAGGGGCACAGTTACAGTGTTAAAATCTACATCAGGATGGAGAGAAAGGGCAACGATACTGCTGGTATTTAGTTAGCTTATAATAGTGTTGTATTTTTTGTAAATAGTTGACTTCTGTGAATAAATACAGAGTTTGTATTTATTTTTATAGTATATAGTTTTTTGGAATGTTTTCTTTTAGGGTTACATACCATATGCAATATATTTAAGGTGTTCAGCACACCACTACTAATATAAAATTGTTATTACTGAGGTAAGCTCCAGTTCCTCAAACCGCACTAAGCATATTCAGCAAATAAAAGATGGATTTTGGCTGACTACACTTTTGCCATTGTTACTTATGCCATTGACAAGTGCAGCACTGATAAGTCTTCATGTTCTTATTGTGCAAAGTGGCTTTATGCAATTTGAAATTGCAGTCTAAACCACATCAAATGTGCTTGTGATGTTGAGAGACTAATTGAAATTATCTTGCTGTGGTGGTCAAACCTATCATCTAGCACTTGGCAGGCCAAAACATTGAAAAGTCCATATAAATTTACTCATCTTGTATGAGTTTTATTTAGTGCTAGTAAGAAACAAACATACATTAAATTGAGTTAGACTTTGGTTCTCAGTATTTGTAGCAGTTCTCACAGCAGTCATACCACATACACTTCAGGAGAGGTCATCCATCTGAAGTTAAGGATGTTCAGACCCGGCCAGTACTTGGGTTGCTGCTGGAAGAGGTGTTGGTGAAGCCAGCAGGGGTCACTCATCCTGTGTTCTGAATGTGGATCCCAATGTCTCATTGCAGTGATGGGAACACGGTGCTGTAAAAATGGCACCGTCCTTTGGATGAGATGACAAAACCGAAGTCCTGACTCACTGTGGTTAGAAAAGATCCCTGGGCATCCTTTGTGAAGAGCAGGTTATAGCTTGATGTCCAGGCTGAATTACACTCTTTGGCCATTTCTTTCTAATTATCCCCTGTCTCTGATTGGCAAGCTACCTCTCTCACCCCTTGGTGAGCATACTGGTGCAAAAATGGCTGCCATCGCATCACCCAGGTGGATGCCACCCATTAGTGGTGGCTGAAGTGGCTCCTAGCTCGATATGAAACACTTTAAGGTGTGAGAAAGCACTGTGTAAATGTAAAGAATCATCATTATTATTATTATCACAGGGTGCACACTCACACACACATACCAAAACTTGCACAAAGCAGGACAATTTGTAATCTTGCATTTTGGACAACACAATGACACATAAGCTACAAAAATCTGTAAATGGCCTCAACAGCACAAATTCATTTGAATATAACAAGTAACAGAACCTGACAAAAGCAAAAGTGACCTATAGCAAAAAATGTTTTAATAATACTGTAATAATGTTGACTCAGCACTCAATCAGCAGTAGTATGAGCTGGCATTCTGTTATTCACTTAAGCAGCTTCAGTTCCTGCTGCCATTTTGAGCCTTCCAAAGTTACACAACATCCATTCTTGTGTGGCTAAGGCAAGCCGTCCTTCTAAGGACAGCAAAGTACCTACAGTAACAGCAATGTAAGAACCATTGTGTCAGCGCTGACGATCACCACACAGTAATGTAATGCTATCAGGGAGCTTCCAGTATCCTATATCCGTGACATGTATAAAAATGTATATTCCCAGATTTGGTGCCAATTTTAGTCATTTGGTGAAGTATTAATGATATTGGCATTTGAAAAAATACCCATCCATCCATCAACCCGCTGAACGTGAACACAGGGTCACGGGGGTCTGCTGGAGCCAATCCCAGCCAACACAGGGCACGAACCAATCCCAGGCAGTGTGCCAACCCACCACAGGACACACACTAGGGCCAATTTAGAATCGCCAATCCACCTAACCTGCATGTCTTTGGACTGTGGGAGGAACAGGGAGAACATGCAAACTCCACACAGGGAGGACCCGGGAAGCAAACCCAGGTCTCCTAGCTGCGAGGCAGCAGTGCTACCACTGCGCCACCGTGCCGCCCTTTGCAACAATATGTGGTATTGAATTTTGAGAATGCTTTATCGTATGGCTATTACACAATATTTTGTGAATGAGAAGCATTTGAAGTTAAAAGTTGGTTTCTGTAAGGTTTGACATAATACACTTGAAGTAAGCATGCAGAAAAGAAAAAAGAAAAAACATCAATAAGCTCTTTTTGAAACAGTTCAGGGAGAAATCATTTTTTAAAAGAGACATTTGAATCAGAAATGTTTGCCTACAAATCATGGATTCCCCATTTCTGCACTTTGTATCTTTCTGAATGAGTGAACATAAGGACATAACATGTTTGAAAAACAAAAGAGAGACCATTTAGTACATTAGAATCATTTAGTTAGCTAATAGTTTGTTGTGCCCATATCTCAATCAATACTTCTTATATGCTGTGAACTGGAAGTGATGTCATTCAACCGGAACAGGAAGTGACATCAGTCTGGGCACCGGAACCGGAAGTGACATCAGTCTGGGCCCCGGAAGTGACGTTTAATCAGACAGGTTTTCCCGTATTTGGTCTGCAGAGATAACAGAAATAAGTTCAGAGCACCCCGCCACCCCCTGGCCTGGTAGGTAATTACCTCCACTTGGTCCACTCAGCCCGCTCCTAGTCGCACATGTGTGATGATAGATAGATAGATAGAACTTTATTTGGTTTCGAGGGAAATTTGGCTTTTTACAGAAGCTCTTTAAATAAATAAATAGATATGCATATAGATAAGTAAGTAAATAAATAAATAAACATGCACACTTTGGTCTGAACATGCACCAAAATGACCATGAAGCAAGAAAATTAAAGATAAAGATAATTTCTGGCTTGGCTGTCACAGTCACAGTAAAGCATTATATGCGTGTATTGCTGTTGGTATAAAGGAGCCCCAGTAGCATTACTTGAACACTTCTACTGAATAATTAATTTGCCAAAAGTACTCAGTGTTAGTTTGTCAGAGAGCGGATGTTTTTTTGTTTTAATTCTCTTCATAAATACTACCTGCAGGTGGGGGGGCAGAGTTCATCCCATAACTGTGCCAGCCCTTTTAATGAGTCTATTGTCTATCTGTGGGCCTCTCTTGAAGTGATATTACCAGCCCAACAAACCACTGCATAGAAAATTGCACTGGCTATCACAGAGTTATAGAAGATGTAAAGGATGACCATACCCACATTAAAGGAACACAGTCTCTTAAGAAAAGAGAACCTGCTCTGCCGTTTCTTCTATAGTTCCTCCGTGTTCCGAGAGCAGTCCAGCCTGTCATTAGTGGGGACCCCCAAGTATTTGTATGAGTGCATCACATCTACATCCATTTCTTGTACAGTGACCGGACACACAGGCTCTTTGGTACAGCAAACGTCAATAACCTAGTCCATAGTTTTGCTGATGTCAAGATGCAAGATTTGTCTTTGGACCAAGAAACAAAGTTATCCACCTGACTTCTGTATTCTGTCTCATCTCCTTTATTAGTACACCCCATAAGTTCAGGATCATCAGAGAATTTCTGAAAGTGACAAGACCTGGGGCCTCAAGTATAATGATGTATGTAGAATTCACACTAAAATATGGCATAAGGACAAAAACTGAAATGTGCGTAGTCACAGAAAAATCCAGATGCATAAAACGGTGCGTACACCAAGTTTAATGCACTTCATTCTCTTTATAATCCCAATGAATGTGAAATTTAACACACGTGCAAGAGTCTACAGCCCCGCCCCAACTCCTCCCAGAATTTTACATATTTTAATATGCAAATCAATATAACTATCACCTTCCATTTGGTGTTTTGTTAAAAGCCCATGGCAAAATCACATGGAAAAAAGAAGAATCTCAGGGAATACAAAGTGGAGGCAAGGAAAAATGTACTATTTGTTGGCTTAAGCAGTGGTATAAGCAAGAAAAGGAAGTTATGGAGTGATACAGCGCGGTGGAGACACTCGAATGTTAAAGTTCAGAAAGTCGCACAGTTCCCGAAATAAAAGAGAAGTGGTCAGATATCAAAAGTCGACGTGAAAAGGTGAGTTGCAGCCCACTGTCTGTTTATTCTGTTTCAGACAATATTACAAATGCTGACCCCCATGCCGACACTGCGACTCCATGCGGTGATAGTGCTGCTGTGCTCATACACCTCTGCCTCTGAAACTGCCTTGCAACCATCTGGCTGTGTGCTGATGGACGCTGTTCTGGAGTCAAAAAATGCAGTAGTGGAGAGATATGGCCAATGAACTAAGAAATGTAAGGGCTGTACTATGTGATATTGACCACAATTTTAAAAAAAAATAAATATTGCATCTGATTGCCTGTTTTTACATTCTGCTAATTACGTTCAAATGAAGTTGTAATGCTGTCCGATTTGACTGATCATTTGGTTGGTCAGGGGCAGGTTCATCATACAGCATCTCTTCAGGCATGGGCAATCAGGATGCATCATGCCTGCATAATGCAACACACTTTCTGTGGACTATAGAGCAGCACATGAATAGAGTGGAAGTGCATTCTTGTACATAAGAAAATTCATTCTCTGAAGGCGCCGAGCGACACAACAGATCGATTCTCTTCTCTGTTCTTGAGGTGACTTGCAATCTTTAAAAGAACTGCTTGCCTTTTGCCGCGCTAGTTAGACTGTACAGAGCTGCCATTTTTATAGGTTCTCCAGCTATTTATGATGTAATGCCAGGTCATTCTTTTCGTAATTCATCCCTGGCTGATGTAACTTGTCCAGTGCTGCTACAATATCAATGTTAGTGTAGTTGACCGTCCCCATTACATTTGGAAAGTGTTGTTGCGAATTGCACTGTTTCACAGTTCAACCACAGTGTAAGGGAATCTTATATATCTGGAAGACAAGGAGTAATACCATCCTATACAGCTGGCATGGCACGACTAGGTGATGTTTGTGAAATACCAAATCTTTCAGCAAGTTCACAAAATCTCCTGTGGCTAAAAACCCAAGAGTGGGAAGAACTTGCAAATGAGCAGGTGGAGCACATATCCAAAGTCTGCATTTGTAAAGCCGGCACCAGTTCTACACACAGCTCCTAGAAGATAGCTCTTGGAAATCAAAATCGACTTAGAAGTCAGTCATCATTATTATCTATAAATACGCATTCTCTTCTAATTCTACCATTTGCAATGTCGTTAAGCAACGCTAAAGTAGCTAAGGTAGTTGGAATAATTTGGCTATATCTATCTATCTATCTATTCCATGCACCATTATATTCAAGTCAAGTCAAGTTGGGGAGCATGCACCGGTACAGTGCATTGCCGCACCCACTACATGACAAAACAACTCAGGATCCTGGTTTACAACCCCCCAGGCAGACACGCGGTCCAGTCCCACCCTCCGGAAATGACCCTCTATGTGCCACAGCCAGGTGTTATGTGGGTGACCCCTTGACCTGGTCCAGCCATTCAAGTACCCAACAATGAGGATCTTATGAGCTGGATCACCCTCAGGGAAATGCTCCACATGGCCATAGTGCCGTAACTGACGCTCCCTCACAATGCAGGTAATGTGCTTCATTCGGGACTCTATGAGCAACCGCTCATTCAACACAAAGTCAAGCCAATGGTACCCAAGGATTTTCTGGAGAGACACAGTACCAAAGGAGTCCAGTCTTTGTCTCAGGTCACTGGATAGCTTTCATGTATCGCAACCATATAGCAAGACAGAAAGCACTAGGACTCTAAGGACTTAGACCTTCGTCCTTTTGCATAGATATCGGGAGCACCACACACCCCTTTCCAGCGACCTCATGACCCCCCCCCATGCTCTCCCAACTACTGACTTCATAGGAAGAGTCACCAGAGATATGAATGTCACTGCCAAGGTAAGTAAACCTACAGGCCGACCATGATATCCAGCAACCTCGAGGGGATCCTGCAAACCCTCAGGATGTCGAAGGAAAATCGACAAAGGCTGCAAAGAAACTGCCAATATTTGCGTTTGCGCTCCATGAGAACCCTCAGTGCCAGGATGCGGTCGGTGGTAGACTTCTTAGGCGTAAAACCAGACTGTTCCGGTCACTGGTAGGTGAGCAAGTGATCACAGATTCTATTGAGGATGACCCTAGCAAGGACCTTACCTGGCACCGAGAGCAGTGTTATCCCCCTGTAGTTGCAAGATTGCTTGCAATGCCAGGAGGACAACCTTACCACCAGTCTGGAGAAGTTCACCCCGGATACCACAGATCCCTGCAGCCTTTCCCCCCCTCAGCTGGTTCACCACTTGTGCAATCTCAGTGAGATGGGGTGGTTCACAGTTAATTGGAGGATCAGCCTCACGAGCCATGAACACAGTGATATCCAACGTCCTAGCCAGAGGATCAGCTTTGAACAACTACTCAAAGTAGCCAGCCCAGCGGGTCATAACTGCAGTGTCATCCTTAAAGACCGTTCCATCAGCCGCCCTGACTGCGACTCTCTGAGGAACAGATTCGGATTTTTGTAATGCTTAGGTTCCTCTGTAAGCAGGACATCAGTCGCTAGACTACAGATGGTGTGTCACTTGCTCACAGATTCCTCTAACAAACGACTCTTTGTCTGCCCTCGGAGCCCTCATAGCCATCCTTCTCAGTAGGTTACCACCTACAAGGAAAATGAGCCTGGACTTGGCCAGACTCCAAGACCAGGCTGTTTCTAATGAGTTTGCACGCAGTTTGTGTGAGGAAGATTTGGGTACGACTGCCGATCCTAATGTGATGTCAGTGCCAGTGCCAGTCAAATAACACAGAAACAGTAGCACTGCTTTGACTCTGGGTGCCGCCAATTTGCAAAACATCTCAAAGTGTACAAGGAAATGGGCGTACTTTTTTTGCATATGCACCGTTTATATATGAGGCCTCTGGTGTTACATTTATAGTCAGAGGTGTACAGAGTGAAAAAAGGAGATAGGACTGATCCTTGTGGTGCTGCAGTGTTGCTCACATCCTATCAGAAACACAGTCCTTGAGTCTCACAAACTTCAGTCTCCCCAACAGATAGTCCATTATCCAGGACACGATAGGCTCATCCACCTGCGTATCTTTGAGTTTACCCCTTTAACAGGGATAGCTGGATGGTACTGAAGGCACTGGAGAAATCAAAAACATGATCCTTACAGTGCCGCCAACTTTGTCCAGATGAGAATAAGCCTTCTGCAGCAGATACTGTAGATAATTGCATCCTTCTCTCCAATCTTTGTCCAATAGGTAGTATTGCAGTGGGTCCAGATGGTCTACCACAAGAGGGCTTATATAGTTCAAGACTAGTCTCTAAAAGGTCTTCATGATATGAGGCATAAGTTCTGCTGGTTATATAGTCATTAGGTGAGGAAGTGCCTGCCTTGTCGGAACAACAACAATGCAGAAAGTGACAGAGGATACCACATAGTTGGTCAGCACAGGTCTTAAGAACTGACTGAGCAAGGACTGACTCAATCAAGTCCCACAGCTTGTTTAGCTTCCTCAGTTGTCTCCTTATTTGGTATTCAGTTATGGACAACCCATACTGATGGTCAGAGGTGAACTTGTCACTGGCCATTCCAGCTGACATAGTGGGAGTTTTTGATTTAGTAGAGACAGTGTAATAAACCCTGACATCTGCAACATGGAGCACCTCTCTTCACCATGGAAGTTATTCACATTTAATTTAACGGATTTAATTAGGATTTGTTGCTATAGATGAATACAAAGTAAAACAACATAATTTCAAATTAAACATTATACTATATAAATACATTTTAACTAATTGGAAAAAAATCAAAAAAGAAACATTGGTTCTGTAAGTTTTTTATCTAAATGTAGGCTCTTGGTTTTCTTTGTCTCTTGGTGTCCATTGGCATGTCTTATTACATACAACTGTCCATTTTTTAGACATCCTGTATCCTGATTAAATTGTCAACCTCTGCCAATTGGATGATATTTTTCAGAATGTGGCTATCAGAGAACAGTTGAACTTTGAACTTAAAACTATTCTGTACATGTCTTATGTTTCTTTGTTTATGTTGACATATTATTTTTTTGCATTCATGTTCCACTTCTTTTTGTGTGCTTCCTATCATTACTTTGAAAATGAATCAATCTTATTTTAGAAAGGTTTGTTTTTATACATAAAGCAGAGCAACACAAGATAAAGCAGAGAACTACAGAAGAATCCTGTGCTTGTACATTGTTAACATACAATATACTGTCTAAAATACACATCTCACTCTAAGCAGATCAAACACTTCTCTTGCTTTTCTGTATATGCAGTAATGTTTTGTTTCATTTTAGATGACACATCAATTACAGCATACAAAACTGAAAAATCTGTAGGACCTTGTTTTTAATATTCAAATGGGAAAAAAATTAATTTGCATTGCCCCAGAAAATCATTACCTTTTTTTGTGATGAAAGTTTTATTAGTGGGTGGCATGGTGGTGCAGTGGTAGCGCTGCTGCCTCGCAGTTAGGAGACCCGGGTTCGCTTCCCGGGTCCTCCCTGCGTGGAGTTTGCATGTTCTCCCTGTGTCTGCATGGGTTTCAAGACATGACAGGTTAGGTGGATTGGTGATTCTAAATTGGCCCTAGTGTGTGCTTGGTGTGTGGGTGTGTTTGTGTGTGTCCTGTGGTGGGTTGGCACCCTGCCCTGGATTGGTTCCTGCCTTGTGCCCTGTGTTGGCTGGGATTGGCTCCAGCAGACCCCCGTGACCCTGTGTTCGGATTCAGCGGGTTAGAAAATGGATGGATGGAAGTTTTATTAGTGGGTATTGTATTTGCATAATGTAACCTAAAGTGTGATGAAAAATTCCTGGGCAAACATACATCCATCCATAATAACCCGCTATATCCTAACTACAGGGTCATGGGGGTCTGCTGGAGCCAATCCCAGCCAACACAGGGCGCAAGGCAGGACACAAACCCGGGCAGGGCGCCAGCCCACCGCAGGGCGTGCACACACACACACACACTGACACACCAAGCACACACTAGGGACAATTTACAATCACCAATGCACCTAACCTGCATGTCTTTGGACTGTGGGAGGAAACCGGAGCACCCGGAGGAAATCCACGCAGACATGGGGAGAACATGCGAACCTGGGTCTCCTAACTGTGAGGCAGCAGCGCTACCCACTGCGCCACCGTGTTGCCCTCCTGGGCAAACAAAATAATGTAAAGCAAAAAAAAAGCTATTGTAGTTCTAAAATCCAAAATGTATTACATAATTAAATAGTGAATTTAAATACATTCAGAATTTAGTAGGAAATTAAAGAATTATGGGTGTTAAGAGTCAACTGAATGTGATTAGGATGGGTTCAAACATTAAAGTACACTATTATGAAACACTATCCGTAGCTTAGACCAGTGTGCCTAAGCACAGTTTCATGTCCTACACTTGACTCGGAGTGTTAGTTCTGTTTGTTGACAGCAGGTGGAAGTATACCCCAGCCCAACAGACCCCCTAAAGGTCTTTCACTCTCTTAAGCACCACAAAGTTTTTGATTTACTTACAACAGAATCAGAAGATAATCCTCTAGACGTCTCCCTGTGCATCTCTTGGGACGTGCCTTGCAGCTGGCTGGGTTTGTCCATATTAACTTCTGGTGGTTTCCTTCTTTTGGTAGTGTTAATGATCACAAAAAGTATCACTGGTGTTTGTTGATTTTATGAATCCAGCATTCCGAGTTCCAATTCTACACCCGGTGTGTGTGGAACTCATATGTTATCCCTGTGACTACATGGGTGTTTTTCTTGGTAATTCTGTTTTGCTCCAAATTCCCATAGGGATGCATTTTCAGATAATTTTTGACTTTAAATTTGATCAGTATGGATATGTTTGTGTGTGCATAAGTATCTCTGTCATGGTGTGTGCAAGTTCATATTACCTGATTTGGGATAATTGGGTGTAAGAATGTTATGTAGTGAATGTATTTTTCTCCATTTAAGTCATACAGTGATCAAAGACAAAAATGCCATGGATAGTAATTGCAAAACATGCATATACTGTGCACATTTATTTTTATTTTCCCTTTAATGTTATTTTTTTATTATTAATTTTTTGAAGCTTAATATAATGCATGTTCCATAAATGCCAAAATTTACCACTGTACCTGTACAATTATTGTAATTTTATGTGAAAACTCCTGCTTTTTAAAAGCTTAAAGCACCCTCATTCTTGACAGCTTTTCTGACTTGTAGGCAACATTACACTCTATTTATGGCATTTTGTTGGAAAAAGCATGATTTAACTAGAAAACATCCAGTGTTAATTTGAAAGAGAGAAATTTGTCATACAGTTCACGGTAACTGTGAGTTACTTTCATTTTTTTTTTTGGCTCTTTCAGATGTGGCTCGTGCTATTGAATTACTGGAGAAACTGCAGGAATCTGGAGAAGTGCCAGTTCACAAGTTGCAGTCACTGAAGAAGGTGTTGCAGAGTGAATTTTGCACTGCTATTAGAGAGGTATGCTTTTTCAGGGATTTTCAACTAAGCATGCAAATGAAAGCAAAGCAGCACCACTGCTGTGTATGTGATATTTACAGACCTTCCATTTTTTTTTTTGTAGTCAGAAACAGTTTGACACTGTAAGTACAAAATAATCATGTAGTGATTAATTAGAATTTCCAGGTTATGGTGTCTGTGTTTATTTGTTAGCGTACAACTGAAGAGCAAAGATGACATCAGACAGAGAAATTTGGAACAGACAGTGGACAATAACAAGATTAGTGGCTGGTAAATCTGATCTGGACTTGTCACTCTTATGTATTCTGCCGTTTTGCTTCAAAAAGGCCTTTTAATGTGAAATGTTCTCATTCCCTTCATGCACAGCTTTCAGATGTCTTATCCTGATCAATTGACAGCTGTGAGTTTCCTTTAGATTAAACACAACTGATGTTGACAACAGCCTGCTCACACACACACATACACACACACACATGCGTGCTCAGTTGCTTTTTTATGAAAGCAGCTGAGCAGAAAAAAAAAATTTGCTTAAATGTGTCATTGAAATGAGCCACCTCCTGCCTGTGACCTGTAACTTCCGCCTCATGTTTTTGTTGTATTGTTTCAGAGGCACAAATCCTTCCTTCCGATGAATTTGTTTGAAAAGATTGTAGGGTTATTGTAGGGTGCTGTTCTCAGAAAGCAAAATCCGTAGCAGTGCGAAGTCCAAGGGAGTATCATGTTGACAGCTGTCTGATGTACACAAAGCAAGGTTTTAATCATTTGTAATAAGTGGGTTAAACTGAGTGGGTATTATGTGGTGATTACTATGCAAAGCCATGTATATTTTCATTAGAAACTGTTGAATGGAGCAGTGGAGCAAAGAACAAGGATTGTGTTGCTTGGCTGTGCTTACTTTCGCAATTGGACTGCTTGCCCCAGGAAGGAGAACAAATATTTTTGCCACTTTGACGTTGTTAATTTAGCGCTGCTATGGCACAGGCAGAAAATATGAGTTTCCCATTAGGAAATTTCGCATTACTGCTTTTCGAAGTGGTTGCTCATAATGTCAGATAAAACAGTTCTGCCTGAATTAGGCCAGTTGTGATGCAACATTGACCTCTCACTTCATTCAACAATGGAAAACAACAAAATCATCACCAGCTCAGTTTGAAATGGTATTTTCCTGGTCTCATTGAATTAGGAACAATACGATTCATGCTTAATGTGCTACATTTTCTTTTTTTCCCAAACATAAATGTAAAAATAAGAGCTAATCTTTAATTGGTTTTTGTGGAGCTACAGCAATAGGTAAACAGTGACTTTGTGTTTTTCCTAAATTGCCTACGGGAAATTTATGTAAACATAATGCAATAAAAAAGGGATGCATAACAAGTGATTCATCTGAAAAATCCCCTAGTAGGTGAATGCTGAATAACTCCTGAATATAACTTGATGTAAAATACTACTTCCTGTTGGGAACCTTGATTTAGAATTAAGACATACATAAATCAAGATTTTCAAGATTTTCAAGATCAAACTGCCAGCTCAGCTGGACCTGTGTCCAAATATACAGATTAATGTACTGTTAATGGCAGCTCATCCACAATTACTACCCTCTCACTTTTTTAGCTCTCCCCATTTTTGACTTTTGTATGGTAGTCGCCTCCTTCTTTCCAATAATCTCCGTTTCTGCTGTCTGCCCTTACTTCAGTGAACCCTAACTACTTTAGTGCCGTTATCTAGGTTGCCATGTTAGGGTGCAGGCAATGCCCTATAAAATTTTACACCACAAGCCATATTTTGTTTTCCTGTGATTCTATGTCCCACTCCATCTCTGAGTCCTGGTATTCCTCAGAAGGGACAAGCAGGAAGAAGGTTACTTGTGGACCATCTGTCTATTTTTTTAACAAAAGCAGAACACCACTAATTTCCCTGGGTACCTCCTAATTGCTATTTCTAACTTCAGTTGGGGCCAGTCTTGAAAAATCTTTTTATCTGTTTATTACTTATCCGGTGCTGTTTATAATGATGACAGAGAAAACCTTTTAATCTTATGGGTTTTTTTTTAAAAGAAGAGTTCAAAAAATTTCCTGGTGCCATGAGACCCAGCTTCAACGAATACTCCACCCAGATAAATTTATTTTGTATTGATGGTTGAGAAAAAAAAAATAATCTCATGTTTTCAAGCAGAACTGAGAGAAATATGTTTATGATGTTATAGAACCCAATGGTGACTATGGCAAACAATGTGAAAAACATCTATGGAAAAAAACAAAAGGGAAAAAAGAAATCTTACATTATTCACATTGCATAATTCACATGGTAGCTATCCAGTTGTATGCTCACAACATGTAAAACACATGCGATTTTTTTGCTAAAATATGGTTAAATACAGTAGATATTTCCAGAAAAAATAACAATACAGTAATCCCTCCTCGATCGCGGGGGTATGCGTTCCAGAACCCCCAGCGATAGACGAAAATCCGCGAAGTAGAAACCATATGTTTCTGTAGTTATTTTTATATATTTTAAGCCCTTATAAACTCTCCCACACTGTTAACATTATTAGAGCCCTCTAGACATGAAATAACACCCTTTAGTCAAAAGTTTAAACTGTGCTCCATGACAAGACAGAGATGACAGTTCTTTCTCACAATTAAAAGAATGCAAATAGATCTTCTTCTCTTCAGGAGCAGAGAATTTCAGAGGGAGAGAGAGAGAGAGAGCTCGCTCACAAAGAAAAGCAAACAATCAAAAAATCAATACGTGTGCTTTTAAGTTTGCTGCGGCATTTTTTAGAGGAGCGTCAGTATCTTCTAAGCAAACAGCCTCTGTGCAAACAGCCCCTTGCTCACATCTCCTCCGTCAGGCAGAGAACGTCAGAGAAAGAGAGTGAGATTAAAGCAACAATCAAAAAATCAATACGTGTGCTTTTAAATATGCCGAGCACCGCAATAAAGCGGCATTTTTTTAGAGGAGCGTCAGTATCTTTTAAGCAAACAGCCTCTGTGCAAACAGCCCCTCCATCAGGCGCAGAGAATGTCAGAGAGGGTGAGAGAGAGGCAGAGACAAGCAAACAATCGAGCACCGCACGGGAAGCCTATCTTATAGCATTGAGGAGTTTTAGTTACTATGTAATACATGCTCTGATTGGGTAGCTTCTAAGCCAACCGCCAATAGCATCCCTTGTATGAAATCAACTGGGCAATCAAACTGAGGAAGCGTGTAGCATACATTAAAAGACCCACTGTCTGCAGAAATCCGCGAACCAGCGAAAAATCTGTGATCTATATTTAGATGTGCTTACATTTAAAATCCGCGATAGAATGAAGCCGCGAAAGTCGAAGCGCGATATAGCGAGGGATTACTGTACATCATAAAGAGGAAACACAAGTTACTGTAAATGGGATTGTGGTTTTGAATTGAAGGTAAGACTCTTGACCAATGAAATCAGGCAGAAAGGTGAATCACAAGCTGAAAAACTCAATCCCATGTGACTCGTGTTTCCTGTTTATGATGTGCGCTGATTTTGGAAAAGTCCAGTGAGGTCTTGGGGTCAGATATATAAAAAAAACTTGCGTACACATAGATTGGGGCTGATTTTTAGCCATTTGCAAGTTTTATAAAGCAGACCTCAACACTTTCCATGCAAAAGACAGTGTAAAAGCCATTTGCAGGTTATTTAGAAGATGTTAATTCGATAGATGTATTTTCTTAATTATATTAAATGTTTGCCTAGAAATTAGTGACTAGTATTTGGGAGGTTCTTATAACCCGCACAAGCTGAGATGAAATGGAATATTCTAACTATCTCCTGTCCCTCTGATTGCAGATCAGTCTCAGTTAGTGACCTGCCTTGCTGTGTGTAAAGCAAGAAGGGCAGATGTTTTGAAACTGTGCCTTGCCATGCTCAGTTTTATGTGCAGAGCCGTATGTTTAGATCATACTGAATATGAAGTGAAGCATAGAGAAATAACTTAACCTTAGTTGGAGAAACAAGTGAAGTTTAACATGAAGAAACATTTTTCTTTTTTTTTTGCCTTTTATTCTAAGTGTGTAACAGCTTTTCTCTATTCTTGTGTGGAGTATTTGCTTTGAAATGTCACAAAACCTTTTTAAAACAAACCTTTTTGGACTGAGAGATTTCTTTAGGTACACGTTTGGCTCATGCTCGATCCTGCCTTACTCACCAGCAGCTAGAGACAGGATTAATAAAATCAAACTTGACAGAAGAACTTGCGTATATTTACGATAACTCTGACCTATGCATGTGCAACATAGGGAAATGCAGCCAAACCAGCTAAATAATGACTCACATGGTTCTTATCGCCAAGCTGTTACTATAATGTGCGTTGATGTGACAAATATATTAAACCTTAAAAGTGATAATTATGATGTACAGACTCTACTTTAGTTCTCTTTTAAGAGGGTCAATTCCATGTATTTGCACTGAAGAACTTTATAGTTTTTGTCACCAATTTATGTACAGTATGCTACCTGTTGTCACTTCCCAGGGAACTGGCTGGCCAGGCCTCACTCCATCAGGTCCATTGTGTTGGAAGCCAATTACCAACTGACAAGATTCTCCATTTAATTTTCGTATGGTATGGGTATACATACATTAAATGTAACATGTTTTTGCCTACATTAAAAGGCAATTTATACAATGCGTCCGGTTTTCTTTACATAAGTGGGTCAATTTCCAGCACTCACATTGCAATAACGGGTACCTAGCATGAATGAAAATTAGCCTAGGACTCAATTCGTCAGGAGGGAGACTGCTGTACCAGCCAGTAACGTTCTTCAGCATTGTGATCACATTTGTAGATGATTGATTAGTACAGTTCAAATTTGGTTATTTTAGGGTGGTAACCGGGTGGGCTTCGAGATGCATTCATATACTCATATTTACAAAATGTGATTTATAAAGGGTAAATTGCATAGAAATGCAATGCCAGGTTTGATGAATTAGATTCAATTTTCGACATATGCTTTTTTTTATTTTTGGCAAATTCATATTTTCTCACTTGAATCTCTGCAAAGCTTTATAAATGAGATTCATGGTTTTGCCTTTGTGTATATTTTGCGGCCTGCGCCCCTTTTGCCATTCTGTGTCACTGTGCATACAGCAATGCTTCACTGTTGTACACGAGAGAATTTCACAGAAGTGGTTTATTTAGCAATATTTTAAGCAAAATACTGCAGTGTAGGATGTGTGAAGCTACAACTAAATGGATGGCTAACATTTGGATTGTGTGACACAAGTAATTTGAGATTTCTGTCATTACTGTGATATCGTTTGCTGTTATTCAAACTGTGTTCTCCACTGAAACCAGTTTTGTTTGAAACATTGTGATGTTGTTTCTCCTTGAGAGCATGAGATTAAATGTTCTTCTTGGTCATCACTACAAACATGACAAATTAAACAACAGATACTGTATAAATATTATTTTTGAATATAGTACTCCTTTAATTGGCCTTGTAGTACTACAGCTTCCCCGATGAGAACTTCCAGTAGCTTAAGTTTGGTGGCTGTCAGGCTCCTCCAAGTGTTCTGTGTCATTATGTTGAATTCTTTTCCCCTAAAAACCTTGATTTAGCTGGGCAGCACATGAAATTATATTAAAAGCTTTGGGATTTAACCACAGCAGACTAATACATTTGGGTCAAACTGAAGCTTTAAAAAATAGAGCTGCACATTAAAATAAACTCGACAAGTACAGACCATACAGCACTGACAGATATCAGGAGTAGCCTGGATGTACCTGACAGAGTTTAAACAAAAATATAATAAAAGAAGCTTCATAAATCAAAAACATTTTGTGTTTTAAACTACAAGAAAGTTTAATAGTAATAGACAAAGTAACAGAAGTAGCCAATTAATGCATTGATGTAGTGACAGTATGCTGTAAATCAATAACACACATTGCAGAGTTCTTGAAATTTGGGGAAAGCAATTAAAAGTTGGAGAGAAGATGAGGTGGCTGTTCCATCTGAATTTGAAAAGTAGGAGCTGTGGATCCTCATGAACACACCTAAGAAGATCATTTCTGTGAGTAGAAGACACAAAGCTAAATAAATATTTACGCATTGGTAGTGCTGCTGACTCACAGTAAGGAGATTATGACTTTGTGTCCCAAGTCCTCCCTGCATAGGGATCACTTTGAGTAGCGAGAAAAGCTCAATATAAATGTACAGCATTAGTTTTTATTAAGTGTTGCAGGACAGTGTGTCATTGCAGTATACTTTGTATAAGACCCCAGGCACTTAGCAGGCTTATACACGATAAGCAGTGCCATCAGATATTGCTGAATGTTGAAACAAATGTCAGTTGTAAATCAGTAGTAGTTTTAAATATTATTCAGGATTACACAAGAGGTCAGTGTAGACATGTCAACTGAAGGGGAACATGGACAAGGCATTTTGTTTAAGGTTGAAGCTATCTTAACAGCATAACCTATTTAACATGTTGACACTTCATGCAAAGACTATTAAATTGAGAATTACAGTACCTAAGATGAAAAATGATAAACGTATAGTAGAGTGCCTCTGTATCACCGTTAGGGAAGTAAGGCTAGACTCTGACAATATAAATAACCTCTGGTCAAGAAAATCTTACTTTTCAGCTACAGGGATAGTTCCAGCAGTCTGAGGAGAAATAAATAAATAATTGGATTAATAGGTAATTTAGAGATAATAAAAAACAAGCGCATAAATACTGTCAAAAATTACAAAGGAAAGTTTCAGTGCCATTTAAAGGTTTGTAATATTCTAACACTCGATTCAAAACATTGCTAGTTGTCATGAAGTTTATTATATCATTTGTATCTGAAGTTAGGAGACAATTGGCTTTCATCCAGTGCAGTGATAGGAGTGTCTCATTGTTTTTCATGTTAAATGGATAAATCAAGTAACAAACATGTTTGTAAAAGTAAAGGCGTTTTGCTTCATTTTAATCAGTGTGTTTTTCCAAGCCTTTTTTTAAAATAGTGCTATATTTTTAACACATCATAACCACTGGAATGCCTGACCCCAGGGCATTTTTCTTTCCACAGTTTTGCACTATATGTCCTTGTTATTTACCCCTTTCTACACCAAGTACAAGCCTATGTTCTGTTGCCTAAGATCTGTCTCAGATCTTTGGGCCCAGGTCATCTGCCCATGTTTCATATGAAATTATGTGGTGGAGCTGGCAACCTGGCTCCTAGTCTTCTGCAGTGGTACATTACATGGCAAAGCCAGGTGGCACTGAAAAAGAGAAGCTACTCGGCATTTTTGCAGGCAACTGGCTCCTAGTCACAGTTCACATAGAAGCTTCAGATCTGGTGATAATATTGTAGGTGGATGAGACAGAAGCTGAGCTAACTCCCTTGAGAAGGCGTCACATTTTGAAGATACTAACCAAAAAACATGGAGCATAGAATGACTGGTAGGATGTAGGCATCAAAGTGTCAGATATTCATTATGTTGTGCTTAGAGGAATACCAACTATTTCAGTTTAGTGCCTTACAGCATTGGAATGGAGTTATTGAGACTCAAGCTCATTTTCTAAATAACAATTGCAACTGTTGTCAAGCATCAATCCACTGTATTCCATATGAAACTTCTAACCTCTTGCATTTGGATGTCAGCCACATATGCACTGCTGTGTCACTGACAACATATAACTTGAAAGTGGCTCAAAATCATTTGTGGTTACTGTTCAAGGGCCAAAAACAGTGACATTTACATTTTTGGTCAAGTATCTGTTTCGGCAAAAAGTCAAACATTTGGCTGCTTGCATATAAATATTTCTTCTTGGGATCAAATTGAAAGTGAATTATCATTAGAATAGTGTTTCTGTTTATGGAAATTCTTAATAGAATATGAAATTCCAGCTTTATATTCTGAATCTTGGTTCTCCAATAATCCCTGTAAGAAACACATTAGTAATCAACGTTCTGGTGTTTTTTGTTTCTCATTGTTTCTATTTTTTAGTTATGTTTTGTTATGTGAACCAGAATCTTTAGCTTTATCTTCTCAATATGGAGTGTTGTCGAGCAATATGGTGTTAATGAGTGACTTTGGCTCTGTTAGACCAACCCGAGTAAAGACTTTCACAAGAGACTCAGTGCTCAAGCAAATTAAAGGATGACAAACAAATGAATTTAAATAGTATTTAATTTTCACTTTGACTTTGATTTTGCTCTTTTAGTTTGTTGAAGTCTTAAAGACATATTCAGCACATCCTCTCTGCTAACACCCTTGAAAATGAATCTGCTTTGCCCTCTCTGCTGCTTGCTACAAATTCAGTTCATTATGCTATTTCATTTGCCTTATTGTTAGGTTAGGTCAGGTCAGTAGACGTTATTATGCCAGAGGGAAATTGGTTTCAAAAAAAGTTTTAAAAATAAAGCATTGTTACACAGATATAGAGACAGATATTTTTATTTAACATGTAGTCATTATCCTGCTAAGAAGTTTACTTTGAGACATTTAGCATAAAGAAACCATCACAGTATGAGTTTTACTGTAATATATTACTTACTCCCTCTGTATGTAACATACAATTCTGTAGCAACGTGTGACTTATTTCAGAAGGTTCAGTTACTAGTAAATCAGGATACAGGGTTATCTGCGGTTGATTGCCAATGGGCACCATGTCGATGAAAATATCAGTTTTACTGCTCTTCAGGGAATTGCACTTGCAATAAGTGATTCTCAAGTGGTGACTGTTTCTTTAAGGTAGCAGTAAGTTTAGGAATCAATGTCTTCAGGCACTGTTACATTTTAAAAACAAAGTGTCACTCAACATATATTTTTAGCAACTCCCCTGACCAGTATTGTAGTAGAAGTGTTTTAAAGCTGTAGTCAGATTTACAACAAGAACATTTATTGATGTTTGTGAAACATTACTCTTTCTGCCATGGCCAGGTTCCCCTATTATAAATGTGACTAAGATTTACCCTAATCATCATCACACGTGTTCTAGAAGAATAAAGAAAGATATCCATGAAGTCACAATGAACAGCAGACCTGAAGGCACCTTTTTGGCTTTAGTCAAGCCCAGTGTTCATTACTCCACCATAAAAAAACATGATGAGAAAATAAGATCCATGATAGGTTACCAAGGTAGAAACAACTGCTCACTAAGTAGGACACAAGTGCACACCTATAGTTGATCAAAATGCATCTAGGTGGAAGTCATGGAAAGATTAGCTAAAACAGAATTTTTTGGCCAATGAATTTCCACTAAAGCCAATAAGTAAATGTGTCATTTCACAATGAGAATTTCCAACCAACAATGAAGCATGGTAGTAGTTGCATCTTAGCTGCGGATACTTCACTGGCTCTGCACCTAGATGACTTGGTATCAATGGAAGAACCGTTATATCTGGCCTCCATAAGTGAGGTGAAGGGGAAGTGCAGCTATTCTACCTCAGAATAAATGACAAGAAGGAAATGTATAGTTAGGGAATTGTTAAGGACAGAATGTGAGCATCCTCAATTATTATGGGCAATAAAGCAGGATATGAAAAGGGTATTTAGAGGACTAGACATAATTGTACTCCTATGCAGGCAATGGGTTAAAATCAGAAAAACAAAGCTAACGTAGAAAACCAAAAATACCATTAATAACAGAGTTATAAGAGAAATATACTAAATAAAGTAGTAAGAACTTGTGGCAGAGCATGAAACAAGCAGTAGATATTATTTAATTGAAATAAATCAACTATCAAAATTGTATGATACTACTTTAATTCTAGATTTTATGCAACAATCTGACAGCACTTACTTTGGGAAAAAATCAAATCAATCAAACAAAAAATGAGATGGGACTGATAGATTTTCATGGCACTTTAATGTGTCTGCTGTTGATATTAATATTCTTTCTTTATTACAGTATATTTAAATGCAAGTGCTGTTCTGCTGTCTGGGATATGCTGACAATAACATCTGTTTTTTTATTTAAAAATAAACTCGAGTAAAATCTAGGCTTTGACTTTGAAAGGAACATAGAACAGGGGTCAGACAAATATATATATATATATATATATATATATATATATATATATATATATATATATATATATAAACATATTGATTTATTACAATAAAAAAGTGAGCAATATTTGTATGAAATCTTTAGTTATTAGATTAAGCTGCACACAGTAATGCTGTACCAGTTTAGAGATGTGAATCAATGAAACATGCACATCTGTTGAATAAAGAGGTTGAATAAACAATATAAAACAGTAACGTTTATTTGTAAAGCACATTTTCATACATGACAGTGGCTCAAAATGCTTTAAAATAGTAATAGCTAAAGAGAGTTACAAAAAAAGGAGGAAAAATGAAAAAAAAACCTAAATAACAGTTATTTTTAAAAAATGTCTTGTATTACATAACAAAATATATGCAGTGTATGTGTACATTAAAACAACTGACAGGTCAAGTGAATAACATTAATCATCTTGTTACAATGCCACCTGTCAAGGGGTGGATTATATTAGGCAGCAAGTGAACATTAAATTCTTGGACATGATGTGTTGGAAGAAGGAAAAATGTGCAAGCAAAAGGATCTGCACGACTTTGACAAGGGCCGAATTGTGACGGCTAGATGATCAGATCAGAGCATCCCCAAAACGGCAGGTCTTGTGTGGTGTTCCCGGGTTTACAGTGGTTCCTTCCTAAAATTGGTTCAAGGAAGAACAACTGGTGGACCAATAACACGGTCATGGGGCAACAAAGGTAGCATGGGCAGGGAAGGATAATTTGTCTGGTCCAGTCCCACAGAAGACCTACAGTAGCACACATTGCTGAAAAACGTAATGCTGGCCATGAGAGAAAGTCGGTCAGAACACACAGTATTTTGCTGCTGACTGCATATAGGGATGTATAGCTGCAGACTGGTCAGAGTGTCCATGCTGACCCCTGTCCACCACCAAAAGTGCCTACAATGAGCATCAGACCTGGACCATGGAATGGATGATAGCATGCAAATACTATAGTTTTAACCACATATTACCTTGTTTTTATATATCATTTTTATCATTTTATTATTTTGTTTATCATTTTATTTTAAACAGCAATGTGAGACAAACCATTCATATTAAAATGTGACTATAACACACATTTTTATTTTTACAAGTTTTATACGTATTAGCTGTATAATAAAAGATGTATCACAAAAATAAGTGTAAATGTGTTTTTTCGTTTAGTTTTAGTGAAAAGTCAAGCAAAATGACACCTTTTATTGGCTAACTAAAAAGATTACAATATGCAAGCTTTTGAGGCAACTCAGGCCCCTGCATCAGGCAAGATGTAATCAAGATGTTTAGTTCTGTAAAACATTAAATTCATTAAGGTATGAAAAGAGGCTTAAAAGTGATACTGTACCATATAAATTGGTGTTTATATCTGAATTTTTATCTACAGATATAAAAATAGGTTCAAAATGAACATTTTTATTTTAAAGAAATGCCTTTAAAAAGGCTTCTTCTTCAAACAGTTCACAACTGCCCACAATACATCTCTTTTTCTTGTCTTTCATTTTCTCGATTCCTCAAGCTTTGTCTGTTCTCCACACCCAACTCCAGTTGACCTGGATGAAGTGGAGCAGCTTATTTAATGCTAGATATGCGAGTTAGATATGCGAGGTACACCAGAGGGGTGCTACCACTTAACATCCTGAGAGATGACGTGGCTGCTCAAGGCTGCTTCTCTACCTCCATCCATTAAAAAGACTTCCTGGTCAAGTAAGGAACCACCAATCCCAGCCAGAGTTACAAGCAATCTGTGTCCTGGGTGACAATGTATATATTTTTTAAATGATGTCCTGCTAGTTTTGGTACATCTCTGAATTCATTAGTGTATTACACTAATTTTTCTTAAATTTACCCTTGAGTTAAAATGCTATCTATAAATTAATTTATTTAAAAAGTAAACATTTAATAACTGTTATGAGAATAGTACAGTATTTGTGTCAAATTAGCCCAAAAACAAATACCCTTGTAACTGTAAGATGTTTCATAAGTGAAGAAATTAAATTAACTAAATAAACTAAATTAAAAACCAAGTGAAGAATGACCAAAAGCATTAAGCCACATTACCCACCATTTAGCAATTTGCCAAACTAATTCACTACCAGTGACCCCAGAGTTACTTCTGATACTTTAAACAATCATATATGAACTTATGTTTAGGTGATCCTGGTGCCATCTGGTAGGCCTTGGATATGCTGAATTCCTGCGCTTCCCCTTCTCTCTAAGGGTCAGGCGGCCATTGAAGATTCTCTGCTGCTTGACTAGTGTGGATGACATCAGTGTTTTGATGGTTGTACATGTAAACTCCTTGCTATGACCAGATAGTTCAGAGGATTTCTGTTACTTTCCTACAGGTGACCAAGAGCACCTTACTATTTCCTTTTAACATCACACTTACATTAATTACCACATTCTTTCAGACTGTGGCACTCAAAGAGACCCAACTATCACCAGTGTTGGTCTCTTCCCTTGTTCCATTCCATGTCACTTGTACCCCTACATTTATTTTAATTGGAACACTACAACTTTAGCAAAGCAAACTATTTTGTAGACTAAAACTTCCCAATTGTGCCTTTATGACTTCATGCAGTTTTCATTGAAATGCAGCAGTCAGTCATAATATCCCCTCTGACAGTAATGTGAAATCTGATGACACTCGCACAAAAGTAAGTGCCTTGTCCGCTACAGAAATGACTGTGTTACATTATTAATCTAAATATGGTATGCTTTCAGACAGAATAAAATGCTGATACATTCGTGTTCCCTTTTTGAAGAAGTGTAACCTCTATGAAAAGTATGATGGCTGATTGTATTGACTTGGACTTGTACAAAGTTTTCACCAAAAGAGGACAAGTTTCTGAAAAAGTGTAGGATGACAAACCATATTATTTTTTTACCCAGCAACCAACTGTTTTGACAATATGAGTTACAACAAATACTATTAATCTGTCAATCTTCAATTGGTTCACTTAATATTTATATGACATCCTATATAGTTGGCAGGCTTAGAATGCTGAATAAGTTGAAAGATGTAAGGAAGCAGAGAGATCAGTAAACCCAGAAATAATAAAAGAAAAACTTGTAAGAAATTATGTATAACTGACATATAACAGATTTTTTTACACATTTAGAGTATGTGGTTGTTATGTTTCAGGAATAATACAACATCTTCTGATAAACGTGACACCAGCAGCCTTGGCTACCGAACTCTTTTCTTAGCCTAGCCAAATAGAAAGTGTGTATCGACTGCACAAAGACTAGGGTGATATTTTGATCCCAGTTTGAGTTCAAATTGAACATGAAAACTAAATCAGATACTGGTTAAAATGTTTAAGGTATGATAGCAAGAAAAAACTAGAGATGAAAGTAAAGCCAGTATGAAAAACACAAAATAATCCTCATAGAGCCTATAAAAACCCAAAAGCCCAGAGGACTTAAACTATCTGGTCATCTTATACCATCCATCCATTATCCAACCTGCTACATCCTAACTACAGGGTCACGGGGGTCTGCTGGAGCCAATCCCAGCCAACACAGGGTGCAAGGCAGAAAACAAACCCCGGACAGGGCGCCAGCCCACCGCAGGTCATCTTATATCATCTTAGGAAATCAAAATGTATAATTGGAAGCTGTTTCTACCAAAATTCCACAGATTTTGGTGGGAGAGAGGACAAAAGCTTGATGGTAGAATGGTTGCCAATGACAGCAAAATAGAACAAAACATATTTAATTCATTATCTATTAATTATACTGTACAGTAACTATGTACAATTATATACCACATATAGTCAAAGTATTGTGATGGGATGGAAATTTTGTCCTGAAGATTTTCAGCAGATTTACATTTAGACTGATGTTTCTGAGTGATGTTTTTTACATTTTTGTTTATCAGTGTCAGGATATGAGACAGTAAGAACGATAACTCAAAAAATATAATTATAGTAGCTAATAGGTTTTAATCTACAGACACAGTCACTTTTGTTTTTTCTGTCCACCCTGGTCATCGGACCTTACTTATTCTATGTTAATTAATGTTGACTTATGTTTATTTTTTATTGTGTCTTCTATTTTTCTATTCATTTTGTAAAGCACTTTGAGCTACATTTTTTTGTATGAATATGTGCTATATAAATAAATGTTGATTGATTGATTGATATTACAAGGGCCCCAGGCCAGGCCTGTTGCCACATGATGAGCAAAAGAATTGGACCCCCTCAGTTCTGGACTAAAGGATTTTTGAACATCCTAAGTTGCTCTGCATGAATCTGATTAGATTTGCGGTGTAAGCTCTCATCCTTTTAATTTCACATCACCTCTGATTTCGTAGTGTTGGAATAATCTTTTGAAGTAATTTCTAAACATTCTTATTTTAGTGCGTACTGCTGTTTTTCTTTTAGTTTTAGCCTATTGTTTATTTAGTAAGTGAACTCAGCTTTTTTTAATAGTTTTGCTCATTTAACACCTTTATTCTGTGTTTCTGGTTCTGGTTCTGGTCTGTATTTACTGAATATTGCCACCAGTTGTCACTACACTTGCTAGTTATGTGGCAGGATTTGAATTTCAGCAAACCTTAACATGGTACAATTGGAAGTATTGTTCATCCACTTTTTAAGTCTGCCCTTTCTCCTTTCCGACCATTCCTTGCAAGACAGTCCTGAAGATGCTCTTAGATCTTGAGCAAGGCCATACCACTTTAGCTTCCTCCTCTTTATTATCATGAGGAGTACTTTATAGTTGCCTGACTATTGTTGGATGATGCAACGGATGTCGGTCAAAGTATGAAATTTCCAGAACAGTTCTGTAGCAAATCTGGAAGCTGGCCCGGACACAGACAGTCAGACATGTTCATTTCACCCACAAACTTATTTATTCACAATAATAAGTCACAAGATGCACCACAAAACCCCCAAAGTCCCCAAAGTCCTGGCCACACAATGCCTTACTTTCTCTTCTTCAGGCCGCCTCCTTGCCTCCTCCAGCAAGCTCAGTCCACTCCACTCCCGACTCTCGCCCTGAATGAACGGAGGCGGCCTCTTTTATTATCACCCGGATGTGCTCCAGGTGGGTTCCGGCAATCGCCCGCCGACACGCCCCTGTGTGGCGGAAGTGCCAGCTGCATCCCCGGAAGCACTCCGGGTGTCCCTGCTTTTCCCCAGCACTTCCTGGTGTGGCGGAAGTGCTGAGGTCCAGGGCTCCAAAGGCATGGGGGCGCCCCCTGGTGGTCTGGGGAAGGCGCAAGCCCTCCTCCCTTCCTCCTGGGAGGGTCGCCACCCCAGCCACCTCTGACACACCTCGTCTACCCTGTTTGGTTTATCTGCAACAGTTCTGCTGTCAATGTCTAAGGTTAACATGCATATACAAAGACTGAGAGGACCAAGGAATGCAATAATCTTACTTTGGTTTTAAGACTGATCTGTGTGTCTCTCAGCCAGGGCTGATTTAGACTGTACAGCCTTCTATATGACTCCTGTTTTTGAGCCATCATCACTGATGATAGAACCCAGTTTTGACTCTCATCTGTGAGGAATTAGGCAGGTGAGAATCGGCAGGGGAATGGAACCATATGTGCTGAAGCAACAGTAAAGTAACTGTGCTGAACTGTGCAGCTAGTTGATATTTTAAAGGATAAAATGATACTCGGCACAATGAGGAGAAATCTCAGGGATTTGATGGATTCCAAACTCTTGTTTCCTTGTACTTGATCTAAAAATAAACAAAAAACCTTCTTAGTGTACTGGTTTTGATCTTTGCCCATATATTTGACTACACGTTTTGCCTCACATGGTTATTAGTCTTCCAAACTTCCAGTTTCAACCTTATTTTTTGTCCTTGGTCCCAGTCACTAAAAATATCTCTGTGACTTTCCCTAGCAGTATATCATCATATTCAATAGAATTCCTTTATTTTGTTTTGATTTGATCTTATTGTGTTTTTTTAATGCTTAAGGTATCTTCCATTATATATGTTATGCTAAGTGTGTTTGAGCCACTTGTTGTGTCTCTGGTTGAAACAAACAAAATAATAAGAAAAATGTGTGCGGTGCAGAACTCACAAGAAGTGCTGCCAGCAACAAAGTCAATTCAGACTAAATAGCTTTATTTTGAGATACGGTACAATATAAAATAAAATGAACAAGTTATATTACAAAGAAGCTTAAAAAAATAGCAACATGTTGCCTTCTTAAAGATTATGTCCTCGAGTGCTTGTACAGTATATTGAATTATATTTTTCCGCTCTTAAAGTGAGATCAGTTAATGATTTTAAGACCCAGACCTTTAAGAGACCCTTTAAGAGCCATATAAGGTTCAAAAAGCCACCGGATAAAAGTCACTTGTAGTGTTCCTCAAATCAGAGAAAGCCTTTCCAGATTCTTGTTCTTTTTGTGGAGTATAATCGGAAGTGGCTGTGGGAATGTGTTTAAATCTGTCACATAACACTGTTAACATTTAGTCTTGAGTTGGAAGGACCTTTTGGAGTGCAGGTTCACTGCAGGGAGGAAGAAAGGACTGGGCTGTAAAAGAGAGAGTAGGAGCTACATCACCTGATAGTCAAGGGTTCTTAGCTTATTTAGGTAGTTCAAGGGAAGTAGCAGTGTTTTGTTTAGCTTTTTATTTTAGGCTTTTTGTTCTCTTTTGTTTATCCATCCCCTGTGTATTTTATTTACTAAAAAAGTATTTTTTATACTTTACCATTCCATTCAATCATTCCAGATGTGCTGAAATCCTGTATATGCCAGTCTAAAAAAGAAAAGAAAAAAGAGTTTGCTAGAGAATTGTAGGTCCTGTTTGTGTACTGAGTGCCATGTTCAAAGAGTGAGAAATGCAGAATCCTGTGGAGAGAGGCATAGCCTGTTTCCCAAGAGCCTAAAGGCAGTGTGGTGTAGTGGTTAAGGCTTTGGACTTAAAACCTTGAGGTGGTGAGTTCAAATCCTGACGCTGTGTGACTATGAGCAAGTCACTTGACCTGCGTGTGCTTTAATTGGAAAACCAAAAGAAATGTAACCAGTTGTATCATAAATGTTATTAGTCGCCTTGGATAAAGGCATCAGCCTGTAAATGTAAAGAGGAGATCTAGCAATTACCTAAAATGCCGGACCCTAAACAAATATAGCAAGCATGGTCCTAGAGGGCTGTCAAGAGGTAGTATGAGTGTAATCACTTGGTGGACATGTGACTTTGTGTGGCATTGGCAGCCATTTTAGGATGCTACATAAAACATACCTGGATACATGTTCATATCATCACCTCTTCTGACAATCACTGGAATTGCCAGATAATTTAATTTTCAAATTCAATCTCTTGAAATTTAAAAACATGTTTTAGATCTGTCCCTGTGCATTTTGGACATTGTTTTCTTTGAAATCTGGAGAATGTGTAGTAGTTTTTTTGGTCTCATTTGCTTTGTTTAAGGCAGCACTTTTTGTACCACTGTAGTGTATTATTACAGGTGTCCATGCTGACTATGGAGAGTTAGCAAATTCTAGTAATGTCTAGTTTTCTGTTGTGGCCCCGGCCGGGACGCCCAGGAGGACCGGAGGAGGGCTTGTGCCTCCTCCAGACCGAGGCGTCCGCCCTGGTTATGTTGGGGGCCTCGGGTAAAGGGCTTGGAAGCCCAGCCCTGTAGGGACCCGTGGCCACCGCCAGGCGGCGCCCCGGTGCCTAAATATCTGAGCCCAGCACTTCCGCCACACCAGGAAGTGCTGGGGAGAAGATGACAGGGGACACCCGGATGGCTTCCGAGTCGCAGCCGGCACTTCCGCCACACTGGGCGTGGCTACGGAGGAGTGCCGGGAAGCAGCTGGAACCCATCCGGGTTCCTATTTAAGGAGCCGCCTCCCTTCAGTCGATGGCTGGAGAGAGGACTGGAGGTGGCCAGGAGAGAGAGGCATTGAAACTGTGAGGCCTGGATATTGGGGAAATGGTGCTGGAGGCACTGGGGTTTCAGGTGCACTGTTTGAACTTGTAAATATTGTAAATAAAGGGTGTATTGGGTGAACTAACGATGTTCGTCTGTCTGTGTCCGGGTTCAAGTTCACAATGGCGCCCAACGTGGGGCCTACCTCCTGCTTAAAGGGGGGGACCCCGTTTTCAAAAATAGTTTGTGGAGGCGATCCCGCACAGCAGACGAACGCGCACATCCATCGCGACCCGCAAGCCCGCGCCAACGCCTCTGGAAACGCTCGCAGAGGACCACGCCGAACGGACGTCTAGTATTATGGAGAAGAAGAAGGGCAAATGTGCCCTGAAGATAGCGACGCCTCTACCCGGCGTCGTCATTGCGGATGCACGGGGCGGCGGGGCGGCGGCGGAGGACGCCCAACGGCAGCATAGTCAAGAAGACGGGATTCGGGAGGTAAGTCTCGCGTCAGATAGTGATGCGTTTGGCGGGACTTACCCTGCAGTCCCCTGGTCTTGTTTTTTAGTAGGGGACTGCCCGAATCCTCGTCTGTGGCCGAAGCACGCCGACCCATGGAGTGACAACGAGACTGCGACGGGAGACGAAGAGGAGCCGCTGTCGACTGCAGAATGGCTGCGGGGCGGAAGCTGCCCGGAAGTCTCTTCCCCGAAGGCGTCCGCTCATAGGGTGGAGGGAGTGTCCAAAGACCGGAAGTTCCTCCCCAAAACAAGTACGGGACTGGACGGTGTGTGTTGTGTACCCGCCGATGAGTACAAGAAGGCGGGACCAACGAACGTCAATCCTGGGACGCTCGAAAACCCACGGGAGCATGCGCAGGAGCTCCATGGCTCCCAGCCGGCGGGTGAGTATGAGAAAAATATGAATTCACCGCCGGTCGGATTAAGTGACTTGTTGTTGGCTGTAGAGGAGCTGGAGAAAGTCTTTCGTCCTGTACATCCTCTTTTACAGGTACTACAGAATTTGACAGGTGTAATCAGGCCACTGGAGGAGACTGCGGACGCTCCCCTGAGAGCCGTACTGGGGTGGTTAACGCGGCGCGACGTGGGATTCTCCAGTCAGTCCGATGCTTCGGTACAGTTAAGTGATACCAGACATGATTATGGAATCCCTAGCGAAAAAAACCCGGATGTAACGGAAGGGATCCAAGTAGCAGGGGTTCCGACAGTAGATCGGGGGACGAGTACTGAGCCCGCGGTACAAGCGGAGACGGGGGGGCGGTGCTGGCTTGTATGTGTCGGCACCCAGACCGCCCTGCGCCAGGAAACTGCGGCGCTCGGAATCCGGTCGAGAGGTGTGAAAACAGGACGGGGTTCCTCTTTAATTCATAGGGGGATCCAAGCTGTTGCCGCACTCCGGAGTATCGGGAGGCCCCGGAGAAAAACAGAGGGGTCTCCCGACAGGTGGGGAAAAGTATCCGAGAGCTCGCGAGCGGTAAGAGAGCTCTCCCCAAGGCCATGGAGAGCTGCCCTAAGCCAGGCTGAGCAGATACAGGCACGGGCGTTCCCGTCCTGTTTTCAAGCCAGGAGAATACCAGAAAGGCAAGAGGTCCGCCGGTGTTACAGGTGTCATGGGGTTGGGCATTTGTGGAGGCGTTGTCCATATACCCTGAGCAAAGATGCCATTTGGCGGCGTTGGGACGACGTCTCCGCACCTGTTTCTTGTCTTACAGGTCCAGACCATGGCAGATGGTGTGCCGGGACCCCGCCTTGGGAACCTTCTACCCCTCGTGGGTCAGGCCGCTTTGCAGGATGGGCCTCAGCTGGTGAGGGGACAGTGTCGAGGATGCCAGGGGCCACAACCCGGCCGGGACGCCTGGATAGTCCCCGACGTGGACACTGTTACTCCTCGGCCACGAGAGGGCAGCCGCCCGGGCCTATTTGGGGGCCACAAGGAGTGACCTGGGACACTCGTGAAAGGACGTGGCCACCGCCAGGGGGCGCCCAGACAGTGAGGGAATCCTGGATGGCAGCACTTCCGCCACACCAGGAGATGCTGCCGGAGATAATTCCAAGAAGACCCGGAGTGCTTCCAGGTGCTTTCCTGAAACTTCCGCCACACCAGGAAGTGACGTCCAGGGGAGCACCTGGGGCTCATCCGGGTCATGATAAAAGGGGCCGCCTCCTTCTAGTAGACGAGCCAGAGTTGGGAGGAAGGAGACGAAGCTTGTGAGGAGGAGGAAGGAGGTCAAAGAAAGAGAAAGAAAGAAAGAAAGAGAGAAAGAAGAAGAGAAAGAAGAAGAAGAGAAAGAGGAAGAAAGGAAGAGAGTTGGTGAGAGAAGGAATTGTGGTGCTGAAAGATAAAATAAAGGAGTGTGTTTTGGACATCCTGGTGTCAGTCTGTCTGTGTGTGGGGGTACGTTTTCCACACTGTTTAAATTTCTTTTTAGGCTAGTGATGTAACTTCACTGGAGGTTTATAATCTTCAGTACTTTGTGCTACCATCAGCATTTAAAGTTTACAGACTCTGGAATATTTGTACAGTTTTTAAAAATTATATGAAATATAAGTATTCCAACTTGTATGACACCCTACTCTAACCCCACACTACTAAAGTGAATATAGAAAAGAATGTAGAATCTTCAAAGAATGTACAGACTCAGGAGAGAGGAATGACAAACATCAAGGTGTCACTTCTGGGGTCAGATGTTACTATGCTTTTGCTATAGGAACCCTTGGCTAGAGGTCTACCTGGATCTGCTGAAACACTGAGCCTCATATACTCATAGAAGTTCAAATTAAGGGTTTTTCATGTGTACATACTGTAGTACAATAACTTGTTACTTTCATGTCTCCTTGACAAGTTGACAATAATGCAATACCAAAAAAGACACCCATGCACAAAATGTCTGGTTCTCACAGACAGCTACATATTGTCTGTTCTCTAAAAGGAGTTACAAGGCTTTTCTCTTCTAAGTCAGTGACGCTCCACTGCCTTCAGGCAGTTACAGAGGAGTACAAAGCTGCTAACCTCTTCCTTGAATTGGCTGCTTGACCCCATATTCCCTAGTTATTGGTCATCCACTGACAGCTCTTGGCCAAGGAATCTTGAGGCCTTTTTCCAACTATCTGCAGCCTAAGTGGCTCTTTGATTAGAGCTGTGGTTCCACACCTTTTCTCTGCCCTGCACCCCTAAAAAATGTTTTATTTATGTTTGCACCCTAAAAGTAATATCTTGTTTGAAGATGAAGAAGTTAAATTTCTCAATTTTGAACCACAAATTGAAACAGTACTGTGAGTAAACAAACTCGAATAACAAGCTTTTAACTCATTGCATAAAAGTTAAATATATATGAGCAATTTACCTTTCTAATTCTCAATAATCTAGTAATTGTATCGCCTGTGAAGCTTAGACACTTAATTGACGATGCATGGGTTGGGGTATCCTGCAAAGCATCGAGTGCAGCAAAGAAATGACACACAATCAGCTGTTGTGGGGTTTGGGGGATTGGAGACCCATTTTATCCCGCAATAAAACCTTCACTGCAGTTCAAAAACAGATGTGCCACAAAGTTAAAATTGCTGTGCTACTGCTAGACCACCAGCAGGAGACATGGGCTTAATATAACCAGCAGGTGTTGCATTTAATTCGGCCCCCTCATTGCCCTGGGCAAAAATGTCAATGAAAACTCAAAATCAGTGATGTTTCATGATGAGGGCTTGCACATAAATCACTACTAGACTTTGCCCTTCTCTACAGATCATTGTACGGTCCAAATTCCATTCTCTTTACAAAAGGGCGGCACACTTCCTGGGTCCTCCCTGCGTGGAGTTTGCATGTTCTCCCCTTATCTGCGTGGGTTTCCTCCCACTGTCCAAAGACATGCTGGTTAGGTGCACTAGCGATCCTAAATTGTCCTTAGTGTGTGCTTGGTGTGTGTGTGTGCGCCCTGCGGTGGGCTGGCACTCTGCCCGGGATTTGTTTCCTGCCTTGCGCACTGTGTTGGTTGGAATTAGCTCCAGCAGACCCCTGTGACCCCTGTAGTTAAGCTATAGCGGGTTGGATAATGGATGGATGGATAATAGAACAGGAGCGCCAACTAGTAAATGACATACAAATGATTGCACACTGTAAGACATTGATTGCACCGCAATGAAGTTGGACAACGTACCTCATTTAATACGGGCGAATTGAGACACAGCATTCCTCTTGGTTGCACCCCTTGAAATGCCATCTTGCACGTCCTTGTCACTCGACAGGCTGCTCCCTTCTAACATACTAGCACAACTTTCCATATTTCTCTCCAGGTTACAACTTTCTGATGTTGCATTTTTGTTTTTAAGAACTGATGCTCCTGCTCATTTGACCCATTTGTATAAAAAGTAAACATTTGAAACATAATTGAAATTGGTTATTAAATTAACAGAGAGATTTTGTCTTTGATAGGTTCCTGCAAAGTAATGGAAAGCTGGTTCTCATTTTCAGTGATTATTACACCACTAAATCTATATAGATTATGAGTAATGAATGTCATGAAGGTTTCAGTTATTGTAGTTATTAAGCACATAATTATTGGAGCCCAGGATTCTACACCTCCTGCTTTTCACATTTTGAAGCTTTGATCTTTTTTCCTGCCTTAAGGTTACTACAAATACCATTTATTCAAGGAGAGAGAACCATTTAAATAGACTAGAGTAGTATGAGTTTATCAAATTTGACCTAAAATCAGTAAATCTATGAACACTGTAGCAAAGTAAAACCAACATTAATTAGATTGATGTTGTACATCGTATACTGTAGTTTTGAGTGTTGCTTTTTTGTGAAGAGGTGTTGTAGTTTCTCTTAACCACTGATTGAAAAAAATCTTTATATTTCACTTCTAGATTTAAATATGATAGAGATATAATGTAAATCAGAGAGAAATGTGTTTTGGTTAAGGTTCAAGCCTTTTTAACAGGCTCAATACTGGAAATTCAAGCTGAGCTGTTTTAATGTCATCTGTCTTATTAGTAAAGAGTGAACAAACATGTTTTGAGTAAAAAGATGTATGCTTATGTGGAAGTGGGAGCAGAAATATTTGTATTATACTTGTCCCTAAGTACTTTGATCCAGTCACCATGCAATTAACTATGGCAAACCTTTAACTTTGGTGCACTGCTGCTATGACTGGAGATGTATAGGAAGATTAATAGTTTATTCTTTTAACCTACTAAAGCAGGGGTGCCCACACTTTTTCGGCTTGCAAGCTACTTTTAAAATGACCAGGTCGAAATGATCTACCTACATTAAAAATGCTATATATATATATATACTGTATATATATATATATATATATATATATATATATATACAGTATATATATATATACTGTATATACTGAGTATACTTTATACATAAATGTATGTTGTCGTACCTTGTATAACTGAATAACCTTTATGGCACAATAACAATTCAGTACATTTTTGGTCACTACAGTATTTGAATTTAATAATCGTCATGTGCGAAAAGGCTGACTCGCATAAATAAGTAGAGTCGAATAATGCAATCAAGGAGCTTTTGAATTCAGCCGAGTGAAAAATGACGGCTGTCCGATTAACTGCGATTTTAGTTCCCTCTCCTTTCTCTTTCTCAGATCGCTTTTTGGTAGGACGTCAGTTTCGCAGTTTTTATGAACAGTTCGAAAGTGCCTTTCCACATTTTCCTTCTTTGAAATAGCAATAATAGATTGACAGATCAGACAAACGCACTTCGATTGTGACATTGTGAAAAAGAAAATCCTCTTCCAGTTCCACATCAAGCCCATACCCTCCCCAAATAATTTTTTTTTTAATCCCTTCTTTAGTCTATATAAATTGGAAGGTTAACTAGATCACTGAAATAACCGGAGTTTTGCAGTAGCTTGTACATTTGATCGTGCATGCGGGATGACAGGAGAAAAGAGATCTCAGACTGGCCGCCCTGTATGTCAATCAAGTGGCAAATGCCATAGATTGACTAACGTTTACAATTTTTTTTTTTAATGCAACGCAATTTACCTGCACTACCTTTGCGATCTACCAGTCGATCGCGATCGTCGCATTGGGCACCCCTGAATTAGAGTGATATGGGCCATACATGCTGAAAAACTTAACAGCTCAGTTACAACTGAATTGTGCAAACTGGTGCCAAGTGAGCATTGGCTTTGCAGGCAATTGAGGGCTGAAAAGATGAAAAAATGACTGGTGGTGGCTGGCAGAGTATATGTTTATAGGGAGTGTACTGGAAGTAATAACTCCAAGTGTGCAGAAGGAGATAAAGGACAGTGGGGTTTAAAGGGTAGCATTTTAGAAGTGCAACAGTCCAATAGGAGGCCCATTACCTTATACATTACATCCAATATTTGTTAAGCTGAACAAGATGTTTGGGAGTTGCCTTTTCCTTTTAGCAGATACTGGAGCTTGGGAATGGGTCAAAACCTGAAGCCACTAGGTGAACTACAGAGATATACAGAGATGAGCAAGTATTTCAACCCAGAATTGATCCTTGTTGGAAACCTTTAGAGCTCATTTTGTTTTTACTATAGTGAATTTGGAGCTGAGTGAGCAGGTAAAGGTAAAGTCAAGAGGTCAACTGGCAGAAGGAAAATTGGTCAGATGTGGTGCGAAAAGGTTAGCCTGTGTTTAGACAAGGTTATTTATTTATTTTTTATAATACATTGTGGGTAGATGCACTAGACTTTTCACAAACCAGTCAGAGTACTTAACCTGTTTAGGTAGGCACTATTGTGAATATGGAGTTGGCCCACCCTTTGCAGCTATAACAGCTTCAACTCTTCTGGGAAGGCTTTCCACAAGATGTAGGAGTGTGTTTATGAGATTTTTTGACCATACTTCCAGAAGAGCATTTGTGAGGTCAGGCACTGATGTTGGCCGAGAAGGCCTGTCTCACAGTCTCCACTCTAATTCATCCCAAAGGTTTTCTATCAGGTTGAGGTCAGGGCTCGGTGCAGGCCAGTCAACTTCCTCCACACCAAATTCGTTCATCCATTTTTTTATAGACCTTAGTTTATGCACTGGTGCGCAGTCATGTAGGGACAGGAAGGGACCATCCCCAAACTGTTCACACAAAGTTGGGATCATGAAATTGTCCAAAATGGCTGTGTATGCTGAAGCATTATGAGTTCCTTTCACTGGAACTAAGGGGCCAAGCTCAAACCCTGAAAAACAACCCCACACCATAATCCCTCCTCCTCCAAACTTGGCACAATGCAGTCAGACAAGTACCGTTCACCTGGCAACCGCCAAACCCAGACTCATCCATCGGATTTCTAGACAGAGAAGCGTGATCCGTCACACCAGAGGACACGTCTCCACTGCTCTAGAGTCCAGTGGCGGTGTGCTTTACACCACTGCATCCAACGCTTTGCATTGCACTTGGTGATATAAGGCTTGGATGCAGTTGCTCAGCCACGGAAACCCATTTCATGAAGCTGTCTACGCACTGTTCTTGAGCTAATCAAAGTTTAGAGGTCTGTAGCTATTGACACTGTACATCTCAGCATGCGCTGTCCCCGGTCTGTGATTTTACTTGGCCTACCACTTCGTAGATGAGTTGCTCTTCTTTCCAATTGCTTCCACTTTGTAATACCACTAACAGTTGACTGTGGAGTATTTAGCAGCTAGAAAATTTCATACGTGGACTTATTGCACAGGTGGCATCCTATCACGGTACCACGCTTGAATTCACTAAGCTCCTGAGAGCGACCCATTCTTTCACAGATGCTTTCAGAAGCAGGCTTAGGTGCTTCATTTTATACACATGTGGCCATGGAAGTGATTGGAATACCTAAATTCAATGGTTTGGAAGGGTGTCCCAATAATTTTTGTAATATAGTGTATATTGACTTTAATTGGTGATGGTAATAGTTTTCATGCAATGTTCCATTTGTCAAATGACAAAGCATGGAATGGAATTACATTAAATCAAAAAACAGTACTGTTAGCATCAAAGGTTACGGAATCTATTGTCTGGAATATTGATCAAATTTTTGTTACCCGAGAAATAATCAGAATTACTGCATGTTACTCCAAGAGCTCTGTCAAACTAAGTGTCTAATAACCTCTTACTACTTGTCTTGTTTTGGAGAGAGTTGAGAAGGACAGATAGGAATTTTTCAATGTCCATTCTATAGTCTGGACCAAGTCCTCAGAGACTGTAATTTGGTTAGGTTTCTTAAAGATTAGATTTGACTATTCAGGCAGCAGTGTTTATACATCACTAGAAGAGGGGTCTACCATCATGGGATCTTCAGACATCTGGAACAGTGGCAGTACTTGGATTTATGTACTAATTTCATATTCATATTCAGTGATTTATTTAAAACCTTGTTTTTATATGATGCCCTTCCTATTGGCGATGGGGCCATGCTATTTTTCACTTTTAAGTTCAGAGAATATCCCGTATTTCTTTGTTTTAAATCATTGATCGCTCTTGAAATCACTCCAGGACGTAACTGTGGATAATGAGAGATATCTAAAATCAGGCACCTAACATGCACCTTAGTCATTCATGGCTGCTATGTTCCCATACTTACTAATAAGTATGCCCTTCTTTTACTATTTTGTGCTTTATATTTACTCACTTAAGGCCTTTTCTTTTGTGTGCATCTTCAGCTAGACGTGTAAGTTGTAAGTTATCAGACTGCTGCTTATTATGAGAAGTTATCAGCTATACAATGTATACTGTACTGTATTTTATAAAGAACTCTTGTGTAACTCTTGGCATCAAAATCTATCAATTGTGGTAAAAGTGCATTCATATATAAAAAAGTGTATATAGTTAGAGCCTAATGGCATTTTAAAAATGAGTCCCCCAGGGATAAGGGCATGTAATGGGAAAGCTAATGAAGACGTGTCCCCTGTGTATACTGTGTTATGGAATATAAAGTTCCTGCACCTTGCATAATTTACATGCCCACACACATAATGTCAGTAGGGGTGCCCAACAAGTAAATAGTGAGAGCCAGTGCAAAGTAAACTGGGCATTCAGAGGCAAGTCTAGGAGCCTCACCCTAAATAAAGAGTGCATTCTATCTATCTATCTATCTATCTATCTATCTATCTATCTATCTATCTATCTATCTATCTATCTATTACATGTCTTGAAGACATGACTTGTTTCAGCATTATCCTTGCTCTATAAATGATTCAACATTAGGATTTTAAAAACAACACTCACTTACAAATTTGACAGCTCAGAGATATGATTTGTGGCAGAAATTTGAGAAGTGACTGGATTGTGGAGAATTAAGGAGAAAGCAGACTGACAGTGTCAGCACTTCAATTCCTGATTAGCCAGACCCATATAGTTTTTGGTATTAAGTTTGTAATTCCTTTTGGTTTCTCAGTATATTTGCTGGCATGTTTGAGGTGCCAGGAAATATGTCAAGTTGGCATGGTGGCACAATGATAGTGCTACTGTTTTGCAACAAGGAGACAGTGAATCACATTCCTGGTGTTCCCTGAGTGGAGCTTTTATGTTCTCCACACGTCTACATGGGTATCCTCTGGGAATGCTGGTTTCCTCTCAAAACCCAAAGACATGCGGGTTGATTGGCATTGTTAAATTGGCCTGTGTGTGTGCATGCATGTTCATGCTGTGATGGACTGCCACCCGTTTTTTCCTGCCTTGCACTTTGATCATTACTGGCAGTGGCTCCAGCTGCCCCACAACACTACCCTGGATAAGAAAATGGATGTAAATTTTAAATAACTGCCTGTTTTTACCCATGTCACTCACTGAGAAGTACTAAAGTTTCTTGCATCATTAAATTCTTTGTAGCAGCTGTTTTCCAGCACAGTGTTTAACTTCATTATTTGTCTGGCATCCTTTATTCTTGTATTTACCCCAATGTTATGTCTGCTAGTGTGCCTTTTGTGTGCCTTGAACATGGGAAAGGTACTGTATAAATAAAATGTGTAATTATTATGTTCTAGTTATTTTTCTGTGAAAACTCCAGTTCCTCCTCCATTCCTAAGACTTGGTTTCACTAAATTGTCATATTGAGGCAAAACTCCTCCTTGCCCTTAAACTGACTTGAAGAGAACTTTGAACATGAATGACAGGATCTTTGTTCTTATCATTTGAAACGAAAAGTAAGTGCCTTGAATTCTGTTGTAGTAATTCTTTGGATTTTTCTGGAGGATAAAAATAGGAGTCAACAGTCAGAACCCAAAGCACTGTTTTCTTTAGTCTCACTACAGGGCAGCAAGAAAATATATTTTCACATTTAGTAGCCACTTGTCTAATCTTCTTATGCAGATTGTCATTTTACAATGTTATTGTAAATGCAGAAAAAATTCTTTCAACAAATGTTGCATATGATTAAAGATTACATTAGCTTTAGGCAAATCCAAATGGATGTCAGGGCAAGGATTTAAAATGAAATTATTGGTTGTGTCATGTGTATTTTCCTGATAACAGTACATGTCAGAACAGGTGCTGTTAGCAAGGACAAGCAACACAGTCTGGTGCCTAAAGTATTTCTTTTCAGAAGCTCATTAGCCAGAGTTTTGTGCACAGATCATGTTCTTATAATTGGAGCAGTTAAAAGTTCAGTTCCCTGTGATATATTTTCCAACTGACCTTTCAAGTTAGAATGAAGGGGAGTGAAAATGTTGGTGTATCACATTTTAATATAAATGTCAGATGCTGTAGTAGTGCAGTGCTTTTGATTTTTACTGTAGAATTTACATTTTAATCAATTTCCATTTGTTTTGTAATAAATGTTGTGGGCTTGTGTTAAATACATAGAAATATCAAAAAGTAAGCAGTATACATTAGTAAATAAATAAAAAAAAAACAAAATAAGGTTCATAAATCATGCACAAATAAGAAAAATAACATAGTTTTAGATAGATAGATAGATAGATAGATACTTTATTAATCCTCAAGGGGAAATTCACATAATCCAGCAGCAGCATACTGATATAAAACAATATTAATTAAAGAGCAATAAAAGCACAGTGCAAGTTAAAAAAATGCAAGGTGGAGAGTGTGAGGCAGGTATAACAGTCTACAGTATAATCTTGTGTAGTGTTAACATTCAGCTCCTTGGTTTTGCCGATGTTCAGTTGTAGGTGGTTTGAGTTGCACCATTTAACAAAGTCTTTCATTAGGTTCCTGTACTCCTCCTCCTGCCCACTCCTGATGCAGCCCACAATAGCAATGTCATCAGCGAACTTTTGCACATTGTACTGGAAGTCCGATGTATATAGGCTGAGCAGGACCGGAGAAAGTACAGTCCCCTGCGGCACTCCTATGTTGCTGACCACAATGTCAGACCTGCAGTTCCCGAGACACACATACTGAGGTCTGTCTGTAAGATAGTCAACGATCCATGCCACCAGGTGTGAATCTGCTCCCATCTCTGTCAGCTTGTCCCTAAGGAGCAGAGGTTGGATGGTGTTGAAGGTGCTAGAAAGTCCAGAAACATAATTCTTACAGCACCACTGCCTCTGTCCAAGTGGGAGAGGTATCGGTGTAGCATATAGATGATGGCATCCTCCGCTCCCACCTTCTCCTGGTATGCAAACTGCAGGGGGTCGAGGGTGTGGCGGAGCTGTGGCCTCAGGTGGTGAAGCAGCAGCCGCTCCATGGTCTTCATCATTCAGCTCAGCAGGACGTAATACCTTTGGGACTGGGATGATGCAAGATGTTTTCCAAAGCCTCGGGACTCTCCCCTGTTCCAGGCTCAGGTTGAAGATGTGATGCAGAGGACTCCCCAGTTCCAACGCACAGGCCTTCAGCAGCCATGGTGATACAACAACAACATTTATTTATATAGCAAATTTTCATGCAAAAAATGTAGCTCAAAGTGCTTTACATAATGAAGACTAGAAAAATAAAAGACACAGTAACAAAATAAAATAAGTCAACATTAATTTACATAGAATAAGAGTAAGGTTTGATGGCCAGGGAGGACAGAAAAAACAAAAAAACAAACTCCAGACGGCTGGATAAAAAAATAAAATCTGCAGGGATTCCAGACCATGAGACCACCAAGCCCCCTCTGGACATTCTACCTCACATAAATGAAACAGTCCTCTTTGTTTTTTGGGTTCTCACAGAAGGACTTGATGATGATGGTCATGTAAACTTCTAGCTTTTAGTCCATCAATGTTGGAGCATCATGATGCTTTGAGTAGGTGGTGGTGGCGCAGGCCACCAGAAAAAGAAAAAGAAACAGAAGAGAGAGTAGGGGTTAGCACGGAGTTTAGAGCCAACATGAATAGTTATTATAATGAATTGAACATACAGAGTATCAGGATTAAATTAAAGTGAAGTTATGAGAAGGCCATGTTAAAGTAATGTGTTTTCAGCAGTTTTTTAAAGTGCTCCACTGTATTGGCCTGGTGAATTCCTATTGGCAGGCTATTCCAGATTTTAGGTGCATAGCAGCAGAAGGCCGTCTCACCACTTCTTTAAAGTTTAGCTCTTGGAATTATAAGCAGACACTCATTTGAGGATCTAAGATTATGATTTGGAATATAGGGTGTCAGACATTCCAATATATAAAATGGAGCGAGATTATTTAAGGCTTTATAAACCATAAGCAGAATTTTAAAGTCAATTCTGAATGACACAGGCTATGGAGGAATATTTCGGACAAAATGAAATAAATAAATAAATGCATAAATAAATAAAAGTACTGTGAAATGTGAGCATAAATAAATAAATGTGTCATGAAATGACAGCCTTAATAAATAAATATGTCATGAAATGAGAGCATAAATAAATAAATGTGTCACGAAATATGTTTTTCGTTGCTTATTTATTTATTTCATTTTGTCCGTAACATTCCTGCAAACCGTCATGAAATACGGCTTGAAATAAAACTGTCACTTTCACTCGTCAAAGTTGAGAGGGTGGGCTCTAACACGCCCTCTAGTTACTGATTGGTGAATCGATAGCACAAGAATTAATTAGAAAAATGCTTACTACTGCCGATGAAATGGATTCTGCCGAAGATATTACGTATTTCAGAGAGAGAATTGAAGATTTATCGGAAGAAATTACAATGTTGGCGGCCCTTTTAGAACTGAGTATTTGACCCTTGTTTTATGAGTAGAAAGTCAGTTGCATATTCGCAGCTACTTTTTCAAACAACTGTACAGCTCTGATCAGTGGTAAAGTTGTTCAGTTCAAAATATTAGGTGGAGCTGCTTTGGGCATTCTATGTCAAAGTACCTAAACTAAAACATCCGTTGCAGCTTACCGTATATCAAACTGGCTCATTCGTCTTGTGATCGTCTTCTCTGATACATCATACAGATCTGCAATCTGTCGTACTTTTAAACCGCATAACAGAAGGTGTTCTATTGACTCAGCTGGAATATCAAAGGATGGACGTCCAGAGCAGGGTACTGCATCACCTGAACTGGAGTGTAGTAGAGTCTGTTCCACCTGTTCTTCGATAATTTCAAAAACAGTTTCATCTATATCGAGTCTAAAAGGGCCGCCAACATTGTAATTTCTTCCGATAAATCTTCAATTCTCTCTCTGAAATACGTAATATCTTCGGCAGAATCCATTTCATCGGCAGTAGTAAGCATTTTTCTAATTAATTCTTGTGCTATCGATTCACCAATCAGTAACTAGAGGGCGTGTTAGAGCCCACCCTCTCAACTTTGACGAGTGAAAGTGACAGTTTTATTTCAAGCCGTATTTCATGACGGTTTGCAGGAATGTTACGGACAAAATGAAATAAATAAATAAGCAACTAAAAACATATTTCGTGACACATTTATTTATTTATGCTCTCATTTCATGACATATTTATTTATTAAGGCTGTCATTTCATGACACATTTATTTATTTATGCTCACATTTCACAGTACTTTTATTTATTTACGCATTTATTTATTTATTTCATTTTGTCCGAAATATTCCTCCATAACAGGCAACCAGTGTAGTGACATCAAAACTGGAGAAATGTATTTGGATTTTCTTTTCCTAGTTAGGATTCTAGCAGCTGCATTCTGCACTTGTTGCAAATGATTTGTCTTTTTTGGGTAGTCCTGGGAGGAGTGCGTTACAGTAATCTAGTCAACTGAAAACAAAAGCATGAATTAATTTCTCAGCATCTTTCAATGATATAAGAGGTCTAACTTTTGCTATGTTTCTTAAGTGAAAAACGTTGTCCTAGTGGTCTGATGAATATGCGATTTAAAATTCAGGTTACTGTCAACAGTTACCCCTAACTTTTTTACTTCCGCCTTGACTTTTAATCCTAATGCATCAAGTTTATTTCTGATAACCTCATTGAATCCATTATTGCCAACCACTAAAATTTCAGTTTTCTCTTTATTTAGCTTGAGAAAATTACTATTCATCCATTCAGAAATACAAGTAAGACATTGTGTTAGTGAATCGAGAGAGTCGAGTCATCAGGTGCTATTGATAAGTACAGCTGTGTGTCATCAGCATAGCTGTGGTAGCTCACTGTAACCTGAGATAATCTGACCTAACGGAAGCATGTAGATTGAGAAGAGCAGCGGACCCAGGATAGAGCCTTGTGGAACACCATATAGATATCATGTGTCTTTGAGTTGTAATTACCACAACTAACAAAGAATTTTCTCCTGCCAGGTAGGATTCAAACCAATTTAAGACACTGCCAGAGAGGCCCACCCATTGACTAAGGCGATTTCTAAGAATATTGTGATCAATGGTGTCAAATGCAGCACTCAGATCTAAGAGGATGAGAACAGATAAATGGCCTCTGTCTGCATTTACCGCAAGTCATTTACTACTTTAACGAGTGCAGTTTCTGTGCTGTGATTTGTTCTAAAACCTGACTGAAATTTATCAAGAATAGCATGTTTATTGAGGTGGTCATTTAACTGCATAATGACTGCCTTCTCTAGAATTTTACTTAAGAAGGGCAGGTTAGAGATGGGTCTAAAATTTTCAAAGCAGAGGGTCAAGATTATTTTCTTAGAGGGGTTTAACTACAGCAGTCTTAAGACAGTCTGGGAAGACCCCGTATCTAATGAGAATTTACTATGTCAAGAATATTATCAATTAGCACGCCTGATACTTCTTTGAAAAACCTTGTTGGTATTGGGTCAAGGACGCAGGTGGAGGGTTTCAGTTGAGAGATTATTCTATGTAAATCAGGTAAATCTATCCTGGTGAAAGATTTAATTTGTTTATAATGGAGTACTGGGGCTTAGGAGGATCTGCAGTGTTGGGGAGATATACTATGTTATTTCTAATATCATTAATTTTTTGATTGAAAAATACAGCAATAGCCTCACAGGTTTCACTGGAAGTATTTTGGAGGCATTCCTTTGTGTTACCTGGGTTTAACAGACGATCAATTGTAGAAAATAAGACTCTGGGATTACTAGCATTGTTATTTATAATCTTAGAGAAATAGCAGCCTCTCAAGACGGACAGTGTTATTGTATTCTGTTATTTTAACCTTCAATATCTCATAGTGGATAGTTAGTTTAGTTTTCCTCCATTTACGCTCAGCTCTCGACATGTTCTTTTAAATCAGACACTCTTTGGGTCTTCCATGGTATAACAATGCTAGAAGATTTTTTAACTGTCTTTTCAGGTGCAACTATGTCAACAGCAGCTCTCACTTTAGAATTAAAATTTTCCACCTTACTATTTACATTATCCTCATTATTAAAGTTGGCACTATAAACGGACTGATTGCTTAGAATGTTTGTAAGTTTTAAAGCTGCTGATAAGTCAAAGAAGCGTTTTTTAACAATATGCTTCTCATGATGTTTTCTATCATTATTTCTATATTAAATAGTAGAAAAATGGTCTGATAGACCAATATCAATGATCTGCTTTATATCAACTTTAGTCCTTTAGTAATCACTAAGTCTAACGTATGACCTGCTTTATGTGTAGGCTGATTAACGAGCTGTCTCAAATCAAAAGAGTCCAGGAGATTCATGAATTCCTTAACTTTTAGGTCACACTGATTATCAATATGAAAGTTAAAGTCACCGACTATTAAGAGTGTGTCATAGTTCGTAATTAAAATTAACATTAAGTCAGAGAATTCCTCAAAGAAAGACGTTAAATTTAGGAGGTCTATACACGAATAATGCTAGAATGTGAGAATCTCCATGAATAACAGCGGTGAGATACTCAAAGGACTTGATTATACCAAAACTAACATCTTTACATTTTAACTGGCAGGTAAATGTTTGCCAAGCCCCTTTTTCCCTGGTGATCCGCACAAGTAAAACTGTAATCCGGAGATGCAGATTTGATTAAAACAGCCGCACCGTCTGAGCTAAGCCACGTTTCACTTATTTCACTTATTTATCTATCACTAATAAGATCGTTAATAAAAAACGTCTTGTTAGTTAAAGCTCTAACATCTAATAGTGCCATGTTTAATGTTGCGGAGGGTCAGAGCTGAATTCTATGCCGTTAATGATATTTGGAACAGAAACTAGGTTATTTTTGTTAGCGCCGCTCTGTGTGTTTTTTTATGTAATCTATAGTCTGTTTTTATAGTTTTAATGCATTGTTCATCTAAAGTAGTAATTGCAGTTAAATTATTGATGTTTATGCTGCACTGCCTAGAATTTTTATGTGCATTAAGATTGGTTATTAGAGTATTAATGTTGTGCACTTTTACGGAAGACTTTGTTAAGCCATTATCATGTCCTAGCAAAGCAGTAGCATTATGGAAGGGGTTTAAACTAGAAATAGACAGTCATGATAGACGAATTACCTTAGCGATGTTTTCAGAGAGGACCCGGTCACCAAAACTATTTGGATGCAGGCCATCCTGCCTGAAGAAACGCAGCCTTTCCCAAAAGAGGTCCCAGTTGTCGATGAACCCAATGTCTTGATTCTCGCAGAAGCCTATCAGCCTGTTGTTTAATCCCAGCAGACGACTGTAGTATTTATGTAGTTTACGCCAACATGTAATACAATGGATCCAACTGCCCTCTTGTGCTTCTCGTGGATGGTCGGCGCACGTCTCATCACATCTTAGACTCGAGCACCGGGAAAACAAGAAACAAAAGATTTTCAATTTCCGATAGGGCATGTGATATTGAGGTTTCGTACAATTGAATCACCTACCACGATTACATCACCCGGGGTTGAAGGCAAACTGGGGATCGAACCGGTTCTGGATCGAGATGCTCGCCTGTGCCGATGGAGGTGTTCTAGCCTTGAACCCCCGCCTGCATAGCTGAAACACGCCAAGGTCTTCATCGGCGTCGTCGTTGCTCCTACAAGGCGCGGGGGTGAAGCTTACTTGTCCTAGGGAGTGTAAGGCATGACGCGGGGTTGATATTTCGTCGACTTCAGATGTCGAAGATGGTTTATCCAGCAGCCGAGCCTTCAAATCCCTAAGGTACCTTTGTCTGGACAGGAGTTTCTGAATCTGTTTGTCGAGTGCCTGGAGTTCTTCTACGATGATGGCAACGCAATTCATCTCACTGTTGGCCATTGTCTGCTTCTACTTCCGCTTCCACTTCGTGCCCTAGGAAAGAATGAGAGAGAGATTGATACTCCATCTGGACCCACTGCTTTGCTGGCACAAAGTCTCCTCAGCTCTCTGCTTATTTGGGCTGCTGTAATTGTGGGTTGGAGTAAACTCTCTCCTTAACTGGTATTAGCAGAAGGATGGGTGGAGTATGCAGTAGTCTGAGGTGAGAGTGGGTTAGGGTCATCAATCGTGTTAAAGAAGTTGTACATCAGGTTTTCTCTCTCCAAATCTCTCTCAATGGTGGCACCCCGCTTCTAATTTAATCCCCACTTTTAATTTCCATACTCCTAGTTATTTTCTTTCTGTTTTAATAATGTATCTTAAACATGCTGACTTGATTTAAGGGATAAGTTTGGTATTTTTCAAGTCAAAGTCACTTCTTCACAATCCTGGTGGATATTTATTTACCACATAAAATTGCATTCTGAAGTGAAGCTTTTTTTATATAAATCTTAAAAATACCTTCTATGTTCTTGTAGCTTACAATAGGGCTTAAGGGTCCACAGGTGAAAAAAACCTTAAAACTTCATTGAATGCATTATTGATTATTGATATGTGTCTTAAGATTGCACAAATATGACAAAACAGCATATCTATGTTGTGTTAAGAAGGTGACAAAGGAAAAATCAAACCATTGTTGTGAGATTCAGTCATTTTAAAGGCAACCTGCTGTGCACTTCACATTGCCAACAAGTCCATTCATCTTCCTCCGCATGGATTCACACCGGAAAGTCTTCACCAAGTGCCAGTTATTGAATTTATTATGTACTGTCTCTGTGCTGTAGAGACCTACTCTTTGATAACAGAAAAAAATCACACTTATGACCACTTTTGTTCTTCCACTATATATAAGGTTATTTCTTTATGTTGCAAAGATGGCCTACTGCTGTTAGACTGATCATACATGCGTGTGCTTCAGTAAGAAAGAATATTGAGCAAGCATGTAGTATGTAATCTATACTAATAAAAGGCAAAGCCCTCACTCACTGACTGACTGACTCACTGACTCACTCATCACTAATTCTCCAACTTCCTGTGTAGGTAGAAGGCTGAAATTTAGGAGGCTCATTCCTTACAGGTTACTTACAAAAGTTAAGCAGGTTTCATTTTGAAATTCTACGCGTAACAGTCATAACTGAATCCTACTTACGTTACATATATACGGCCATAGCCTGCAGCTCGGTCGCCGTGTGAGATGGAGTTACGTCCCCCATCACCACGCCTCCCACGTAATTGACTGCCTGTCCATATAAGGCCATCTGTCAGCAGCAATCCAAGCTGTGAGAAAACAGTAAAAAGGAGGCGTGTCAGACGTCATGGTACATTGTCTGATGCAGCTAGACGGAAACAACTTTGTGACGTTACCACCAAATACTCGCAGAAAAATCCACAAGTTAATAGACAAGCTGTCGCTAAATATTTGCAGGAAAATCCACAAGTTAATAGAGACGTTGTTGCTAAATACTCGCAGGCAAATCCACAACTTCATAGAGACGGCGCCGCTAAATACTCACGGACTAATCCACAAGTTCATAGAGACTCTGTCGCTAAATACTTGCAGACAATTCCACAACTTAATAGAGATTGTAGCGAATTCCTCTTGAGTTGAATGAGGAGCCCACCACACACAAAAATCTCCTACTCTTAGGAAAATTAATTCTATTAGGAACAGAAACCGACAGAACCTTAGCCCCAATTTCATATCCTCAGTTGTAGTTGGATTTTGTGAATTTATAGGAGAAAAGGAAATAATCACCCCAACAATTCTTTAAACAATCAAAAAAAAAAATATATATATATATATTATAAATCAAACAAAACAACACCCTTTAAACAGTCCTTAACTAATCTATAATAACTATACAACTCCTAAATAATCTGCCACCCCCTTAAACACTTTATAATATATTACCCAGAAAACAGCGAAAAAAGAAACAAAATGAAAGAATGCAAGAAAGCAGGAAAGAAAGAAAGCAAGGTAAAGAAACGGAAAGAATATCTTATTTATAAACAGCCCAAATATGTTCACATGTACTTAACCTATATTACAACTATATACACATATAAATTAGACACCCAGACACACACAATCCTCACACGTTCCCCAGTCCTTTGTCTGAACTTTGTTTTAAAAGTTTATAATCACACAGTCTGGGAAGTCTGCAGTGAATCCAGCGACCAATCCTGATGCACGCCGCGGACACATTTACTTAATTTACATGTAAAGAAGCGATCTCACTGGCTCGGCGACACTTCCTTTATTGAAGAATGAAGTCCGTCTCACCCGGGTGACTCGGCATTAGCGTCCATCCATGGCCGACACCCACTCCACAACAGACAAGTAAAGCCGTGAGCTCCGAATATCCCTTTTAGGTTAGCAGACACCCCTTCTCTGAGCACCCAACAATCCTTATTTCGGAGTCTTCCTTGCTTTACCGCTGGCTGCTTCTTTCCATTCACCTTCCCAGCTATTTATTTAAACAGTTTTCCTGCTCACTTTTCCACTCTTTTTCTCTCTTCTCCCTTTTTCTTCAAAATACGCACCTTCTTGCCTTTTTACAGTCAGTTCCCCTTACGTCACACCATGGTACATTTAGCAAGGACCCACAGGTGTAGTTTGTCCCCGAATTCTTCTTAAAGAGATATCCCACAGACAGTTAATTACTGGGACATAACCTCTAAAAGGAAGCACGTGGCAGAAACAGTTAAAAGCACACAATAAAAAAATATGTGACAACTGGTACAAGACGGTTACTTGCAAGAGATTCCACAAGTTCATAGACACGCTGCCGCTAAATATTCACAAGCAAATCCACAAGTTAATACCGGGAATGCCTGTTAAACATCTTAGGTTCACGAGTACCGATTTGGGTATTCAACACTTCGATGAATAAAGCCTGTTATCTTTACAACGGTTCACAAACACGGAATGTAACTTGAACACAACATGTCCTCCAAATACGAACCTGATTGAAAGAAATAATGATAATCAAATCCTTGATGACAGCAACACTCATAACAGTGACAAAACAATTACATTGACAATCATGTTATGTTATTTTTAAAATGTTTCCTTTTCTTTTTCATAACTTCTTTAACACACTACTTCTCTGCTGTGAAGTGCGGGTATTTTGCTAGTCTATATATATAAAAGCCAAATGCCACTGACTCACTCATCACGAAATCTCCCAAACCATGAGGACTTGGGACTTGAAATTTGGAATGTAGGTTTTCCTTGGCCCATAGGTGCTTGCTAAGAAACAGTTTTAAAAATTGAACATCAACAACGCTTTGTTGGAGAAGCTGCCAACTGAGATGGTTAGGTACGACTCCGTGGTGGAGATTGAGGACAAAGTGCTCTATCCTGTGGAGTTCCCCCACACTCTCAACCCACCTGGAGTGCCTCCCCATGTTATGTGCCCCAAGGTTTGCGCTCCCATAACGCTCCTACACAACCTCAATCCTCCTAAGTTGTGCAATGGTACCAGGCTGCAGGTGATGGCTCTACACAAACATGTCATTGAAGCCACAATATTTACAGGCGTCGGACAGGGAGAAACAGTCTTCATTCTCTGCATTCCCCTAATCCCATCAGACTACCCCTTTAAGTTTAAAAGGCTGCAGTTCCTGGCGAAAGTCTGCTACGCCATGACCATAAACAAAGCGCAGGGGCAAAGTTTGAAAATGGTTGGCGTGGATTTGAGGAGTGACTGTTTCTCCCACGGCCAGTTGTACGTGGCCTGTTCTAGAGTAAGCTCCCCTGACAGCCTGGTCATCCCTAGCCTGAGGGGAGAACTAAGAATGTAGTGTACAATGAAGTACTATGTTCTTAAAACATAGGCTGTTTACTCCATTGATTTTTTTCAGAGACGGTGGTAAGGTCCCTGGGCTTATCTTAATCTATTACAGTCTACGTAAATGACAATGTTATTTTTGATTTTGATTTTTGTTTTCAGATTTGGTAGATTGCTCAGGATTTGTAATTTGTTTATAATCTTAAAAACCCCTCGAAAATCAATTTTTAATATAATTATTATTATAACATTCACCTTCATCTAATCTTATTAACAAATAAATTTAGCGCTTAAAACTTACACTGTCTGGTTACTAAATAATATCAGGGGTGGTATTGGGAGCACTGGGGCTTTAGTCCAAAACTAGTTTTGATCATCATTGTTTAAGTCTTCTGTACTAGATTATATCTGAGTAAACCATTTCAAGAAATAATTAGTAACCTATTTTGTTTCGTTTATGTGCTAAATATTGCCTTATGACCTTTACAGGACGTATACTGTCACTCTGTATATTTTAGAACACATTTTTCCTGTTCCTATCTTTTAGCGAAGCACAGGTATTCAGCTAGTCAATTGATAAGAACCAAACAGATAGGCACCTATTCATTTATCCGTCTACCCTTCTTTCTAACCTGCTTATCCAGGGCAGGTCAGACAGAAAGAGCAGCTGAAAGCCTATAGCAGCAAGCTTAGGAAGAAAGAAAAGAAAAATCCTTGGACGGGGTGCCAGTTCATCACAGAGTGAACATACACGCACACACATAGACGCCCCTGCCACTTCAGCAATACCAATCCACCTAACCTACTTGTACTTGGACTGTGGAAGGAAAGCAGAGCCCAGTCTTCTTCATTGTGAGAAAACAGCATTTCCACTATGTCACCTTCCACCCAAAATTTTTATTATTATTATTATTATCATCATCATCATCATCCAGTTGTATGGCCACTTGATCCACAGCAACAAGCAATTGGTGGCAAACTCAGCCTTGCGTCTCAGCCCGCAGGGAAAGTGGCCATGTAGGCACTCCTAAGAAATGCTAGCTCGATTGATTGAGGGATGAAAAGTGGGAAGTCAATGCCCTGACTCAAAGATACCCTGGATCAGAATGAGTACAAAGTGGAGTACCATGAAGTGGACCCTGCTTCAAAGTGAGATAAATTCTAGAAAAAAGATTGACCTATTCATATATTTTGTCTGCTATAGGAATAACATTAATGATAACAACCCATCCATCTTTCTAACTGTGCATCCAGGGCTGGGTTGTGGGGCAGCTGTTCCTGTGCCAGTAATCATCAGGAACAAGCCAGGAACAATTCCTGGACAGGGTGCCAGTCCATTGCAGGATGAACACACACACAGAGACACACACAGGACACTTTAATAGCACCAATTTGCTATTATATTATTTGAGCAGGATCTGTCTGTTGTTACAAACCATGGCAGGATATAACCACTGCAGAAACAGATCTGTAGAAGCAAAAGTAGAATTATAAGCAGAATAGAGTTTGATGCTGGGGGGTTTTAGGTTGTCATAACTCCACAGACAATGGAGGTCATCAGCAGACAAGTGATCAGGAAATGTATTCTTACCTCGGGAATCTGTGAAAATGTATAAATGTGGAAGACACATTTTTTAATTAGAAAACTTTGCTGCTTCAAAATGCACATATTTGGTAAGTTTTAAGTCTTTTTCATTCATCCTATGGCTTCAACTACCCTTTAAGCCACATTGTAAGCTTCAAGAGCAGAGAATACATTTTTAAAATTTATAAAAAATGCTCCACTTTAGAATGTAGCTTTATGTAGCAAATATATAGTTATGATTATGTAAAAATAACTTTGATTTGAAATATCACTTTTCCTTTAATATGATTGTGACCATCTAGTTGTATATTTCTGTGCTTAGGATGCTGCAAGCTGTTATCCTATAGAAGGTGTTTTAGATTAGAATATGGCTTAATTTATTGTAAATATTTTGTATAATTTAATACATCATTTTATTTTTAATATGTTATATAACTATAGCATAATTTGTGTTTGACAATGTGTTTGTATGTGAGATGGATGGATGCTCCATTAAAAATTAAATTACTCTCAAATGTTTGTCTTAGTTCAAATTGTTTAAAAGAAAGAAGTCAAGTTAAATGACACCTTTTATTGATCAACTAAAAAGATTACACAGTGGAAGCTTTTGAGGCAACTCCAGGCCCCTTCTTCAGGGAAGATGTAATCTACATTATGTAATTCATAATGGTTAACACAGTAGAACACCCTAGTACTATTAAAAGAAAGAGAAAGGTACAAATTGTTTTATGAAATGGAACAATGCTGTGCAGTGAACCAGCTTGAAACTCACATGAATGTTTTGTTTACAAGTATAAATCAAGAAGTTAGGTGCACATTTTAAGATTTTCTTCTAAGCCAGTCACTTAAGGTGGCTTATCATTCAAGCAATCAGTCACCTCATGTTTCTCTAGACTTCTGGGTAACTGCTAGGGTTACTCATCGTTGAAGCGACCTTATAAGAGATAAGAATTGCATGAAGGACATATATAAATACAAATAGTAATAATACATTTTCTTCAAAAATGTCTTTCAAGGACACTTTATAAAGTAAATTAAGAATAAAGCCAAGCATCATAAAATACAAAACAAACGAGAGATGCATATACTGTTTGTAATACTGATGCAATTAAAACAAACATTTGAATGTATGTAATATTATCATAAAAGAATAAGAAAGGTGCTGTTTACCAGAAATTCTCCTTATGATAAACTGAATGGACTTACAAACCGTTTCTTGCTTTGTGCCCAAGGTGGTGGAAATGGGACTAAGTGGCAATTGAAGTAAAAATGAATGGATAAGTTTGTTAGATCAGCTTTTACTTTGCAGCCAGAGTCTCATTTAAGTAAGTGTTTTTCTCCAGGAGTCTGCATATAGTTTTCATTTTCTCATCAAATCTTATGTCGCGGCTTTTTCTGACCTGAACATAATGCCTAATTCCCAGGGGAATCTTTTTCATCCTCCTTATGGACGGTTGTCAACAACTCACCTGTGAGCATCTTTTTTACTTTCTAAGAAGAAGACAAAGAAGACGATGAAAATGAAGGAAATGTTGGAAAGGAAGAGACAGTTTGGTGCCGGTGAAAAGGCTTAATTATCGGCTGCTGTTTTTGTTGTGCATTTCTCCTTAATATATTTATTTTACTCATATTACACAGAGTTATGGCTGCCTAGTTATGCTGTGCTCTGTTGAGTATACAGTATGTGGCACCATCCTGTGGTTTTGGACAAGCTGGAATTATTTTCACATGTTTTGCTGGAAAACGTATTTATTTAAAACAAGAGGCAGAATTGGCAGAACCTTCACAAGATTTTTTTGCAACGAATGAAGCCAGATGGGCCATCATAATACTTCTAAGATTGCTTTAATTAGTGTGAGATTTTTATTTTAAATACGCTATTATGTCCCATGATTTCAGTTGTTTGTAACAGAGATTTACATTAAATCTGGGCAAAGCAAATAGCTAGTTGAACTTTGCTCCAAAACCTGCTCAAAGACGAGTGGTAAGGTAGGTGTCTTGCTGCTATTTATAAGGATCATGATAACTGCTCACTTGCTTTCTGTGCAGATTTTTCTTGATTTGAAATGTTAGTTTTTAAAATTGCATGCAACAAACCTGTTTTATGAATTGTTATTAATCATTCTCCCTGAGATTGAGTAGTTGTTTTAAAGATGAATTTTCTGACCTATTGTCATCTGTTGTGCTTGACAGTGCTTGACTGTGATGAAATTTGATTACTGGGTTATTTTAATATTCACACAGGTGATCCAAAGGTGCTGATTCCATTAGCTTTTGATATTTCTACTCCCATACATAATTACAATGGTCTGTTAACTCTTTAAACATCACAAATGTATTTTTATTTGAGACTGTTCTTCTGTCCAGTTTGGTTAATCCTAATTGTATAACATGCTCCTGTATTGTATACTTCATGTGATATCAGCCTCTTATTTTTTTTCTGGTGTAAGACCTACAATGACTCATTCTTCAAATGTTAGTGTTTAGCAAACAAATGAAATATGTTGTGTGTTGTTGTTTAGATGGTACTAGAAACAAATCCAATCGTAATAGTTCTCCTTGTTGAATGTGGAAATACTGGCTTTAAAACAGAACAAAGGCAGGTTGACTGGAGATTGACAGAGCTTAGGCTGCCATACCACCTGCACTTCAGAACAGGTAATAAGCATTTTTGGGTCTGGCCAGTACTTTGGTGAGAAGCTGAAAAAGGTGTTGATGACTCCATCCAGAGTTTCTTACCCTTTGGTATTTTGTGGATTCCAGTGCCTCAGTGTAGTGACAGGGACACTGTTCTGTAAAAAACTGATGTTGTTATTTAAATGAGAAAAAAGAACTCCCTGAGGTCATAAAAGATTCCTTGGTATCTTTTAAATGAAAAACAAACAAAAAAAAAAACTAGAGTGTACCACGGCCTGATTATTCTGGCCTGCTAACCATCCCCTGTCCCTTATTGGCTAACTGTGTCGCACACTGTTTCACCATCTAATAGCTAATGTGTGTTGAGAGTACTGCCTTAAAACTGCCACTATAAGTGTAATGAATTATCATAATTCATCAGGCTTCATGTTCATTATCTGTATTTGAAGCAGTTGTTGGCTTCTTAAAACAGAACAGCTAGAGAAACATGGGCTGTTTGTTTTAGTAATTTGATCACAGTTAAAAAAACACAACTTTAGGTTTTAATTTTCTACAATTGTTGTTCCTGCTTCTGCTATTAATAGTGATCAGTTTTCAGTTTTCTAGATCTTAGATTAGACATTTTGCTTCTTTATTAATATATAAACCTGTCTCCTCCTAACATTAGTACTGATAAGAGGAGTCAATTTTCTTCTGTTTCTCAGAATGATTTACTTTATTTTGCAATGTATTTACAACTAGCCAACCCGCGGCGTAGCATACGCCGCATAATCAGGCCACTTTTTAAATGATTTTTAAGCACAGAGGAAAAAATAAACATTTGAAAAATCCGTATTTTAATAAACCACCAAGAAAAGTAACATTGCAACAATGCACACTACGAACCAACATACAATTGTCCATAACTGAAAACCGGAGGAGCGCCGTCGCGCTTTCTCCTTCCAAAGTGAAGGACGGGGTTGAACGGCGCTCGTTCAGTACACACTGCTCGCTTATGTGCCCGCCCCCAACTCCCTACCTGAGTCGCTTTCGTCTGTGTACAGTCCACACGCACCTGTGAGTCACGTTGACTGTTAATTTTCCAAACACCGCCTCAGTCGGTTTCCACGTTGATTTTTCATTGTTGTTTGCGGTTCCACCTGCTTTTTTTTAATATATAATCCACCAAGTCACCCGACCATGGGGGGCTTTACAAAGGGCAAGGAATGTAATCAGTACGAGCGTATGACCCGCACGTACTGGGAATTTCTCGTTCTTGGGGAACAATTGGAAGCCACGGTCTCCATCATGAATGGGGTTCAACGGCTTACCCACGCCGGGTAGACACACGTTGATCCACTCAGTGTAGCGCGTGCAGTACCGGACATACAAGTGCATCACAGACCTGTTAATGCTCAATCTCACGTGGCTGAAAGCCACTTGTCCCTCTAAAAATTTGGACGCCGACCGCTGTTGGGTCGTGTAACTATTTGGCAGGCGGAGTCTCGTTCGTTTTCGGAAATAACCAGCCAAATCGCTCCACCAACTAAGAACTGCCATGCACCACCACCCACAGAATCGAGAAAGAGCTATCAATCTGTCAGTCCTGTCCATGTCCGGGCCAGGTGAGGTTTCCTGTGTTGAGTCAAATGAAGCGAAAGGCTCCACACCTGGTGGTGCCCTTCCGTCAATTCCTTTAAAATTCAGCTTTGCAACCATACTCCCCCCTGAACCCAAAGACTTTGGTTACCCGGTTGGCTGCCCGGCGGGTCATGGGAATGACGCCGCCGGATCGGCTGCTGCAGGGCCTGCATTGGTGAAGCAGGTGAGATGGTAATGAAACAGAGGCACAGGACTTGTTGGTTTTTAAAGACTGCTTCCTTCATTGGGTTTTAACCAATGCATGGAACGAACCAACACACAATCGTCCATGTGGCGCTCAGGGTGGAACGGGAGGAGAGGAGAAGGACATCCACTCCGCTCCCTCCATCATGCTAGTCTGCTGGTTTCTCGTTCAGTATACACTGCCTGCTCATGTGCCCACCTCCAACTCGTCACTCGAGTCTTTGTACAGTCCAGATGCACCTGTGACTCACGTAGACTTTTCATTGCTCTGTGCGGTTTTGGCTGCCTTTCTATATATAATCCACCAAGACACCCGACCATGGTGGGAGGGGGTTGTGTACAAAGTGCAGGAGCATCTAAGAAGACGCATGTTTGTCGCAGATGCGAATTGCTGTATGTTGCATGTAAAACAGTTTGCTATGGTCACGCGGCCGTGCGTTATAACCGAAAACTCATTTTTTAAAGACTGCTTACTTCATTGTGTTCTAACCTCAGTTGTAAAGGAATGTTTTAAGGATCCCATGGGATACCCCTCGCAAACCGTTTTACACGCTGCATATAGCGATTCACCTATGAACTGTCAGCGTGGGTCGGAGCTGCATGTTGCCTCTACGACAGACAAATATAAATTACGCCATTTTTTCTGTGTCGTCGCGTCTGAGTTGGTGGGCGTGGCTCTGCGAGTTGTCGTTGTATCCAATGGTCTTGGAGTTGGTGGGCGTGGCTCCTTCCTGCGTGCGCCATATGTGTCTCACTTGTCGTTGGCTTAGTGAATCCACGCCCCTTCCGGCGTGCTTTCCATGGTCGTCTTGCCTTAGTGAATTATATATATAGATAGTCTTCCAGCCCTGATGATGTTATTCCTGTTATTTTTCTGAAGGAGGTCATAGTGTCTGTTGGCCTATTACTAGTTATTGTGAATTTCAGGTTGTGTTCCAGATCACTATACTGTATTGTATAGTATTCAGTCTTTCCTTAAACAAAATAAAACTGGTTTGGATGCTAATGATTATAATTAGCTTTAGAAAAATCTGTAAATTGCCTTTCATTTCAAAAATTTTGGATAAATTGCTTTCTAAGCAGTTGCTACATATATTAGAGGCAAATAGTGGCGGTTTATAATGTGGAGCACTGGGGCACCACCCCAACCTACCCCAAATTTTTTAAAAACTGCTTGAAATAATAAGGCAATGTGAAATAATCATGATATGAATTTATAGATATGCACAATGTGCCTGTTGTCAGTACATGTCATCCATTAAAAATTGGTTCTGACTTGTATTGGTTTAATTTCTGTGTGAATTAAAAAAAATAATCTGGGTGAATACCTATATTTCTAGAGTGAAGGACGGTGGCCAAATAAGAGTCTATGTCAGTCCTTGATCTTTTGGCAAGCAGGTGACCTGAGGCTGCCCTTTAATTGGTTGCTTTGAGATTTTTCTGAGGATGCATCTCTGTGCACCCCAGACACTCCCACATTTATTACCAGTGAATTAGTATTGTTTTAGGTTTTTTTAATCTAATCTGATTGGACAATCGTTGATGCACTATATCATGTTGACATCAACGGTTCACAGTTCAAACCCGCCTTTAATGTTACGTAACTACAGATGAGTGAGCGCGGCTTCAAGTGGAACTTCAGAAATTAAAGAAAATTTGACCATTCCTTTAATGAAACACCCCTTTATAAACTGTTCACTTTAAGAACTCAGCAGTAGGCAAGTGATCGAGGATGAGTTTATACACTCTTTGCAGTTCTTGTTATAGCAAACGGTAAGCTAACTTTGAATACAGAATGGGTAGATCTTTGTATGTGCATTATTTGCAAGGTGATCAGTTTCTGTGGTTTTTAAATTTCTGAGTTTTTAATGCTGCTTTAATGGTTATTTTATGTAAGTGATCACTTCTCCAAACCTTGCATTAAAAAGGTTGAAAACGCTGTGATGCCTAAACCTATTTTGTAAAAACAGTTGCCTCGATAACAAAGGGCTTTCTTTTTCTAGGCATTGTACAGCCCCTACAACTATAAGTACTCAAAATACCCACAAAAATTAATCACAGAAGCATTTTAATGCCATGCTAAGTAATGTTATTTACTTCATAAAATAGAAACTAAATATTAATAATACAAACAAGCCATATTATACATACATCCTGACAATAGACTTGGGATATTGTGATTTAGGTGCTTTGTTATTCTTGCAAGCATTTCAAGATCAGTCTTTGATGGTCTTGCTCCATGCTGCACTGTACAGCTGTCTTATTTTTTGCACAAAAAGAGATCTACTGTGGCATCTGCAAATATGAACAAACTTGTGTTTCTTAGCAACTGGTTGAATGCCAAGAAGGAAAAATAATGATGACAGTGGCCTTTATCAATGTTACAGACATGTCCATAATATTGTGTTTTGTTTGTCATAATTTTGAAAATAAATGTAATTTCTTAAATCCTCTGAGAATTATTTCCAGTATATCACGATACTGACATTATTATATAGAGTGGTCCAGATCTAATTATGCAATTTTCATTACGCTATAACTTATTAAGTTTATTACATAGAAAATCACCCAAAAAATCCCGGACCATCAAGAAGTGTTATTAAGAATCGTCTTTGCGCCGAACCGGAATTGTCCCCGCATAAATCAAAGTCATCCAGACAATCTGGATCTGCATAATTAGATCTGGACCACCCTGTATTTATAGCTGTTCTGATGATGAAGTAACTGTACATGTTTTTCATAATTCATGGTGTACTGTAGTACTAAGACAATTAAGACGTTAGGGACTTTTAAAACTCGACTTGATGTTTTCTTGGAGGAAATAAGTGGATATGACTGGCGAGCTTTGTTGTGCTGAATGGCTTGTTCTAGACTAGAGTGTTCTAATGTTCTAATGTTCTAAGCACAATCCTGTATAATTTTAAAACATGCAAAGACTTGGTCATTTCTTTTATGTTTCATTCCCTTAGTGTGCTTTAGTAATAAGCCAAGGTCATGTATGTTAAGAAGGTTAAACTGAGCGAGAGCCTGAAAGAGAGAAAAACATTCACTTAATTCTGTTGTTCACTGTATGCTATTATTGGTGATCTCTAGTTTGAGTGCTATTGTGCCAGTTAATGTTTTTTTTTTTGTTTTGTTTTTTGCATCATTATAAGACCATACTTTTAATTTTCTTCTTATAATAGCCAAGGACAGATTTTTATTTTTAACAGCTTGGTCTTTGAATTTTTGTGCATGCATCTTCCAACGTTGTGTGAATTATTGAGCAGGGTTTTATTAGAGGTTTCCCCTCATGCAGCTGCTAAAGGTCAAGTTCTATAAACTTGTGTGGGTGAAATTATTACCGCCCCAACTAGTTTCATATATGCCCACCCACCAACACATTTCTGGCTATACTACTACTACCACTAATAATAATAATAATAATAATCATCATCATAATTTTTTACATTTAGATGTTTTTCTCACTACTCAAAGCACTCTGTGTGTAGGCAATATTACAATTGCAGTTACAGCATTTTTTCTTTTCTTTTCTCTTGAGCTATGAAGTGCTGCTTCAGTTTCATTTTCAATAGCAAACAGTATTTTTGAAAACTTTAAGTCAGGTTTTGGCAGCAGCAAAGTACTGACTGCACTATTAGGCAGGCTGAATGATATTTTAATGCAAGGTGTCTTGGAGCAAGATAACAAACTTAGTATTGTTAGATAAGGTGCCTAGCTCCCTTACTGGGCTTAGACGTCAGGAGCTTATTACTCAGATTCTTGCCTCAATTCAGTTGTTGCCTGTGTGTTTTACAATAGAAATTTAAACTTTGGTACTTATGTATTAGGTGCTTCATGGTGAAGTCTCACAATATATTGCTGTATTACTGGGTCCTTAAAATAAAAAAATAAAAATCACATGGGACTTTGAATCAAATGTTGCTGATTATACCAAGGACATATTTGAAATTTCAGAGCACTGTGTCTTTTTTATGCAGGCAATCAAACTTTGAAGTTGAGATTATCAGGATTAAGAAGTATTTTTAAGAAAGAGCAAAACTGATATTTGTATTTACAAGCCTTTATTGTTCAATAATGGTTTTTATTAATCAATTTATTTTTGAATGAATGATAAGTATATTTAATTACATTTTTACTGAATACCTTTCAAAAACTGTTCTTCATGTGTATACATATTTCATGTGGTGTGCCAATTAGGAATTTTAACATTTATTCACAATAATTTATATATCTGAGCAAATCTTTAATTATCAATTTTAATGAATTTTATTTTAATACAGCATTATTTACCAAAACATTGATGTACAGGCCACACAGATTATTAAATTTCAAAATTATAGTAAAATCTGTGATGTCAATTTAATATTATTTAAAAAAAAAAACAACTCAATGTTTAAAGCAGACTTTATTGAGTGAACTCCAGCTTTGAAAGTTTGAGTCACACTAGTATTTATTTATATGGCATAAGAGTACAAGATCAATTTAGAAGATGCTAAAATTAGACTTCTGAGTCTCTGTATCTGCTTTTCTACTGTTGACCTAGACTCAAGATGCTCCTGACAGAATCTTCTGACAACAGCAAAGAGGCAACTTTCTCATAATAGGACTGAACTCTTTTGCTATATGTTCGTACGATGAAATAAGCTTTCTGGGAGTTGATTTTTGCAGGCAACATTCTGGGCTTATATATACATTCAATAAAGTATCTATCTATCTATCTATCTATCTATCTATCTATCTATCTATCTATCTATCTATCTATCTATCTATCTATCTATCTATCTAAAGTGGATTAATCACTTGGATAAAAAAAAACACTTTTAAAAGAAATTAATCACTTTAGACAACATATCCACTCCAGTTTTTATAGCTACAATATTCTCCATACTTTAACTATTGAAGAATTTTTGGAGATATACTAAGACATTCCAATCTAATAACACTGATATAAAACCTTGTTTCTGTTTTGCTAAGTTAAAAAATAGCACTACATTCCAAGTGACTCATATTTAATCCTAAAAATATAGCTGTGAAATAATTACATTTAGTTTAATATTTATGGGGTCAGAATCTTAGTGATGTAATAAAAAAAACAGAGATCCTGGAAGAATGTGCAGAATTTACAAAGACAACATCTGGACATGGTATTCAAACCAAAGTCTTTGTAACTTTGAGCGGCAGTGCAGCCCACGGCATCACCATGCCACTCTGGCATTCCCTTACAGCATTAGACTCACTCAGACAGTTAGCTAAGAATATAAATGCTGACTTTTCAAAGAAATAGCAAACATTATGTTTGAACAGCACTAGTATTCTACAGATCCAGATGACAGTGTCTAACAATCTCTTATTCTCAAGCCTTGGGTAGGTAGCAAGGCAGGCACTTTTGTCAGTTCAGACTGCTTGGACACAGGTTAATTTTTTGTTTAGGATATTTTTGTGTAGAATTCCCATATTCCAAATACATGCAGTCAGATTGATTGGCAATCAAACAGCTAAAGTTTAAGTAAGTGTATATATGTGACTGTGTATGCCATGCTGGGCAGGGTAATTTCCTGCCTGCCTTCTCTTCATCTCACTATAATTTTGTACTGAAAAAAGCTGCATTTGTAAAAGAAACTATAACCTTAAATGGTTCAATTGCATATTGAAATTCCAGACACAGTTGCATTCCACACTATTCCCCTGTTCAAAAGACCTTTTATTTAACAGAATACCACTACCACTATCATATTTCTTCCACAGTCCTCTTCTTCTGACTCCAACATACTGGAAGGAGGTGCAGGACACTTTTAAACAAGATCCAGGGGCACTTCTGGAGTCAAAATACTGTCTCTGAGAGACACTTCTGTGTCAGGGAAACCTTAGTAGGACAGGGGATCCTCCTCCCAACAGTTACCCATGGTGGCACCCAAGTAACCCAACAAGGCAACCCATTAGAACCACAGTTCCCCTGCCCTGCTAATATGCTAACAAGGTCACACCAAGAGAGGTGCTGCCACCTAGTGTACTAGCAACCACATGACCATGAGAGGCAGTCTCCCAGTTTCCCCCAAATATATTGAGTTCCTAACCAAGCAAGGGAATACAAGTGATCCTGGTTGGGATGCAAACACCCATGCTGTCCATCCATGACAGCTGTGTGGCTGGAAAAGGGAGCACAAACTATTTAGATGGAATGCCATTTGATCCCAGCTATACATCAATTATAATGGCCTCCTGGTTGGGTAAAAAAACACTATCTATTTCAGCTGGGATGGCAGTCCATCCACATCTTCCATCATAATATATATATGTGAGGGTAAATCAAACAGTAAAGGCAATTTGAAAATGATGCAGTAACTACAACGAATAGAAGCAGCGCTTATGGGTAGTTTGAACACTAGGGTAAAGGAAAGCCCCAAACACCAGTCCAACAGATCAGAAACAGTCTTCAGGAGGCAGATGTGGATGTGTCAGAGACTGCTATCCACAGAAGACTTCAAGAACAGAAATACACAGACCACACTGCAAGATGCAAATCACTAGTTAGCCACAAAAACAGGATGGCCAGAGTACAGTTTATGAAAAAGTACTTAAAACCAGGATTCTGGAAAAAGGTGGACAGATGAGACAAAGATGAAGCTGTATCAGTGTGTAGGCAATAGCAAAGTGCAGAGAGAAAAAGGAACTGCCCAGATCCCAAGCATACCACGTTAAACATGGTGCAGGGTGTGTTATGTCATGGGTATGAATGGCTGTCACAGGTACTGACACACTTGTTTTCATTGTGCAGTGGCACAATGAATTCAGAGGTGTAAAAAATGTCTTATCTGCGCCAGTTCCAGTAAATACTTGCAAATTCATTGGATGGTGCTTCATCTTTCAACAAGATAACGATCTCAGACATACTGCTATGGCAAAACAGGAATTTTTCAAAGCTAGAAAATTGATAAAACTTCAGTGGTCAAGACAGCCACCTTAATAAATCCAATTGAGCTGTTTTCCATATACTGAAGAGGACAACTTGAGGCCACAAACCCCAAAACAAGCAAGAGCTGAAGATGGCTGCATTAGAGGCTTGGCAGTGCATCACCAGAGAAGACCCCCAGCACCTGGTAATGTCTATGAATCACAGACTTCAAGCAGTCATTGCATGGAAAGGATTTGTGACAAAGTACTAAATATACTTCAATATACTTCAATATACAGTACCTGACGCTGCTATCGACCAAACATTATGGTTCCCTGACATGAGGGACCATGTAGAAAAAGTGTTGTAATTTCCACATGGTACATGGTGCGACCAAAATGTACGCAAATACCCTTAAATGAAAATCTGCAATGTGCACTCTAATCGTGTGTGAATTATTTCATTTGCAAGTTTAAACTGTGGGCACTATCTATCTATCTATCTATCTATCTATCTATCTATCTATCTATCTATCTATCTATATATATATATATATATATATAGCATTTACAGTATATATATATATACACATATAGCATTCAACGCCTGAATCACAATCTGATTGTAAACGAACCACACACCATGGCTCAGCTTAAAGAGCCTTTGCCTCTAACGCTGACGTCCGAGGTTTGATCCCTGATGAGGGGTGCAGTGGAGTGTGTACACCTGATGAGCCCAAACTAGGGCGAAACACATGTCGCATACTCTTTGCATTATTTGACAGTTAACTATGTAACATATATACATATATATATATATAATTATTTCGATATATACAATATATGTATGTATGTATGTATGTATGTATGTGTGTGTGTGTGTGTGTGTGTGTGTGTGTGTGTGTGTGTGTGTTTGTCTGTGTGTATGTAGTGACGGACAACCAGCTGTCATAGTGGAAGGTCACGGGGAGCAGATGTACACAGGCTCTCCTAAGACACTAGATGGCAGCTCCCCTGGGTTGCGGTGGTATCTCAGATTCCCACAGGGCTCCATGGGAGTTGGAGTTTAGCACACCCCTGTTGGATTCCGGACATGCCACCAGGGGGTGCTGTAGAAGCTGCAGAGCCCTAGTTTGGGCTTTTATCACACGTGTGATTGATTCCAGACCTCACTAACGAGCCACCTGGAGCACTCCAAGGTGCAGCATAAAGGGAGCCACCCACCTTCATTCTGGGGGCCAGAGTCGGGAGGAAGAGCATGAAGCATCCCGGGAGGAATGGAGGCAGAAGGGAAGATAGAGGAAGAAAAGAGAAAAGATAAAGTGCTTGGTTCATTAGTTATATTTATTGTACTTTGGACTGTGGACTATGCATTGTTCTAGGCAGGTGGGAAACCAAGAAAGAAACGTGTTTCCCACTAAAAGTCAAAGCCTTGGGTGCTGATGGACTTGTGCCTCTGTCTGATGTGTTGGTTGTTAGGGGAGCAGATGCACCCTGGTCGTCAGTATATAAATAAATAAATAAATATATATATATATATATATATATATATATATATATATATACACACACACAGTATTCCTTCCTGATAATAGTCTTCCTTATTAGGAGTGAGGAAGGCACATTTTTTATAGTTACTGAAGCAGTCAGTGGCTTCTGCTTGATGCCCTAGAGCAACTGTTTTATCCCAGTAACAAGGACCTTCTGCTGACAGATAGCTTTACCCAAGGTTTTTCAAGTTTTTCTTTTTCTTTTTAGTGGATGCAAGTGAAGTATATGCTGTAGTATTGTTGTCTTTGACGTATCATGTTATGATTTAGCAACCATTCCCTAGTATATTGCTGATTGATAAATGTGCATATTAATGTTATAGATTCTGTGCTTTACTCTCTCACGGTGGTTGATATGCACAATAACTTCACATCTTAGTGCTGTGTGTTAATGATCTCACCCATGTTTTAGGCAAATAATTGTTTGACTTCCTTTCCATTTTTTGCTTCACATTGTAAAGGGATGCAGCTTTCAGTATTTGCACTGTAATAGTGATCAAAATAAAAAAGAAAAGTCATACATAAAGTCGAGGCCGCAGTTAAAAATGCCAGAAGTCCAGAATTCTACTTTTATATCTCAGCTTGGTCACTGTCTGTGTGGATCCTGTTTGGGTTTTCTTTGTGTACCCTTGTTTCCTTCTATATCCTAAAGACAGATGGGATATGTCAATTAGCAAATTTAAATTATCTTAGATTGAGCATGTGTGCTGTTCAGTAGAGTGCCACCCTATCTAGGGCCAGTTCGTGCCTTGTTGCAGATGGTGTCAAGATGCACTCCTGTTCCCGGTATTAAAATAAATATATTTAAAAAAAAAGAAACAAATACAATTTGAGGATCATAATAAGTCACATTAATTTATTTTGTACTGTTTCCTTGCCATAACATGTCAAAATAATTTTGACTTCCATGCTGTCAATCGTATTAGTGTGATTGCTCATTAACTCTAAAATAATTGATGTTTAACTGTATGGAATTGCAGCTGTGTAATTAATTTGTTTTGCCATGTTTGTTCAAATTCCAAGTAATTTCAGGTATATTCATTATTTTCACAAAATGATCTGAAGACAGTTTCTTATACAATGGGTATAATTATGTCTTTTGCAATTCCCACCGAATCTCATATTTCATCCCAGCCACATTCTCAAGTGGCTGTACGGCTCATTTCTGTTGAGATGTTCCCTTATTATTGGTGTACCCCATGGCGGATAACTGCTGGCTAATTTTTGAATTTAGTGACAGTCTGCCCATGGCTTTCACTTAGAAGAGACACAACCATGTGTGCACAGCAGTTAAGATTTATTATATACTACATTTCTATAGCTTTCTGGTGGAAAATGCCTTGCACAAAAGCTCCAGTTATTTTAGGGAAGACAACATGAACAAAAAATGACAGAAAAGTAAAGATTTGACATTCGCACTGTCAAGTTTCTAAAAAGCAAAAATACAGGAAAAATACATTTGTAATGCTCTCCATGTAGGTGTTTTATTCAATGGAGTTCTTATAGGTTTCACATATTTAATCAGTGGAAAACATGTTTTTCTTCAGGTTCTCTCCATAAATTCTGCAAAAATTTAAGCAGTACTGTTTGTGGGTATTTAAAATTTTATTTCCTATTTTTTCGCTTGTGTCGTACATTATCTCAAAAACAAATACATGGAAACCACCATATATAGTATACCATAGGACTCCTCATGATTTCATGTTATGCAAGAGGGTTAGCTTATTTAGGGTTCACTCCTATGTTTGGCCCTCTAGACCTGAAAAACCTTCTGTTTAAGCCATTTTTGGACTATATTGTGTGCAGGAAATTACCCATTTATGATAAAGAGTAAACTTATAGGTGTCTCCAGCAAAAATGATCAGAAGGGCTTGAAGTTGTGCAGGCCACATCAACTGACCCCAGGCATTCACTCACTAATTGGATGCAAACGGTCACAGCTACTCTTTTTCACAAAACTTAAAAAAACCAAATGGAGTAGTAGTATAGTTATATGGAGTGTCATTTTATGATATTTTGAGATTGGAGATTATGAATATGATAATATTGTAGTGACCCTTCGTAGATGCTGGAGCACCTTACTTTAATTATGCAATGCAGTCCCTACCGCAGTTTCCCTTTCGTCTGCTCAATGTTAAGGTCCTTGAAACACCATCAAAACAAGAAATTCACTATAGCTTATGGTCTTACTCACTGCTTTAGGTAGCACTGTTTTTCACCGTCTCTCACTATTCTTTCTTAACTATCCTCCTAAATTGCCTGCACTCCTCATTTACTCGTTCTTTTTGTTCCCCTGGGCTCATTCTCCTCTGCTTTGCCACTTATTTTGTCCTGTCTCTGACAGGCTTCAGTTTAAATGCTTCATTTCCCATTCCTGTTGTGGGCACATGGGGTGAGGAAGTCCAGTCAGCATTACACTACCACCTCCTCAGTTCTTTGCCCCTGTAAGAGCATAAAACTACAGAAACAGGTAGGCCTCCTCGTAGTGCAAGCTAGCCAGGCATCTTGCTATTCTGGATGCCCATGTATTCTTCCAGAATCAAGGAAAGATAATGGTTGATCCATGTTAACTAGGTATCCACAGTCATTTCTTGAAGTGTCAGAGGTGAAGGGCCCACCAAGTTATGGATCCAGTCTGTCTCTGTGGAATACATCCTTATGACCAGAAGGATGAAGTTGGACTCTGTATACCACTTTTCCCACTCTATCTAACACAAGGCAAGGTCCAACCCATGAGCTGTCTAATTTTGAGCAGTTCCCATTCTTTTGTTTTGGACTAAAGACCCATAAACATTTCCTGACTGGAAGTGTATTCCATGCATATGAAGATCCTAATTCTGGCTTTGCCTCTCACCAGCGGCTTGATGGTAATTTTGGGCAAATGCATATGCCGCGTCCAAGCGCTCCTGAATGGCATAGCGGCAGACCATTAAAATCATTGACAATTGTGAATCCCAGCTTATTTGATTCTGTACACTTATTAAGGCCAGCTGTGTTGCTATGGCTCTGTTGAACTGTCCAGAACAGTCACTGGGGGTGCAATGGTGTGGTGTGGTTTTTCTAGATCCCCAGTTGTTGGCACATTATTTGGAAAAATCTGCTATCAAAATTGTAGCCCTGGTCAGAGTGCAGCTCACTGGGTATGCTGAATTAGCTAATTAACAGCTATAAGAGCTTTGGAAGTTCTTTCTGCCTCCTCGTCTGGCAGGGCATAGGCCTCAGGCCATTTGGTAAAATAGTCCAACGTGAAAAGCACAAAATGGTTCCCTTTCTCCAATGTGTGAAATGGGCCAAAGATGTCAGCAGGCACTCTTTCCATAGGTGCCATGACCTGACACTGCTATAGAGGAGGCCACACCTAACCTTGGGGTCATTTCTTGACATTGCAAGCAACACATATTTAACAAAAGTTTTCCACATCCCTCCTGTATTTTCCAGAGTAGAAAGTCTGTTTAAGATGTTTTAAAGTCTTAGCCACACCGTAATGACCAGAACCAGAGGTTCCATGATTGTCACGGAGATCCTGTCCTAGCAATGCTGGGGGAACCACCACTTGCCACTTTTCTTCCCCTGTCATTGAATGAATCCACTTCCTATAGAGCATCCCTTGGTAAATTGCCAAAGAAGGGTACTTAGCCCATAGTGATGGAGTAAGTGACTGTTTTTTTTTTACCTCCCTGACTGGCTGATCCCTGCTCCTCAGCTTCTTTAGGAGTTCTTTCCTGTCACAGTCCTTCTCCTCATGCTTCCTCCATGAGGCATTCCTCAGGCTCTTATGACAAATTTACAGCCCTGCACCCTCCTCCCCAGCTTCTTCATCATCCTTTTGCTTTTGTCACTTGCATGATCGGATCTCCTTGTTGACACTGGAACATCTGTGCAGAGCATCAGCATTCTTGTATCTTTCTCCTACATGATGCTCTTTCCTGTAGCTGCATGTCGGCAATTGCTCAATAAATTGTACTATCTGTCTATTTCCCTGGAGGTCATGAGCCACTGTAGTGCATCATGCTCAGTTCTGATGGTAAATGTCAGCCTACTTAGTTAATGTTTAAACTGGCAAACTACCTCCACTACTGCCAGCAATTCTCATTGTGTAACACAATAGTTGTTATCAACCTTATTAAGAGCATGGCTGTCGTAGGCAACCATTTTCTCACTGTATGGATGCAGCTGCCATAACACAACCCCAATAACAACACTAGCATCAGTATACAACAGGAGAGGGAAGACTAACATTAGGTGAAGTCATCACTGGTGCTTCATAAAGTGCAGCTTTTAACTGATTAAAAACTCTCTGCATCCTGCATCCATCTTGTTCTGCATCCTCGTGGAAAAGCTCATCCTGGTGCAGCAACTGATGTAGTGGGGAAGCAAGTTTTGCAAGGCCTTGTACAAGCTTGCAACAAGCTATGCACAAGAACTCCTTAACATGCTTCTGTTTCTGAGGTATGGGTCACTGCTGCACCACTCCCACATTATCCTCTTCAGTGGCAATTCTTTTGACACTCAGTCGGTGACCTAGAAAGGAAAGTAGAGTAGATGACATTTCTCTTAGTGGAGCTTTAATCCAGTTACTCATAGCCTCTCTAGTACCTCCATCAGCGCCCTCAGTGCCTTCTCAAATGTCTTACCATGTACAAGAGGGTCCTGTATAAATATACCAAGCACCACAAAGCTAGTAAACGCACTAGAACTTTGTCCGTGAAGCATTCAAAAGTTGCCAGAGCATTACAAATCCTAGAAGGCATGGCCCGTAGAAAAGTTGTTTTTAGGCAAGCGTCTGAATTTAGTGCCATTTTCCATTATCCACTTTGCAAATCAAGTGAAGAGAACCAAGCGAACCCCGACACAAAGTCTAAGGATTCATTAATGTGTGGAAGAAGGGTAGGAGTCCTTAACAGAGATTTAATTTAGCTGCCGATAGTCTACGCAGAAACACCATCTTCCATTTATCTTTTGCACAAAAATGAAACAATGGGGATGCTTGGGGGCTTTTAGAGGGTTAAGTACTCCTTGAAATCCATCAGTATTTCCTGTAGCTTTTGTTTCTTATTGAGGCCTTAATAACTTTGTTTCTAGACAGCTTCTATAGCCTCAAGGCCAGGTGTGTCTTGATCCATGTGATCCAGGGCTCAATGTGGTCTTCTTCTGAGACACATGAAGCTTTTTACCTACAGCAATGAGCACAGTCTTACAGGTTTCTTTTGGGCAGGCTGGTGTCAGATGCTTAGGTTTTTGATTAGTCAGGGTTGACAGATGTTCATAGTGTTCCTTGGATTATTCATGGCCGTGCCCAGATCACCAAGTCCATGAAATGTAAGATCATATGCATGTATATGATTGCTTTATAGATGAGACCCCAGGTCTCTGATGCTGTCAGAAAGTGTGTCTAGTGTGGCCACAGTGCCACTGTTCAGTTGTGTCAGAATATGTTAAAAACCGTAAAGTTTCATGAGGCTATGCTCTATTTTACTTGATAGTATAGTTCTTATAAAGCCAAATTGCTGATTATTCTTCACGTTCATAATAATGCATCAGATATTCATTAAGCATGCTATGGTCCATTGTGTTTTGAATAAAACATTCTGTTAAATTCTTTTATTCTTTTATTTTCAAGAATATAAGCCAGTTTTGTGTCAGTATAATTTATTTATGCCTTACTTTTGTTACACATGATCCTCGTGTTTATGCTAAAAGTAAGCGCCTAACTCTTTTCTTCCATTGCAGAGAGTGTGTATGGCAATGCATGCCACATGAATATAAGTCTTAAGAGTTAATGTATAAACACTGTTTCAACCCCTGTCTGGTTATTGTGTGCATACATTTCTTTTCTTTTTCATTTTTTGCTGCACATTTCTTTTCACCTCCAAAAATACATTTTACATTCTTTGGTGATTTCAGTTTCCAGTACGAGTAAGTGTGGGTGTGCTCAGTCCAGGCCATTCAAGATCTGTTTGTGCCTACTGCATCCATAAATGGTTCTAATGATGCTGAATTTGATTAAGCAATTTTAGAAAATGAAGGGATGGATAAGTTTATAAAGTACGAAAGCTATAGTATTTGTCACTTCATTATATGGTGTGTGAGAGATTGGGGCCGCTATCGCTCCCTTGAACCCTCGGACAATACGTCAGACACCAGATAAAAGTCAAAAAGTTTATTATAATAATAAAGTGCACAAAGCACCCTCCTCTCCACAATACTCATAAACAATTCAATTCTCCAATAAACAATAATCAATCCTCCTCTCCCAGACGCGTTGCCACCCTGCCACCCAGCTCAGCTCGTTGTCTGGGAGTTCCCAGAGCCTTTTTATAGTTCTCGACCCGGAAGTGTTTCCCATCCTTCAGTCCATGATTCTGTATCACTTCCGGGTCAGATAAAAAATCCTTTTCTTCACTCCGGAAGTATGTCGTTCCTCCTGTCCATGTGACTCAGATGTACTTCCGGGGCGTAGGGCAAATAGTAGTCCCTGGGTCTCCCTGCAGCGACCCCTGGTCGTCCCGACGTTATCCAGCAGGGCTGTACATGAAAACTCCATAGTCCACGATGCCATGCTGGAATTTGGGGCATCTCCATGTCGCAGGGAGGGCTCCCTCTGGTGGCCTGGGGGTATTGGCCGGGATGAATGGCCAGCCATGGACCACAGGTGCTTAAGTGACCTGATAGTAAAAACAAAAATGTAATTTGGTTACACTTCTAATGGTGTAGCCCTATATTGGAAATCATAATATAAACAGAATTATAAAGGTGCTGATAGGCGATGAGTGAAACAAAGATAGTTTATATATTCATTTTTACACTCTGGACCTGAGGAAGTCCTACAAATTAATCTATACTGGTAGACACTGTCTTCTCTCATCAATTGAAGTCTTCCATTTTCTGTATACTTTTCAAAATGCTAATAAAGGGCCTATTTTTCAGATTTCCATATGTTCAAAGCAATATGCCTTTTAGTATTCAGTTTTTCTTAATTTGAATTGGTAATGCATTTCACACAAGTAATTGTTGTGCAGGCATTCAAAAGCACAGTAAAATAAAAACAAACAAAAACTAATGCTGAATATGTCTAATAACATTAGCATGGGGTGATAGACATTCTCTGTAAATGTAATTACTAAGCATTTTCTCTTAAAGCAGAAATCACAGTCAAGGTCTATGTTTATCTTTATGTAAGAAAATGAGTCATTTAATAGATTCTGCAGTACTGGTGTGATGTGCACTGTAGGCAATGGCATAACTGTAGGCAGTGACAGTGGGTCAGTTGCACTGGGGCTAATTGGGTGACAGTGGTTGTTGTTTTACAAGATTTTATTATCAACTTGCTTGCCTACTAGAACAAAAAGGTTAACTTTGTTATCATTTCTACAATTCCATTAAGCTTAATTATGACAATTGACCTTTTATGTTGTTTATACGCTTGATGTATCTCATTGATGGTGGTCATTTTTAATTGGATTTAATTTAATTTCACATGCCTAATTTATTTTTCTTCATCACATTCTAGACAGGGGCGGCACGGTGGCGCACTGGGTAGCGCTGCTGCCTCGCAGTAAGGAGACCTGGGTGGAGATTGCATGTTCTCCCTGTGTTTGCGTGGGTTTCCTCCGGGTACTCCAGTTTCCTCCCACAGTCCAAAGACATGCAGGTTAGATGCATTGGCGATCCTAAATTATCCATAGTGTGTGCTTGGTGCATGTGTGTGGGTGTGTGCCCTGCAGTGGGCTGGCACCCTGCCCTGGGTTTGTTTCCTGCCTTGTGTCCTGTGTTGGCTGAGATTGGCTCCAGCAAACCACCGTGACCCTGTAGTTAGTATATAGAGGGTTGGATAATGGATGGATGGACACAATCTAGACAGTCAATGACATATTTCTGGAAATCACTGGCTCAGCAGTGTGCACCCTACCAAAAAAAGTGATGGGTATTTGGAGACACATTAATGGGCATTCTCTAAAAAATATATTTAACAAGTAAGAATGGCTCAAATATTTCTTAAATTGTAACTTATTAAGGTAATTTAGTTGAGAACACTGACAGTATGTGTTTTTAATACATTTATCACTACAAACACTGTTGGACAATGTCAGTTCTCTGCATATCACATCTTAGTAGTGAGATAACATGGAGAACAACTTGGACACTATGTATCTTAATGCCAGACTGAGGTCTTCTCAACACATAAAACCAACTGAAAATTAAACACTATGCTAGTGAAATGTCAAAAGGTGGTAAAGATGAGTCAATACTGGCAAAAATAGCACTGCAAGATTTCCAATGCATCTAACTCTGTAATTATGAGCATCCACAGCTGGCCAGGAATCAGAACACCACTCCAAAAAAGTATAGAGACTCAGAATTAGTCAAATAGTGCAAACCTTGGATGCTGAAGACTAAAATTGGTAAATTTGGCTTCTTAATTTTAGAATTATGTTATAGGAAATGTATAAATATTTGATATCCCTTTAAGAATAATAAAGCATTATGTATGCATATTAGTATGACTATTGGTATGTCTAAAATAAACTAAGTGCTATAGAAATATGTACAATATTCTTCTGTTTGTCATAACATACCATACATTTCTCAAACTTTTCCGATCCAGGTTAAGATGTGGGGAGCTGGAGCCTTTCCCAACATCATTGGGCCTAATCTGCAACCAGCCATAGATAGCATGAGTGCTGTCTCAGGGCCCCCTCACACACACACACACCCACAGAACACATTTAGCAACCCCAATTCACCTGATGTGCACATCAGATGAATAAGAATAAACACTGGAATAACTAGTGATAAACCCACACAGACTTGGAGAGAAAGTATAAACAGTACATTGAATCTGTGAGGCAGCAGTATAATTACTACAGTATCATGACACCCTTCTATTATTTAATTTACTATAAGTGTGTTGATATGTTACTTTTTAATGAGATTTAAATTGCTGGTATGGTCTTAACCAAAATTTGAGGACCTGCCCCCTTGCCTTTTCAGAAGGAAATACTACTCTATTTGGAAAAGAGGGTGTCAGCTGAAGTCATTTAGAGTCAGTGTTATTAGGAGAAACATTACATTTATACTCTAACAAACTAACATAATGCTTGCTTGGCTCAATAAATGAATATTTCTGATTTTAAAAAAGAGCATAATTAATAAACAGATTTGAATATATAACTTTGGTAAATGGTAAATGGTTTTGGTACATTTTCTCTTTTCCTCCTTGAGAGTACTTGTTTTAGCATCAGCAAAAATTATTTGATTATAATCATAGCAATAGATTTATCATATGCACAGTTTTTCAAAGACCGCAGCCTCATCCTTTTATTTACCAAAGCAGAAGTTTGTATTCTTTTCTTAAGGCAACTGTGGACCCAATTGCACTTTCTTCTGGATAACTAGGCTCTCATTGTGCATCTCAATGGGAACAAGTGCTGAAAAAAAAGGCAGAAGTTTTTTACTAAGTAAATTGATTTAATACTGCTTATAAAAAATATACACAAAATTGGAGGGAACATTGCCTGCCTGGCCACCACCTATAATTTACAACCTCTTTTATTATAGGCCTGCTAAAAAATGAACCAGCAACATAGCAAAAATCCAGGACACAAAATACAAGACCCATTCCCCACAAAAAAAATCTATTCAAGGGGAAAAAAAGAACATGTTATGCAGACTTTGTTGCGAGAAGGTGCACTTCAGAAGAGGTCATCCACCTGAAGCTAAGCATGTTGGGGCCCGGCCAGTACCTGGTCAGAGGACCAACTAGGCAAAGCTTGGGTTGCTACTAGAAGAGGTGTTGGTGAGGCCAGCAGGGGGAACTTATCCTGTAGTTTGAATATGAATCCCAGTGGCCCAGTGCATTGATAGCGACGCCATACTTGAAAAATGGCACAGTGCTTTGGATGAGAAGTAAAATCAAGGTCCTGACTTTCAGTACAATACAATACAATACAATTTATTTTTGTATAGTCCGAAATCACACAAGGAGTGCCGCAATGGGGTTTAACAGGCCCTACCTCTTGACAGCCCCCCAGCCTTGACTCTCTAAGAAATAGTAGTCATCAAAGATCCCTGGGCATCTGTAAAGAGTAAGGTGTATTGCCCACCTCAGCCTAGTCATTCTGGCCTCTTAATCATCCCTTGTCTCTAATTGGCTAACTATCTCACAACTTCACCACCTTACAGCTAATGCGTGGTGTGCATACTGGCATAAAAATGGCTGCCGTCACATCACCCAGGTGGATGATACACATTAGTGGTGGTTGAAGTGGCTACCCATTCACTATGAAAAGCGCCTTGAGTAGTGAGAAAAGTGCCATATTAATGTAAAGAATTATTATTATTATTATTAATGGTCAACAGAAAGATAACTAAAGGTAATGTATGAAAAGTTTGTGGATTTGGCTCCTAACTGTCTACTCCATCTTGTGGATGGAAAACACATGGCAATTGACCAAAATAAAGGAAAGCTGTGGTGGTGTAAAATTTGTAGCTATAACCCCTCATCTTCTAGTTTGAGATATCACAATACTACAAGTTTGTAGTGTGGTTTTCTATCTTTGGTTGATTTCCCAAATGACTTTGTTTCTTACATTATTCTTCAGATGTCAATGGGTGGATAAATGGAGGCTTTCCCGGTTATAATATTATTTATCTTTTTACTCTTGTTTTCCATGGAAACCTAAGTAGCATTTTACTCTCGATAAGTTGTAAGACCTTGTTTAGCATTGTAACCTAATGTTAAATACTCTATAGAAGCATGGCAGTAGTGCATAATTTCCCATTTTTTGGTAACACTTAAAGACAGTCTGTGAAAAAATTGGCCATGATCAAGGCTGATTCCTACATCTCTCTTTTTTCAGTGAACAATGTCCTGTAATTTGCTAAAAGTACTGTGAATTGCAAGTTGTCTTGATTTAGGACCATTTTACAAAATCGTAATAATTCTTCACAATTAAAGGAAAGAAAATATTTGTGGGGTGTTCTAGTTAAGAATGCATAGACCTCTCATTATTTTGAGGTTACTTTAATATTTTCACTGATTCTATAAAACAGTAGGATAATCATCTTGTAGCATCCTGACATGAAAGAGACTCTAGTGTGTAACTACATTTTACTGTATTCAGTATAGCTGCAGATTTCAGTGCTATTCTTATCCAAATTACAAAACAAAAGCAGCAGTTTTAGTTTTTATACCATATGTTATATTTGCACTTAAGGTAAATAGATGAGTGATACTACTGTATATTGAATCGGAAAGAAAACAAATACATAAAATAATATGACCCTAATAAAACCTTAATAGTCCAGCTGCATATTTTTATTGGTAAATTCAAATTCAGATTATCATCATTATCTATAAAAATCAAATTATTTTTTGTTTAGAATACACTGTTTCTAAGCAGCTAGCTGCCTCTGTGTCTTCTGAGAATCCAGCCCAATCACTATTTTTCTTCTAATCAGTCCACATTTGTCATTGATTTTTGTTCTTTGCCAAGCAACATAGAGCAGATAGTAACCTCACAGTCGTCACCATTACTGGTCATTGCAGAGCTTTAACCCAGATTCTCTGTCCACAGCTGTTGTCACATGTGAAAAAGCAAAGCTCTCCATGCTCGTTTTCAGCAAGAACAAAACAGATGACAGACATATTAGTTAAATAATCTGTAGCTCTGATCATACTACGCATTTAAAGGTTTGATTGGGAGCATAAATCAGTAGACGCCAAAGATTGTTTTTTGCAAAGCCTTTGTCAAATGTACGCACTGTTCAAATTAATAATAAATAATCAAGCAAACAACATGTTTAGGCTGTGGTAAGAATTAAAATCCTCATAAGAAGCTCTTAAGAATATGGAGAGAATCAGAAAAGTGCACAGAGCAGCAATAGTAGTAATAAGGCCCAAACTGACATAGCAAATTGCGTCAAATTGATGGAAATGTCAAAAGCAATAGGTTCCACGCTAAGAGAGATTATATTTAATGCTTGTCCATGGCTGATAAACTAAGGTAACCATTAGGTGTGTAAATGAGTTATACACCTTCTTATTTACTCAAGCAGATTATATAATCCACATCCAAGCAGATGTGGAAGCAATATGGTTTCCAGTACCTTGCAAAGGGGTAAGCGTAGGCATCTTCCTTTGCAAATGGCAGCAGGGATGCCTATACAAGTAATAATGAAGCTCTACTGAGCAGGATAGATAGTGGCAGAAAACTGAAGGACTGCCCTGGTTTTAGAGGCCAAAGACTGAGAAATCAGTCTTGCCAGCTGGTTAAAGTTGTAATGGTTGTAGAACCGTTACTGGTTCTTTTGTCTGTGAGGGGAGCCAGAAGAACCAGCAGCAGTCACTATTTAACAATATAAAGTACAGTAAAGACTTTATATAAAGTTTTTTATATAAACTTTATATAAAGTTCAGGTACAGTGCTGAAAGATTCGTAAAGTGACAATTCCATCTAAGACGCTTAATGTTAGCACATCATTCCAATAAATATAAGATTTTTTTTTATTTTTCATAATGCCTTCACTTACCGGCTTGGCAGAGTCCTCTTCTTAAGTGGACTAGCTGCATTAGAGGTCAGTTGACAGCCAGTTTTCATTCTCTGCATGCGTGGCTGCGTACTCCCTTTATGCTGCTAAAAGCCAGCAAGCAGCTGATTTCCCAACAGTCAGGAAGAATGAAACAGGAAAGGGGGAAAGCAATTGCAGTACGGGTATGGTAATAGTTTTACTTCATTCGTTCATGTACTTTATGTATTTTTTGGACCAGTCGACCAGTGAATGGTGCAGTCCGGTGGCACTTGTTCCTAAGAAAAATGGACAGATTTATTTCTGTGTAGACTAATCAAAATTGAATGGAATTTCTGCATTTGCCCCCTATCCTATGCCCCAAGTCAATGAGTTAATCAAAAATCTTGGTCCTGCGGAATATTTGACTACCCTGGATTTGTGCAAAGGATACTGGCAAGTACCACTTACTAAGGAGGCAAAACCTCTTACAGCTTTCCAAGCTCCAGGAGGTTTGTACAGCTGCATGGTGCAGCTGCTACTTTATAGAGGTTTATGGACAAAGTTTTGCATGGAGCAGAATTGTATGCCAAAGCTTACATTGATGATGTTGTCACTTATAGTTAATATTTGGACTGATCATGTTTCACATTTAAAAGATATATTTAACAGGTTAGGGCAAGCTGGGCTGGTGGTTAATCCAACCAAATGTGTGTTGGCACAACCAGAGGTCCAGTATTTGGGATACATTATTGGTGGTGGGCAGATCAAACCATAAGTGGATAAGGTGGCAACCATCCGAGCAAGATCAAAACCAACCACTAAATGACAAGTCTGTTCTTTCTAAGGCCTAGTTGGATGGTACAGGAGGTTCATCCCTAGATTTTTAGAGATAGCTATACCACTGATGAACCTCTTATATAAGATGGAGCCGAACAAAGTCAAATGGACTGATAGTTGTAAAAGTGCTTTTATTATATTGCAAAGTATTCTTTGTGAAAGTCCAGTGTTATGTCTTGACTTTAATTCACCTTTTGTTTTGCAGACTGATGTAAAAAGTAGAGGGCTAAGGGCAGTATTATTACAAGGGGAGAAGAAAGACAGACACCCCATCATCTATATCAGTCGCAAGCTCTTTCCAAGGGAAATAAAATATTCTACGGTAGAAAAGGAAGCCCTGGCAGTTAAATGGGCCATTGGCAGTCTTAAGTATTACTTATTGGGTCATCCATTTATTATTGAAACAGACCATTGGGCCCTACGATGGTTGTCTTGCATGAGAGATTGCAATGCCAGAATTAGTCGATGACACCTTTCATTGCAACCATATAAGTTCCAAGTACAGTATGTCCCAGGGAATTCTAACCAAATGGCTGATTATCTCTTGCGTGTCCATGATGTTGAGAGTTTTAGCATGGGGGTGTGTGACGGTAGTAGAACCGTCACTGGGTCTTTTGTCGGTAAGGGGAGCTGGAAGAATCAGCAGAAGCCGCTATTTAAAAAAATAAAGTATACTAAAGAGTTGACAGGTGTAGTGCTGAAAGATTCGTAAAGTGAAGATTCCCCTTAAGACACTTAATGTTAGCACGTCATTCCAATAAATATCAGATTTTTTTTTTATTCTAGATTATGCCTTCACTTACCAACTTGGCAGAGTCCTCTTCATAAGCAGACTAGCTGCATTAGCGGTCAGTTGATGGGCAGTTTTCATTCTGTGCACGTGTGGCTGCGTACTCCCTTTATGCTGCTAAAAGCCGGCAAGCAGCAGATTTCACAACAGTCAGGAAGAACGAAACGGGAAAGGGGGAAAGCAATTGCAGTACGGGTATGGTAATAGTTTTACTTCATTCATTTATATATTTTATGTATTTTTGTTGTTTAAGAATTTAGATGTAATCCCCGGGGATGTGTGAGATGTATGTAACATGGTATATATGTAGGAATAAAGTAAGGATAAGGCGGTGTTCCTCCCCCTCTATCTGAATGGTAGAAGCCCATTGCCTTTAAGCGATGGGGTAGGAAATACTTAAAAGGGCTCAGTGCCATTAGTAAGGGGTGAGTGGTGAGGATAGGTGTCACAATTCTACGTATAACAAATGTTCATTTTTTTCCCCCCATGTTCAAGGTTGTCTTAAAGGTATTTTTCCAACCTTTTTAAGCCAGTAAGTCTCCTAGATTTTGGGGAGTGCTTCAGCATTTGGGGAGAGATTTTGGCTGCTACAGAGCCATTGGAACAGTTATTTGACCTTTTTCTTTCTACTGTTTTATTTTTTTTTTGGCAGCTTTGGACTATGTGCATTTTTGAGCCCTTGCCTATAATTACTATACATTAATTTTTTCCATAATTTATTGAATTTGTCCTGTTTGTTGGATTTTTTTCTGCTGGATTGTTACATTTTATTTATTTATTTATTTTTTGTCAAGGGATTTGTCCTTTATCTCACCCAGAAATACGGGTTTATTATTATTTTTCGCAATAAACACAACAACAACAACAACAACAACAACATTTATTTATATAGCACATTTACATACAAAAAAATGTTCAAAGCTCAAAGTGCTTACACTGGTGACTTTGATTTCAAGAGACTTTGTACTTTATCTGGGTATTGGGGTACCTTGAGCGCCATCCGGCTTTGAACTACTAGAGGACACTGACCAAAGTGTTTCGTGACAAAAGTACTTAGGAGATGACCCCTGAACTTGGGTGCAACCTCGTAATTGGATTTAAAAGACCATTCCCTGCCAGACCCAAAGTACTCAAAGTTAGAAAGCAAGAAACAGTAATTCTTAGTAGGAAGAACATGTCATCTCTGACAGAAGGTGAGAAAGACAAAAGACAGAAAAAAAGAAAACTATAGATGCCAAGGAGAAAGCAAATAAGACACAACTTGTAATTAATAGGGAACTGTTAATATGTTTCTTTTCACTTTCTGTTGAAATTAAAAGCATGCTGAATTCTTTTACAGTACTTGCTACTTAACAAATCTTTTCTGCCATTTTCACTAAAGCCTACATTCATAATGTAGTCCTGCATTTCAGTTTTTGAAGGTTTTACATTATTTAAACTTATGTTTACTAAGGACCATATATGTTGCTTTGATTTGTGTTGTGAAATGAAAACATAAAGTGTCTATTAGCTTAAATGTTACAGGGCAGGCTTTGTTATTTGTTTTGGCTTTTGTAGTGCTTTGAATTGTTTTTGCACAGTAACTCCATAAATATGGAAGACCATTGATTTTAGAAATTTGCTAGAAAAAAAACTCTTTGTGTATTTCAAATGTAATTTATATTTTACTGTTTTTTGACTGGAGGTTTGAAGGTCACATAAGCACTTTGCAATTCCAATAATTCTCACAAAAAGGTGATGTGCTCATTTGAATTATTTCTTCTTTATTCAATAATGGAATATCATTTGTTAAATGTATTTCTTGACATGGTAACAAGAAAAGGTAAGCATTTGCTGCCATGTCAGTGTAAGAGTGCTAGCAGTAGCTGCTCAGCTTTCTATTGACGTGATCCCAGCTGTAAATGTGTTCACAGTCTTTGTCATCTGCCTCTTTATCTAAGAATGTTCTGCTAATATATTATTTCCTATGCTCACTGCTTCTTTATTAAAGAACTCCTGGTTTTAGGAAACAAAAAAGTCACTGCCAAAAAAAAAATGAAAAATGTGAGTGTTAATTTTTTAAATTGTTGTATTTGCTTGAAGGCAGTCTTTCTGCAATCTTTTTTTTCCAGAATACTTTTGTATTTTTTGTTGAGCAGTTGTTAATTCTCAAACACACTGCATCAGTTACTGTAACTTGTTGCTTTGATTTGAATTTTGCATGCTTTGTGAAGGTCGTCATCCCTATGCCCGATGAATAGTTGGGACACCAATATGGTCAACTCATTGTCCCATTTAATAGGGGGAACGTCCAACAAGAATATAGCCCTTGGCTTCAACAAGCAGCCCGCTTGAGCAAATATACAACAGAAGTAATTAATCTCTCTGACCTGGAAATTAGGGTCAGTCAGTGGAGCTCCTTCCGGCAGTTCACTTTGTTTCAAAACGACACCTGGGCGTCTTTTTTTTCTAATTTTATTGATTTTATTGTAATCATTTCATAAAGATAGATCAATTTTTACAAAAAATAAGGATTGAAAACAAATCAACCCAACCCCCACCCCTGAGAAAGAGAGCATGGTCAATGGAGTAAAACTTAAAGCTGGTCAAAATACATAAATTGATGAGTTTAATAGGTGAAGAAAAAAAAAAGGAAATGTGAAGAGAATTATTTCCTCAGTGCTTTAAGAGCTTATTGAAAAATATTATTGATTAGATCCTGCCAGGTTTTGAAAAAGTTCTGCACAGATCCTCTAACTGAGAATTTATTTTTTACCAATTTCAAATAGTATAAAACATCAGTTACCCACTGACTTTAAAGAGGAGAGGTAGGATTCTTCCTGTTTAGCAAAATAAGTCTGCGTGCCAATAGTGTAGTAAAGGCAATCGCAGTCTGTTTGTACTTCTCCACTTTAATCCCATTTGCAAGTACACCAAACACAGCTGTTAATGGGTTAGGAGGGATTGTGACACCAAGGCTGTCTGAAAGGCACTTAAACATTTTGCTCCAGAATGATGTTAATTTGGTGCAGGCCCAAAACATGTGACCCAGTGAGGCTGGAACTTGATTGCAGAGTTCCAAGGTTGGATCTTGCCCTGGAAACATTTTGGACAGCTTTAAGAAAGACAGATGTGCTCGATATATAATTTTAAGTTGAATAATTGTATGCTTTGCGTATATGGAGCTTGAGTGAATTCTCTGCCTTGATACATTCCACTCCTTTTCTGATATGTTGAGTGATAGATCTTTTTCCCATTGTCCTCTTGGCAGCTGGGCTTCTTATATCATAAAAACCGAAACGGGCCAGGCTAAGTGCCCACACTTGGCGGTGTCTCTGTGCTGCGAGGAGAGAAGGAGAAGAGAATATTAGCAACAATGCCCCCTTTTGCCCAGACAGGTTATCACATACCTCAATCAAGCCTTTGAGGAGATGTTCTGACGCACATCCATGACAATAGCTAAATTCATAATGTAGCATAACCTTTAATGAGTCTTGGTAAAATTAGTTTTCAACTTTTTATTTTATTATCATTATTACAGTATATTTGCAAAAAGAAAGGCAATGTTTTTGTTCAGATGTTCAGCTTGACATGAACTTGATTTTATGAAGTTGGAGTTCAAAGCACTAAAGAGTTCCAAAAACATTTTCAAAAATGGCCACTAGGGGAAGATTTTCCTTCAAACCACAGCCAGGTATAAGGGCAAATGTAGGATCTTTATAAAAATGAGATTTCACAAAAAATCTCTGTTATACTGTGAAGTGCAGAAGACCACAAAAGGCACACAATGCCTGTGAAAATTCCTGTCCCAATATAGAAATCCAGTAAAATGGTCAAAATCCAGAAAACACACTAAGCACAAGGCACAGCAAAATCTTAGTAAACACTCACCATGAATGAACCACCAGAATTGTTGGAATTCCTTGCTTTATAGGGCTGAGGGCAGTCCATGGCTGTGCATCTTTCATTTATGCTGTATTAGTTTTCTTACTAACTATCCCACTAACATGCCTTCCAATGAGGAAGCAGAGCCTGGGGACTCTGAGGTGGTCTCCCCCATCTCTGGGGCTGAGGTCACCGAGGTGGTCAAAAAACTCCTTGGTGGCAGGGCCCCGAGGGTGGATGAGATACGCCCGGAGTTCCTCAAGGCTCTGGATGTTGTAGGACTGTCTTAGTTGACACGTCTCTGCAACATCGCATGGACTTCGGGACAGTGCCTCTGGATTGGCAGACCGGTGTTGTGGTCCCCCTTTTTATAAAGGGGGACCGGAGGGCATGTTCCAACTATAGAGGAATCACACTCCTCAGCCTCCCTGGAAAAGTCTATTCAGGGGTTCTGGAGAGAAGGGTCCGTCGGATAGTCGAACCTCGGATTCAGGAGGAACAGCGTGGTTTTCATCCTGGTCGTGGAACAGTGGACCAGCTCTACACTCTTAGCAGAATCCTGGAGGGTACATGGGAGTTTGCCCAACCAGTCTACATGTGTTTTGTGGACTTGGAAAAGGCATTCGACCATGTCCCTCTGGGAATCCTGTGGGGGGTGCTCTGGGAGTATGGGGTACCGGACCCCCTGATAAGAGCTGTTCGGTCCCTGTACAACTGGTGTCAGTCCTTGGTCCGCATTGCCGACAGTAAGTCGAACCAGTTTCCAGTGAGAGTTGGACTCCACCAGGGCTGCCCTTTGTCACCGATTCTGTTCATAACTTTTATGGACAGAATTTCTAGGTGCAGCTAGGGTGTTGATGGAGTCCGGTTAGGTAGGCTCAGGATTGGGTCACTGCTTTTTGCAGATGATGTTGTCCTGTGTGCTTCATCAGGCTGTGATCTTCAGCTCTCTCTGAATCAGTTCGCAGCTGAGTGTGAAGCGGCTGGAATGGGAATCAGCACCTCCAAATTCAAATCCAAAATGGTCCTCAGCCAGAAAAGGGTGGAGTGCCCTCTCAGGGTTGGAGGAGAGATCCTGCCCCAAGTGGAGGAGTTCAAGTATCTCGGGGTCTTGTTCACGAGTGAGGGAAGAATGGAGCGTGAGATCGACAGGCGGATCGGTGCGTCGTCTGCAGTGATGCGGGCTCTGCATCGATCTGTCATGGTGAAAAAGGAGCTGAGCCATAAGGCAAAGCTCTCAATTTACCAGTCGATCTACGTTCCTACCCTCATCTATGGTCGTGAGCTATGGGTAGTGACCAAAAGAATGAAATCACGAATACAAGCGGCTGAAATGAGTTTCCTCTGCAGGGTGTCTGGGCTTTCCCTTAAAGATAGGGTGAGAAGCTCAGTCATCCGGGGAGTAGAGCCGCTGCTCCTCCGCATCGAGAGGAGTCAGATGAGGTGGCTCGGACATCTGATCAGGATGCCTCCCTGGTGATGTGTTCCGGGCACGTCCAACTGGGAGGAGGCCCCGGGGAAGACCCAGGACACGCTGGAGGGAAGAGGGAAGTCTGGGCGTCTTTGCTCAAGCTGCTGCCCACGCGACCCGACCTCTAATAAGCAGAAGAGGATGGATGGATGGATGGATAGTTTTCATACATTTGAGAAAGAGTTCTTTAATGCAGATAAGTGAACAGTTTTTTGAAGGATGTTTAATGGTTCTTGTAGATGTGGTCATAGCAAATCTGCCTATTTTTTTATTATGATTACTGCTGCTGCCATTATTGCAGGATGGATTTAGTGCAGAAGTTTCTACAGTGCATACTCAGTTCTTGGCTCTTCTGCAAGGGAATTATACTAGATAGATAGATAGATAGATAGATAGATAGATAGATAGATAGATAGATAGATAGATAGATAGATAGATAGATAGATAGATAGATAGATAGATAGATAGATAGATAGATAGATAGATAGATAGATAGATAGATAGATAGATAGATAGATAGATAGATAGATAGATCTCATCCTTAAATGTCTTTGTTAACATGATCATTTTTGGACATAGTCTTTCTTGGTCATCATCAAGTTCATAGGGTTAATATTATCACATGTACGGTCATAAACCGATTTGGTCGTGAACCAACGTAATTTTCCCCATAGGATTGTATGTAAATACAATTAATCTGTTCCAGACCGTACAAACTGTATGTAAATATATATTTTTAAAGATTTTTAAGCACACATATAGTGAAATATACCATAGAATGCACAGTGTAATAGTTAACTAACTGTAAAAACATTGAATAACACAAAAAAAACCTTGAACAACAGAGAAAACTAACACTGCAAGAGTTTGCGCTGTAGCGCTACTAACCACTTGCTAAATGAGTTTTAAGCACGGGGAAAAAAATGAACATTTGAAAAATCCTTAATTTAATAAACCACCAAGAAAAGTAACATTGCAACAATGCACGCTACGAACCGAAAAAAGTCTTCATTAAATATGAAAAGGTTAAAACAATACTCGGATCTGTCTCTTTAAAAACAAGCCTTATGTGTCCAGTTGTCTTGTCTCTCCCTCTCGCGAGTGTATGTGTCTCTCCCTTGTGTGTGTGTGTGTCTCTCTCACGCATGTGTCTCTCTCTCTCTCTCTCTCTCTCTCACACATGTGTCTCTCTCGTGCGCACGCATCCATGTGTGTGTGTCTCTTTCTCTCGCTGCACAGGGAATGCACAGGGAGAGACTGAACACGTGTGGAAATCATCTGCGCGCACAAACCGAAAGGGAAACTGGCTTGTTTGTATACCGAGTCTGTGGTCGTGAACAGATGCAAAAGTTTGGCAAACTTTTTAGTCATAAACCGATTTGTACATATTCCAAGACGTTTGTGAACCCAGGTTCCACTGTACAGGAATTCTAATGGCAAATGCAAGTGCTATGGCACCAGGGAGAACTGCATGGCTATTGCATTACTTAGTTAAACACTTTGTACTCCAAGATCGAGACATGCAACCACAAATGTCTTTGCATGAAGTTTTATTTTAATTGGCCAAAGTGTGTGTGTGTGTGCCCTGCGGTGGGCTTGTGCCCAGCCTGGGGTTTATTTCCTGCCTTGGGCTCTGTAGTGACCCTGTAGTTAGGATATAGTGGGTTGGATAATGGATAAATGGATGGATGGATGAACTCTGGATTTTTAGCATTCCCTATCAATTGTACTTTGTAACAGCCCACCGTAAACAGGTAATGAAGTAGAATCATTATTCATTAATATACTTTTATAAGTTAAATTCCCTACATCATCTTCAGTAACAAGAATAAATGTAATTCAATACTTTATACCACAGCCCCGATAGCAGTACACTTGCAGCATTTGGAGGCCCCACACCTTTGGCACAATGTCAAAAGGAAAAGGCTTGTAGTGTAACAAAGTACAACAACAAAAATAATGTAACAAAACTTACAAAATGACAAAAAACAGAAAGAGTGTATTTAATGAAAAGAAAACTATACACAAAAAATTAAACAAATAAATAAGCAATAATAAATAAAACTAAAGTTCAGACTGTGGCTCAGCATGAAGCTGTCATGACCTGGACTTAATTTTATATTAAAGAGTTAAAGTTCAAACAATAACTCAACTTGCTCTTAAGTAACAGCATGTACACATCAGACATGCCATTTGCAAAATGTGTTCTCATGGCAACCAACATGGCAGAGTTAATGATGTCATCATCTGGCAACACCGAAATGGGTTAAACAAGCAGATGAACGATTAAAGGAAAGTTAACATAAAATATTCAAACAGATTCAATCCAGTTCTGGGAGACAGAATAATAGGATATAATGTAATAACATTGGTTGTAGTGGAGGCACAGGAGTGAGAAGGGCAGGTGGTAGAGGGCAGATATGGCATTGGTTTTCTCAGCTGACTGGACATTGGGTTTCTGTATTTCTGAGATCACTTCTCACTGTATTGCTGTACATTAATTTGTTACGTTTCTGTTTATTCATACTTTCATCACTTTTTTCACTCTGACAATGGGAAAGCTTAACATAACAGTGTAATACCAGGACCCTGACCTCAGATCATCAGTTCTTGTGCATGCTGGATTTTCTTCACCATTGCCATGCTGATATGACTTTAATAGAGGAACTGCTTTGCTGGCGGCTGATAACAATTGTTGTAGTAACAAACATCATCTGATTGTGGCATTTTTGCCTGCTAGCTCTAAACTGTTTTTATTCTTCTCAGACATAACTGGCAGATTAAGAATTTGCAGTTGTGCAATAATGATCTAGGTCATTTTCATTACTTGCAGATGAAACTAGAAGGTTGTAAGTCATTGTCTGACTCTGCTTATGGCTATATCCCAGATTGCAACAGCAAAATTACCCACCACACTGTTATAGAACATCTCTGCTCAAAGGCACAAACGCTGTAAATAAGAAGAGCAAATGTATTTTATACAATACAAATTCAAAGAAGTAAGTAGGTCAAGGGAAACATTTTACATTATGTTGATAAACATACAATGTACCTACCAGACTATTTTCTAAATAAAAGTATCAGACTTTTTCTGAAAAAAACTTCATAATAAAGATAATCCAAAACTAGAGGAAATATCCAAATATAGGAAGTGTCCAAATAATATGAGGTGGTCTCCAGAAGTAATCCAGTCAGGAGATGGGAAAAATATTCCAATTATCTGTGCATTTCATAACCAAATTTGTCACTTGCTCAAGCTAAATTGCTACTAAAGTAAAAACATAAGGCACATGGAGATCAATAACATCAACAAATTAGTAAATGAGTACTAAGTACATTGAACAAATATACAAAAACAAAAGAAACAATGGAAAAGTCTTTCATACTTTGTCCTACCTCAACATGATTTGACAAGACTCAAATGGATCATTGACCATAGGATAAGACACTGAGAACAGAGATATACAGTATATAGATCCATAATGAATCTGACTGGTACCAACCACCTCAACTGGCTCTTCTCAATTTGGAGGAGCAGCAACTCTACTCTGAGGCTTTCCTAAATCACTGACCTTCTCACCCTATGGTGGATCGTCAGCCTAGCCACCCTGCAAAGTTAACCTCATTTCTGCAAATCTAATAAATTTAAAAAAAATGGTTAACATTATAATAATAAATAATTGCTATTTATCAAGCATCCCATGAATTGCACTCACAAATTTTTCTCTAAAGAGATAATAATTCTTGACATTTCTTTATATTTTTATGCCCCAGATGCTGCAAAATTTAAGGAGAATATATATTTTCAACAAGATATGATTATTTCATTTCCCTATATGCAAAAAAAATTGGCCTGCAATATTTTACCTCTGCAATCAGTGTAGTTTATCTGTTTGCTGTTGTTAGAAAGGCAAAAACTAACAAGACTGCAGATTACCTTTGTGTATTTCTGTTGTGAACTCAACCCTGCAGAGACTACTCCTAAGGCTTTCTGGACTACCATTAGTAGCCCCAGTGTATGTATTGCCCATGTTTGATTAGATTAGATTGTTTGAGCTTCATCTTTTACTTCATGACTTCTAAATATGTCTATTGTGTGAATACTAAAGAATCGCCCTCCATATTTATAGGAGCGTTGCTCTCCTAAATACTCATCTTCAATATTATCAGAGGCTATTCAGGGTCAGTTTATGAGTAAGAAGTCAGTATAACTGCAACTGATTGATTGTTGATTATATGCTTCCCAACCTGAGACACTTTGCAGTTGCATTTTGGTTCATTTTTTTATCAAATCTGTAGTCATGAATCCAAATCTAAATGTGTTTCATTGTGAACTGTTATGTGTGTGTCGCTTTATTTGTAGCTAATACAAGTTTTTTTAATATCAGGCATCACTGTTCTGACTGAGCGGCCTACATCTTTCCACCAATAATTGAGTTTTCAGCATCTGTCTGTAACTTTTCATTTTCTTTGTAAAAGTCATCTCTGATGACTGGATTCTGTGTTGACTTTTTCAACCTTTGACTACTTAAGCCCAAATCTGATCTGCTGCAGTCTACATTTTGTGCTTATTTTCTTTGCTTTAGGTAAGTATTTCCAGAATTATGGGTTTCTGTAGCTGCTTCTCAAGTACATCCTCTCCTTGCAGTGAGATGTGCTATTTGTTAACAGTTTCCACATGTGTGACTCTGTTGGACCTTTCATGACAGTGTCCATAATCTTTTGATTGCTGGTGAAGGGTGTGAGAATCATATTTTTCAGTCTTCTTTTCTTACAGACTTTGGTGTTATCTCTGCTTTTAGTGTGTGACTTAGTTACAGTGAACCTGAATTATATAGAACATATTCCATTATGAAGAGCCTCAGTTCAACTTATCAGTATTTTATCAGCATTGGATTGAATGTTCACATTTGTAATTTAAAATCCAGTGTCTTAGCCACTATTTCAAACTGCATATCTGCCTAAATTCTGTTTTCTTGTTTGATTGCAGTTTTGCGGTTTTCATATTTATTATAAATATTTATTATTAAGCAAACATTAAATAACTAATTAATACAATCCTAAGCATTTTATGCTTTCATGTAGTGATAGCATTTTTTTTTTCTTTTGTGATTCTGCATACCTGAACCTGCAGTGTTTCATATGCCCTATACTATACATTGTAACAGCAATCCTGTCATTACGTATATTACAGTTGATAGTAGCTTAGACACTGGCATCTTATGCCATTCCCTGGCCCCGTGCTTCAATTATAGGTGGAGGTGTCTTGATGCATTAAGATGGCAGCTTCTCTACTAGCCAATGAGCATCTGTAGCATCATGATTGCATCTGCCGTTTGAGGTTGATTAGCATAGTCCATATATGGTTGGCAACAGGATTTTGGATTTTTTTGGACGTACATGTTTTCCAGATTTTTGATCTATGCACATTTTCATGTTTGAATCCACACAAAGTTTTATAAATAAAACCCCAGATCCATTCAAAATGGAACACGATTATGCAGTGTTGTCTGTTCTTGGTTAGTATATATGCATGGAGTTTAAAATAACTTATATAAGTCATATACTGTTAATTTATAAGATGTCACACACATGCACATGGGAGGCAGTTCAGGGGCTCAACTGAGCGTAAAGCACTGACTCAGAGGGTGACAAAGGGCACTAATGTCTCTTCTCCCACCTCTGCAGATTTCTAGAAGGAAAAAGCCACACCCTCCAATTGACCTCACTTCCATCTAGCCCGTCCTCTTCCTGTCCCCTGCATATAAAGCCCACCAGTTGCTTCCCACAGTACCCAAAGTATAACCTTAATAAGAGGGAACCACTTGTTAGTATACGGGGCGGTTTGTGTATCTTTGTGTTTTTTCCTACAAGGATTACAGATAATTTACCTTATTTATTCCATATATAACAATATACTGACATCTTTCAAAATGGAGTGAGTAAATGAGTTAATGTTAAATATAAACAAATAGGTTAGCTGAAACTGTTAGTATACTGACATAAGAACATTAACTAGCCTACCTTGATAATTCTAAAGGAGTTCATCCACAAAAAGTTTATACTCTTTGTCCACTTTTCATGATTTCCTTCTGTAGTGCTTTTCAATTATACTTCTTAAATAGCTAAAATTGATTTTAAGGAGTGAAACTAGATCGGTGGAATAAAGATGATCCATTGCTGTCTAACTAACAGGAGGTAGGTATACCCATTTAGGTGGTACTTCCAAATGTTGTGAGAAGAGCTAATTGCTAATTGGATAGAGGAGGCAGAAAAGAAAAGGGAAGGGCAATAATTTGGGGTTGAAATGTTTGGGGAGAAATCAGAGGGATTTGAATTGTGTTTTCGACCACCACCTCACAAACCTAATACTCTCACAGTATTAGGGTGAAGCTGATATTAATTCATACTTCCAGCCTGTCTTAAAGTTTCTCTATATTGAGCATGCACATGATCAATAAGGATTTTTCATGGATATTGTGGCAAAGTGGCCAGAGTATCTTCATGTGAAGGCTAATTTAGCAGTAAGTCAGAAGATCAGAAACAGCTACTAGGTGATAGCAGGTGTTCTCTTTGTGCATAGCTGTTGACATCTGTAACTAACCCCAAGACTGTGGCCAAAAAAACAATAAAATACAGCACATTAACAAACTCTAAGCACTGTGGAGTGCCAGACATAGGCCTTAACTATGCTGTGTTGAAAAGGTGGGGCAGTGGTAATGCTGCAGCCTCACAGTAAGGAGACATAGGTTTACATTCCGGTTCCTCCCTGCGTAGAGTTTGCATGTTTTATCTCCATGTCTGTGTGGGTTTCCTTTGGGTGCTCTGGTTTCCTCCCACAGTCCTAAAACATGCAGGGTTAGGTGCATTGGCGATGCTAAATTGGCTCTATTCTGTGGTTGGTTTGTGTGCGCTCGCTCTGCGATGCAGTGGTGCCCATTGTAGGGATTTGTTCCTGCCTTGTACCCTGTGCTAGCTGGGATAGACTCCAGCACTGCCGCGACTCTGTTCAGGAATAAGCGGGTTAGAAAATGGCCGACTGTGCTGTGCAGTGATAGCTATATGTGCAATTGCTCTTTCTAACAAAAAGCTGCCAGAAGCACAAAAAGCATTACAGGAATCCCAAAGCAAACAAAGACACAAATCCACCAAGAAAAAAAACAAAGCATGAAGGGCAGAAGTTCAGGAATTAAAAAAAAAAAAAACAGTGATCAAGAAAATTCACCAAAACCACCAAGTGCATTCAAATGAATCACCTTTGACCAGTGGGTCTCCTTAAGATTTATAGGGCTCGGGGTGGTTCCACACACAAACAAACAGGTGACCTGCCCATAATGCACAAAGTACGTAACAAAACATGTGACCACACATAAACTAAAATACACAATAATGAAATATTATAAACTAAACAAATACAAATTATAAAATGAAACTTGCTTTAAAGTACATAAAGAACACAACCAGACAAAACCATGACCAATTTCCAGCATCGTCTAATTCAATTCCTCTGTCTTTCACACTCCTGGGTCACTATGCTGGTGTCAAAAGTGGAAGAAGGAAAACCAACTAATGATGTGAGGCAGAGAACTGGTTCAGTACAACACTTGGTGGTTTTGAAAGAAGCCATATCTCTCAACCATGCTCACAAGTACTTTGCTCAGGCTCAGAAAACATGGGGTACAAGACTTCAGCCAGTCTTGAATGGTAAAGCAGTCTATTACAGGAGCACACTCATGGACAAACCCGCACTCATTCTATATGGGCATGTAAAATCTAAATTAATCTTAAATGCGTGTGTGTCAGAGATGCTGTAGGATGTCAGTATCCCAAGCAAACTCACTAAAACACCAGAAGAGTGTGCCCACTTCTTATACTCAAAAACAGTGTTGGAGATTAAACTCAGTAATGTAAAACTTGAGCTTAACCACTGATAATAATACTAATAATCAGTATTACGGTATTTACTTTCTTGCATCACTGTTTTTTTCTGTTGCAACCAGTAATCTGCAACACTGATCCGTTAGTGATCTCAATGTCGAGACAGGATTTCTCCCATTTATAGTAAACAATCAAGTGTTCATGTAAACAGAACTTAACTACTATATGTAAAAGTGAGACTTGCATAGCATTCATAGGGAAGTCTGTTAAGAATTCTGTTCACTAATACCATGTCAAACATCTTGAACAGAATTAAACAGCAGCTGCTTTAAGGAATCTATGATCACAACCAGATAATCAGGAAATTAGAATTTTGAGAAGATGTATGATGTGCATATTGAGAGGAGCAGGCTATATCTTTCTTTGGCAGTGGATTGGGCTGAATGTGTGTAAATTAGATTTACTGGTAACACTTAATTGGGCAGGAATATGTGAGTGGGGTGTTATACATGAGTGATGTGTTTCATGCTGGTCTGTTTGTATATTAGCTTTTATACCATCTGGCATAATGATGGTGGGAATACATCTAATGAAATACCTTTTAACATTTTTAACATTTGTCACAGACGACCAGGGTCCTTGTCCGGCCGCAACGCTTCTTCTTTGTATGGTCTGGGGGAACAAGCATGGACAAAACAGTACCTCCACCAGGATGCTAGATGGCAGCCCCCATGGGTGGCAGTGGAGCCTCGCATTCCCGCAGGGCTCCATGGGAGATGGAGATCTCTACAGCCCTGTTGGGATCCAGGGGTGCTGCCAAGGGGTGCTGTGGATGTTTCTGAGCCCACCTGGAAGTGCAGCCAAAAATACTGTAGGTCATCAAACACCTGGAGCACTTCTGGGTGGGCTGTAAAAGGAGCCAGCAGCCACCAGTCCAGGAACCAGAGTCGGGAGGAAAGAGACGAAGCTTGCCAGAGAGGAGTGGTGGAGAAAGAGAAAGTATTGTGATTGGGATAGTGATTGTGCTTATTGGGACTGTGTTGTGTCTGTGGGAAAGGGGAAGGCGTTGCTCACAGGCAAAGAAAATAAAATAAAAACTTGTGTCTGTCTGTGTCGTGTTAAGCACTGTTATAGCACCATCATTGTCACACATTCTATATGTTTATTTTGTGATATGTGAATGCCCAAATCAAATACTTCATACCTTTAAAGCATATATACTAGTCTTTATTCTGATTTTCTTTATTCTTTATTCTGCACTAGCTTGGCTTTCTTAGGTGCAGTTTGAATAATATAATTAGTCTTTAACTAAAAGATGTTCCCTGACTTTAGTCAAACACATTCTTTTTTAGAGACCGGAAAACCCACCGCCAATCTACAAGTATGTCTTCATAAGCAATTTGTAACTGGAAAGAGTAGTATTTAATATTAAAAAAGGGCTATAATAAGATAACATTTTGCATGGTAGTCAATTAGGTCAGAGTTACCATGACTACAATCAAATAAAGTCATTCATCATTAAAGTCATCATACGTGATGACTGGCTTTATGTGCATATACAGCATCAGGTGGATTTGGCTGTAAAAAAAATTTATTTTCTTCATACATTGCTTCAAATCATTTCTTATATGACATGCAGCCCTTGTTAGTTTGCATATTTTGGTCAAGTGTAGACTTCTACTGCAATGGGATACCACAAGTTTTAGAATTTCCCCAGTGTAATTAAATGTGTGAGTTTATCCTCTGATGAAATTCATGATACCTTAAACTTGAAAAATTAGCCTCTTCACACACACAACATCGGGGAGTGGCAATCCAAAAAGCTGAGCAACTGGATGCTATTCATTTTTTTCTAAAATACAACAATAGTCAATGAGTAGAAGTGGTCAAGTGCTTTATTTATTCAATGATTGCTGTTCGCAATATATTTAAACCACAAAGGTACAATCAAGACATAAACAGCAGTATGAATTAGAAAAAGATAAGCATCAATGTGGATCCCAAGTGGTATATTAAAACATTTTTATGGTTTGCAAAAGCTGCAGGTGGCTCAGTTTTCACCAGCAGGCCCCCTGCTTCACTGCTGATTCACTGCTTTAGAAGAGTCCTGCAGCCTTCATTATTATAAAACAGCACCTGGGTAGTGGACAATGCAAGGCTTTGTCTTGATCCAGCTTTCTTGTTCAAGTTTATTGTCATGTGTACATCCTAAATCTGGGAAGTGACTAAAGTCCATTCAGACGTGCACCTCCAGGTTCAGGAACAGTTTCTACCCAACTGCAATCAGACTCATGAACAATCAGTAACCTTGTGTCACCTCCACTGCTACCTGCACATATACTTCTGCCACTGTCTCTATTTATTCCTAGGATTTTGTTTTATTTATTTACTTATTTATATTAATTTATTTATTGTGTGTTTCTTTTTTTTGTCTATGTTCACTGTATGTCACATGCAAGAAAGCATTTCATTGTACATGGTACTTGTACACATTGTGACAGATAGAGGGTGCTATCGTCCTCTTGAACCCTCAGAACAGTCGCCAGACACCAGATAAAAGTCCAAATTATTAATTTATTGGAACTAAACAATGCACAAAGCACCCTCTTCCCCGCAATACTCATACATTACAATACAATACAATTCTCAATAACAATAACCAATCCTCCAACTACCAGATGTGTTGCCACGCTTCCACCCAGCTCAGCTTCTCTGTCTGGGATTTCCCATAGTCTGTTATAGTCCTTGACTCGGATGTGCTTCTGCTCCCTCAGTCCATGTGACTTCCCAGCACCTTCGGGTCTCTTCTTCTTCATCCCGGACGTACATCATTCACTCTGTCGCCATGACTAAGACGTACTTCCGGGTTATAGGTGAAACCAAAGTCTCTGGACCTCCCTGCAGCGTCCTCTGTTGGCCCCTGTGGTATCCAACAGGGCTGTAAAGGGAAACTCCATTGTCCAGGATTCCCTGCTGGTATTCGGGGCCCCTCCATGCTGCAGGGAGAGATCCACCTGGTGCCCTGGTGGTATTGGTTGGGATGACAAGCCAGCCATAGTCCACAACATGACAATAAAGAATTGAAACTGAAATGAAATAGTGTATACAGTACAATGAAATTCTTAAGTGCATTTCTCCAAACTATAGTGACAATATCAATAAACGCATAGTGCATATACTGTACACAAGTTGTGCATTAAGGTAGCAGGAGTTTCCAGAAAGCAGTGTAACACTAAAAATACGTACATTGTAAACTCCATGTTAAGATCAATCATTCATTTCTAAATATTTCCCAGACCCCACTGTAACTAAAATAGCACTTTAAATCTTTCAAAATCAACATTCTCCCGGATGTACTTGTTAATCAGTGAATACTTATTGAAATGCCTAAATCTTGCAGTAGACCGTGGTTACCAGACAGAGCACAATAAATTCATGATAAATGAATTGCTTTTATTTATATAGAACATTTCCTTATGCTCAAAGTCCTTTACAAATATCAAAAAGGATAAAGGAGAATTGATAGCGCAGAAAAAGAACAAATACATAACACTAGATACAAATTAGTGTCAAACATTAAATTGCCAAATCAAAGATAACTACTGTATATGAAACAAACACTTCCCAATTAGCATAAGAAACAAGAAACGATTCTCTAAACATTTAGAATACTAAAAGTTATATTTGACTGGTTGATATAATTTTCATGATATTATGCAAGTTGTATTTACTGATTCAAAGGTAGGCAATAGAATAATTTACAAATATTTGCCTTCTCATGCCCAGTGTGTATTTTCAGCGCCTTACCTCAGTATTTACTGTATGGGTATCTGAACCCGTCTTCACCAGCACTGCTTTTCTTGAGCGTGTTCCCATAAAACCTGCTTCCCAGACTCTGTTAATTATTTTTAAGGTACCTTTCTCACCTCCTGTCTAGTTTTATACTTTCTGTCTTTAGTATGCACCTTTATTCCTTGTGTGTTTCTTTTGTTAAGTCACCAAAGCCAAACTGACCAATCTGACAGCTCTGAGGGACTGGACACACAGACCTTAGTGTTTTATTATATAGTAGATATACGATAATTCACAATAGTGAGAAGTCAAGTAAAATTACACCTTTTCTTGGCTAACTAAAAAAGATTACAATATGCAAGCTTTCGAGGCAACTCAGGCCTCTGAGCTGCCTCAAAAGCTTCCATATTGTAATCTTTTTTAGTTAGCCAAGAAAAGGTGTCTTTTTACTTGACTTCTCACTACATTCATAATGGCTAACATGGTACAACACCCTAATAGTTCACAGAAATGATTTCTACAGTTAATAAGTGCAGATGTATAACTTGATACAGTTACCTTTACCATTGCCATTTTCTTTATTGCAATTGGTTTTGGGTAGAAGTAGGATGAAAGAAAAGGGGAGGACAAGAAATGGCGGTTGCCATATTTGCGGAGAGATGGTATGGCTTCAATAAAGAAAGCTGTCCTAGAAAAATATCCACGGAATTCTGTATCTGTTTTGTCAGATGAACACCTCACATATCATTAACTTACACATTATTTGTGTTAAATCGCTGAACATTAGAGCATTAGAACAATCTAGACGAGAAAGGCCATTCGGCCCAACAAAGCTCGGCAGGCTTATCCACCTAATTCTTTCAAAATATCTTCAAGTCTAGTTTTGAAAGTCCCTAAATTCATACTGTCGCCTACACTACTTGGTTACTTATTCCAAGGGTTTACGGTTCTCTGTGTGAAGAAATATGTCCAAATGTTTGTTCGAAATTTCCCCTTAACAAGTTTCTGACTATGTCCAATCCACTTTAATATAGCTAAGTTCCATCTGTATTCTCACTCTCTTGGAGTGTTTTCACACCTGTTTTAAAGGTTCTCTGCATTGAAAGTACAGATGGTTTTCTACTGCCTAGTACTTTTATGGATTTTTGGAATAGTGGCCTTAGTATACGCACAATGACTTCATCTGGGCCAAGTTGAAAATGTGTCAGAAGGAAGATACCGCGAGTCTGGTGTTGGGTGACTACTGGATGATAGTGAGTATCCATTTCTGTTGATGCCTGTACTTAACTCCCAGATGGAAGCTGAGCAAGCGCACATCATTAGTAAACCCACAGCACTGGACACAATGTATGCATATGAAAAGTTTGCTTCCGCTGTCATCATAAATTGTTAGGTAATATTAGATTTTCTCCTTAGTTGTGTAACATTTATTTATTTGCTTATATTTATTATGAAAAAATAACATCATAGAAATTAAATATGTACACACACTATTTAAAAATGTCCTCTTTACTTTCTTCTTTTTTTTTTCATTCTTGTCATTGGAAAAGTTGCCACATGCAAGAGTAAATATCAACCTGCTGTCATTTAAAGCCACACTCTCTTCTTTAGAAAAGAGCACAACAAAATGAGACGCCTTAATTTAATTCCAATAACAGTATGTACATGGAAGCATTATTATTTTGACCTTGACTGGATATGCTTGAAGGTGTTCTATGCGTGGTTCTTCCCACTAATTACAAAAGTACTACTAATGTCAGTCCTTTGTTTTTTGTATAATCCCTTTACACTGAGAGGATTTCTACTGCTTGCTAAACATGCTTTTTTGCATATAATTTCAGCAATAATTCAGCCTCAGCTCTCCAAATGACTGACTTCTTTTTCTGCTCATTCTGTGAGACTAATGAAGTAAATTCAGATTTTACAGTGGCTTTTAACTTTTGCAGATTTGTGGAGATGAACCATTTAAAATGTCTTTTGGTGTTTATTGAAGTGGCAAAATTAAAAATATTTAGACTGATTTTTCTCAGTTTAGCATTATTTGCTTTCAAGCATTAACAGCACATAGAATTAGCATTACTACTGTGATCCTCTGGATCCTTCATACAGGAATTTTCTCAGATTTTATTATTTTAATCTTATGCTATTCCGACATGCTTTCATTCATTTTCCAGACAGGCTTATTCCAATTCAGGGTTGAGGATAGGTGCCTACCCTGTGTGATAGACAGCTGGCAGCTCAACCCGGCTGGGATGCTCAGAGACTGGAAGGATGGGGGAAGGAAACAATTTTAGGGCATTGCCTCCCCCAAGATTCTAGATGGTAGCTTCCCTACAGTAGTAGTAGTGGGGCCCCAGATTCCCGCAGGGCACCATGGGATATTGAGTTTGGCATCACAGCCCTGCTGGGTACCGTGGGTGTCGCCAGGGGATGCTGTAGGACACTGGGAGACAAGATTCTCACCGAGCCAAGAAGTACTAGTAGGTCACAAGGACGGAAGCCCCAAAGTACTTCCAGGCTGATTTAAAAACTTGAGTTCTCCAGCTGACCTGGAAGTGCTGACAGGTCATGTGTACAGAAGAACAGAAGCACTTCTGGGTCAGGCACTATAAAAAGGACTGCTGGGAACACAGCCAGTGAGCCGGAGTCGGGAGGCCAGAGTTTGCAAGTGGAGGACTGAGGTGCAGAGGAGAAGAGCGAGAAATCAATAATGCTTTGTGATTATTTGTCTGTTAACTGTGGCTGGGGTGCGTAGAGGGCACTGCACAAGAAGGAAAATAATTCCAGTTTTTATCTTGTGTCCTGCATGTCTGTCTGTTGGGTTTAAGGGGCAACAGTGACCCCTAGCATCCACACCTGCCAATATTATATTCAAAAAAGGAGACTTTCACGGGGCACATCCACACTTACTTAACTAGTATTTCCAGTCAGCCTACAGTATAACGCACATCTTTGTGATGGAACAGAAATATATAGCACCCAGAGTACATACATTAAAACTCCAAGCAGATTGTGCCACATGGGAAGGAATTCCAGTCCTCTGCACAACCACACTACTTTGATCTGAAGGGACAAAATTGTTCTGTCCAATCAGTCTTGGTTACTATTAGACATTTTTCTTGTTTTTAATTTTTTCTTCTTTGTCTGGACTCTTCACTATATGTTTTATTCTTTCTAGATGGTAATGTCAGCATTTTTATTCAGATAATTAATGCTGTCCCTTCTTACAGCTGATGCTGAATGTCCCAAACTTCATTACTGCTTCAGACACTAGTGACCGCAACATTCACCCAAAACTAAGCTCAATTCAGGGAAGAAAGATACAGCTCTAAAAGTGTCTCAAACTAATTGCACAACGCCATTTGTTATTGTGGTCTTCCTCAAACTTTCTTCCATGTCTGTGGAATACTAGCCTGTTTCCACTGGAATTCTTGATTTGCCAGTGTTATGTTCCACTCATGTATTGATGATATAAATCTCTATAAGAAAATGAGTTGTGGATGCATGTTGCCCACAGACAAGCTCATTGTCTGCCTCAGGAACTTCAATTCATGGATGTCGGCTGTCTTTATATATCTTAACCCTAACACAGCTAAACTGATTCTTATTTATTCCCCAGGTCATCTTAAAAGACTTGGCTTCTCACTTAATCTGGCTTTTTAAAATTAGCCCATTAATTTCAGTCACCAGTTTCAGAGTAATTTACAATAGAGCTGCAAACTTTGAACTTTGAATGCCACATCTCAGCTGCAAACATATTATCTTTTTGTCACCTGTGAAAAATTGCCCGAGTGGAAGCATACATCTTCCTTTCAGATACCAAAATATTCTGTTGCACTTTCATTGCCTCACTGTTTGAGTGCTACAGTTCTATTGTCAATGTTCTTCCTGCTCTGAGCATTACCAGGCTACAAAAGATCGCCAAATGCTGCTATTAGAGCATTGACTTGAACCAAACAAAATGAGCACATCAATCATCCATGTTGATGAACATCCTGTCAGATACTGGAAACTCTGATTCTGACATACACTCAGCGGTCCCCTGTTTCTTAACATAGAAAGCCTGTACAGTACCTCAGTATGTAGCAATCTGGCATAGTCTGGGATTTAGCTGTTGCTCAGCCAAAGATTACGATGTCCAGTACTCATAAGTGACGATGACTAGGCCTTGATTTATTATTGCCAGATATGGTGGTGGTTCAGGCAACTTAGAAACAACAGCCTACCTGGGATTTTCATGTGTTACAGTCTGTATTGTTTGCAGAGAATGGAGCCATAAGCAAAAATCTTCCAGTAACTGTCAGCTTTGCAAGCAAAAACACCTTGTCAATGCCAGAATGGTATCTCTAAACACATATGGCATGTTAAATCTTGAATGGGATGGCCTGCAGTAGTGGATATGTTCACAATTTGCCTTATTTTAATAGCACTCGTCAACGCACAAAGATTCCAGCGATTTTAGTTTAACCAAGTAGCCTGTACAGTCCCCACATATCTCAGTCCTGTAGATCAGGAGTTCTCAATCTTTATTCCTCCAAAAGGTAGACCACATGAATATGTGAAGCCCCCCCTACACACACATAATACTCTTTTACTTTTGCTGCTGTCTTGAAAAAAGTGTTTGTTTTTGAACTTGCATTTATCAGCAAAATTATATTTGCTGCTAGTTTTGTTTCACTGCTTGTATTTTAAAGCATAATGCAAAATTAAGGAGCCATTTCAAAGTCAGACTTTGTTCTCATTAAATAAAGATTGTTTCACTAGTGTGTGAATTTCATAATCATAATATGGAAACGAATAAGCATTTCATAAGGATAAATAATAATCAGTAATTAACAAAATACAGAATTTGTTACTCAAAATGTTTTGATAACAGAAGATGATCACATTTATTATGTATTTCTGAAAAATAAAAATTATCTTTTAAAATGCAGAATTATTATTTACAGAAGCTACATCATTTTCATCTGGATTCAGTACTGGAGGTTTTCCACGGGCAATATACACATTTACCATAACTAGAAATGCAAATGCATTTTCTCTCCTCATATAACAATCAAGTGATCAGAAAAGACAAAAGCATGGCTTAGAGCGTGACTCCTGTGCAGCTTTTAAAGGTGAGTGGAGCACCATTAGCAGCATGTGTGAAGTCAAGCTAACATCTCAGTCGTGTGATTGTCACATCTTTGGCATCATTTTGAAATACTAAAGGTCTTTATAACAGTGAGGAGTAAACCACAAGACAATGAATATATTTTTGTATTATGTACATTAAAGAACCATCAACAACAAATCAAATTAATAATATATTGAACAATTGGAACAAAAGTAAAGTTAAATAAATTGGACTCTACAGCTGCATGAATAAAAAAGAACCACTTCTGTTTAGTGAAAATAGCTCAAAAGTTGATAGAAATCTACGATTTATACCTAATACTTGTCCGGAAAATTTGGTTGACCTAAGTGAAAACGTACTCAAGCTATTGTGTTTACATACACAGACACACAGACATAATTCCACAAAAGGTATTTTCAGACTCAGAGGGGTCTAAAACGTTGAGATTCATCAAAATTTTGAGATTGAATTTTTAGACAATACTTCGTATACAAAAAAAGTAAAGAGTATAAGACAATAATAAAAGAAACTGAACTAGGACCTATTTACACATAGCTATAACACACTCACTATTCTCACCAGGAGGGACACCTGTCCAGAACTTTCTATCTGATTTGTACCTTTCTCATATACCACCCCATTTTTTGCATCACTGCTCTGTTCCCCACAGACAAAAATCACTTGGACTGCATGCCATTTCAATTTGGCTTTTGGATAATGATGAAGGAGTTGGCTTTAAAAAGATAAGTTTGACAGACCTGTTGCAGCTTGATTTTTAGTGATTTGAGTATTTTACAGCTATTTTATAATTATTTTCTTTAATTTGTGGCCTCCCCTGAAACTTTTACAGAGGCCTCCAAGTGGGTCATTGCATAGTTAAGAGCATCTGCTATAGTGCACCTTAGGGGTGAGCTATAAACAGAGGTTCACAGTATTAAAAGCTGTAGAAACTATATGATGCAAATGAGTCAACATTAACCCAAATCACAAAGAAATGTTTACACCGACTCTAAGCATTGTAGAACTCAGATTGTTCCAGACCAGAAAATGGATTCTGTGTCGTACTAGGTAGGCCAGTCAACTATTCTCAGACTCCCTCAAACTTGCTTCCTCCGTATTCCCAAAGGCATGCAGATTACATTAGCTATGAGTCCAAGTGTGGGTGTGTATGAGTGGCCCCAAGATACATTGACCCAATGTCCAGGGCTGTTTATTGCCTTGTTTACGACTGAACAAGTGTTCAAGCCTGCTCTCTTCCAAACTCCACACTCACAGGTCATATGGCTGAAAGGGGCTTTTAAACCTTGACTCTGAGTTTGATTCATGAGAATCCAACATGATTTGAAGGGTCAAAAAAGATGTAAGGGACTCTCAAGGCCAAAGTGTATTGAGCTGATTTTTATTTTGGAGTAGACTGTTATTTATAAAACATGTAGCTGCTGACTCATGGGTTCCATTTTTAAACTTTTATTATGAGTATATTCTGTTATATTTTAGCTATTTTTTAATTTTTGAAGAGATTGTAATGTATATAACTTAGAGATGCTCTCTCTAAAATTCCACTAATCAACTTTTATTATCAGTATATTATTTTGTATTTTAGCTGGTTTTTATTTTGGAACAGACTATTATGCACATGACATATAGATGCTGACTCTGTGGTTATATTTGTGAACTTTTATAATAAGTATATTTTTTATATATTTTTTTTTAATTTCTGGTTGGTTTGAATTACATTATAGTGAGCTTTGTATAGCACCTTGTGATTATTTATTCTGTGAAGTGTGTTTTATAACATAGTTATTTTGTTTTTTTAATTTAATTACTTCATCACTATGCTTTTTATCATTTGTTTTTTAAGTCATGCTTGTGACAAAATACAATTCTTAAAAATCTAGTTAGTTTGGCATAATACTTTGGTAGATTCTTATTGCTGTTGCCTTACAGCTCCTGAAATGTAGGTCTGAATTTCATTTGAGTCACTTTGTGGAGCTGACATAATATCTTTTGTCACAGACGGCTGGGGGTCCTTGTCTGACCGGGACGCTTCTTCACGGAGAGGACCGGAGGAGCAAGCGTGGGTAGAACAGTACCTCCCCCAGAATGTTAGATGGCAGCCCCCATGGGTTGCAATGGTGCCTTGGTTCCCGCAGGGCTTCAGGGGAGTTGGAGTTATCTACAGCCCTGTTGCGATCTGGGGGTGCCACCAGGAGGTGCTGCAACAGCTGCTTAGCCCTCTTGGGTGGCTTTTCCGCCACACCCGGAAGTGCTGCCGGAAGTAAAAAGAGAGTCACCTTAGGTTAATTGTCTGCTGTATATTTCCCCATTTAAGTTTGTGTGTGCGCCATAATAAACTGGCATCTCAGATGATCCCTGGGTTCTCTCCGCCATCCTTTCATAAAATTACCCGATTGGAAGGTAGATTAATTAATTTAAAAAATCATCATCATTGTTGACATTTTCACTGCCCTTATCCTGATGAAAGTCAAAGGTGGCAATGAGCAGAGTTGGGCTGCCCAAGCCACTCTATCCACAGTAACACACTAACACTTCCAGGCTAGCTTAGAGATGCAGTCCCTCAAATGTGCCTCTGGGTCTTTTCCCAGTGGGCTGTGCTTTGTACACTGGTACCAAGAGGGCATCCTAACTGCTTACTCAAACCATCTCAATTGTCTTCTCTCAGTTCAGAGAAGCAATGGCTCTACTCCAAGGTCCTCCCATCTTGTTGAAGTTGCCACTGTGCTCCAGGAGAGAACCAGGAACATATACTTAGAGATGCTGGTTTCCATCTCAAATGCTTTATAAGCTGTGAACCATTCTGGTGAGTGCAGTAGATCAGTCAGAATAAGTCAGAGGTGCAATTTTTAGGTTTTGTGAACTAGGTTCCCAACAATCCTTTCATGTGGTTTGTTATCATGTGCAATAAAATTCATAAACAGGAGAGAAGACAAAACACACCCTTAGTGGAGATCAGTCATGACATTGAGTATGAAAACAAAACCTTTGCTGCACAAACTGAGAGAGCAAAGGTAAGCAAGACCCAGAAGTCCTCGAAGTGACTTCCACAATGTATTATGAGATATATGTTACAAGTGTTTTTCAAATCCACATGGCTCACGCACACAAGAGAGTTGACAATCAGTGAGCGCTCCATGGAAAATAAAATGCATATAGCACTGTTGCCCACAACCAGGAAAAGCACAGACAATAATGACAGCGGTGGCTACTATCTGGGCATTCTCCATGTGGTTTGCTTACTTTCTTATTCTGGTGTGCTCTGCGTTGATTAACTGCCAAAACGTGCTGACCTTGCACAATAGCAAATTTGAAGCTGTTCTAAGAAGTCATGAGGAAGTTGTGTGTTCCATTATCTGCTAAGATTCTTATTCATGTAATCTGATATCTTCAAGACAGTGAGATACAGCGTCTGCAGTTGTAAAGTGTGACATGCTCCCCAACTCAAAGTTGTGTAATGTGACATAGGCCTCAGTGATCACACAACCATGACTTGGAGATCTTATGTAGATATACATTTCAGTGATTATATTTCATTAATAACAAAGAAAAGAGTACTAATCTCAAAATATTTTCCTCCCTGCTTGTCAAACTGTAATTGGAATTCAGGGAAGCAATTTTAGCCATAGAAGAACCATTTGACAAAATGAAAGTATCCAATATTTTGAGTTAAGCATAGGTTAATCGATCACAGTTGAATGACATTTGTATTGTAACATTTTCTTCTTTACATTTTTTGTTATCATTTTACCAAACCAACTATGGCATATTCTGGCCTGCAGAATAAGCTCAAATTGAAAGGTCGCTGCAGAGTCTTAGCATTTCTGAAACAATGACTTTTTTTAACACTAAAGAACTACCATGACTATTTACAGTATATGGGGCCTCTGCTCTTATTAATACATACTGTTGTTACAAAATTACAGTTTATGAGCTTGAAAAGTGCCAATGTTCTTTCATTAAAGTGTTGCCATCTTTCCTAGTACTATGGTTCCAAGGAACAGGTATGACTTTAGTGTCTCCAAAAGATGTAAATGCGTATAAGTTAAAGTCATGGGTGAAAAAACATATAAGGTAAACGCTCAAACTTCTCTGCAGAAGCAGCCAAACTGAACTGAGGTCTGTTTGTGAGGTGGCAGAAACCATACCTGCCTGATGGTAATTCCATTATTCTGGCTATGTTGTGTTTACTTTTCTCAAGTTCGACATCTCTGTAAAATAAGAGAAGTGTATAGTGCAAACATTTACTGATTTAACGGCAACATAAATGATTCTCATTTGGTCTAATAAAAAGTTATCATTGGTGTTTTCAGTTTTTTGTAATAACACAGTGGCCTGCTGACAAAAATCTCCAATATCACTTTCAGATGTGGAGCACAACGCAGGAAGCAATGTTGGAATTTAAGTCCCATTGTTGATATGTTCCTGTAAGGCCGAGTTTTGCAGAGAAACAATCTAAAACAAATAGGACTGGTGGCTTGTATTATTTAATAGGCAGTATCTAAAGGAACTACTTTAAACTGCAAACATAGCTTCATCAGCAAGCATTAAAATATGTTGAGCCTTAGTAGTCTGCAGTTATAAACATCAGCATTTTTGGCAGCAGAGTGAATTGGCACACATCACTAATGGACTAGCACTTGTTGTCTGATTTTACTTTTAGCCTCGGACAACCACTTAGCCTGTTAATTCCTTATTTGGTGTGCTGTCCACTATAATTATAAGGTTATTGTGTGTGTTGGTAAAGCACAACTAATCTTCCCTTAATGTTTTATTAGACAGACCACCTTTTCAATGCAGTAAACACCTTTGCCACTTCTGCATCACCTGGTGACTTAAATGTTATGTCCAAATGTGCTTTTCTGTCCATTCTTAGCTGTGGCTTAGAAATATTCTGCTCTAAAAAGGTAAAATGAAGTTCCATAAGTCAGACAGCTTAAACAGATACTGTAAGATAAAACATTGCAAAAAGAAAGTAGTACATTTATTTCAACAAGCAGAATAACCTTTCAGTATAAATATGATTTAAAAAAGCTTAAAGAGTCTCTAATTACTAATGAAAAACAGTAAATACAAGAGAAATATTTATGTATTATACTAAATACCAAAATTAGCCCAAACTGAGTTGAAAAGTGAACTTAAATTGGATTTCACAATTGTAAGAATAATTAAAGTTGTTACTAAGGTAGCCATTTCAATCAAATATCATAATGTATTACATTCATTATTGGTGTCATGTTAATAAATGATCTTAATATAATAATATAATTATAATAATTATATATTATAAAAATATAAGTTCACAGATAATGTGTAGACATGGGTATCCTTCAGAATTATCCCACTGAGCAAGAACTGTATAAGAGTTATATAAGAACTTCCTCATGGATCACCAGACAGCTGACATCCATGCCCTTATTTCAAAAGTTGTTATGCAAGCTAAACAGCAATGATATTTATTAGAAGATAGCCAGGTTAAAACCAACCAACAATTTACAGGGCTCACTTAATCCAGTTTTAGTACCATGGGTAGCCAAAGCTTATCTCAGCAGCACATGGCACAGCGCAGGAACCAATCCTTTTTAGTATGCCAGTGTTTTGCAAGGCACAGTCCCACACTCATCTATGTCAGACCAGCTATAGAGTGACCGTGTAATCTAAAATGTCTTTGGAATATGGAAAAAAAGCTGGAGTACCTGAAGTAAAATTCATGCAGGCACAAGAACATGTAATCTCCAAACAGATAGCGACATGATAAGGATTCAAAAACAATGCCCTGGTGTCGTGAGACAATAGCACTTTCCATTACACCATTGTGCTGCCTTCAGGGGTAAACATTACTCTAAAAAACATAACTAAATTTGCAAAAACAATCTTTATAATATTGTAGTTATTTGGAACTATGTTCTCAGAAAGGATTAGTGTATACATACCAGCAAATTTATAAAAAATTCTGGGTTTTGAAATGGTAGGGTCTGAAGTGGGCTATTCCTGGAACACATCCAACAAATTCAGAGTAGTTGAAGTTGCTTTATGTAAGTAAAATGAACAGAAGTTCCTCGTAAGAGGAATATTAGTACCTGAAAAATATTTATCTCTTATCGTTCCTTAAGGATGTGCTATTGTTAACCAAATTAATATGGCTCACTTTCTTCCGCACAAATGGATCATTAAGTTTAAGTTAAATAAATGGTTTATTCAGTAAGTACTGTCATTATACAGTATATAGTATATGCAAGCACTACTTGAGTTATCCTCCTTCAGTATTTATTAATCTTATTACATTATTAATCAAGAGCAAATGAAACTGAAGGGTTCACAGACAGTACATTTTTCTTTGTATACTGGAATAAGATACTGGCTGTTTTCAAGTCTTTAGGAATCCTCCCTTCACAAATAATTAAGTCACACAGGGCTGTCAAACATTCAAATCCAAAACCTTCAGCTTCCGACACCACTGCAGTTGGGCCCTGCTTTACTTATCTTAATCTTTTTAACATTTTGTGACCTCCTATTTTGAAAAGCTCTTGAGTTTTATCACAAGAAATAATATCATTCCATTCATTCTGCTCCTTTAGAAACTTCTTTGTATACCTTTTTAAAGTATCCTTAATAATCATTTCTAACAATCACTAAGTCTGTGGCAGCATTTTTCATGCAGTTCACACCTTATTAAATCGTGTCTTTCTTTTGCTATTTCAATACATTCTCTTTCTTGTCTCATTCTGCAGATCACTTGCAATCTTTCATCTCTTATCTTCTTGTATTCTTGTAACTGTTTTCCTAGCTTTTGGCTTTGCTCACTTATTGAATACTCTGTTACATTCTGCCTTTCTTTTGTGCCCCTCCCTATAGCATCTCTGGCTCTCCTCAATTGCCGCCTCAACCTCAGCATTCTGCCACTAAGTTTCCTTGTTTCTCATTGGTCTCTTCATCCACCCACAGACTTCTTCAGTTGTTCTCAATTTGCTATTCACACCTGATTCTTCTGAAACTTCATTAATTCTTGCTACTAACATTTCAGCAGATTTCCTTTTTATATTCTCCTCTTGACTTCTAAACATTCAGCCTTGGTACATCCTTCTTCTTACTTAATGCCTTTGTCTAGGGAGGTGGACATTGAGAATGTTAGGTGTGGATGAATGCTTAGTGTCTGTGGGGATATCGGTATGTGATGAAGCACAAACCAGGTAGAATACCACATAGTGATAGTGAAGGTTGAGAGGTGTTATTGAGGACGCACCAGGGATCCATTCTGAGTCTGTTGCTTTTCCTGATAGTGATGGAAATGCTGACCAGAGATGTGCATGAAACTTTGTGACAGGAGCTATTATATGCTAATGATCTTATTTTGATAGCAGAGTTTAGCTAGTTTGAAGCAAAGGGTGCAAAGGTAAATGTAGGATAGATGGAGGTGATGGAGTTGATGGAGGCAGGAGATGGGAGCAAACAGCATGAGCAGTACAAGTGTTGGGAGAAACTGAACCCAATGCACGAGTAGATATATGAAATATTGTAGATACAGTACATGAGTGGTAATTTGCACTCTGTGAGTGTGACCTTTATTTGTAGAAAGTGTGTGAGAGGGGTTCAGAATGCTCATGTCATAAGTGTAAGTTTAGATACTGGCAAAGTAATTCTTTTGGATAAAACAGGGAAGATGTGCTTGTTAGGTGACATGTTGAGTGCTGATAGAGGTGTAGGCAACAGTAGTGATAGGTACAATAGTGTTACCAAGAGTGAGTGATGAATGAAAGAAATTCAGTAGGCTGTCCTCCATTCTTATTTGCATTTACTTATTTGGCTGGCTTCTTTAGCTAAGGTGACTTGCAATATTTATTAAGCAATTGGTTACATTTCTTTTGGTTTTCCAGTTGGAGTGCGCACAGGTGAAGTGACTTGCTCATAGGCACACAGTGTCAGCAGCATTAATCCCTACACCACACTATTTCTAAATGAGTCTCATTGGCATTAAAGGGTTACATTTACAAAAGCGGTGTAATAAGTGTTCAGTATGTTTAATGGGTTTGAGATGTGGCTGATGACAGCAGAACACAAAGCAAAGCTGGAAAGAACAGAGATGAGAATGATCAGATGGATGTGAGAGGGATGCTAAAACTGAGCTAAGAGAAAGGCTTTCTGTGAATAGGAGTCCTGCTGAGGAGAAAATGACTAAAGAGGCTGGGACATATGGGACACAAGGCAGATGGTGATTGGGTGAAAATGTGCACCAAGATAGTGGTTGGTCGATTATTCCAGATGACATGAACAAAAGTGTCTCACCCCAAAGGATGTCTAGGACCACAGAGGGAGAAGGTAACAGATTTGGGGGAAATCTGCCAACCTAGTTAAAACTGAAAAATGGCCATTTAGCAATGATGATGATTTTTAATTTGCTAATCTACATTACATACATTAAAAAATCAAGTTTGAAGATGTATTTCTTATTTGTAAGTGATACTGTTAAATAAATAAATTGTGATTAACAAAAAATGTTATAATTGGTAACACCCTTCACTAATACAGTAACATGTATAGTATGTCAGGTGAAATTGTACATTTCCTTTTTTCTATTATATCTGCTTTGTTCTATTACTAGTAAGTTGTTCCAGAATTAATCAAGAAACATACTCAGTATTAGGTTAAGCTAACCATTACAGGCTCACTTATTAGTCTAAAATTGTTTCTAAAATGACTTAGGACTTTCAATTAAATTTCAATTGAGAAATATTTTGTGCCAATAATTAAAACTCCTAATGATTTACAATCACCTTAATTGAGAGTATTATCTTTATTAGAGATTGAATTACAGGGCTGAGAAATGCAAGCTGTGTTACTCTAAGTCAAATTACCTTAATGGCTGATTAATTAATTCACTGGCCAGTTTCAGTTTGCTCAGTTTATCAAACTGAATGTCAGTGGTGTCTCACTTTCCATTTATTTTTGACAGTAAATGTCTATTTTAAGAAGGTCCTTAACCACAGTAGATGTAAATGAAACAATGTGAAGCATCTTTTTTGTTCCAATAAAGCATACACTTCCATTATCTAAACATTTTTAGCACACATTCACACAATTTAGTTGAACTTATTCTTTTTTTATAGTTGTTTAATATAGTTGATGATAGGTCTTCAAATATCCAAAGCGAGTAACTTTGTGTAGTGTTTCATAATCTCAATTATGATTATTTTAGATGTAACTAAAAAGCCAGATTATAAAATATGTTATAGCATTATTGATAACATCTATCTGTAGATCATTCTTGATTCCAAAATTTTTAATTTTTTTTTTTACTCTGTAAACTCTTATTTGGGATGAGGGGAAACATTGCTTTTCAGTCAGTTTTACTTATTTTTCATTCTTTTGGAAGATTGGTCAGGATGATTTAGAATATCAATGGTCCACACTAGCACTCTGAAAATGAAGTAGAAGGGTGAAATCTCCACATTTTACCTTCAAAGGGATTTAGCAATATAAACCCCTTCCATTGTTAAACAAGTTAATGGATGCAATAATATAATTTGTCTGAACATGCTTATTGTCAATGATTCAATGAGTGGAAAAAGTATTTGAATATAACACCTGAATATTAAAACTCTACAGAGGTAAAGCCAGTGCTCCGGGTCCTTCAGTAAGAACCATTATGATTCCACAATATACCGCAGAACACCATTAGCCTCATATATACAGTAAATAAATTGTGCATAACTTCCATTAAAGTTATCAGATTATACACAAATAAGTGTATCAATTCACACCTATGTTTTCAAACTCATTACAATGCGTGAAGTCAGCAGATGTAGAAGTTACACAAACCACAGTAGAAAAGTTACAGTCCTTGAAATACTTCACTCCCCTGATCTGGAAACCCAGAGCAGGCCTCACCCCTGGCATCCAGACCCTAAGTAATCATAAAACTGGAAAAAAGGAGCACAAAACTATAGTCAAAAAATGGTTTTCCTAAAAAGACAACCAAAAGCTAACAATACTACCCCAAATCCAAACACTTAATCTATAAATAAAGTGAGAGTATTAAAAAAAAAAGGAAAATTCACAAGGTTACTCACAATTATCCACTTCACAATTCATAATGTTGGTCTAGAGGGCCAGAGTCTCTGTCTCAAAAAAATAGGAAGGGTGTGGTCCTCCAGTTGATTGTCATGGTGGCCCTGCTCGCCAATACTTGATCAAAAATGGGAATACATAAAATAAATTTATGGTTAAAACAATATTCAAAACATAACAAAAACATAATATACACAATAATGATACTTACAGACTAACACAAAGATCATAACGTATTGGCATGGCTTTCCTCAAAATGCTGTTTAGAACATGATAGTAGACAGGTTGATATTCCATTTTTGGGCATCTGGGACTCTGAGGTTTTAATTCAGAAGAAGGACTAAAGGTCTTAATCCTTGTCAGTTTAAGCAAATGGAGATTAGGTTTTAAAATTATGGTGTGGGTGCGTGCTGGGATCTTTGTTACTTTAAGTTGTTCAAAAAGAACACAGACAGATGAAAATTTGTTGAGGGTGGATTTCATACAAATGTTAGCAAGTTTTTCTTCACAAGAAATAACATAAACACATGGAATAAATTAGTGAAAGTACATTTTGGGCTGAATGGCCTACCGTAAATACCTGTATATAGGATGCATTTTTTTTCTTAAGAAGTAGGCCTAAAAACCCAGGTGCGTCTTATACATGGATACTTTTATTACAAAAATTATACATTTATTATAATATCAGAAATTTATTATAAAAATTTCAAATTGCAATACCGTATTCATCAATATTTATCCTCGTCATCACTGTCCTCATTAAACAAAGCATCCCACTCCTGTTGTGCTATACAGTCATCATGATAGTCCAGCTCTTCCTCCTTTTGGTCATCATCATCATCGTCGTCAGCGTCGTCCATTCAAAGAACGTCGTCTTCCATGCCTTCTAACATGTTGCTGATACAACATTTCTTGAATCCCTTCACCACGGTCTTGATTGGCAGTTCTTTCCAGGCGTCTGCTATCCATTGGCAGATTGTAGGCATGTCGACTTTACTCATATTGCCGCCCTTGGTGAAAGTGTGTTCACCATTAATCATCCATTCGGCCCATTTTTTCTTTAGTACTGCTTTGAATGGCTTATTTACAACGGCATCCATTGGTTGCAGAATACTGGTCATGCCGGCGGGGATGATGACGAGGTCTGTATTGTGTCACTTCAATTTGGATTTAACATTGTCGGTTGTATGGCATCGGAAGGCATCTAACACCAGCATCGATCGTTGTTTCCCTAGACCACCGCCACGTTTCATCCATACTGTTTTCAGCAAGTCGTCCATTATGCTGTCATTGAACCATCCTTGTTCTTGCACCCTGACTATCACACCACTCAGGAACTTGTCTTTGGGCATGGTTTTCCTCTTGAAGACGACGTATGGTAGTAACTTTGTCCCATCAGCCATACACCCAAGCATCACGGTGAAACAGTTCTTTTCGTTTCCAGTCGATTGCATAGTGATGGTCCTTGCGCCTTTGATGTTTACTGTGTTCTCGGATGGCAGGTCAAATGTCAACGGAGTTTGGTCGGCGTTTCCAATCTGGCTCATGCCGTAGTCGTATTTCTGATGCATCTTGATGACATAAGTTTGAAATTTCATTAATAACTCCTCGTGGTCGTTGGGTAGTCGCTGACTAATAGTAGTTCTTCGTCTTATTGAAAGCTTATTTCTTTCAAAGAATCTCCAAAACCAGTTCATGGACGCCTTGAAATCTATGATGCTTTGCTCTTTCGCCAATCTTAGAGCCTGTAAATGAATGGTAGTGGTGCTGACCCCCAGACAGTCTCGACGGGTATCTTCAATCCATTTAATGAGCGCCTTTTCCAGGTTAGGGTGGTGAGCCTTCGAGCCTTTGTTCGCCCTCTTTACCTTTCTCATTTCTTTGATGGTACTTTCGGCTTTTCTCCATTTTCTGATTACGCATTCTTTCGGACCAAATTGCCGCTCAGCTGCCCGGTTCCCATGTTCTTTCCCGTACGTGATCACTTCCAGTTTAAACTTTGCAGTATAGCTCTATCATGTTATCTTTGCCATGTTGACTGGGTAATAATGAACAGCTATATTTAAAATTAATGGGATATTTATACTACCGGTGTGTACATGGAAGCGTAATATCAATCAATCATAGAGAAGTATTTGAATCAAAATTTATTATGGATTTATCGTCGGCTGGAGTCTCACTGAACACATACCAACGAGACTTACAGTGTGGTGCAAAAGTTTTGTCGCAGTCATTCAATTTGTGCCGGTGGATATGCGTGATACTCTCGGCACGTAGACGGGAGCGTCCATTGGACTTTATGATCGTGTGCGCGTATGTCAGTGCCTCTCCTTCGCCTTTGATGGCTGTGTGACGGAGACAGAGAGGAGTGGTTTGAATCCAATTTGAATTTCAAGGTTTGTTTTCAAGCGACAGTCGGTTAGCAGTGCACAAGTAGCGAAAGGTAGGGGCAGATGGCCAGGAGGACAGAAAAAAAAAACAAAAAAAAAATTCTAGTAAGCCTGGAGAAAAAAGTAAAATATGCAGGGGTTCGTAGGCCAAAAAGACCGCCCAGCCCCCACTGAGCATTCTACTTATAAATTTTCATAATTCAATCCTTTTTGTTTTCAGGCTTCACATGATAGTAATTAATGATTTGTTGATTTTATGGACAGCTTCATCAACACAGGGAACTGCATGGTGCCTTGATCAGGTGGTGGCAGTGAAGAACGCCCCCACAGAAGAACCAGAAAAAAAAACAGCAGAGAAAAGTAGAAATTAGTAAAGATTATGGATCCCTGAAGAATCTGATAATTAAGCCAATATAGCCTATCGGGAAATACAACTAAAATGTAGCTACAAAAAAGCCAAATTAAAAATAATACGTTTTGAAAAGTTTTTTAAAAGGATCCACAGTACTAGCCTGGTGAATTCAAATCGGCAAAGTATTCCAGATTTTGGGTGCATAACAGAAAAAGACTGCCTCACTACTTCTTTTAAGTTTAGTGTTTGGTATTATAAGCAGACCACCACCACCATAGAAGATCTATGGAGTGTAGAGGGAAAGGTATTCCAAAATATTGGATGTAGCCAGATTATTTAAGGCTTTGTAAACCATTAGTATTATTTTTCAAATCAATTCTGAATGACATGTGTAACCAGTGTAATGATGCTAAAACTGGTTATTGCAAATGATTGATATCTTTCTTAGGTAATCCTATTAGGAGTGCATTACAGTAATCTAATTAACTAAAAACAAAGTGTGGACTAATTGTTCAGTGTCTTGTAAATTTTATAAGACACCTAAATTTTGCTGTATTCCTTAAGTGAAAAATTTTAGTCCTAGTAATCTGTTTGATATGTGATTAAAAGTTCAGGTCAGAGTCAATAATTACCCCTAAATGTTTTATCTCCATCTTGACTTTTAAGCCTAAGGGATGAAATTTATTTCTAATACTTTCGCTATATCTATGTTTGCCAATCAGAAAGATTTCTCTTTTCTTCTTATTTAGTTTGAGAAAGTTACTACTTATCCAGTTGGAAATACTGCTAAGATATTGAATCAGAGAGTCAAGAGCGTCAGGGTCATCAGGCGCTATTGAAAAATAAAGCTGTGTGTCGTCTGCATAGCTGTGGTAACTCACCTTGTGCTTTGAGACAATCTGACCTAATGGAAACATGTACACTGAAAAAAGCAGTGATCCCAGAATAGATATTTGTGGTATACCATATACAATATCATATATCTTCTGAAGTACAATCACAACAACTAGCAAACAATTTTCTACCTTTAAGTAAGACTGAAACCAAAAAAGCCTACCTATTGTCTAAGGTGAGCTATAAAAATACTGTGGTCTATGGTGTCAAAGGCTGCATTCAAGTCTAGGAGAACAAGAACAGATATACAGTTTATGTCCACATCAACCTGCACATCATTTACTACTTTAACCAGTGCAGCTACTGTTATCAAGAATACTATTAAGAGTACTAGTATCTATTATTATCAAGACTAGAATTTTGAATCAAGTAATCATTTAGCTGCTTAAAAACAGACTTTTGTAGAATTTTACTTAAGAAAGGCAGGTTAGAAATGGATCTAAAATTATCAAAAACAGAGGAGTCAAGATTATTTTTCTTGAGTAGGGGTTTAACAACTGCAGTCTTAAGACAGTCAGGGAAGAACTCCATATCTAATGATGAGTTCACTATGTCAAGTATACTATCAATTAGCACATCAGAAACTTCTTTAAAAAAACAAAAAACCTGTTGGTACTGGGTCAGGGACACAGTTGGAGAGTTTCAGTGGAGAAATTATTCTTCGTAAAAAAATTTGACTTGTCTAAAATGGAATGCTGGGCTTCAATCGGATTAACTATGGGGATATACTATATTATTTACAATCTTTATTTATTTTGTTTTTAAAAAATATAGCAAAAGCCTCACAAGTTTCACTAGTAGTTTTTAGGAGGCACTCCATTGATTGAGCTGGACTTAGAAAAACGATCAGTAGTTGAGAATAACATTCTTGGATTACCAGCATTATCATTTATAACTTTAGAAAAATAGGACTGTCTCTAATGACAGACTACTTTGTTATATTCATTTATTCTATCCTTTAGCATTTCATAGTGGACTATCAGTTTAGTTTTTCCCACTTACGCTCAGTTCTCTGGCATGTTCTCTTCATATTAGACCTTCTTTGGGTCTTCCAAGGTATGATAGTGCTGGAGGATTTCTTAAATGTCTTTTCAGCTCTCACCTTAGCATTAAAATATTCCACCTTGCTGATTAAACAATCACAATTATTAAGGTAATCACTACAATCGTTCTGATTGTTTAGAATATTAGCAAACATTGAAGCTGCAGATGTATCAAAATAAAGTTTTTTTAACAATACATTTCTCATTAGTTGTAGTTATTAGTATTTCTACATTAAATAATATGCAAAATGGTCTGATATTTAATAATTGAAGTAGCCTTTAATTAGGAAACAGTCATAGTTAGTTATCATTATAGACATTAAGTCTGAGAATTTTTCAATAAAAACCAAATTATATTTTGGAAGTCTATAAACGGTCAATATAGGAAACTGCGACACTCCTTGAATAACCATGACAAGAAAGTACCAAAACCAGCATCTTTACTGTTTAATTGGCTCGAGTAAATATTTGCTAAATTGCCACCTTTTTTTTCCTTGCCAGAACGAATGAGCAGAGCTGTAATTTGGAGGAGCTGCTTCAGTTATTACTGCTGCACCATCTGATCCAAGCCATGTTTCACTTAGTGTAAGATAGTCAACTTTCTGATCACTGAACATTAATGTAAAAAGTCTTACTGGTTAAAATGTAATATATATTTAATATACAGTGGTGTGAAAAACTACTTGCCCCCTTCCTGATTTCTTATTCTTTTGCATGTTTGTCACACAAAATGTTTCTGATCATCAAACACATTTAACCATTAGTCAAATATAACAGAAGTAAACACAAAATGCAGTTTTTAAATGATGGTTTTTATTATTTAGGGAGAAAAAAATCCAAACCTACATGGCCCTGTGTGAAAAAGTAATTGCCCCTTGTTAAAAAATAACCTAACTGTGGTGTATCACACCTGAGTTCAATTTCCGTAGCCACCCCCAGGCCTGATTACTGCCACACCTGTTTCAATCAAGAAATCCCTTAAATAGGAGCTGCCTGACACAGAGAAGTAGACCAAAAGCACCTCAAAAGCTAGACATCATGCCAAGATCCAAAGAAATTCAAGAACAAATGAGAACAGAAGTAATTGAGATCTATCAGTCTGGTAAAGGTTATAAAGCCATTTCTAAAGCTTTGGGACTCCAGCGAACCACAGTGAGAGCCATTATCCACAAATGGCAAAAACATGGAACAGTGGTGAACCTTCCCAGGAGTGGCCGGCCGACCAAAATTACCCCAAGAGTGCAGAGACGACTCATCCGAGAGGTCACAAAAGACCCCAGGACAACGTCTAAAGAACTGCAGGCCTCACTTGCCTCAATTAAGGTCAGTGTTCACGACTCCACCATAAGAAAGAGACTGGGCAAAACAGCCTGCATGGCAGATTTCCAAGACGCAAACCACTGTTAAGCAAAAGAACATTAGGGCTCGTCTCAATTTTGCTAAGAAACATCTCAATGATTGCCAAGACTTTTGGGAAAATACCTTGTGGACTGATGAGACAAAAGTTGAACTTTTGGAAGGCAAATGTCCCGTTACATCTGGTAAAAGGAACACAGCATTTCAGAAAAAGAACATCATACCAACAGTAAAATATGGTGGTGGTAGTGTGATGGTCTGGGGTTGTTTTGCTGCTTCAGGACCTGGAAGGCTTGCTGTGATAGATGGAACCATCAATTCTACTGTCTACCAAAAATCCTGAAGGAGAATGTCCGGCCATCTGTTCGTCAACTCAAGCTGAAGCGATCTTGGGTGCTGCAACAGGACAATGACCCAAAACACACCAGCAAATCCACCTCTGAATGGCTGAAGAAAAACAAAATGAAGACTTTGGAGTGGCCTAGTCAAAGTCCTGACCTGAATCCAATTGAGATGCTATGGCATGACCTTAAAAAGGCGGTTCATGCTAGAAAACCCTCAAATAAAGCTGAATTACAACAATTCTGCAAAGATGAGTGGGCCAAAATTCCTCCAGAGCGCCGTAAAAGACTCATTGCAAGTTATCGCAACGCTTGATTGCAGTTATTGCTGCTAAGGGTGGCCCAACCAGTTATTAGGTTCAGGGGCAATTACTTTTTCACACAGGGCCATGTAGGTTTGGATTTTTTCTCCCTAAATAATAAAAACCATCATTTAAAACTGCATTTTGTGTTTACTTGTGTTATATTTGACTAATGGTTAAATGTGTTTGATGATCAGAAACATTTTGTGTGACAAACAAGCAAAAGAATAAGAAATCAGGAAGGGGGCAAATAGTTTTTCACACCACTGTATATTTACATTCAATCTATAATCTATGAAAAGAAAGAACACTGGTGTATTAATTGCTAATTGTGGACTATGTGTTTTAACTTTAGGCTAACATTCTTTTGATTGTTGAGGTTTGGCTTGTGTTTTATTTTTTTTTTCAACCATTTTGATGTCTTAGTTTTGCACTATTAGTGAGTTGTGAATATTCCTTTGTCTAATCCCTTGATTTCTCGTTTTCTAGTCCATTTTTTCTTTTGTCCATTAACAGTCCTATTTTTCATCAAAGCAAATAATGTTCAATTATTCAATTTCACTTTGTAAAATAAAAAAAACACCTAAGTACCTCAAATGGTATATTAAATGTTCATTTGTAGTATAATCATATATATTATTTTAAGAATCTATGTAAGAAAGGTCAGAGTAGACTATACTTTCTGAGAAGGTTGGCATCCTTCAATATCTGCAGTAAGATGCTGCAGATGTTCTACCAGACGGTTGTGGCGAGTGCCCTCTTCTACGCGGTGGTGTGCTGGGGTGGCAGCATAAAGATGAAAGACGCCTCACGCCTGGACAAACTTGTTAAGAAGGCAGGCTTCTATTGTAGGATTAAAGTTGGACAGTTTAACATCTGTGGCAGAGCGACGGGCATTAAGCAAACTCCTGTCAATCATGAAGAATCCACTGCATCCACTGAACAGGATCATCTCCAGGCAGAGGAGTAGCTTCAGTGACAGACTTTTGTCACTGTCCTGCTCCACTGACAGACTGAGGAGATCGTTCCTCCCCCACACTATGCAACTCTTCAATTCCACTCGGGGGAATAAATGCTAACATTAATTTTATTTTATTTTTTTTTCATTTTTTCATTTTTATTACTATTTAATTTAATATTGTTTCTTTGTATCAGTATACTGCTGCATGGATTATGTGAATTTCCCCTTGGGATTAATAAAGTATCTATCTATCTATCTATCTATCTATCTATCTATCAGAAGTCAACATTTGAGGACTATTTTGCAATAAAAAACATATATATATATATATATATATATATATATATATATATATATATATATATATAAAAAGCAAAACCAGACTACTCAACATTGTCATTAAAACTAAATGTGCAGAATGTATGTTCCTCTCTGCAAGTATCACTTTCCAGATGAGATGCTGAGAACCTTATTGACAGCAATGTCATATTTCATTAGGTAGAAAGACCTATTAGGCAACACAGGTTTGTTTCCATTAATGAGCACATGCTAAATGCCGTACATAAATATAACTGTATGTATTTTTAATCAAAGAAAAAAACTTATATTTTCATTCTAGGTCTATCAGTATATGCATGAAACCATAACCATCAATGGCTGTCCAGAATACCAGGCACGGGCGACTGCCAAGGTAAGCTTTGACAAATTCACAGTATCTGTTTTGTTCTTTGTGCTTTGTAATTGATTGTGCATGTGTGTGTTTCAGGTGTTGCCAGTTTGTACTCTGTAAGAAAATTTAAACACCAGTGGCAGCCGATAAACTAGACAGCATGCTGCTACTTTCAAAGGTAATACAGTCATAATCACAATAACGCTGCTGCATATTTCTGTTTCCTTAATGGTCTTCATTTTCAAAATCTCAATGCTTACTTTACAAACAGGCAATTGAATGCCATCCTGAACAAAGAATGCTTGCTCTTCTTCTACTTCATAATAAGCAGAATTGTAGTCCTTCCTTATAAGTATTTAGTGAATGTCATCATTGACTTGTATTCTTGTTTCTAGACAACCTCTACCACAGATGGGAGACAGTGGTGCAGCCTTCATTATATTAATGCAACTTGCTTACATGTTAAAAAGTAGTGCAAGGCTTTTAGTTCTTCTTGACTACCAGAGTACACTGTGCTAACTCTGTGTTTCTGTGTTAAGTCGGTGTAGCTATGTATTATCCTTCAGTGGTGTTGGTCTACCTCGTCCTGGTAAAGAAATCACAAAAAAAAATAAATAAATAACTGTATATGATTATTTTCCAAAAGGTTGGTTTGTTTCAAAACAGAAAAGTAAATAATTGACATGTTATGAAATCTTCTATAAACTATAAGCCAGATAGTTGTGTTTCTATATCCCACCAGGTCCTCCTTATGTGGTAGCACTTTGAATAGTGAGGAAAGTGGCATATAAATGTAATGAATTATTATTGTTATTATTCTTATTACAATAAACAACTTAAACCTAGGAAACAGTTTTTTTTCTCAAGAAAGAAGAGAAACTGCAGGGAGAAACACGTGAAACTACAGGAAACAGAGGAGTGGGGTCTGGTATTAGGTCTTAATAGGACAATGTAACTTTACCTGGGACCTCAAAAGTGGTGCACAGTAAACCCTTTGAAAATGACACTAAGGGATCAGAGATCCTTCAGTAACAGGAGCATTGAGAGGGTACTTTGATGGTAATAAACACCCATGACAAGTAGCTTTAAAAGTCAATCTTCTGTCATGACCTGGAGAAGGTGAGAAAGTTCTAAAGGTGGAATATACAAGGTATGTAGTTGGGGTATCTACCAACTGGAAAATTGGGCATCTTTTTAAAATAACTTTTAGTTGATCATTGTATTTATATTGACATTTTTTGTTACAATATTTTAATGCCTTTAGGTGTACTGTCACAAACTCTGCAGTATCTGTGGATAATTAGGTCTTTGTGATTTGTTTCTGATGCTGTGCTCTGCCAAGAAGTGGCCACAAGTATGACTGAGGGTATTCTTTTTTAATTAATTCATTCATTCATAGAGGAACTGTTTTAAAGTTTAAATAATTTACCCTCAACCTTTTTGATTTGATGGTCACTTGAATAAAATTTAAGCTTGGGTACACTGCTCAACATGTTTAGCTGCTGTTTTTGCTAGAATATTGTAATCCTTTTACTTGCAGCGTTACACACACTGTAATATCATAGCAATGTATTGGAACAAAATAAGCAGATTGCAGGTTAGAGAAGGAAATCAGGATTAGGGAGAAGGATTCTGAGGGTTCTGCTGAAGCAGGTAATGTGTATTGGCAAACCAAGAATGCTTTCAAAGAAGGTGTGGAAGAAGTGATATAAAGGATAGCCTAACTTAAATTGTAGCTGGAAGTGGTTTATTCACAGGTGTCACACCAATGAACTGAAATTTGGGTAAGAGAATCATCTGGGTGTGCTAAGAACATTATCATACTCACAGAAGATGATACAGCTTGTTTTTTTTCAGTTCATATGTTACAGCATACTCACATTAAATCATCCAGTATTGCAACAGAGGCCTTACCTCTGAAATGCAAATGATTATACAAATAACATACTGTATATGCTTCTGTGGAGTGTCAGTCGTTTCGACACAGAGGTTTTACTGGCTTATGCTTATTGTTGGTGCCTCAGCTCAGGAGACACTTCATTCCATCCAGTCCCATACATGCTCAATGGAGAAAGATTTGATGAGTGTGCTTGCTGGGGGGGCGTTGACAAGTAGTCTCAGACCAGATTGAGTTGTAGATGTGAACCAGCATTGTCTTGCAGGAAGAACACATCTCATGCAGATCTCCCTGACATAGATAGAACTGTTTAGTATTTGAAACAAACACCATAGACTAATGAGCACTGTAACTGATAGCACCTCACACCATGATGTTCAGCATGGGTCATGTGCAATCAGGTGTATATACAGTACAATGGTTGTTGCCCCTCACCATGTCCTTCAAATATGTATTTGATCATCACTCATTCCCAGACAGAAGCTACTTTCATCACTAAAGACTACAGACTACCATTCCTCAGCCTGAACCTTTCATTCAAGACACCATTTCAGGCATGCACAGCACTGGTGACAAGTGAGTAACAGGTGTGCCAGGGCAACATGTGCTCACATGCAACTTTAAGAAAGCAATTGCATATGGTCCAAGTAGACACTTCTGGTACAGTATGACAGTGGCTTTGATGCGTACCAATATGGTCATTCGGTGTGCCACATTCTTCGTTCTAAAGCACCAGACTTGATGTGCATCTGTATATCAAAGCTGTCTAGAGCTACGTCTCTGCTTGTGAGTACCCTTCATCTCCAAATCTAATGTAATATGGGCACCAGCTATCTGTTTTACAATTTGATGGAAGGACCATCTTGCTTTGCAAAAGAACACTATATGACTTCACTCGAACTCATTTAATTCAATGAGTAATGCACCAAGAACACATTACACTGTAGAGTACTGTACAGCATGTGTTAACAAAAACTTTTTCCTAATTCTGTAAGCACCACCTATTGAGGGCAGTGTTGTAAACCTCACCATACTCGGTATCACTATGACTGCTTAAACAAACTTTAGGTCTTTGAGCACAACATTGTCTGTCCTCTGTATATTGTATTAGAATATTGCAAAGTTCTTCTTTCTATATTCTATATTCTATTCTTTCTTTATAAGGCAGAACATGTGATAGCTGTGCTCTCAATTAGCCCACCTGTTTTTTTAAAGGCTAACATTAAAAACTGCCTGCTCCTCCCTAAAATGGAAATCACTGTCATGTCATGAAAGGCATGGTATATAATTCTTGTCAAATGTACTTTCAATTTTGGTAAAGGTGAGAGCTGTTTCTTGCAGAATATATTAGTGCATTTTAAATTAAAAAATAATTTTTTATTGTTTAACATGTGTAATTCTAAAGAATTATTAAAACATTGATAATATTAACACAATAATTTATTTGTATATTCTTTACTCATTTGTTTCTAGACTTTAATATTAAACTACTTTTATTCTACCGTTAAATCCCCTATGACAACAAAAATATTCTATTCCTTAAACATCTTCAAACATTCACTACCTGAATGATTTAACGGCTTCTTCAGTTTGCATTTCCAGATCTCAGAGGACTTTTTGCACCTCAGAGATTATTTGACTATAATAGAGGAAGAGCAGAAGTCATATGGTGGATTTGAATTATATATTTGCAGATATTTGACAGTGAATAAAATATTCAGGCCAACATTCAAATGAAGATGATGTCTAATTTATAACTTATTAATCTGCAATGCAGTTGCAATTTCTGTGCTAAAAGAACAGGATAAATATGTAAAACAGTAACAGGGGGCATGAAAAGAAATTCAATATTTTTAAGATAAGTTATAACCATTGATAGTATCAATTAGAAGCAAATCCGGACTGTTTTAATATTTTCTCCACAGAATAGCACTTTCGGAATGTAATGTTTTACTAAAGTCCAAAAGTCCTATTTTTAAACATTCAAACAAAGAAACTATATATGTATTATAGATGCCATGGTAGATGGATTGGCATCCTGACCAGGAAGGAAGGTGGTCCCTTACCCAGACAGAAGACTGTAAGGAAAGGATTTGGATAGACAGGTGTCTCAGCTGGGTTGGTTGTGGGTACCTTTACTGGTTGGGAAGATTTATTGCACATAGAATGACTGTTTCAGGTGGCTGCATCTCTCAGGTAGTGCTCCCATGTTTACACCCGAAGAGCATCCTTGGAATTGTAGTTCTGGTGGGTAGTTTTGTCAGGGTATGTGGGTGCTGTGAAAGGGAGCTGTAAGGAGGGAACTCACATATTTTAAGGAAGTTTCTGTCTGACCCGGAAGTGGTTCCATGGTGTGACTGGGTGTGATTATGTGACATCAGAAGTACTCCCAGGTCTGCTTGACCTCATCCAGGGGAGTTGGAGTCAGGAAGTAGAGGACAAGGCTTGCCTGGAGGAAAGCAGAGAAGAATTAATATGGTTGTGCTAGTGAGTACTTGTTTAGAAGAAAGGACCAGAAAAGGTATTTGTGTGTAATAAAATTTACTTTATTTGAACCTTTGGCTGTGTACTAGTGTCTGGCATATGGGACTCTAGAGCACTCACTATATACGGTATATACTGTATATCATGAGATTGGTTCACTGCCATAACCTGGCCAGGATGCCACTGGAAAGGAAGGACCTGGGGGGAGAGCATTGCTGAGACAATACCTTTCCTGAGACACTAGAGAGCAACCCTCCTGGGCGGCTGTGGCACCACAGATTCCCACAGGGCATGCTGGGAGTTGGAGTTTGGTGTAGCCCTGTCCGGTTCCATGGGAGCCATCAAGGAGAGCTGCAGAGCCTTATAGTGACCTTCTACCACACCTGGGAATGATTCCAGGCAATACTGATGAACCACCTGGAACACTCACAGGACCTGAGGAAAAGGAGCTGCCTCGCTCTATTCGGGAAGCCAGAGTGAGGAGGAGGTGAACGAAGATTGCAAGACAGGGAGTAGAGACAAAAGGACGTAAAATAGAAGAGTAGAAGGACTGAGACTGTATTGTATTATACTGTGGTGCTTACGTACTGTGTCGTGGGAAGAAAGAGCACACTCCCTAACTGTAAATAGACCATGTGTGTTGTATAAAAAGACCATGTGTGTTGTATGAGAAGTTGTGTCTGCTTGTCTGTTTCGGGTTAGGGTAGTTGTAAAGCCCTCACTCACTCACTCACTCACTTACTGACTCACTCATCACTAATTCTCCAACTTGCCGTGTAGGTAGAAGGCTGAAATTTGGCAGGCTCATTCCTTACAGCTTACTTACAAAAGTGGGGCAGGTTTAATTTCGAAATTCTACGCGTAACGGTCATAACTGGAACCTATTTTCGTCCATATACTGTAATAGACTGCAGCTCGATGGCCGTGGGAGTTGGTTGATGGTTGCGTGTCACATCATCACGCCTCCCACGTAATTGAGTGCCTGCCCATATAAGGTAAATATTCGCGGGTCAAGGACTGTGCTTAGCATATTCATAAGTAAAAATATCTGAATCACAAACTGATGTTAATTATATTTTGCCCATGAATACTTATTAAATAATTCCAAATAGTCTGTCCGCTTCTTTTCATAGCTTTTCCGATGGTTGTACTGCTTCCAGGCATGTTTTTTCGTATTAAAGCATTTAACCAATCACATTTCAGCCATCATTTGTTGCCAGGCAGAGAGACCTTCACAATCCATTGTGCAGGCACTCTAACACAGAATAAATGTCGATTAACCTGTTGTTTCAACCAATCAGATTTTGAGTTGGTGTCAGTACGGCCCTCTAGCAGGCGTATGGCAACGTCACCGTATTCAGACCCATTGATTGGATAGAAGCCGATATGAGGAACTCTACGAGGCCACTGAACGCACCGCAAGTGCTCCTAGCGTCCTCGCGCGCACTACGGCCAACTCCATGGCAGGATTCTGGACAATATTATTTGCTAGACACAGACCAGATTTCAAGACCACAAAAACCTAATGTTTGTCATACTCCTCGAGCCCCAGAAGTTTCGGGAATACAAAATAAATTTCATGCATTCAGCCTTCTCCAGTTTAACACAAGAGCCATGGAGCGGTTTTTGATCTGTCTTTGCTAAAAACAGAACTGACTGTAATGTATGCCATGGATGATTTTGCAGGAAAATCTCCCACTGGTCTCCTTGACTTCCTTCTTCAGAAAAATCTGAATGAGAGCATGGGGCAGCTGTTCACATTGGTATATTTGGCGGTGACCATTCCCATGTACACTGCTTCTGTCGAGTGGGCATTTTCAGCCCTAAACCGATTTAAAACTTATGCCAGAAATATGACAAGGCAGGTTCGACTTTCAGCATTAGCTTCGATGGCGATAGAAAGGGACTTTTTGATGGAACTGAAGCGCACGGATAATCCGTACAACACAGTAATTGAACTGTTTTAGAGGAGAGAAAGGAGGATGGATTTTGTTTACATATAAAAAAAGTTTGGTGAATAAAATATTGCGATTTTCCTAAATATTATTGCAAGGTTATGAGTTATTATTGATGTTTTTATTTATGTGTGTTGCGGCTGTGGTTGCAGTAGAAAGGAACTTGCTGACCCCTGGTTTGTCTATTCAATAAAGGCATTTATTGTGGCTACAGAAGTTATCTTATATTTGTCTATTCAATAAAGGCATTTATTGTGGCTACAGGAGTTATCTTATATATACAGTAATCCCTCCTCGATCAGGGGTTGCATTCCAGACCCCAGATAGGTGAAAAATCCTGAAGTAGAAACCATATGTTTGTATGGTTATTTTTATATATTTTAAGCCCTTATAAACTCTCCCACCCTGTTAACATTAGAGCCCTCTAGACATGAAATAACACCCTTTAGTCAAACGTTTAAACTGTGCTCCATGACAAGACAGAGATGACAGTTCTTTCTCACAATTAAAAGAAAGCAAACATATCTTATCTTCAAAGGAGCGCTGTCATAAAGGAGCCGTCAGGAGCAGAGAATGTCAGAGAGAGCACTCAAAGAAAAGCAAACAATCAAAAAATCAATATGTGCTTTTAAGTATACAGAAGCACCGTGATAAAGCGGCATTTTGTAGAGGAGCGTCCGTGTCCTCTGTGCAAACAGCCCCTCTGCTCACACTCCCTCCGTCAGGCAGAGAGAGTGAGAAAGATAGAGAGAAGCAAACAAGCACCGGCGGGAAGCATATCTTATAGCATTGAGGAGTTTTAGTTAATATGTAATACATGCTCTGATTGGGTAGCTTCTAAGCCAACCGCCAATAGCATCCCTTGTATAAAATCAACTGGGCAATCAAACTGAGGAAGCATGTAACCTAAATTAAAAGACCCATTGTCCGCAGAAAGCGTAATCAGCTTAAAAATCTGTGATATACATTTAGATGTGCTTACATTTAAAATCCGCGATAGAGTGAAGCCAGCGAAAGTCAAGCGATATAGCAAGGGATTACTGTATATATATATATATATATATATATATATATATATATATATATATATATATACTCAGCAAAAAGAAACGTCCTCTGACTTTCAACTGTTTTACTTTCAGTAAACTTAATGTGTAAATATTTGTATGAACAGTAAAAGAGTCAACACCATAAGACATAAACTAAAAATGTTTCACAATGTGTCCCTGAATGAAGGGAGGCTCAAAATCAAAAGTACCAGTCAGTATCTGGTGTGGCCACCAGCTGCTTGAAGTACTGCAGTGCATCTCCTCCTCATGGACTGGACCAGATTTGTCAGTTCTTGCTGTGAGATGTTACCCCACTCTTCCACCAAAGCACCTGCAAGTTCCTGGACATTTCTGGGGGGAATGGCCCTAGCCTTCACCCTGCCATCCAACAGGTCCCAGACGTGCTCAATGGGATTGAGATCCGGGTTCTTCCACTGCGAGGATGATCAGCTGTCCTTCCTGTCTCCCTGTAGCGCTGTCTTAGGCGTCTCACAGTGCGGACATGGCAATTTATTGCCCTAGCCACATCAGCAGTCCTCATGCCTCCCTGCAGCATGCCTCAGATGAGCAGGGACCCTGGGCATCTTTCTTTGGCTGTTTTTCACAGTCGGTAGACAAGTCTCTTTAGTGTCCTGCGTTTTTAGAACTGTGACCTTAAATGCCTACTTTCTGTAAGCTGTTAAGGTCTTAACGACCATTCCACAGGTGTATGTTAATTAATTAATTATGGTTAATTGAACATGCATGGAAAACATTGTTTAAACCCTTTACAATGAAGATCTGTAAAGTTATTTGGATTTTTTAAACATTATTGTTGAAATACACAGTCCTGAAAAAGGGACGTTTCTTTTTTTGCTGAGTATATATATATATATAGTGGTCTTTGGCCGGCTTGTCATCCTGGCCAGTACCCCCAGGCCGCCAGATGGGGCCCTCCCTGCAGTATGGAGGTGCCCTGAAGACCAGCAGGGAGTCATGGACTATGTAGTTTTTATACACGACCCTGCTGGATACCACAGGGGCGGCAAGAGGGAGCTGCAGGGAGGACCAAAGAATCATTCGTGCCCTATAACCCGGAAGTATGTCATAGGAAGAGCAACGTGCTTCCGGGGTGAGAAGAAGGACTTGTTCCTGACCCGGAAGTGATAATGAATCACATGGACTGGGGATTGGGAACATTTCTGGGTCAGGGTATATAAAAGGACGGCGAGCTGAGCTGGGTGGAAGGGTGGCAATGCGTCTGGGAGTGGAGGAATTGTTTATTGTGATTATTGTGTATTATTTAATAAGTATAGTGGAGGAGAGGGTGCTTTGTGCACTGTGGCTTATGAATAAAGTCAACATTTGGGCCCTAAACTGTCACAATATATATATATATATATATATATATATATATATATATATATATATGTATATATATATATATATACGATCTACATACTGTCAAATAAACGAACCACACGGCTGTGGCGCAACACAAGAGGCTTCGCCTCTAGAACTGACGTCCGAGGTTCGATTCCCGAGAGGGGGTGCAGTGAGTGTGTACACCTGATAAGCCCAGAATTGGAACGAAACACGTGCCGCATACTCTTTGCATTATTTGACAGTAAAACTATTTATATCTATATATACTGTATATATATATATATATATATATATATATACTGTGTATATATATATATTATATATATATACACACATACATATTTATCAGCGCTTCCCGATTCATTTTACACTTGCACCCCCTGTGACGGATGATCCCAATTTCGCACCCCCTTGATTTTAGAAGAAGTATGAAAAAATATGAGGTTAACGCAGAAAAACAGATCACCAACTGAAGCTTTATGAATAATGGATACTTTATTCGCCATCAATAACTGTTTTGGTAAAGCCATACTCAGTGTAATTCTCCTTCCATTGTCTAATTTTTTCGTGACTAGCCATGATTAAATGAACGGTAAAAAAGTAAGAGCGAAGCCACGGTGACTTATTGAGGCAGGCAGGCGAGAGCACAATAGCAGGTGAGCTCGATGTAGTGCGCGTCAAGTCAATCTAAAATGCTCGATCAAATTCGAAAAAATATGTCTTTTCAAGTTCTATTTGGATATAAGTAGGTTCTATTTAGTCGACAGAAATATCTTTGCTAAGAATGTAAGTTGAAGTATATGAAACCTGCTTAACTTTTGTAAGTAAGCTGTAAGGAATGAGCCTGCCAAATTTCAGCCTTCTACCTACACGGGAAGTTGGAGGATTAGTGACATTGGAAAGTTCAATATGGTGGCCGACAGTGGTGTCATACCAACGAAATAAGTACGGACATTGGTTTCCATTAAAAGTTCAATATGGCGGCCGACAGTGGCATCATGCCACCGAATTAAGTACGTACATCGGTTTTAGTTAGCGCAGGGAAGCCACCTACCAAATTTCGTGAAGATGGGGTCAGCCTTCTACCTACACGGGAAGTTTGAAAATTGGTGACGTTGGAAAGTTCAATATGGTGGTTGACAGTGGCGTCATACCATCGAAATAAGTAAGTACAGCGGTTTCGGTTAGCGAGGAAGCTGCCTACCAAATTTCATGAAGATGGGGCCATAAATAAGAAAGTTCAACATGGTGGACGTTGTCGACCGTTATGACCGTTACATGTAGAATTTCGAAATGAAACCTGCTTAACTTTTGTAAGTATGCTGTAAGGAATAAGCCTGCCAAATTTTAGCTTTCTACCTACATGGGAAGTTGGAGAATTAGTGATGAGTCAGTGAGTGAGTGAGTCAGTCAGTCAGTCAGTCAGTCAGTGAGGGCTTTGACTTTTATTTATTATATATATATATATATATATATATATATATATATATATATATATATATATATATATATATATACAGTGCATCCAGAAAGTATTCACAGCGCATCAATCTTTCCAAATTTTGTTATGTTACAGCCTTATTCCAAAATGGATTAAATTTGTTTTTTCCTCAGAATTCTACACACAACACCCCATAATGACAACATGAAAAAAGTTTACTTGAGGTTTTGCAAATTTATTAAAAATAAAAAATCTGAGAAATCACATGTACATAAGTATTCACAGCCTTTGCTCAATACTTTGTCGATGCACCTTTTGACAGTAATTACAGCCTCAAGTCTTTTTGAATATGATGCCACAAGCTTGGCACACCTATCCTTGGCCAGTTTCGCCCATTCCTCTTTGCACCACCTCTCAAGCTCCAACAGGTTGAATGGGAAGCGTCGGTGCACAGCCATTTTAAGATCTCTCCAGAGATATTCAATCAGATTCAAGTCTGGGCTCTGGCTGGGCCACTCAAGGACATTCACATAGTTGTCCTGAAGCCACTCCTTTGATATCTTGGCTGTGTGCTTAGGGTCGTTGTCCTGCTGAAAGATGAACCGTCGGCCCAGTCTGAGGTCAAGTATACTCTGTGGAGCAGGTTTTCATCCAGGATGTCTCTGTACATTGCTGCAGTCATCTTTCCCCTTTATCCTGACTAGTCTCCCAGTTCCTGCCGCTGAAAAACATCCCAACAGCATGATGCTGCCATCACCATGCTTCACTGTAGGGATGGTACTGGCCTGGTGATGAGCGGTGCCTGGTTTCCTCCAAACGTGGCACCTGGCATTCACACCAAAGAGTTCAATCTTTGTCTCATCAGACCAGAGAATTCTGTTTCTCATGGTCTGAGAGTCATTCATGTGCCTTTTGGCAAACTCCAGGCGGGCTGCCATGTGCCTTTTACTAAGGAGTGGCTTCTGTCTGGCCACTCTACCATACAGGCCTGATTGGTGGATTGCTGCAAAGATGGTTATCCTTCTGGAAGGTTCTCCTCTCTTCACAGAGGACCTCGGGAGCTCTGACAGAGTGATCATCAGGTTCTTGGTCACCTCCCTGACTAAGGCCCTTCTCCCCGATCGCTCAGTTTAGATGGCTGGCCAGCTTTAGGAAGAGTCCTGGTGGTTTCGAACTTCTCCACTTACGGATGATGGAGGCCACTGTGCTCATTGGGACCTTCAAAGCAGCAGAAATTTTTCTGTAACCTTCCCCAGATATGTGCCTTGAGACAATCCTGTATTGGAGGTCTACAGACAATTCCTTTGACTTCATGCTTGGTTTGTGCTCTGACATGAACTGTCAACTGTGGGACCTTATATAGACAGGTGTGTGCCTTTCAAATCATGTCCAACCAACTGAATTTACCACAGGTGGACTCCAATTAAGCTGCAGAAACATCTCAAGGATGATCAGGGAAACAGGATGCACCTGAGCTCAATTTTGAGCTTCATGGCAAAGGCTGTGAATACTTATGTACATGTGCTTTCTCAGTTTTTTTATTTTTAATAAATTTGCAAAAACCTCAAGTAAAGTTTTTTCACATTGTCATTATGGGGTGTTGTGTGTAGAATTCTGAGGAAAAAAATGAATTTAATCCATTTTGGAATAAGGCTGTAACATAACAAAATGTGGAAAAAGTGATACGCTGTGAATACTTTTTGGATGCACTGTATATATATACTGTATATATATATATATATAGTTAAGGCAAATATGTTGCTTAATTTTGTACAGATTTGAGTCCAAAACAGAATTGACAAATGCAGGAGTTGTTCTGGCTTTTAAGGCAGGTTGGCAGTGATGTCATAAGAGCCAGAACAGGAAGTGACATCTTCAGGGCCAGGCAGAATTTCCTGTGTTTGGTCTGTAGAGATAACAGAGAAAGTGTTGGCCCACCCCCCAGCCTGGGGTCGAATTACCATATGTTGGTCCTTTTAGCTCACTCCCATGCGCACTAATAAATATAGCATGTGCACAGCTCACAATTCTGCACCTTTTTAAAAAGTACATTTGTCAGAGGGCAGCATCATAAAATTATATTTAAAGTTCAAGTTTTTTGTCACGTGCATAGTTTTCATAGTTGAGTGAAAATTTTAATTTGCATATCCAACCAACACATTACTACTCTCCCATGTTATGACCAACAAGTCAGTATATTATTCAGCATTTTTTGCATCTGCTGTATCTGTCATGCTGTCTTTCTCTGTAGATGTCCATCCGACTACATACATATTTGCTGGAGTTTGCACATCTTCCCCTTTGACTTTGTGGGTTTTTCATTGGGTGCTTCAGTTTTCCATCCCATATATTTGCTTCCAAATTTGCCTCTGATGCTGCAGGGATAGAAACTGGCCCCTCACAACTCTGAATTGATTTAAGCGTGATTGACAATGTTACTTTATATTTGTTACGCCACATTGGTTAGTGCAGTATAATTCAGAAATAGGTTCAGTCGCAGGATTTCTGAGGTGTGCTGTTAAGGTTAGTGTATGTTCTTCAGTGTTTTCTAGACAGATTTATAAATTAATTCTCTTTTGTAGTGTGTTTTTTTCCTCTGTCACATATGCTGTATGTGTTATTCGGGATAATTATTGTTGTGCTGGGAAGGCATTTCCTGCTGTGGGTCTAATTCTAACCTTGCCTGTAAATGTGTGTATCCATCTGTGTGTGATACAACTCAGTTTATTCTTATAAAGTGCACACTTTTAAGCCCAGCACTCAGTGATTTCACTAATGAGATTTATATTACCAATAAACTTTCAATAGAAATGTAATGAAGAAGCGCCTGGCTTTTAAAAATTATGAAAGCAAAGTAACAAAAAATAAACACCATCCGTATATTAATCTCAACTCCTAAATCCATTAACCTTGTTGTTTATTTATTAATCCATTGTTCATTGATTGCCTATTTTGGGATTAGTCCTTTTTTGTATATGTTCAATATTAAAAAGGCATAATTAGTGGACCAAGAGGCACCCACTCTGCACAAAGCAATTCATATGAAGGAAGTTCTATCTAAAGCAATACATTTTCAGTATATATAAGGAAGATTTTGTCATTTGTAAATTATTTGCTTCCAGGTATGTAGCACTATCTTGACAAGAAAACAAGAAAACATAAACATTTCATTTTTACCACTTAAACCATTATAATTACTGACAAAGAATTAGTTCTTATTGATGTACATCGCAGTTTGATCTAAACAAAGAATATGCCCATACAGCTTTTGAATTGGAAAAATGGAGCTTTCCAGCTTAGATGAACTTTTCTAAATTAATTAAGCTCCTAAATTAAAATGGGGTTTGAGTTATTCTGAAGGAACAGTATGTCAAGAGTGTTTTGGAGTTGAAAAGAGTGTCAGGCAGAGTAATGATTATGAAGCTGGAAATTGGAGGTGTGATGATGAATGTTGTTAGTGCATATGCACCGCAAGTTGGGCATGCAATGGGTGAGAAAGAAGATTTTTGGAGTGAGTTGGATGAAGTGATGAACAGTCTACCCAAAGGACAGAAAGTGGTAATTGGAGCAGATTTCAATAGGCATGTTGGTGAAGGGAACATTGGAGACGAGCAGGTGATAGGTATGGTGTCAAGGAGAGGAATGAAGAAGATCAGAGGATAGTGGATTTTGCCAAAAGAATGGGCATGGCTGTGGTGAATACATATTTTAAGAAGAGGGAGGAACATGGTGTTATGTACAAGAGTGGAGGAAGATGCACACAGGTAGATTACATCCAATGCAGAAGAGTTGATCTGAAGGAGATTGAAGACTGCCAAGTGGTGGCAGGGGAAAGTATAGTTAAGCCGCATAGAATGGTGGTCTATAGGAGGACATTGGAGATCAAGAAGAGGAAGAGAGTGAGGGCAGAGCCAAGGATCCAACGGTGGAAGTTGATAAAGGAAGACTGCAAGGTTTAGTTTAGGACAGTGAAGAGTTACCAGACAGCTGGGAAACTACAACAGATGTAGTAAAGGTAACAGCAAGAAGGGTGATTGGTGTGACATCTGGAAAGAGGAAGGAGGAAAAGGAAACCTGGTGGTGGAATGAGGAAATACAGGAGAGTATACAGAGGAAGAGGATGGCAAAGAAGAAGTGGGATAGTCAAAGAGATGCAGAAAGTAGACAAGAGTACAAGGAGATAAGGCGCAAGGTGAAGAGAGAGGTGGCAAAGGCTAAAGAAAAGGCATATGATGAATTGTATGAGAGGTTGGACACTAAGGAGGAAGAAAAGGACCTGTGCCGATTCGCTAGACAGAGGGACCGAGCTGGGAGAGATGTGCAGCAGGTTAGGGTGATAAAGGATAAAGATGGAAATGTACTCACAAGCAAGGAGAATGTGTTGAGCAGATGGAAAGAGTACTTTGAGAGGCTGATGAATGAAGAGAATGAGAGAGAGATGAGGTTGGATGATGTGGAGATAGTGAATCAGGAAGTGCAACGGATTAGCAAGGAGGAAGTAAGGACAGCTATGAAGAGGATAAAAATGGAAAGGCCGTTGGTCCAGATGACATACCTATGAAAGCGTAGAGGTGTTTAGGAGAGATGGCAGTGGAGTTTTTAACCAGATTGTTTAATGGAATCTTGGAAAGTGAGAGGATGTCTGAGGAGTGAAGAAGAAGTGTACTGGTGCCGATGTTTAAGAATAAGGGGATATGCAGGACTGCAGTAACTACAGGGGGATAAAATTGATGAGCCACAGCATGAAGTTATGGGAAAGAGTAAAGGAAGCTAAGTTAAGAAGTGAGGTGATGATTAGTGAGCAGCAGTATGGTTTCATGCCAAGAAAGAGCACCACAGATGCAAAGTTTGCTCTGAGGATGTTGATGGAAAAGTTTAGAGAAGGCCAGAAGGAGTTGCATTGCGTCTTTGTGGACCTGGAGAAAGCATATGACAGGGTGCCTCAAGAGGAGCTGTGGTATTGTATGAGGAAGTCGGGAGTGGCAGAGAAGTATGTAAGAGTTGTACAGGATAGGTCTGCGGTAGGAGCGACGGATGCATTCGATGTGGAGGTGGGATTACATCAGGGATCGGCTCTGAGCCCTTTCTTATTTGCAATGGTGATGGACAGGTTGACAGACGAGATTAGACAGGAGTCCCTGTGGACTGTGAAGTTTGCTGATGACATTGTGATCTGTAGCGATAGTAGGGAACAGGTTGAGGAGACCCTGGAGAGGTGGAGATATGCTCTATAGAGAGGAGAGAAATGAAGGTCAGTAGGATCAAGACAGAATACATGTGTGTAAATGAGAGGGAGGTCAGTGGAATAGTGAGGATGCAGAGAGTAGAGTTGGTGAAGGTGGATGAGTTTAAATACTTGGGACCAACAGTACAGAGTAATGGGGATTGTGAAAGAGAGGTGAAAAAGAGAGTGCAGGCAGGGTGGAATGGGTGGAGAAGAGTGTCAGGAGTAACTTGTGACAGACGGTTATCAGTAAGAGTGAAAGGGAAGGTCTACAGGACGGTAGTGAGACCAGCTGTTATATGAGTTGGAGATGGTGGCACTGACCAGAAAGCAGGAGACAGAGCTGGAGGTTGCAGAGTTAAAGATGCTAAAATTTGCACTGGGTGTGACAAGGATGGATAGGATTAGAAATGATTACATTAGAGGGTCAGTTCAAATTGGACGGTTGGGAGACAAAGTCAGAGAGGCGATATTGTGTTGGTTTGGACATGTATAGAGGAGAGATGCTGGGTATATTGGGAGAAGGATGCTAAGGATAGAGCTGCCAGGGAAGATGAAAAGCGGAAGGCCTAAGAGAAGGTTTATGGATGTGGTGAGAGAGGACATGCAGGCGAGGGGTGTAACAGAACAAGATGTAGAGGACAGAAAGATATGGAAGAAGATGATCCGCTGTGGCAACCCCTAACGGGAGCAGCCAAAAAAAGAAGATTAATGACATATGATTGACCAGATTTTTAGGGTCCATTTTGAATTCTGTACAAGATTACTGGATTTTGCACTTATTTATATTAAAGATAAGGAATTCTCTGTCTGTAAGATTTCTGAAACTCATTTGCTGGAATACTCAGTAAAGAAATATTCTGTCAGTACACAGTCACACAAAATTTGGGAGTTCTTCCCTTTAGCAGCCAGAAATCCGAAAACCAGCACATGCCTTTCTTGAGCCAGCTGATTATTTTACAAATCTTGCAGCATGATCAAACTAAAGAGACCTAAATTTTAATCAAATGTGGGCATCCCCACAGGTGAAACTGTTTGCCATGATACAAAGAAGGTTTTCATTTCACACTGTGGTAACTGGTTTCATGGCAGACTTTAACACTTTTCATTGTGAGTTAGGTACCTTTTATTGCAGGAGTTCAAAGACATGGAACATCCAATTATGTGTTATTTTTTTCCTAAAAGGCAAGTCTCTGTGTATCAAATGATTTGTTGGTACAATTCATCAAGGAGCAACCATTAAGGAGGTTATATAGGAACTCGAATTTATGCCTTACTGGGTGCTTCTTAATTTTCTAACCATATTGCTGCTACTTCCGACTTTGATTTTTAGGACAGCAGGTCATCCTAGGAAATCCCTTTCCATCTGCTTTAACTTTAAAATACTAATAATACCCCAAGTATGTGTTAAGAGTTAAAAAAAAACAGTTTTGACCTATTACATTTTTTTTTCATTAGATCATTTCTTAGTTCATAAGACTTTAATACTTTGAAAGCTGAATTTTTTAAGCTTTACTGCATGCGTGTGTTTTAATTTTATTTACTTGCCTGAGGGAGATTTTTTTTTTTCATTTAATTTTTAAGTGTGTTACTCCACAATTTTAGAATCTCTGCAGATAGATAACAGGTTGCTAAGAGACCCTGCCTGGTTGCTAGGGATATATTCCAAGAAGCTCTAAGACTCGTGTCACTAAGACTCACTTATAAATTCCAGTTCAGCACAAGTAGCCCTTTGTCCGTGATTACGGATTTGACCTGTGAACATGTGCACTTCATTAATTTAGATTTTTACATTCAGGTTTACAATTAATAACTTTCTTATCGTGAATTGATTCTCTGTCTTACGATTTTGGCTCCAGTTGAATAATAGAACTGTGGTAAACGAATCATGTCCGACTGCTATAATGGTTTAGCCATCTGGATTTTTAATATCAAATCATAGAAACCTGTTTTGTTTTTAGCTTCTTTGAAAACATGCATGTCTCCTGGTCTGTTGCTATATATGTCTTAGCAGTTGCTCTCAAATTTTTTTTGACAGCAGACTTCTTGAAGGAATTGGCTGGAGATAAAAAGGCAAGCAGTTTGCATCAATGCTGCAGTTGAACCGAGCTGTTTCAGGTTTTTGTGTCTGGCATAACTGTATGGCCATATGTATGAGTGACCGAAATAAAGAGTGTAAGGCCAATTCTATACACACATCATGCTTTACACAGCACACAATTGAGAGCCTGGAGATGTAAGCTAATGCTTGTATCACTTCAAGCACTCCACTTATTCCTTTCCCATTTCAAACCAACCCAAGGCGTAGATGATACTTTTCAGGACATAAGACAAGAACTTGTAACAGATGGATACTACATTCGATGAAACTGTAATCCACCCACTCATCCATCTTCCAAAACCTCTTATGCAGAACAGGGTAGCGAGGAAGCTGTAGCCTATTCTAGTAAGCATCGAGGACAAGGCAGAAGCAATCCCTGGATGGAATAAAAACTGTAATGCAAACTACACAAAAACTGTTTCATAACTGTTTTTTTCATGCCTGCAATGTTGTTTCAAATTGTGACCTCACAATTAGACATATATCTAAAGATTGACTGGTTGCCCGTTTGTATTTCTGCAGCCCTTAAAGAGGCCCTCTAAGTAAAAGGCTCTTTGCTGACTCTTACTGCTTGGGTGGGACGAGTCACTGACCAGTCCTCCCTGGCCTTGCCCTTAAAAGGGTAATCTTATTTGCACTTCACCATCTGCAGCACCAGGACTTCATAATTGTTCTCCTTCTGTAATTTGGGGGTCAAGCAAAATGGCATTTTATTAATCATCTGGGGTATCATATAGAATTCACATTAAAACATGGCATATAAACAAAAGTGGAAATGTGCATATGCAAAAAAAAAAATTCAGATACACAAAACCATGGGCAAGCCAACTTCCACACACTTATGCTCCATAAATCCCAGTCAGCATGAAATGTAACATACATGCATGCGCCTTCTGTCCCACCCCAACTCCTCCCATAATTTTGCATATTTTAATATACAAATCAATATAATTAACACCCTCTGTTCAGTTTTTGGTTAAAAGACAATGGCAAAAGCATGTGATAAAAAGAACTTCAGTGATTGTAAAGTGGAGGCAAGGAAAAACACACTATTTGTTGGTTTAAGCAGTGGTATAAAAACAAAAGGAAGTTAATCGAGTGATACAGAGTGGCGGAGACAGCCAAAAGTTCAAGTTCAGAAAGTTGCACAGTGCCCGAAATAAAAAAGAAGTGATCAGATATCAAAGTCACTGTGAAAAGGTGAGTCGTAGCCCACTGTCTGAGTGTCATATGAAGGCGTATTATGGTACAGAGAAAAAAAACAATGGACACTGTGAAGAAAAATAGGTTGAAATGTGGACTTTAATCTCGAACTTTTCACTTAAATCTTGTTGTTTATTTTGTCACTAAAGTATAACATTGTAAACTTAATCTTAAAATCAATTTTTAATTTACCAGAGTTTCTCAGATCCCATCATAACTAAAGTAGCGAATCGCAACTGCTTCTCCACTGTGTCCACACGTTTAATTATTAACAGTATACATTATTTAAATGAAGTTAAAAAATTTTTGTATAATGTAATATACATATTTTAATGCAATTCATCTTAAAAATGATATCAAAAGCTGCAATAAGATAGCTCTTGGAAATCTAAATCGACTTGAAAATACGCTCTTTCTTCTATTGAATTGTATTGAATTCCTTTATTGTTATTGTATGTTACAATGAGATTGAATATGCAAATCCTTCATAAAGTTATTTTCCTAAAAAATGATAAAATAATAATAGTAATAATAATATGATAAAAAACAATGAAAACTAAACAATATGAAAGCATATGTACAATATAGATGTACATAAAGTGCAGATAGTGCAAATGGTTCATAAAGTGGTTCATGTTGTGCAGTATTACAACTGTAGTGCAAGTTTACAATGAGGTAATTATACTTTGTCACAATAACAGACTGAAGACATTGAAAAGGTTTGGGTCAGCCACCCGTATATTATGCCCTGGCTGCAAGTGGGTAAATCTGAAGAGGTGTTCACTGGTTAGAGTTAAAAACAGAACTGAACGGAGAGGGAAAATATGGCGGCTTTAAAGGCCTGGATAGGAAGTGATGTCATCTGGGCCTTCACCAGAAGTGATGTCATCGGAACTGGAAGTAACCTCATCAGTGGTGCCAGAAGTGACATCAAGTGACTGCATTTTAACTTCTGCATTTTTAACCTCGAGTTTTAAAGAATTTATTTATTGATTTATTGATGATTTTATCCTCACTGGACACTCATTATATGGATTTATTGAAAACTGATACACTGTACTATTGACTTTTGTTTGAACACTGTTTGATTGATTGTAATAAAAGCACTTTAGCACTTTTGGAAATATCCCCTGGCTTCATTTGAGAATTGTCCTCACTTGTCAGCTCATCTCGGTGACATTACTGATGGTGTTGGGTTCAGGGCTCCCATAGGGATGTTGGGAGCATGGAGCGAACCCGCAGCATCACAGTAGTCCCCAAGCTGGAACTGTTTTTTGGGTTTCCTCCCCATTTTCAATTCCACTCTCCAATATGTTGTATAGCCTATATTTTAATATGGACCAATGGCAAAGAACATGCAAAATTCAATGAAAATTTGAGCATCAGTTTTTACCTGATTGGTGAACAAACAGACAAACAATGATTTTATTTACATAAGAGTTAAAACATACACCATTCTCAGACCCACTGGTTAAGGGTCAAAGTAAAGATGGAGCAACAAGGGATTTTCACAAATATGTTTAAGCAAAAGAGTAAATTCAATTCAGTGGAAAATAATTGTTTAACAGAATTGTAGAGCAAATGAAAAGGAAATCACTAATTTATTATAGTCATAGCCATTAAGCCTAACACACTCAATACTCAAATACTCAAAGTAATATTTATTAATGTATTTTCACCCCAAGCATTTCTTGACACAACACTGCCTAATATAAACAAAAATAGTGGCATTCATACAAAAAATACAACAAAAACAGTGTTGTCAGAATAATAATAAAAATAAAAGCATTTAAAATAAGAAATACATTTGTACAAAGAATGATATTCATGACATTATTCACCCTCCTGTCTCCTGCTCTCTTTCTCTTTTTCCTTGTGGTGGAGGTTTCCTAGTAGATGTCTCTCAGCTATTTGCCATATTTGTAACAGTTAAAATTATCTGATCATCAAAGAAAATATATTATGTGAAAAACTTTACTGAACCGATTTATTATAGTTTTGTTGCCTTTTAAGATTATATTTATTATTAGAGTCGAACAAGATGTAATGCCCCATGTCAAAAGTAATTTCCTTCTCCAGCTCAAAACTGGTTACAATCCATTTAGCAACAATGGCTACAGCCAGATGTCTTCTGTTTATATTGGTTATTCACTCCCAATGCAGTGGAAGAATTTCCAAAAATCTTTATTATACTTTAAAGAACTCTTTGTTTCTGATCCACAAAATCTTAATGATTTTATTTCTGAATGTTCCCTGTGCTGTTTGAAATCCTTACAACTTCTTTATGTAAAGAACTTCTAATGTTGTCTGGTCTCTGCATTTGAATTGTTGTTTTACTTCATGATCTATTGGCATTTGAGCTTCATTTATTTGAAGGATCTTCTGAAGAACAACACATAATATGGTCAATTTTATTATGTCAGATAATCCAAGCCCTGATAAAATAGAACATTTTTAAACCTTGATTTAACAATGACATGTCTGACTTTTGGCATAAGTTAATAATGTACAGTAGAATGCCGTTTTAGCATTTGTCACTCTATAACATGAAGTAACTTAAGTCACAAGGTACATTTGTGACTTATTTGCCCATAGAAGATTGTGTCTTAAAATTCATGGAAATGATTTGGGTGCATTTGTTTTTTAATTAGTGAAAAGTGGTTTCAAACGTACTTATCTGCTATAGTTCCCATTCCAGTTCAGCATTTTCTGATCTGGAGACTATGAGTTTGGACATCAGACTAAGTAAGAAGGACAAAAATCAAGTTTTTTTTTTTTAATTCTTTGTGACTTCATCAAAATGTCAATAATTCCTCTCAGAGAGCAGGGCAAGACTGACCTTCTTCCCCTTTCCATACTCATAGATATCACCAGGAAGATCCTTTTTCCAAAAGTCCCATTTATTGTGTTGTTGTTCACATGTATAACCTGTGCACAGTCAAGTTTACTCTTCTGGCAGAAGTAGTGTACTGTATATTTTTATCAGATCTGAATTGTTAGTCAAAGTGCAACTTATTCCCTGAATATTGCATATTTAATTACCTACCTACCTACCTATCAAAAATGAAGAACACATTAAGCTTGATGCCATTTATTTTCTTGCACACTCTCTCCTTTATCACCTATGTATACTGTCTATATCTGCCGTGGTCCAGGTGTTGGTCCGTTATACACCCATTCACCTGGCACCTAGCGTGGTCCCATCCATCATCCACTCTAACTCTCTGATAACTATCAAATTTCTGCTCTCATGAGTCACAAACCTCTGTAAATTTTAATATATGATTGGATTCCATAATTGCAGAGTTGAAGCCAAGAACACTATTTTTATTTCCTGATTTAGTGTGGTTTCAATAACAGATGTTTATTGCTACATTAATAAACTGGATGGCTTGTTGAATAACTGAATCCAAGGACCACAGAAAGCATGGACAGTAGAAGGCGCTGAAAGGATTGGAGTTTACAGACATCACTGCCAGTTTCCATTTTTTTAAAGGAGATAGCACTAGTAGTTGTATTTGATAATGTTATAAAGATGTGTCACAGTTGATCAATTCAATATTGATTTAAAAATGCTACAAATCAGCTTTAGTAACATCATGCAGCACTTTTAGACCCATATATTTCTCAGAAAAGGGCCTAGGTGAAAAGTCTTTTGGAAATTCAACATGCTTAAACACACTCTGTGATGAGACAAAATGACATACTCTTAGACAAAAGCTGTAATCCAGTGAGACAATGAAATTGTTATCTAAATTAATAGAGAAATAAACACTGTACTTGCAGTCTTCAATAAGATCTCACTTTAGCTGGTACAAAACTTTGTGTGTGCTGATAGAGGTGTTCTCCCATCAGCCCCAGCACACTCCTGCTGCCTGATAGGAATTGTAGACCCCTACGTCATCACTGGTTTTGGGTTCCTGCCCCATTACAATTCCACTCCCAAATATTTTCTATTGCCTATATTTTTAATTTAGACCAATGGCAAAGCATATGCAAAATTTTATGAAAATTGCTTTAGCAGTTTTTGCCTGATTTGGTAAACAAACAAACAGCCAAATAAGCTATGATTTTATTTACATAGAGTTAAAACATATAACGTTCTCAGACCCACTGTTTGAGGGTCACAGTGGGAATGAAGCAACAAAGGATTTTCACAGGTATTTAAATAAATAAGCCTCCGTAAATTCAGTTCAGTTCATATGAAAAACCATTGTTTAATAGAATTGTTAGCAAATGACAAGAAAAACACTGAATTATTGTAGTAACAGCTATTAACCCTAAAAATTATATTTATTATTTTATGTCCAACCAAAGCCATCGTTCATAATTCTTCCTTGAAATAAATTCTTTTTTAAGAAGTAAATAAAAACATGGAGAATATACTAATTTTGTCCCTATTACATCATAGTAGCTCACACATTTTTGTTTATTTTATCCTTGTATCCAGATAGATAGATAGATAGATACATCCTTATCTATCTCCAGGAGGAAATTTGGCTTTTTTCAGAACATCTTTAAATACATAAATATATCATTAAATATCAATACACACACTATGGTCTGAACACACACCAGAAAGACTAAAAAGGAAGAATATTTAAGAAGAAAGAAAACATCTGATTTGGCAGTTACAGTCATAGTGAGGCATTATGCAGACGTATTACTGTTGGTATAAAGGAGCCCCAGTAGCATTACTTGACACACTTCTGCTAAAGAATTTGTTGGCTGAAAGTCCTCAATATTAGTGAGTCAGAGATAGAATTTGCAGCATTGTTCATAGTGGCACTTAGTTTTGTTTTAATTCTCTCTTTCACTACTATCTCCAGGGGGCCCAAAGTACATCTCATAACTGAGTCTGCCCTTTTAATTTGTCTGTTGATTTGGGGGACCTCTCTTGAAGTGACATTACCAGCCCAGCACACCACTGTGTAGAAAATCACACTGGTCACTACAGAGTTATGGAAGATGTAAAGCATGTCACTTCCCACATTAAAGGAAGACAGTCTCCTGAGTGAAAAGAACCTACTCTGCCCTTTCTTATTTAGTTCTTCTGTGTTCCAAGACCAATCCAACCTGTCATTATTGTGGACCCCCAAGTACTTCTAGGAGTGTACTACTTTTACATCCACTCACTGAATAGTGACCAGACATAGAGGCTCTTTGGTCAGGTGAAAAGTCAATAACCAGTTTTTTTGGTTTTGCTGATGTTAATCTCCCCATATCAATACACCCCATAAGTGCAGAATCATCTAAGAATTTCTGCAAGTGACATGACCTGGTGCTATATTTTCCACTTTTTACAGAATTACAACTTAGAAATCATCTGCTGCAGTGCGTTCCATATCACTTAAATCCACTTCAACTCGCAGCAACTCACAGATGACAAATTACATTACATTGCTGTCTTCACTTGTAGATGTTTTTATTGAAACTGATTGCACGCTAAATATTTAATATGTGTCTGTGGGTATCTCAAAAAATATATCTGAGTGGCCAGTTTATTTCATATGCCCACATAAGAGGAAGCAATGCATAAGAAGGCTGTTACGCTTGGGAAATCTTATCTTGACAGATGATAAGAAATATGCATGAATGCCCATATCTGCTCCTTGTAAGACGTGACTCACTTTACAGACTGGATTTGATTTTTGGCCTACTGTGTGTATTGTGCATTTGTTACAATCTTGCCATTCATATTACCAATACTAGGAAAAGGCACATACAGTTTTAGTACATTTAAAAAGAAGAGAAAAGTCTCTAACCTCATAACTGTAAACAGTACAGTTGTTGGATCAAATCTGTAAACAAACTGAAATATATAATATTCTGTACTTTGGAATTATTTTACAAATATTGTAGACATTGGGAAACATATTAATCAACCTTTTAGAATTATCAAGTAATCCAGCAGATTTCATCAGCTTTGATTTCAAATACTTGTCAATAGCCTCAAAAAAACTGTCCTCCATAATTTAACAAGCACAAATCAATTTCAAAGCACCCAGATTTTGTATTATTTCTGTGTGCAGAGGCAGTTGATTAGCTACACTATATAGATTCAGGTTGAAATTAAAAACTAGGATCATTTTCTTAAACCAGGAACTCTGCCTGTATAAAATACACAACAGTCAGATTTTCCTGATCTTAGACTTGACAAAAAAGAATGATGTCCTCATTCTCCACTTTCTTTTATAGAAAAGTTAAGTGTTGTTAACACAGAGGAGCAGCAGTTATTTGTGTGCTCCAACATCCCCTCACCTGATGCTTATATTAAAAAAACCTAACCTAACCTAACTCAACCTGATCTGACCGTTCCTCCAAAATAGGAAATGCCATGCCTTATCCAGCCACACACCTGGAAAAGCTGGGCAGGGGTGAGCCCAAGGGATAGCAAAAGGGACAGGGAGCCCCAGGAGAAAGCCCAGGAGAGAATGGGGACTGGTGGCCTAATAGAAGGGGAGTAAAGACAGCAGTAAGGGAAACTACAGGCTCCAGCAAATGAGTGGAGAAACTAAAAGTGCAAATGTTGAGCTTGCCTCCCTGTATGCTGAGTGCTGACAGCATGCTGCTCATTATATGCAACCTAGACCATTAATTTGCACAGGTTCTACATAAAACAGAAACATTTCAAAATATGTGTGGTTCCAGGTAAATATGAATAAACGTAGTATTTCTGTACAATGTAATGTATCTGTTGGTGATGGCAGGAAATTAATAATTTTTCAAACCCTTTATATCCCTCTTTCACTCAATAAGATGTGTGTGTATGTGTGTATTAAACAACAGAAATGCACAAATGCCCTGGAAGGGCAGGGATTGGAATGTGCTGACCAGTCTGTTTAACGAGGAAGCTTGATAACATAAGATAATGATTGCAGTAAAGAAATAAAAAGATTTGGCATACTGTGCAATCCTTTTAAAAAACGGAGCAAAGCATGGAGAAGATGAGGAACAACATCAGTTTGATAATTAAACTGTGCACAATGTCTACATTGTTATAGCATGTGCATAATGGAATTTAAAAAAGGAAGAGACTGAGAAATTTAATACAATTGAAATGAGATGTTACAGGGAAATAATGATAATAAGTTGGATGGACCTGCTAAGTAAATATACAATACTAGCAAAATACCCAAGCAGCAGCGGAGAAGTAGTGTGTTAAAGAAGCAATGAAAAGAAAAGGAAACATTTTGAAAATAACGTAACCTGATTGTCAATGTAATTGTTTTGTCACTGTTGTGAGTGATGAGTGTTGTTGTCATATATATATATATATATTTACACACACACACATAAACATATATATATATACATATCTATACATATACACATATATACATACATATATATCTACATATATACACACACATATATACACATATATATACATATACATACATATCTACATATATACACACACAGCTATTTCGTATCAGTGCAATACGCTGTTTGTTAAAACGGTTGACTCCCGCTCTTACGTGCAATAACAAATCAAATCATTCAGTTGTCTTTGCTCATATGTCATTTTAGAGCTGGACGCCTGGCATCTTTTTTTGGCCACAAGTTCGTTTCTGTTTGGTGTGAGGTTCTGTGTTGTGGAGATTCTCAGGATGGATTGCAGGTGCTCATCAGTGAGGCGACTCCTGTGCAGGCCCGTCAGCGACAAGGCAGGCAAACTAAGCAATTGCTTGGGGCCCCGAGCTGGCCTGGGGCCCCAAGACAACGACTGGTTAAGAATAAAATGCAGCGACAAACTGTGTGAGCGACCCATTGATAATGAATGCAGTAAAGTGCAATGACACTGTTATAGGGATCACCTCAAGGGGCCCCTCGCTGACAGCAGCCAGCCAACCACGCGATCTCTGCTGCCGGCAAAATACAAAACTTCCTCGGCAGTCAGGAAGCGGAATTATGCTTAAGGAAGCCAAAAGAAAGAAGAGAAAGGAAGAATAGGATAAGAAAAACAAGACAGTGGTAAGTGATAAATTACACACATAAAATAGCTCTACTTGTCTTGTACAAATGGTGCAATTTTGCAGCAGGTAGGCTAGCAGAAATATGTTTACAGTATGTATCATAAATAAATGACATGACATTGCTATAGCTTTGTAATAAGTTTTGATGAAAGTGAAATATAGCATGCTATACTAACTATTCCACTGTGATAATCTATTTAGGAAAACCACACAATAAATTCTGTGCATCAAACTTGGGATGTTTTTAAGCATTGGTAGTTACAGCACTACTAATAATTAGTAAACATTTAATTATAATTTCATTGTTTCTTAACAGTAAAAAGTTTATTTATATAGCACATTTCATACACAATGGCAATTCAAAGTGCTTTACATAGAAGAAATTAAAATAATAAAAAGAAATAAGAATAATTAAAACAGTTTAGAAAAATAAAATAAAATACAGTACAGTCGGACGAACAGCTGCACAGTGCTCATTCAGTAAATGCATAGCTAAAGACTAAAGATTAATTAACTGTCAATTTACCTTCTATTAATGATTGTTTATTTGTACAGTGGTGTTTTTGCAAATGTTCAATTGTTGAAAATGTTCAAATTTTATGCACTTTATATGCAACAGCAGTATTTGCACTCTAAACATTTTTTTATTTATGCACAGTATATGCAACAGCAGTATTTGCACTGTAAACCTTTTTATTTATATAAAGTGTGAGTGAATTTAAACTGTATGGCTATGCTGTGGTTCCTTTATGCGTCGCGCATGGGGGCCTCCATGTCCATTTTGCTTGGGACCCCAAATTCCTTCAAACGGCCCTGCTCCTGTGTGCTGTTTTGTTAGTCTTTATCACTGAGAAGAGCTTCTCACACAGATATGTGCTACCAAACATGCACAAGGTTCGAGCCGCATGTAGACGGACTTTTTTTGTTCATCAAAGTCACCAAAGCGCCGTGCAAACTCAGTGCGCAGTGCGCTCAGTTTATCAGCAAAGTGCGATTTGGGAACACCGTAGTGACGACTTGGTTTAACAGTACTTGGCAACAGGAAAGTGGGGCAAGGTGAACTGGTGCATTTGTGTCTCCCATAAAAGCAGCTTCACTTGAAATCACTTTGTGATTGTGCACGGGTAAAAACGTCTGCTGAAGTGTCAGATTCTTATTTAATGATGCTGTTTTCTGTATCTTCTGAATTGCATTCAGGTTACCCTGATGCAAGGCAGCTGAAGCGCTGCATTATGGGATCTGTAGTTTATTGTGTTACCAGCGCTTCATATACCGGGCTTTAATAACAATAATACAGTATATAAAATGATCTCGGGCGGATATAATTACACGCCGGGCGGATGTGGCCCGCGCCCTTGAGTTTGACACATATGGACTAAATAGAACTTGAAAAGATATATTTTTTCAAATGTGATCGCAATTCAGATAGAGTTGACGCGCACTACAGCCTGCATGCCTCAATAAGTCATCCTCCCCTCGCTCTTACTTTTTACCGTTCATCTAATGAATACACTGAGTATGGCTTTACCAAAACAATCATTGATGGCGAATAAAGTATCCATTATTCGAGTATGTAGATCAAGATATATATATATACATATATATATACCCGCGTATCGCAGCGGAGAAGTAGTGTGTTAAAAAAGCTAGAAAAGAAAAGGGAACATTTTAAAATAACGTAACATGACTGTCAATATACAGTATTTGTTTTGTGAGTGTTACTGAGTGTTGCTGTCATCAAGGATTTGATTATCATTATTTCTTTCAATCAGGTTCGTATTTGTAGGATGTGTTGTGTTCAAGTTACATTCCGTGTTTGTCAATCGTTGTAAAGATGACAGGTTTCATTCATCGATTCGTTTCTTACTGCATCAATAAACAGCTCGTCTTCTTCTTTATCTGAGACCTGACACACTGCATGCACAGGTTTTTTACACTGTCTTCCTTTAGCGGGACATTGACTTTTTCCACTGTGTGCTTTGTTTCCGCAGTAGCTGGATTTATGAATATGCTTATCAGGCGCTTCATATTTTTGCTGCCTTTTCAATTGTGTAATTCGGTTTTGTTCTGCGCTCTTTGGAACTGTTGCTTTTTATCTGTGCACCGCGCCAGTTCACGTGAGCCGCCGGTGTACATGCATCGAAGGTTCCCAGCTGTGCTGGTGCCATCTCGTGCTATGTCCGTGGCTGTATTTAATGTTACCTTAGTCCTGGCACTTAAAACTTTCTCTCGCAGTTTCGCTGAGTTTGTGTCAAACACCACCCTGACCATCTCATCTTCCTCTCCATAAGCACAGTCCTTCACCCGTGAATATTTACCCGTGGCAGTTTGCTATTGGATTGCCGCTGACGGACGGCCTTATATGGGCAGGCACTAAATTACAAGCGCCAGCGCAGCCTGTCTATGAACTTAATTTAAAGTGTAGGTTTACATCGTGCTTTGTTTCAGTAGCAGAACTCATGAATATGGTTGTATATGTCACTCGCCGCTTCTTATTGTTTCGCTGCCTTCTCAATTATATAATGCATGTTTTCTTAAGCGCTTTTTTGAGCTCTTCCTGGTTTTCTATGTGCTGCGTGATTACGTGGAGGCGTGATGATGTCACACGAAACTCCGCCCACGGCGTTGAAGCTCATCTCCATTACAGTAAATGGAGAAAAACTGCTTCCAGTTATGACCATTACGAGTAGAATTTCGATATAAAACCTGCCCAACTTTTGTAAGGAAGCTGTAAGGAATGAACCTGCCAAATTTCAGCCTTCCACCCACACGGGAAGTTGGAGAATTAGTGATGAGTCAGTGAGTGAGTCAGTGAGTGAGTCAGTGAGTGAGTGAGGGCTTTGCCTTTTATTAGTATAGATGAGAAAATATAAACAGAAGAAGGAGGATTGTGGATAAAATTAAAGGAAGAAAATCAGGATGTTTATATTTATAGGAATGGTGACAACAGGTGAATGGAAACCATCATTTGGAAGAGTTGAGAAAAGAAGATGATTAAATAATGTCTGGGAATGTAATGTCTGGGAATGGACTGGTTTGTGCCTTAAAAGAGCAATCCAAATGGTCCAAAATGAGAAAAGAATTCAGTTATGTGCTGATTTATGGCGCATTGAGGTGATGTCATTTGTACTTAGGACCAAGGACCATTGGAAAACAATAGGTTAATAATGTTCTAGCAATTGTCAAAGTCAGCAGCCATGGGCTGCAAAGGCCATACCCTTTTTACTTATTGTGTACTTGTGGCAGCACTGCCAGCCAGGGAATGATACATTTGGCATAGAAGCAGTGAGAGCTGCAGAGATGGAGATGCAGAGATTGTAATCTCTTTGCTGTCTTCCTTCCTGATGCTGTAACCAACAAATGGTTACAAACTAGCACTAAGTTAATAAAACATCATTGCACTTGCAGAGTTCCAGTCTTTGGGGCACTGATTGGCCATGCCATAAACCATTTTTTTGAAATTGTGCTTCATGCAGCAGACACATCTTTTTTCCCCGATCTTTGCAGATGGGACACAATCTTTTCTTCCATGAAGAAGACAGAAACACCTTGTAATAAATCTTTCATTGTTATCATTATTATGTCACATTGTCTCATGTTTTCTGACTCTTGGAGGGCCATTTAAGGTTTATTTTGATCGGCACTGGTCCACGTGGCTAATTCTTATGGATTCAGCCTGCACCACCTTCCCTTACACAAACAAGGCATGCAGCTACAGAGACTCGAAGATCAGTTTGTGCTACTCCATACCAGCAGTTAAAGTATGCATATCACTGACCCACACCTAAGCCACAGTGCCTTAGCTGAAGTGACCTGCACACTTTGTGTCTGACATACAACTAATTAGACGTATGGCTAAATGGTATCATAAGTCACATGACTATATAGGCAAGGAAGAGCGGGTCCAGAATTTGCCCTGGTAATCCATCTTGGTTATGAAGTGAAATGATGATGATGATGATATACTGTATATATAATGGCTCAGTCACGTATATTGAATAAAAAAGTCTCCATCTGAGGAAGCTGCAGACGTCCGACTGATTACGCAGTAGGAAACAATATGTGCAACTCTCAGCTGGTACTTGCAGGGGTTAGTGTTGAAATATAACCTCCAGTTTCTTCTTTTCTTTATTCTCTGTTATATATGCAGCTACCAATAAGCAGAATTAACTGAATTAAAACTTTTGCTCTTAAGGACTCACAGACAATTTGTCACCAATGCAATTAACATTTTTATCAGATGCATTACTGCCATTAAAATCAAAACTTCAAAAACTACCACTTTCCATTTTATGTTATCACACAAGAAAATGGGACATCTGAGTCACCAGCTTATCTAGTTGCGCTAGAGGAGAGCTCCCTCAGCTCCATGGCTCAATGGTTTCAAACTGCGAGAGTGTTACTTTCACAACAGCAGACTCTGTCTCTCTGTCTCTCTCTCTCTCTCTCTCTCTTTTTTCCAACCTTACTGCACTATCCCCTCTTGCCCTTAGTTGACAATTCAATCAGGGTGAACCTACTAACCTCCAACTCAGAACCTTTGGATTAGCTTTCACTGCCCCTGTACCAAAGATGTTCTGTTTTAGACAACTGGGAAACTTGGGAGGCCTGGTTTCATAGGCAGCCTTTCTGTGTGAATATGTAAAATGAAGAGGGTCCGGTCTCCCTGAGTGAATTCTCATCAGTAACATTTGGGGACTTCCTCTGGTTAGAGGTGAGTTTAGGGGCATGGGTCGCAAGGCTTATAAGCAGCAATATGATATCCTCACAGTTGCAACTGAGAAGTCAGAAGCCTACTCAATTTGGTGAACTGAGTTTTCCTTTAGCACAACTCAATAAGCTGCTGCTTACTGACTCGGAGGCCCTGAATTTGCAGCCAGCATTTTTGTGCACGGAAGTGAAACAGAGAGGGACAGGGACTTTTCTTTGATATCTTGCCTTGTGACAAATGTTACTTACATGTCAGGTAGCCCTCTGCTCTGTGATTTTAGGTTGAAGACAGATGTCCCAAAAGGTCTTGCCCAATATGTCTGTAACTGCAACATTTCGTTGCAATGCAAAATACGTAAAGGGTCTCATCACCTGCATGCCCCCACAGCAGCCATTACAGAATTTTAATGAAACATGTTGTGACTAGTGTCACTGCCCTTAACTGTAAAACTATGGCAAAGAAACACAGCTGCCCTACAGAAACTCCCTCTTAAACTGTATTTCAATGGGAAGCAAGCACACTCATAACCATCGCCTTTGCAGGATCAGCTGCAGGTTTGCAGGCTTACCATGTGACATGCTTCTCGCATGATGTTTGGAATATTTGAAAGACCAAGCCCCGGCCAACCTAACGGCTCACTTCCCTGTCCCTCAGGCTTACTCTGCTCCAGTTGCTGCCTCTGAGCCGTTGAACCAGTGTGATGAGGAGGACTTTGTGTTCTTTTGACCTGGTGACAAGAGCTGAAGTGCCACGTTTGACAGCTGCTTCCTGTGTGCTTTTTTGCTGTTGACAAATCTCGTCTGGATAAGGTCTTGTGCTTGTACCTGCCAGTTCAGTAAAAAAGATATTATTCCTTGGAAACCGGTTCCCTTTTCTAGTCTCCTGTGCAACTTAGCAATGCTTGACAAGATAAAACGTTAAATCTATCAAACACCTACAATGCAGAATTTGTACAGGGTCTCATCATTGTATGTCCTGTAATACAGAACATATTTACATATAGATGTTAAGAAAATACTTACCAAATTAACAAATGGAATGAGATAAGAAACCCAAACAACAACAACATTTATTTATATAGCACATTTTCATACAAATAGTAGCTCAAAGTGCTTTACATAATAAAGAATAGAAAAATAAAAGACACAATAAGAAAACAAAATAAGTCAACATTAATTAACATCGAATAAGAGTAAGGTCCAGTGGCCAGGGGGGATAGAAAAAACAATAAAAAACTCCAGACTGCTGGAGAAAAAATAAAATCTGTAGGGATTCCAGACCATGAGACCGCCCAGTCCCCTCTGGGCATTCTACCTAGCATAAATGAAACAGTCCTCTTTGGATTTAGTGTTCTCACGGAAGGGCTTGATGATGATGGTCATGTAGACTTCTGCCTTTTAATCCATCCATCATTGTTGGAGCATCATGATGCTTTGAGTGGGTGGAGGTGGCGCAGGCCACCACCACAAAGAAACCGGAAAAAGAAACAGAAAAGAGAGTAGGGGTCAGTACGGAAGAAAGAAATAGAAACAAAGAAAAACCCTTGCCTTATAGCGGCCATTGCAGATCTGAGAGTGTGCCCAAATAAACATGAACTTTTCCCTTAGGAAGGTTGAGTTTACATGGCAGGGGTGTCTGTGTTAACTACATCTCAATTCTGCAACGGCACTGTTTCCTGCGTAATTGAAACTAAACACAATATCTCTGTGCTTTTTAGCCCTTACAATTTAATTAAAATAACCATAAAAACAATACTAGATGGCTGTAAATGGAAAGCTACTTAACCTCTGTTACACAAAGGCTTAGCTCCATGCAGTGAAGACTGAAAATTAACTGAAGGGGTGGGTAAAATAACTCAAATACAGGAAACAAATTAAAGAGAGTTGAAATTTGGTGTGAAAAATACATATGATCTGTGAAATAGATGGTTAAGTATGTCCGATTCAGGACTGTCGCAATTTTTCTGAAACCATTGTGTTAGAATTGCATGAGACAGTCACAGCTTAGCCTGTTTAGCAGCTCAGCTCAGCAGTGTGCGTGAAACATTTCTGGAATTTTGATGGCTGTCTAAATTTAATTCTGCGAGGCATGAGAAGAACCCTCTTGTGTTTTTTAATTCAATGATAATGATATTGTATTGATTATAGTGCAATTTACAATTAGCCAATTTTTTCCTTAGATCTAGAAAGAAACAATTTTTTGAGTCATGTAATTAGCATGCTGGAAACTGTCCTCATTTTAGATAAGCAAGCTACGCACCTAGATCAGAATAAACATCTTTTAACATTTTAATTGGTATAAAAATGGAAAGACAGGATAAGCCTCATTTCCATTTTAATCAAGCCATGACAGGTTTTAGACATGCTTGAGCTAATACTATTTGGTAGAAATACATTTGAGTGGTATTTTTGGATGAGTAAGGTTTCATCTGTGATGGTCTGATTCTTGGTAGTTTTAACATAACATGATTTTCTGAAATATTCTTAATCTAATTCAGAGCTATCCTGGGGAACAACCACGGACAGGATGTCAGTCCGTTTCGGGGTACACTCACAGACACCCACACAGGACTAGCTTGGAATTGCCAGACCTACATATTTGTGCTGATGCAGGAGAAAAACCAGGGTGCCCAGAAGAAAACCCAGACAGTCATGGAAAATGGACAGACCCTTTGTGGGACTGAAACCCAGGACTTTGGACTCATGGAGTAGCAGCGCCAACCACTGTGCTACCCCCCAGACATTCTATTGATTTAAAATGCTAAGAATGTCACGTTTGCAAAATGTTGATCTTAAACATCTTATGTATGAAAAATTAAACTAAATCTAAATTGTTTTGTTTTGTTTATTTTGCATTGTTTGACTTTTTTAAGGCTTTGTTAAATATACCCTAAGTGATGGCCTCTAGTGTACTGAGTAATGTTATGAATCTTATGGTTATGTATTCCATTAACAATATGTAAGAGAATCATTATGGCAAATCCATTTAATGAGATTGAGATGAAGATTTCTTGAAACATGCATTACTAGTTTGGGCAAAAAAATCAAAAAATGAAGATGGAAATTAAAAATGCAACTTGAACTAGATTTTCAGGCAAATAAATGCAAAACGCAGTGAATCTATAAAATAAGTTTACTAACCCAGCCGGGATGCCCCTGCAGCATATGTTCCGGGGGAGCAAGGATGGGAGATCCAATACCTCCCCCTGGACGCTAGATGGCAGCCTCCCTGGGTTGCAGCGGTGCCTCGGACTCCTGCAGGGCTTCATGGGGGTTGGAGTTTGGTGCAGCCCTGTTGGGTTCCACAGGCGCCGCTAGGGGGTTCTGCAGCAGGAGCTGCTAGGCCCTTCTGGGCAGTACTTACGCCACACCTGGAGTGCTGCCAGGTGTCGCCAATCAAGCACCTGGAGCCCTTTCGGGTACCTGATAAAAGGAGCCAGCGACCACCACACGGGAGCCTGAGTTGGGAGGAGGAGGACGAGGTTGCCTGAGGGGAGTGGTGGAGAAAGATTAAGAGTGTGCTTTGCTTTGTTTTTGGGTGTTTATTTACACTTGGGACTGTGTTGTGCCTGTGGGGATTACGGAGAAGATGTGCCCCACATGTGAAGAAAAATAAAAAGTTTATTTATTTTAACGTGCCTCTGGTGTGAATCTGTGTTGGGTCAGGTGCCCATATAGCGCCTTTTTTACACCTCACTATGTAACGTCCTATTGGACAGGAAAAAGAAAGCAAAGCTGGTGAATAAAGAGACAAATTGGGGGAAATTGTTCTCAGCCCCCTTAATTGTCTTTAAGCCTTTTTCAGGCTTTGACATGCGCCTTGTCATTAATGATGACAATGACTCTTACTCTGAAGATTAACTTATTTGTTAATTATTAATATTGTTAGTATTAGTATCAATGTTGTATGCAGCCATGAAAATCAATAACATTTGATGGGTCACTGTGGTATGTATATTTAATAAGCTTTGCACTCATACAACCTGTTTATGAAATATTATTCTTTTATGTGCTCTGCTGTATCTATTTTATTATTCTGTTATAATGATTTCTTTTCCTTTTTAATATACACTCTTGATTTTCCCTTTGTTTTCCTTATTATGTTCTATCTGATTATGTGAAAATATTTCTAGGGCTCTGCTTGAAGAATTGCTGATAAGTCATTGTTCCCAACAATTTTTCTGGAATTAAAAGGGAAGAACTTATAGTTAGACACTACAAAACAATACCATCTTAAATTGCATATTATTTATATATGACAAACCTTGAAAAACAGCCCCAGACCACTATCCATCCTCCATCAAACTTTACAGAAGGGAGTATGCAGTCTGGAAGGTAGCATTGTTCTGGCATCCGCTATGCCCAGATACTTCCATCAGACTGCCAGATAGTGAAGCATGATTCATCACACCAGAGAACACGTTTCCATTGCTCTAGAGTCCAATGGTGCTGTGCATTACAACACTCCAGCTGACGCTTCACTTTGTACATAGTGTTGTTTGGCTTGTGTGCAGGTACTCAGCTATGGAAAGCCATTTCATGAAGCTCTCAGCGCACAGTTCTTTTGCTGGTGTTGCTTACAGTGGAAGTTTGGAACTCTACTGTGAATGGTCCAACTGAAGATAGATGATTTTTATGTGCTATGGGCACTACTTTATGGATATGTGTGGTCTACCACATCATGGCTGAGCTGTTGTTGATCCTAGATGCTTTAGTTCACCAAAATAGCACATACAGTTGAGGAGGAAGATGTAGCAGAGCAGACATTTCTCACAAACAAGCATTTTATGGAAACCTACTCTTCCATTTATTCATATCATCATCTCATTACTGATTTACTTTCTCTTAAAAACTTTATGTTTAGATTTTTTTTCAGCATTAAGCAGGCATAGGTTTGCAGACTTTTCAGACTTTTACAAAATAATTTATCAGAGATTACAGAAAATTTAATACGTCTCATTTATAATCTTTACCAGTAACTGCGTACTGCACGATAACGTGCAGTGAATACACTTGATTTGAGCATTCCTAGTTTTCATACTCTTTCTCAGTATGTTTAGCATTCCTTTGCTCAGAGGTTGATGCGCTTGCTGCTTCCTGAGCAGCTCTTCTTTTCTCGACCCTAGCGGCCCGCTGCTTCTCTTCTTTCATCTGCATCTTTTCGCATTAAAACTGATTAAGTAAGCTTTTGTGTTGCAATTACTTAGTACATTTTCTTTAATTTTTCATTTAAGCTGGCACTTAAGTCTTCAATCTGCCTCAAAAATGATTAGCGAAGGTGGTAGGGAATGAGAACGGCACCCATACGCATGCACTGCATGGCCGCCCTGCTGCGCACTGCCAAGAGATGATTCTACAATAAAATAAAATAAAAATAAAAAGAGTAATACAAATCATCACCCAGAAAGCGGATAGTACACATCACGTAGTATGTGTGTACCAAATTTCAAGTCAATAGGTGAAACGGTTTATGAGCTACAGGTGATTTAAAATCCTGGACAGACAAACGAACAGCCACAATAGCGTATTGTATAAGAAGACCAGTAACGGCGTACTGCACAATAACGTGCAGTGAATACACTTGATTTGAGCATTCCTAGTTTTCATACTCTTCCTCTGTCTCTGTTTAGCATTTGTTTGCTCAATGGTTGATGCGCTTGCTGTTTCCTGAGCAGCTCTTCTTTTCTTCACCCTAGCAACCAGCTGCTTCTCTTCTTTCGTCAGCATCTTTTCACATTAAAACTGATTAAATGAGTTTTTGTGTTGCAATTACTTATTTTGTTTTCTTTAATTTCTCACTTAAGTTGGCACTTAAGTCTTCAATCTGCCTCAAGAATGATTAGCGAAGGTGGTAGGGAATGAGAATGGCGCCCATACGCATGTGCCACACAGCTGCCCTGCTGCTCGCTGCAGAGAGTTGATTCTGCAATAAAATAAAAAGAGTAATACAAATCATCACCACGAAAGTGGATAGTACACGTCACATAGTATATGTGTACCAAATTTCAAGTCAATAGGTGAAACAGTCTGCAAGCTACAGGTGATTTAAAATCCTGGACAGACAAACAAACAGCCACGGTAGCGTATTATATAAGAAGATATCTGCATCTCAGTACAACATGGTTCTTGGGTTGTCCTGTTGACTACACGTCCTCCAATTCTGATAAAACCATGCTTCAACGCCTTGTAATTCTTTGTGGAATTATTTGGGCCATTTTATGTAACTATTTATTATATTTATCATTCCCTCTGTGATATCACAGCAACACATTTCTGAATGTTTATTCATTGTATGCACTGATATTTTGTGAGGTTTCTTTATGGCTGCAGGGACAATCGAAGTTATAATGTCCACTGCTAGTCATTTAATCAGGTATGGTCACAATTCAGAAACATTATTGCATGACCCTACATTGTATATAAGAGGACAACATACGATATTTTGTTATTCAACCACTGGATTCTTTTCAAAACATATGAACCATTAGTGTTAAAGGAAAAAAAGGTCAAGTTTGATTAAAGGAATATTCCACCTAAAATTATATTTTTATGTTACTTACCCCATGTAGTTTGTAGTGATGGCTGAGGAAAAAATATCTCATGTTTTAATAGAGACCAGAGATAATACAGTTTCTGATAAAATCTACGGAAACCAATCCTGGATCACAGCAAATAATATACTGTAAAAATATCCACAAAAAAAATCTCATATTATGCCTTGATCAAATGACTTTGATTTGTGTGTTTTTGGATTGATGAGCAATTTGTGGTTTGATTTCTCATGTTTTACAACTCCACCTTGTTCTAGACAATGAAAGAGCCTGCTCTCTCTATGTCCTGGACATTTTCTTAACTTCTGAAATTACATCTTTGACTTTTAGCGATTTTAGGAATCACAACACTGATGATCCAAAACACGGCATTAGTAAATTGGACAAATATCAGAGTAAGTTTTCTACATGATTATATTCTCCAATGAACTGTAATATTAGTATAAATATCTAATATTAGTTTGTCTATGTGCTGCCAGGATGTGCTACCATCACAAAGCAACCCGGTACTGTGAAAGTCAGTTTCAAAACATGGATGGATGTTTCCTGTATGCTACACATTGTAAATCTTCAAGCAGTTGTTAAAGATCTGAGTTCACCATTACTTTACTGAGCTCATCCGTTCATTAATCCATTTTTTAATCCCCTAATCCAAAAAGTGCATCAAGCACAAGATAGGCACAATGCCCTTTAGGATACAACTACATAATATAAGTGTGTGTCCTATACAACTGAAGCCAATCAGTCTAAAGAGCCCTGCATTTATAGTATGAATTAAAAGGGCTGGATTGAACAGATATCAAGTCATAGAGTGTGAGTTTCAGCAGAATATAAAGACCATTATGGACTGTACCAGGATGTTCCTCATGAGCAGAGGTGGGTAGAGTAGCCAAAAATTGTACTCAAGTAAGAGTAACCTTAATAATAATATTACTCAAGTAAAAGTAAAAAGTAGTCATCCAAAAAATTACTCGAGTAAGAGTAAAAAAGTATTTGGTGAAAAGACTACTCAAGTACTGAGTAACTGTTTGATCATAATAAATGATTTATTTTTAGAAATGTAATAAGACAGACAAAAATTTAAAATAATGTGCAAATTCTACTATTTCCAAATAATAAAATAAAAAAATGAGTAAAAATAAATAACATCTTTACAAAATAAAGATGCACAAATAACACAAAGTTCCAAATCTCAGTTTTTCACAACAAAGCTTTTGAAGCCAATACCTACAGTAGGTAGCATGTATGTTTGAACAGTGCAAACTGCTTACAGTGACAAGATATACTGTACATTGACAGTATAATACTGCATATTCAGTTTGTGGTGTAGTGGGTCAGCGGCTTCAAAAAAAAAAAAAAGGCCACTTTTAAATCCATAAAGCCTTGACACTCTCCGTGGGCACAATTGCACGATCACGGGAAGTTAATAAGGTAGTTGGACCGAGTTGTTCTCAATTGTTTCATTGGCTTACTGAGGCGTGTGATTAAGGCACACGGAGATGGGAGTGTGTATATATATATATATATATATATATATATATTGTAATAAATCAAGAGTCTTTCAAACTAGAAAAGGTTTGGGGTTGTCCCCATATATTGTCGTCCAGACAGAGAATGAAAAAGTTGATTCAAAATGACTTTTCAGTACAAAGTGAATACATGACTGCAACAAGATGGCGTTTTATAACAGATGGGATGATGGGAAAGGAAATGGTTGTCAGGAAGTGATGATTGGAGGCGGGACCATGGAACCAATGTCACCAAGAGTAGACCAGAATAATCGAGTGTGGAACCGAAATGACGTCATCAGACTGGAACCGGAAGTGACGTCATCGCGCCATTTTGGATTTGAACTGGAAAGTGTTTTATTTTTCTTCCGGTTTTCTGTAGATAGAAAGAGATTCAGGTAAGTACCACGTGATAAACCCTTGTCTCGCGAGATTTCACTCACCTTTAGGCTCTTTGACTGCCTCCTACCGCACGCGTGTGACATGACCCCCTCAGCCCAGACCCATCCGTCGGGCGATCTGCACCGAGAGGTCGTGGACCCGGAGAGAGCATCGCGTTGGCCTGTAAGGAACCCCTACGATAAGTAACGCTAAAACGGTATGGTTGAAGATCCAAAACCACCTAGTGACACGAGGATTGACTCGATGAAGGGACATCCACTGTAAAGCGGCATGATCCGTTATCAGAGTGAACTCGCCCCAATAGGTAGTACCTTAATGATGTAATAGCCCACTTAATCGCCAGAGCCTCACGCTCCACCGCAGCATACTTCATCTCCGGTCCAGCAGTTTCCGCTCAGATACATAATGGGGTGTTCAGCACCGTCGATACATTGGCTCAACACGGCACCCAATCCTGTGGCCGATGCATCGGTCTGGAGAACAAAAGGAAGAGAAAAATCAGGAGATTTTAATACAGGTGCTGACGTAAGGGCCAATTTTAAGTCACCAAATGCTTTATCTACTTTATCATCCCATACCACTTTAACAGGTGCTCGCTTTGTCAAATTGGATAAGGGCGTAGCAATTTCTGAGAAATGAGGTACAAAACGACGATAGTATCCAGCTAATCCCAAAAATGCTTGTACTTGCCGCTTATTTATCGGACGGGCCAATTAATGATGGCATCAATTTTAAGACATTGTGGCTTCACGACACCTCCCCCCACTAGGTAGCCCAAATATTTGGCTTCTTTCAATCCAAAGAAACATTTCTTTGATTAATACGCAGCCCTGCTGCTGCCAGTGTGGAAAGCACCGTTTTCACCTGCTGTACATGATCCTTCCATGTGCTGGAATAGATGACAACGTCATCTAGGTAGGCGCACAAAGGAATTGTGGGGCCGTAGCAGTGTGTCTACCAGACGCTGGAAAGTAGCTGGCGCCGTGCAAACCAAATGGAAGGACCCTATACTGCCAATGTCCACTGGGAGTGCTAAACGCTGTTTTTTCTTTTGCAGAATCCGTTAAGGGAATTTGCCAATACCCTTTTGTCATGTCAAGGGTAGTTAGAATTGAGCGTTTCCTAGCCGATCGAGCAGGTCATCTACTCGCGCATCGGATACGCATCAAATTTAGAGACCTGATTGAGTCGCCGGAAGTCATTACAGAACCTCCAAGACCCATCGGGTTTAGAAACTAGAACAATTGGACTAGACCAAGGGCTATAGCTTTCTTCGATAACCCCTAAATCCAGCATTCGCCTAATTTCTAACTCCACTTCCGCTTTGCCTCCGGAGTCTGTAAGGTCTCTCCTGACAATCACTCCAGGGTCCGTAATAATATCATGTGCAATCAACGCAGTACGTCCAGGTAATTCGTCCACCACCTCAGGTACAGACAAGATAGCTTTTTCGAGATCTTGTCTCTGTTCGGGTGTCAAATCGGGACCAAAATTAAGTTTGGCACAGGACATAAAAAGTGAACTAGGCTGTCCGGAGGAGGGATCAGGCTCCCTTTCCTTCCACGGTTTCAGCAAGTTAATATGATATACTCTTTCACTCGGTCGACGATTAGGTTGTTTAACTAAATAGTCGACGAGACCTTTTCTTTCTTTAATTTCATAAGGTCCTTGCCAATGAGCTAATAATTTATAATGGGAGGTTGGGACTAATACCATAACACGATCACCCGGGACAAATTCCCGAATGGTGGTGTTTCTATTATAATAACGTGACTGTGCTGCTTGCGCTTTTCTAAATTATCTTTTAGGATAGGTCGGATTTTCTCTAGCCTATCGCGTAACTGCGATATATTCAAGAATATTTGAGGTAGGAGTACCTCCTCCTCCCAACCTTCTTTTAACATGTCCAAAATCCCCCTGGGTTGTCTTCCATATAATAATTCAAAAGGAGAAAACCCTGTTGAGGTTTGAGGGACTTCCCTGTAGGCAAACAAAACGAGGGGAAGCAACTGATCCCAGTTTCTCCCGTCCTCGCTAACTACCTTATGTAACATCTGTTTTAACGTCTGATTAAAACGTTCAACCAGTCCATCAGTTTGAGGATGATAAACTGATGTTTTTAGATGTTTTATCCTGAGTAATTTGGCCACTTCCTGAACGTTTCTGAAGTGAAAGGAGTCCCTTGATCTGTTAAGACCTCTTTGGGGATCCCAACACGCGCGAATATCCCTACTAATTCCCGTGCGATATTTTTTGAATTTGCTGAGCGCAAAGGAACAGCCTCTGGAAAGCGAGTGGCATAATCTACTAGAACTAAAATATATTTAAAACCTTTTAACGAGGGTTCTAATGGACCAACGAGATCTATACCTACTCGTTCAAACGGGATGTCAACAAGGGGAAGGGGAATAAGAGGAGCTTTAGACCGTCTGGGTATCTGGCGAAGTTGACACTCCGGACATGAAGCGCAAAATCGCCTGACCTCCTCATTAATTCCCGGCCAAAAAATCTGAGTTTTATTCTCTCCAAAGTTTTTCGAGCCTAGATGAGCTCCTAGAAGGTGGGCATGTGCTAATTCACATACGTTTGCCAAACGCACGTGGAATTAACAGCAAAGCCCGCACTCACCCTCGTGTTCTGCCACTCTATATAATAATTCATTTTTAATTACAAAGAACGCATCGGTGGCATGGGATCTAGGTTTGTATAACCATCGGTAGATACTATTGCATTTCTTGCATTTTTAATGAATCATCATTCCATTGTTCTCTTTTGAATGATGATGGGGTTAACCAAATTGAGTTGCTAAGTTTTGAATAGGGTCTCTTTCGAGTTCAATGGGAGGGGCTATCGCTCTACGTCTTCGGCGTCGACTGTATCAGTTCCCGCAGAGGACGATGGGACATCAACATTTTCGCACTGGGTACCCGTATGGATCCGTGCTACTGAGGGACACGGCGTGGAGGCAGTCGGAGCATTATTCTCCATTACTAAGCCTAAATTCTTTTAGATGCAGTTACGTTCTTACCGCTGTTGATGTTATTCCAATCTCTTCCTAAAATGACTGGAAAAGGGGGATCGGGTAACACTGCCATAGCCATACTGGTTATTTTATGATCTAGCGATATTACACACCTGGCAGTTCTGTAATATTTAATATCCCCATGAATACATTTTAGACTAGTTTTCCCTTAGTCCACTGTCGCGTAATACGTAACGGCAGCAACAATGGAAATGTTACTCCCGAATCAAACATTGCCCTTACCTTTCTACCATTTATTATAACTGCACCTGTATATGGAAGAGACAGAGGGTTATTCACTGCGGCACAGTACCTTTCTCCCTTCACTATCGAGCAATCCATAGGCTCGTAGGCACAGCTCGGGACAGATGTCCAATCTCCCGCACTTGAAACAGCGCGGGACCGGCTAGTCTGTCCCTTCTACGGACGGCAGGTTCGGAGTTTGTCGGGGGCTCAAGGCTGCTCCACGTATCTGTTGGGTTCGGCGAGAAGACCGTTCCGATCGCCCGATTTATAGGCTGCCCAATGACGCTCTGCTATTTGTATTAGGGTGTCCATATCCTCGAACGTGTGCTTTCTTATTTGTTGGGCGATGTGGTCAGGGAGGGCATTCACGGTTTCGCATGCCAGGAGCTCAGCCATTTTGTGGGAGGAATTTATATCGGGCGTAGCCAGCGACACACCTTACCCCAAGCTTCAAAGCCCTGAGTTCTTAGCGGCCTTTCTGGATCGAATTGCCACTCCCTCCACTCTCGCCTGTTGTTCTGCTGAAACGCCGAGCGCTTGAACACCTCCGTTTTCAGAGCGTCATAATTGGCCGCCTGCTCCTCGGTTAAATCGTAATAAGCCCTCTGCGCCGTTCCTTCAAATAGGGAGCCAGTAGGTATGCCCACTCCGACTTCGCCACGCTGCTCCGCTTAGCGCACGCTCAAAAATCAAAAAGTAAGACTCGATGTCATCTTCTTCAGTCAAAGGGGTTAACTGGATTGGCTGTGGCCGAACCACCTCCGCCGGGCACCAGCACGAGAACGAGCCTCGGACTCTGCCAGTTGAGTCCTGGTTTCTCCCATCTGTATCTTCAATGTTTGAAGATCTCCCATGATGGTGTGAAGTACCGTATTGAGGTCCTGTTCTTCGCTCATGATGAACAATATCCTTGCCGACACGCCAATTGTAATAAATCAAGAGTCTTTCAAACTAGAAAAGGTTTGGGGGTTTTGTCCCCATATATTGTCGTCCAGACAGAGAATGAAAAAGTTGATTCAAAATGACTTTACAGTACAAAGTGAATACATGACTGCAACAAGATGGCGTTTTATAACAGATGGGATGATGGGAAAGGAAATGGTTGTCAGGAAGTGATGATTGGAGGCGGGACCATGGAACCAATGTCACCAAGAGTAGACCAGAATAATCGAGTGTGGAACCGAAATGACGTCATCAGACTGGAACCGGAAGTGACGCATCGCGCCATTTTGGATTTGAACTGGAAAGTGTTTTATTTTTCTTCCGGTTTTCTGTAGATAGAAAGAGGTTCAGGTAAGTACCACGTGATAAACCCTTGTCTCGCGAGATTTCACTCACCTTTAGGCTCTTTGACTGCCTCCTACTCGCGTGTGTGACAATATATATATATATATATATTTGGAGTGTGTCGAGCAAGGCAGGTGCCCTCCCTAGGCTTCCGAGGTGCAACAACGTGGAGGCAGCCAAGATGTCGGCCGAAAGGAGCTCGTGGTTGCTGAGTCACCGTTGGCTACATGAGCAGTGGGTGAGCCGGGGAGAATGAGAAGGAGGTGGGCTGAGATCAGGAGGAGTTAGTCTGCATTTTAACCTCGGATTTTTAACGGATTTATTTATTAATATTTTTATCCTTACTTTTCACAATGATTTTTATGGATTTATATGTGTATACATATAATATATATGTACTGTTTTTTTTTTACTTTTGTTTTGACTGGTTTTTAATAAAAGCACTTGAGCACTTTTCCCACCATCCTCTGTGAATCGGTGAATTATCCTTATATGTCAGCTCATCCCTGTCATAACTATCGACGGTGTGGGTTCAGCAAACTCCCATTTGGGAAGTGGGAGTCTGTAGGGGGGCGGCATTGTCACACAGTTGCCCTCCAAATAGCACAGCGGAAAAGAAAATAACATTAGAACCAGGCAGCTTGTGCACGTACAAGAAGTCTCATTTTACCATGATTGTCTGTGCATGTTTGGTTGCAACATGCTTGTTCTTCACTCAGTGAAGTGATGGTTGAGCTTCAGCAGGAGTTGGCTCTCAAGGTTCTTGCAGTGAAGCAGTGACCGTTTAGCAGTGAACAGGAGCCCCGCATGACTAAAAAGTCTCTCACAAGCTGGAGACGCAGCAAGTTTGTGTCTGATTGGTGAAATGTAGTCATGTGATTATTGTTGCTAAATCTGATTGGTGAAACAGTCATGCAGTCGATCCACTGGCAACTTCTCTCTGGCAAAAATAGTGTAATGTGTAAATGTAAAAAAGTAACGAGTCAAGTGTTGCCCAATGTAGCGGAGTAAGAGTAGTGTTTCTTCTTCACAAATGTACTCAAGTAAAAGTAAAAAGTATGGTGCAGTAAAAAACCCTTAGAAGTACAATTTTTTTAAAAAGTTACTCGAGTAACTAACTTGTTACTACCCTCCTCTGCTCATGAGAGAAAGAAAACACAAAAAACAATAATAAATGCATACTCCTAAAGGAAGCAGAAACGTTGCAGTTCTGTTTTTCATGTTGTTTAGCACCCTGAAAATAACGTACTTGTTTTTTTCCTTTTGTATTCTAACTCATCCCTTTCATTAGTTTTTAGGATCTAAAATTATTAAAATAAAAGTACCCTTTGGTTTTGCACATCAAACTCAATCTCTGACATGTCAGAGAGGCCAAACGAACTGTATTAAACAGTCCGTGAAGTTACATACACCACAGCTGCTAGTAAAGAAAGCATCCAGGCAAGGAATGTCAAGGCCATTAAAGCTGTTGTCCAGAAATGGATTTCTCCTGAGACTGTGCTGCTCATAAAAAGAAGTTTAGTTTCAACACCAAAGAATTTCTTGAGTGAATTAGACAGCAGGGAATCAAAAGCAATTAATATGGGCTTATTTTTGTTAGCTTTTCATCATTTCATATTTGCTTCTGCCTTCATTTTACAATCACTAAAATGCCTGTGTGATGACAGGATCATAAGTTTTATGTCTTGAAGAAAAAGATGGGTGTTAGCTTGCCACAAATATTCAGCTGAAATTAAACAAAAATAACCAGTACATGTAGCATGTAGAGAGAGAGAGATAAATAAATTCATTGAGATAGGTTAGTTCAATTGGTAGTTCTGAAGAACTGTACTGTAATCTGAACACAACACATAATGACCCTACTGACCTGCTGTATACAATGGAAATCTATCGTATTGTCACTCTCCGTCTCTATCTTTATTTATATATATATATATAGCAGACCCCCATGACCCTATAGTTCGGATATAGCGGGTTGGACAATGGAAGGATGGATAGATGGATATATATATATATGTGTGTGTGTGTGTGTGTGGGTGGGATGGAAGGACCTGGGGAGAGGGCACATTCAGGGCAATACCTTCCCAGGAACACGAGAGGGCAACCAGAGAAGCTGAAACCTGCTGGAGCCCGTGCCACTTCCAGGGGGTGCCTGGACAGTTTCAGAGCCATAGGCTGCAGCACTTCCGCCACACCCGGAAGCCCGGCCAGAAGAGCATCTGGGTGCACCTGCCGCACTTCCGGGTGCCCTATAAAAGGGGCCACCTCACTCCATGTTCCTGTATACTTGTGGAGAGTGTTTTTGAAGTTTGTGCAATGTATACACAGCTGGTTAAGTTAACACATTAATTTTTGTGATTAATGTGGGCTGTTTAACATGTTAAAAAATATTGTCGCATCCGGGCCAGCAACATGGTGATAGGGTCAGGCAGTGCTTTGATCAGGGTGGCATTTTCTTATAATTGTTCTTTTTTTTTTTACATTACAAAACAATAATACAAAAAAGTTAAGAGTGGACCTAAATAATTACATACACATTCAGTACTATATTTACAGTGGTGTGAAAAACTATTTGCCCCCTTCCTGATTTCTTATTCTTTTGCATGTTTGTCACACAAAATGTTTCTGATCATCAAACACATTTAGCCATTAGTCAAATATAACACAAGTAAACACAAAATACAGTTTTTAAATGATGGTTTTATTATTTAGGGAGAAAAAAATCCAAACCTACATGGCCATGTGTGAACCTAATAAAAGGAATTGCCCCTGAACCTAATAACTGGTTGGGCCAGTTGTAATTCAGATTTATTTGAGGGTTTTCTAGCATGAACCGCCTTTTAAGGTCATGCCATAGCATCTCAATTGGATTCAGGTCAGGACTTTGACTAGGCCACTCCAAAGTCTTTATTTTGTTTTTCTTCAGCCATTCAGAGGTGGATTTGCTGGTGTGTTTTGGGTCATTGTCCTGTTGCAGCACCCAAGATCGATTCAGCTTGAGTTGACGAACAGATGGCGGACATTCTCCTTCAGGATTTTTTGGTAGACAGTAGAATTCATGGTTCCATCTATCACAGCAAGCCTTCCAGGTCCTGAAGCAGCAAAACAACCCCAGACCATCACACTACCACCAACATATTTTACTGTTGGTATGATGTTCTTTTTCTGAAATGCTATGTTCCTTTTACGCCAGATGTAACGGGACATTTGCCTTCCAAAAGTTCAACTTTTGTCTCATCAGTCCACAAGGTATTTTCCCAAAAGTCTTGGCAATCATTGAGATGTTTCTTAGCAAAATTGAGACGAGCCCTAATGTTCTTTTGCTTAACAGTGGTTTGCGTCTTGAAATCTGCCATGCCGGCCGTTTTGCCCAGTCTCTTTCTTATGGTGGAGTCGTGAACACTGACCTTAATTGAGGCAAGTGAGGCCTGCAGTTCTTTAGACGTTGTCCTGGGGTCTTTTGTGACCTCTCGGATGAGTCGCTCTGCGCCTTGGGGTAATTTTGGTCGGCCGCCACTCCTGGGAAGGTTCACCACTGTTCCATGTTTTGCCATTTGTGGATAATGGCTGTCACTGTGGTTCACTGGAGTCCCAAAGCTTTAGAAATGGCTTTATAACCTTTACCAGACTGATAGATCTCAATTACTTCTGTTCTCATTTGTTCCTGAATTTCTTTGGATCTTGGCATGATGTCTAGCTTTTGAGGTGCTTTTGGTCTACTTCTCTGTGTCAGGCAGCTCCTATTTAAGTGATTTCTTGATTGAAACAGGTGTGGCAGTAATCAGGCCTGGGGGTGGCTACGGAAATTGAACTGAGGTGTGATACACCACAGTTAGGTTATTTTTTAACAAGGGGCAATTACTTTTTCACACAGGGCCATGTAGGTTTGGATTTTTTTTCTCCCTAAATAATAAAAACCATCATTTAAAAACTGCATTTTGTGTTTACTTGTGTTATATTTGATTAATGGTTAAATGTGTTTGATGATCAGAAACATTTTGTGTGACAAACATGCAAAAGAATAAGAAATCAGGAAGGGGGCAAATAGTTTTTCACACCACTGTATACACCTATCTTTAAAAATTAGGTGAAGTAAAATTTTATTTTAAAGTTTCAAATTACACATTTCACAACATCTTGCCACATATTAGTATGTGGTACTGGTATTCATTCCTTGGTTTATACATACTTCATACATACCGACAGGTGCAAGGGAGTAGGAGGAAGTTGAGTTTATGTTAGTCCTGAAGCAATACCAAAGAAAAGTAGCGAAGGAAAAAATTACACACTCTTTTTTTTTTGTAAGAAGATTTAACTCACATGTCTGCCAGGTATCTTACAGCGCTTACTGGTCTGACAAAATTCTATGAAACAGAAGTGTAATAGTTTGCAGTATCTTTACTAATTTATGCAAAGAACTCTGCATAACCACCCAAGTAATACACATCAGTTTTTAAGTGAGATGGCTGCTACAGAGAACTTTGTAGTGTGCCAGGAGCAAAGGTGTTGATACAGCAGTGTTTTCTAACCATTTTTCTCTGGTGGCACACTTTTTGTAACCCAAAAAATCCCAAAGCACACCTTGATTCTACCATCTTCAAAAGCACTAAATCTATACACTTGCTAAACTGGAGGTTGGAGTTCAGAGACACAGCACTTAGTGAGCACTTTGGATGCATTTCCCAACTACTTCTTCCCTCTGCTATGATGTGTATGTATACGTATATTGTAAAGAGAAGTCAAACAATGATAAAAGTTTGGGGGTTCCGTCCCTGTATACTGTCAAGCAAAATATTAGGTCAGACAGGTTGTGATATACCATACATCAGACAAATAAGGGTTGGCAGACGGACAATTTATGAGGTGGGAACAGAAGTGAAGCAATGGGATGGTGGATGGGAGAAATCACAACATCTGGAAGGGACCAGAGGATAGAAAGGAACCCGGAAGTGGCTGGTTTCTTTAGGCGTCCGGATAAAGTCATGGGGCGGTTCTTTGTTTTTTCTGAGAAAATAAAGAAAGAGAGGTTAGTACCTCACCATTGTTCCCTGGCACGACATGTCGCGGTGTGCATTGGGTCCTTAAGCTGCTCCCTATGCACTCATGCGTGACTATATATATATATATATATATATACTGTATATATACTGTATATATATTGTAAGCTGGAGGGGTGATTACACCCCAAGAAGATACAGACGCCCCCTGGGAAAACCCCTGAAGCACAGTCTACCTTCACATTGCTCCTTCCCTTCTCACTTACGCTATAACGCATAATAAAGCCTTCACACGGTACTCCGTTTACTTAAAAGCCTTGTGCAGCACAGCGCCTGTTGGTTTTTGGAATTGATTGTTTTACTTTTATCTCTCTCTCTCTCTGACATTCTCTGCTCCTAGTGGAACTGTCATCTCTGACTTGTCAAGGAGCATGTTTAAGCTTTTGAAATACAAATGTTTGTTTGCAGTGTTTGAATAAAATTCCTGCTTTCTACAAACTCCTGTGTCTCTGTGCAAATCTGTGACCCAAGCGTGACAATATATATATATATATATATATATATATATATATATATATATATATATATATATTAGGGCTGGCCAAGTTAACGTGTTATTATCGCGTTAACGCATTAATTAATTAACGCCAACAATTATTTTATCATGTGTTACCGCAGTTTTTCTTCTTATTATTGTTACAGTGATACCTTGGAATCAAACCCCGTGCAAGTTCCAAGACAATTTCTCCCCTTTAAAATAATAGAAACTGGATTAATCCATTCCTGGGTCCCACAAACTTGAATTTTCAAAATGATTTTAACAATAAGTACACTGGATTTTAAAGTTAAATATTAACAAATAATACTATTTGAATAAAAATGTAAACTAATAAAATTAAAAATATTAAAACCTGTATCTAACTTAAAAAGGAATGATGATGGCCCATGCGGAAGCTGGAGTAGGAGGAGGAGGAAAGAGATTACTCTTATTTTCCTCACTACACTTTTTAGGACCTATGGTGAATACACTAAATTGTTATAATATAAAAAAATAGCACAAAACAGACACAAAAGCATAAAATTAACAGCAAAAATATCAGCGAAAAAAATACAAGATGCTTTCACTACAGCTTCTGACAACGAACTGAATGACAAAGCATATTGGTGGCCCAAGTGCTGGGGAAACGTACACACAAACACACATGGACAACATGCTGGGCGTTCGGATTCCAAAAAAAAATCTTTTATAGTCCGGTCAAGGGCTAGATGAGCTACACAAAATGTAACACTATTTGCTCCATTATTATAATCTAACGATACTGGCTGTCCTGATAATCTGACACAAAGAATGATGGTCTTAAACCAGGAATGCTTCAGGCACAAGCAGATGGCAATGTAGATACAGAGAATGTTTTGTCGTCTCTGGGTGGCTGCACTTCATTTGAAGAAGCTGCCTAAGAAGCTCAATGTGTTGTCTTCCCACTTCATGGAAAAGAAGTTGACAAGACATACAAAAGCTGAGAGTTCAATGTGAAAGAGTGGCCTTGATATGATGCCAGTTTAAAGAATCAGAGCGTTCTAGTGCAGAAAAACTTGGTAGGTGAAGGAATGTTGTTTTAATTATTTGCCAGCCTCATGCTGTCTAGTAAAAGCATGGCTGCTAATCATTTTGGATTGCTCCAGCAATGCTTCAGAGTGCTATATTGGAATCAATGGACTGTCTGTGCTAGGTTCAGTGGTTGAGTGAAGACATAAGAAGTCCAAAATTGTAGGGGTGCCTGCCAGGTTGCCCCATTTAATTAGTTAGCCTCAGGTCAAAAGAAAACAGGAACACAGTGGCTCAAAACAATATAAATATAATGGGCAATAGTTTTAGTTTGGCCTGTTCAAATGGCTCAATTGAGCAGGTTTGTCTTGGTGGAACTCTTTCTTACAGTTGACACTGATGAAAAGACAACCTCATCTTCTGGTCCTATTCTTTTATAGGGCTCCAGCAGGAAGGATCGGAGTCATTTGTTCTCATAGAGTATCTTTTTGGGGCTGTGGATCAGAAAAGAGATGATTTTGTTAGCAAAAGTGCCCCCTCCTGTCCAGGCTTAGGAGTACACACCCATGACAAGCCTTAAAAGTGATCCTCAAGCACGCATGAGTGACAGATCATTATGTGTTATTTTGAGTTGTCCACTGGCTGGGCAGTACCTAGACTTTTGAAAAGCAAGCTTGGTGGAAGAGATCTTGATCCATCTGTCTCTGCAACCCATTTCTTCTCTGCCTGTGTATCTGCCTTTTGTTTTCATAATTGCTCCAAATTTTCTGGTGTTTTTTACAATTCAGTTGCCTGTGGCTTTGATTAGGTATGAGGCCTAAACATGCTCTGTTTCTAGAATAAGTGAGCCTGTAGCTGAAAATAAAAGAAGAAAATTAATGATTTTATTGGAGAATGTGATCAAATGCAGGACATTTCCTGGGCTCTGGGCATGGTGTGAATGAATACATTATTTGCTGAATAAAATTAAAAGGATCACAGACACTGAGGAGAAAGCAAAATTAATTAAAAAGTACTTGAACAATCTTCAGAACCAGGCAAATACTTGAAAAATCAAGTTTAACATAGGAAATTGCCACATGCTAAAGTAGGCAAAAATAACATCAATTATAAATACATGCTGGGAGACAGGAGGATTCCTCTGGAAAGGATTTAAGGGTTTATGAGGCGACATTCTTATCATCTAAGCAATGCGCAGAAGTGATGAAAAGGCAAATGAAATGTTAGGTTATATCATTAAAACTGTTGAATATAAATCAAGGGACATTATGTTTAAACTAGGTAGGTCCATATTTGGAGTATTATGTGCAATTCTGGTCACCGCATTACGAGAAAGGCATAGCAGCACTTGAAGATGTGTAGAGGAGAGCAACCAAGTACATCCCAGGACTTAAGGATGTGTCCTACTCTGTCAGACTCAGAGAATTAAAACTGTTTAGTCTGGAAGAGTGGAGCCTGTGTGGGGACCTAATCCAGGTCTTTACAATCCAGAAGAATTCTTTTGACTAACTGGCAAATCATGTACATGAGGACAGCAGTGGAAATTGTTGGGAAATGTATTTAAAACTGAAGCAAGAAAGCTCTTCTTTACACAGAGTTGTGAAAATGTAAAACAAGCTACCAAATCATGTAATTGAAGCAGAAACATTGACAATCTTTACGAAGTACCTGGATGAGAAAACAAATAGGCTTGATAGACTGAATGGTCTCCTCTCATTTGTCAAATTTCTTATGTTCTTATATATTCTGTATATATAAGAAAGAAAAATGTATTTCCATTTTTTTCTGCTGCTGCACCAAAAACTCTGAAGATAATGTCTTGAATGTTCAATAAGGTTCTAGAGAAAATGGAAATACTTGGATTAAAAATCCAATAAGAAACTTAATCAGTCACAAGATGGCATGAACCAATGTGTGTTTCTTTACAAACCCTTTTGATGCCAGCCTATTAAAACCCACACACTGACAGTATACAGAAGTGATTTAACCTGTTATGCACCTTTTTGGGATATGGAGGAAGCTGGGGTGCCCTGAGAAAACCTACGCAGATACAGTGAGAATATGCAAATTCTACAGAGTGGCTGGCCCAGGATTCATAACGGGATGTCTGTAGGGCTGAACAGCAATGCTAACCACTCTCCAACAGCCTTGATAATTTATTATTTTTTTACAAAGACTTTTATTTGTATGCCTATGACTATGTATTAAGTAAGACTTTAATTAAGTATACCTGTAAGGGTAAAAGGAAATGCTAACCACTGTTCCACAGCACATATTGCATGTAATATGTTAGTTTAATTTGAGCACCTTTTGTGCGGGGTTTGGCGTTTGTATCAAATATTTTCTTTTTCACAGGGGTTCTTGGATCCTAATCTTGGTGAAGAGTGAGGGATGACCATATATGCAGAACAATCAGCACTGCCTCAGTGATATCAAAAGTTGTTTATCTTGCTGCTGTGCAGCTAACATTTTGTTTGCAAAGAATTAATATAGAAGTACATCAGCATTATACATTATTCGGTAAAACAACATATTAAATAAAATTATCATTCATTAATATTTTCATAGATACAAATTGCATTGAACAATTCATAAGAATATGATATTTTATATGCGTTTTCTAAAACAGTTTGTTCAGTACTGAAACTTTCAATACTATGTTTTGTCCACAATAACCTGTTTCTTATGTATTAGGTAGTGCATTTATTTTATATTATTTTATGGTCAGAAAGCATATTGACATCTTCAAATTACCTTTGACCTGTCAATTGTCATATACTGTGTCACACACGTGCGACTAGGAGGCAGCTAAAGGGCTTGAGTAATTGTAATAAAACATCCGACCAGGGGGCGGCGGAGTGCGCTGACTGTCTTTTTCAGTTCCCTACAGACCTTTCCCAGGAAATCCTACAAGGTTCCGGCGCCTCTGAAGACGTCACTTCCGAAGCCGGCCCCTTTGATGACGCGTCACTTCCGAAGCCGGCCCCTTTGATGACGCGTCACTTCCGAAGCCGCCCCTTTGATGACGTCACTTCTGGTTCCGGCGCCTTTGATGACATCAGTTCCTCTCAAGACCTTTAAAGTCTCAATTTTAGGCTACTATAGCCAGTTCTGTTTTGGACTCTGTGATATGCACATTGTTTGTTTTGATCAAGAAAACCCTTCTGCACCTGGGAAAAACAATATATGGGTGGCTGCCCCAAACCTTTATAATGTCTTGGACTCATTATTATGACAACTGTCAATATTCAGAAATTTAAGCTGATTACATTACCAATGTACCTTAAGAAATCAGAACCGTCACTATGTGTGTCTATTCTGCTTTGTTCTTTATCCTTTGACATGTTTGACTGACTTCTGCACAATAATTAAGCTGGCAGTTTAAAATTACTGCATTTCATATGAGTTGTTGCTAAGACATTATTGTATTATATTTTCTGTTGCTACATGTACTTTCATGATAGCTGTATTAACCATTCCATGGGAAAAATGAAATGCAGGCATTTATTATTTATTATGTTCATCCGTGGTGGCAGTGTACCCATCTTCCAATGGGGTTATTTTAACAAGATGCTTGTTACACAAGGCCAGGAAAGTTCAAGGCCACGAAAAGGTTTTAGGTATTTGGCAATAAGTTCAGCTTAATAGTGTCCTAACTGGTCAACAAATCTCAACAGAGCATCTGTGTAATGAGATATAACAAGCTATATAAAGTATGACAACACAGTCAACTCATTGTTAGCAACTTACTGGAAAACCTTAGAATGACCATGATCTGCTTGCGTTGTAATTTGGACGTGTTGATGTGTCTGTGCCCTGCTGAATTCAGGCTTGTCTAAGGGTAAATGGGAGACTAACTCATTATTATATTGAAATATGGTGTGCATGCTTTTCTTTTTTAACCATTACAGTAATCTTTCTTTCTAAAGCTCACAAGAGTTGCTTCCCCTTCATTGTTACATAATGATGTGAAACTGAACTTATCTCCTTTTCTAGTCTAAGTTATCTTTAAAAATTGAAAAATGCATTCTTGAGGCTTCTTAAACCCATGGTGACTTCTAGTCATGCACTTGCACTCTAAGGAAAAGAAAATATTTCTAAAAGATCATTTGACATGACTCTCGGTTTACACACTTCTTTTTCTGTCCCTGTTTTTGTTTTTTTTTTTTGGGTGTTGTTTTGTTTTTTCTGGGGGATTTTTTAAATTCCAGCTTTGTGGCTTTTTTTTAACGACTGTTTCCTGCATTGCTATTCTTCTTTTACAGTTATTCTCTGAACTGATCCACATCTTCTGCATAAGGTGGTATTTTTCTACTTCTGTTTGCCAAGTAGATGTTAAAGTGGCAATTAAAGCAAAGCACTCAACCAAAAATAAATAAAGTCATAGGTTTTACCATGAGTAGCCTTCAGTTTTCTGACATTAGTCAAAGTCAAAGCAAATGGATCCCATAGAGAATAGAAGCTGCATGCCATATTTCTATAATGAACACTCATTTGAATAAACATCAGAGAATGATGAATGATTTAACAAAAACAGTTCAGTAGCTAGTTATTGCTGTTTATTAGGAGCAGACCACAAATGCAAAGTCTACTAGTTTGTCAGGTTTTTCTCAAGACATGGAGCTTGCTATAACCAAATTAATTAGATTCAATTAAGTGAAATTTTATAAACAATAATAAGTTGTCAGCTTTTCTTCTGGTCTCGTTGCTTCAAAGTTTTAGTAGAAAATTCCAATACAGAGTTCTTTTGGCTTTGTGTCTCCTATTCCTTGAAGCAATATGCTTAGATCTGTTTGCTGCAACAGTTGTAATATTCAAATCGCTGCTGGAGACCTCTCATCATTCATACCATCTAAAACTGTGCTTTTGGTATTAATTACGTATGACATGTTCTGCCCTTTTTTATGCTACGGCTTCTAAAGGTTCAACCATTTTCTTTGTTTCCACAGTGAAGTAGTCACTGTGTTTGACTTCCAGTGTCCTCATTATATCTGTCACTGCGGCATTCTTGATTTGATTTGCACTGTTCCATTCTTACTTACTCAATACTTTTTTAATATCACAAAAAATTTTGGTCTTTTTTGGCCTGTAAAATATCTTCTAATGCAGGGGTGCCCACACTTTTTCGGCTTGCAAGCTACTTTTAAAATGACCAAGTCAAAATGATCTACCTACATTAAAAATTATATATATATATATATATATATATATATATATATATATATATATATATATATATATATACTGTATATATATACTAGCCATGTGCGCCCAACTACATTGCGTGTGTTAAAGTTGTCTGTGAAGGGCTCCCTGTTTAAACGCGGCTGCCAGTCATGAACTGGGCCCTTCGTCGTACAGCATTATGATTTTTATAAGGAAACAAAATTACAAAAGAAAACCTTTGGACGTTGATTCGATAGGAACGGCCTACTCAGAATCACTGTCCGAATAGTAATTATGTGGTGGTGTAGGAGCATTTCTGTTTCTGTCCGTTCACAGTCCGTCTCGTTTTCATGACGCTATTGTTTCCTCTCACGATGTCTTCTCAACCTTTCTCCAATTTTGCAGGTTGCTTTGTGGCAATCCAAAGAGTAAGGCAATATACACGGAGCAATGCTTATAAAAGGGGGACACATAGGTATCCAGGCTCTTTAAAGCATAAATAGGGATCACTTCACTGATGTGAGCAAGCCACGGTACAACTGTGAGACGTGCAGTACTTGCCGGCTACAACGTAACAATAATAATTTCCGGAACGTGCTGTTACGTTGTCATTCATTTTACCCACTGTCTTTCTTTCATTCATATGTTACATAGGCACGTACCTTTTATCTTCGGCAATCTCATTCTCTAACCAGGCCTCAGGAGCTAACCAGCATAACACTGTCCACCACCCCTTTCGTTATTCCGGCACATTGTTGACATCCATGAGTAACAACAACGTACTAAACTGGTAGGTGGTCTACGCATGCGTGGAATTCACGGACAAACAAAGATCAAGATCTAAATGAAGATCTCTTTAGTTAATTTAAAGCACAACAATTTGTTTAGTTTGAATGTCTGTGTTTTGAGGTGTGACTGGCGTACTACAGTCTTCAGTAGTATAAGCCTGGAGGAGATTCTTAATGCAATGTCTATGTTTTAGCTGTCTCTCTACTGCCATCTAGTGCTTCTTCTTCTAATTCATTCGTGGACAAACAAAGATCAAGATCCAAATGAAGATTATATACAGATAAATATATATATAGCAAAATACCAAGGCCAAGAGCGTAAGTACTGCATTAAAATTTTATTAAGAAGAAAATTTTACCTTTTTAAACTGAGGGAAAATATGCCAATAATTATTTGTTAAGGATCTCTTTGTATACCATGTTGTCAGTTCGGCCCTCCGGTTGTAACATGACCAAGCTGTGCGCTGAGCTTACTCTTGAGCATGCAACGTACAGTTGGCCATGTGAACAGTAATCTTGTCTCAAATCTCACAGCTTGGATTGCTGCTGTCATTATCGGTTTGAGTTTCATGGTTTGTTTCAATTATGACAGTATTTGCAGGATTTGTTGTATTGAAGTGACATTCGGCATCTGTCAAGCGTTGTAAGCACACAACCGATTTCAGTGATAAAATCACATCCAGCTTTTGAGAGTTTAAACATTCATAAACATCAAAGTGTCCACTACTGAAATCGTCACCTCTGAATCTAAGATGTTTAAGAGGCATTGGCGGTTGTCGAAAGGTGTAAAATATTTGGCCATTTCGGTACACTTGAAAGCGACAACCGAACAATTCAGCGGCAGCCATCAACTTACATGCAGAACCATAGGTGAAAGGCTTAAGCATTTCACTCTTATAATGCTCCTGTGTAGTATAATTATCTCCTGTACCGTCATCCGTCCACACATTGAACCTGTCCCAGTCATTCAATACATAAGACACAATGTTCCTCCGGATATCAAGAGTGAGCCTGATATGGCCGTGCAATATGTAACAAAGAGAATGGAAAAGGTAGGTGGTATCTCCGGGCATGGAAACCACTCGGTAAATGATAGCTCTTTGATGGATAGTGATCATCTCGATAGACATGGTAATGGGGGTTGGAATGATAAAGGAATTGGGTACCTGAGCAATGTAAAGTAAGTGTAAAATACCTATACAATAATTATAATTGTAATAAACAAACAATAAAACAGCGGAGAAGCCGGGGATTAAACAAAAGGGCTGTAGTTATCAGTAGGGAGACGTGAATGCCGTGGCGAAGCAAGGAAGGGAATGTAGAGACTGGAGCGACAGACGGCCTTATATAGGCAGGCAGTCAACAACGTGGGAGGCGTAGGGATGGGAGACCCAACGGCGCCTCACACGGTGACCGAGCTGCAGGCTATGGACGTATATATGTAAGTAAGATTCAGTTAGCGTTGGGAACCCATGTACCAAATTTCTTGAATATGGGCCCATAAGTAACAAAGACTGTTGAAAAGTTCAATATGGCGGCCGACAGTGGCATCATACCACCGAAATAAGTACGTACATTGGTTTCGGTTAGTGCAGGGAAGCCTACCAAATTTCGAGAAGATGGGGCTATAAATAAGAAAGTTCAACATGGCAGACATTGTTGACCGTTATGACCATTACGCGTAGAATTTTGAAATTAAACCTGCTTAACTTTTGTAAGTAAGCTGTAAGGAATGAGCCTGCCAAATTTCAGCCTTCTACCTATACGGGAAGTTGGAGAATTAGTGATGTTGGAAAATTCAATATGGCGGCTGACAGTGGCATCATACCACCGAAATAAGTACGTACATTGGTTTCGGTTAGCTCAGGGAAGCCACCTACCAAATTTCATGAAGATAGGGTCGTAAATAAGAAAGTTCAACATGGCGGAGGTTGTTGACCGTTATGACCGTTATGCGTAGAATTTCAAAATGAAACCTGCTTAATTGTTGTAAGTAAGCTGTAAGGAATGGGCCTGCCAAATTTCAGCCTTCTACCTACACGGGAAGTTGGAGAATTAGTGACGTTGGAAAGTTCAATATGGCGGCCGACAGTGGTGTCATACCAACGAAATAAGTACGGACATCAGTTTCCGTTAAAAGTTCAATATGGCGGCCGACAGTGGCATCATACCACCGAAATAAGTACCAAATTTCAGCCTTATACCTACATGGGAAGTTGGAGAATTAGTGACGTTGGAAAGTTCAATATGGCGGCTGACAGTGGCGTCATACCACTGAAATAAGTATGTACATTGGTTTCGGTTAGCGCAGGGAAGCCGCTTACCAAATTTCGTGAAGATGGGGCCATGAATAAGAAAGTTCAATATGGCGGACGTTGTTGATCATTATGACCGTTACGCGTAGAATTTCGAAATGAAACCTGCTTAACTTTTGTAAGTAAGCTGTAAGGAATTGGCCTGCCAAATTTCAGCCTTCTACCTACACGGGAAGTTGGAGAATTAGTGACTTTGGAAAATTCAATATGGCGGCCGACAGTGGCGTCATACCACCGAAATAAGTATGTACATTGGTTTCGGTTAGCGCAGGGAAGCCGCCTACCAAATTTCGTAAAAGATGAGGCCATAAATAAGAAAGTTCAACATGGCGGACATTGTCGACCGTTACGTGTAGAATTTCGAAATGAACCCTGCTTAACTTTTGTAAGTAAGCTGTAAGGAATAAGCCTGCCAAATTTCAGCTTTCTACCTACATGGGAAGTTGGAGAATTAGTGATGAGTCAGTCAGTCAGTGAGTGGGTCAGTCAGTCAGTCAGTTGGTGAGGGCTTTGCCTTTTATTATTATAGATATATATATATATATATATATATATATATATATATATACTAATAAAAGGCAAAGCCCTCACTCACTCACTCACTCACTCACTCACTCACTCACTCACTCACTCACTGACTCATCACTAATTCTCCAACTTCCCGTGTGGGTGGAAGGCTGAAATTTGGCAGGTTCATTCCTTACAGCTTCCTTACAAAAGTTGGGCAGGTTTTATATCGAAATTCTACGCGTAATGGTCATAACTGGAAGCACTTTTTCTCCATTTACTGTAATGGAGATGAGCTTGAACGCCGTGGAGTTTCGTGTGACATCATCACGCCTCCCACGTAATCACGCAGCACATAGAAAATCAGGAAGACCTCAAAAAAGCGCTGAAGAAAACATGCATTATATAATTGAGAAGGCAGCTAAACAATAAGAAGCGAAGCGAGTGACATATACAACCATATTCATGAGTTCTGCTACTGAAACAAAGCACGATGTAAACCTACACTTTAAATTAAGTTCATAGACAGGCTGCGCTGGCGCTTGTAATTTAGTGCCTGCCCATATAAGGCCGTCCGTCAGCGGCAATCCAATAGCAAACTGCCACGGGTAAATATTCACGGGTGAAGGACTGTGCTTATGGAGAGGAAGATGAGATGGTCAGGGTGGTGTTTGACACAAACTCAGCTTAAACTGCGAGAGAAAGTTTTAAGTGCCAGGACTAAGGTAACATTAAATACAGCCATGGACATAGCACGAGATGGCACCAGCACAGCTGGGAACCCGATGCATGTACACCGCGGCTCACGGAACTGACGAGTGCACAGATAAAAGCAACAGTTCCAAAGAGCGAAGAACAAAAACCGAATTACACAATTGAAAAGGCAGCAAAAAATATGAAGCGCCTGATAAGCATATTCATAAATCCAGCTACTGCGGAAACAAAGCACACGGTGGAAAAAGTCAATGTCCCGCTAAAGGAAGACAGTGTAAAAACCCGTGCATGCAGTGTGTCAGGTCTCAGATAAAGAAGAAGACGAGCTGTTTATTGATGCAGTAAGAAACGAATCGATGAAAGAAACCTGTCATCTTTACAACGATTGACAAACACGGAATGTAACTTGAACACAACACATCCTACAAATACGAACCTGATTGAAAGAAATAATGATAATCAAATCCTTGATGACAGCAACACTCAGTAACACTCACAAAACAAATACTGTATATTGACAGTCATGTTACGTTATTTTTAAAATGTTCCCTTTTCTTTTCTAGCTTTTTAACACACTACTTCTCCGCTGCGATACGCGGGTATATATATATGTATATATATATATCTTGATCTACATACTCGAATAATGGATACTTTATTCGCCATCAATGATTGTTTTGGTAAAGCCATACTCAGTGTATTCATTAGATGAACGGTAAAAAGTAAGAGCGAGGAGGAGGATGCAGGCTGTAGTGCGCGTCAACTCTATCTGAATTGCGATCACATTTCAAAAATATATCTTTTCAAGTTCTATTTAGTCCATATTTGTCAAACTCAAGGGCCACGGGCCACATCCGCACGGCGTGTAATTATATCCGCCCGCGAGATCATTTTATATACTGTATTATTGTTATTAAAGCCCGGGTATATGAAGCGCTGGTAACACAATAAACTACAGATCCCATAATGCAGCGCTTCAGCTGCCTTGCATCAGGGTAACCTGAATGCAATTCAGAAGATACAGAAAGCAGAATAATTAAATAAGAATCTGACACTTCAGCGGACGTTTTACCCGTGCACAATCACAAAGTGATTTCAAGTGAAGCTGCTTTTATGAGAGACACAAATGCACCAGTTCACCTTGCCCCACTTTCCCTGTTGCCAAGTAATGTTGAACCAAGTCGTCACTACGGTGTTCCCAAACGCACTTTGCTGATAAACTGAGCGCACTGAGTTTGCACGGCGCTTTGGTGACTTTGAAGAACAAAAAAAGTCTGTCTACATGCGGCTCGAACCTTGTGCATGTTTGGTAGCACATATCTGTGTGAGAAGCTCTTCTCAGTGATAAAGAATAACAAAACAGCACACAGGAGTCGCCTCACTGATGAGCACCTGCAATCCATCCTGAGAATCTCCACAACACAGAACCTCACAGCAAACAGAAACGAACTTGTGGCCAAAAAGATGCCAGGCGTCCAGCTCTAAAATGACATATGAGCAAAGACAACTGAATGATTTGATTTGTTATTGCTGAAAGGAACACATTTTATTTATATTTCCAGGTTTTGTTATGCAGCATGTTCATATTTGAATTTGTATAATTTTGACAGGATATATTTTTATGGAGAGCAAAATCTTTTGGGATATTTAAAATCTAAGTTTATTTTTATATAAAATTACATAAGAGTAAAAGAAATTTGAATGTTTGTTCTTTTAATGTTTACTTTATTTCTAACTTGTATAATTTAGACAGGATCTATTTTATGGAGAGCAAAATATTATAAGTTGTTTAAGGTTTGAGTTGATTTATTCAGGAATAATATTCCTGTCTGTTTTTACCATTCCTACCAAAGATATTTCAGTCGACTAAATAAAAATTCCTTCTATTTAAAAATTAAATAGAACTTGAACAAATACGATAGTTCATAATATCCACGAGACTTGCACGTAAGAGCGGAGTTATCCGTTTTAACAAGCAGCGTATTGCACTGATACGAAATAGCTGTGTGTGTATATATGTAGATATATATGTATATGTATATATGTTTATATATGTGTGTGTGTATGTATATATATATGTATTTGTGTGTATATATGTGTGTGTATGTATGTATGTGTGTATGTATATGTATGTGTATATATGTAGATATATATATGTATGTATATATGTGTATATGTATAGATATGTATATATATATGTTTATGTGTGTGTAAATATATATATATGACAACAACACTCATCACTCACAACAGTGACAAAACAATTACATTAACAATCATGTTACGCTATTTTCAAAATGTTTCCTTTTTTTTTCATTGCTTCTTTAACACACTACTTCTCCGCTGCTGGTATTTTGCTAGTATATATATATATATATATATATATATATATATATATATATATATATATATATATATATATATATATTGTGCCAGGAGGGACGGAAGAGGGTCAGAGCCCGGCCTGAATCACGTGGGGTGCGCCTTCCGGTTGTTTTGGGAGCCACGGGTCAAGGGCTTGGAAGCTCTTCCCTGTAGGGGCCCGTGGCCACCGCCAGGAGGCCCCAATGCCTTGGGATTTGTTTCCCCAGCACTCCTGCCACACCAGGAAGTGCTGGGGGGAAGACTTGAGACGGTGCCCGGGGAGCAGCCGGGAGGACAGCCGACACTTCCGCCACGCTGGGGCGTGGCCAGAAGATTGCGGGAGCACCTGGGGCTCATCCGGGTCCTTCATAAAAGGGGGCCGTCTCCCGTCATTCAGGGCTGGAGTCGGGTGGAGGTAGGACGAAGCTGTGAAGAGTGGAGGCGGCCGAAGAAGGCATTGTGGCCAGGACATTGGGAGTTTGGGGTTTGTGCACGTGATTAGGTCTTTGTGACCAATGAACTGGGGTCTTGGTGACCAAATATTATTGTAAATAATTTGTAAATAAGCGTGTGGTGGTGTCAAAACAACATGTCCGCCTGTCTGTGCCCGGGTACCGTTCACATCTGGCGTAGTCGGCAGGATGCTCCGCCTGTTACAAGGCGGAGACCTGTACAAAAAAATATTGTTGTGGACGGCCGGTGCAGCAGGGACCCCACGTACGCGCGGTGCTGCGTGCACACAGCCCCGCGGGTAAGGAACCCCACGGACCGCCAGGGGTCCGCAGGAGGCCGTTATTCCCTGAAGCGGGCGGGCGGCGTGCATTGGAAGAGTGCAGCGGTCTCCAGCGCGCGCGCCGTTGCTGGAAGCGCGGGGCGGCATGGCGTCGGGAGGCCACGCCGAGGGCGTTTCCTCGGTATGGCGGGACCTGGGAGGTGAGTTCCCTGCTGCCGGCAGCGGCCCTTGGGGCGGGCGTGTGTTTTGTTTTCCAGGCAGGGACCTCCAGGATCAGCGTCAGTGGCGGGCGCATGCTGGTTTGCGCGGGCTCCGGCAGCACAGCGGCAGCCGCGAGGGCTGCGGAGGAGGAGCGCTGCAGCTCGAGGCGCTGGCAACAGCAAGGCTGCCGGCAAGCACGCGTCGCCGCAGAAAGGGAGCCAAGATGGCGCGGACGGAAGTCCCTCCCCTGACAGGCACGCGATTGGGCGGTGTGTCTTGCGTGCCCGCCGATGACTGTAGAGGCGGGACCAGGGAATGTCCATCACGGGCAGGGGAGACCCGATTGGGCGGAGGAGAAGGCCCACAGGAAGTGGCGGCGTCGGAGGCCGACAGTCAGGTAGGCTCCGCGTCGGTTAACTTCCTGTCTTTGCGGCTGCTTTGGCGGAGCTGGGCGTCCCTTCAGCCCGCCGGGCAGCGTGTGTTACAGGTGCTATGTGCCCTCCGGGCTGAGGTGCTGGTACTGGAGAAGAAGGCGCGGGCGCTGAAACGTTACTATCGACAGCGGACGGCGGCGCTGGAATCTCCAGCGGAGAGGTACAGCGGAGGCGGTGAGTACAGCCGACTCCGTAAAGCATATGGGAGGGCTGCTGAAAAGGCTGTGAAGACAATGATCAGTTCGAGTAAGCAGCCCTCCGACAGGAGTGCGGCGCCGCGGACTGCATGCGCGGGCGGGGAGTCCGTGAGGGCGCTGAAGGGACACGGGCTGCTAAGTGCCCGGGTCCTAAGCGCCCTCCGCCCGAGTTGGCTGCGGTCTTGCGCCGCACTATAGGGCGCGCAGACAGGACAGAGCGCTTTTATTCCATAAGGAGTCTCAAACCGTCAGGCGTCCCAGAGTGAAGGGAGGAATAAAGGGCTGGGTGCGATTCCTCCGATAAGGTGAGACAGCGTTGCTGGGTGCAGCGTGTGGCTGGCTGCCCTCTGGGAGAGCAGAGGGAATCCCTGAGGCCGGCGGAGAGAGAGCGGGCGGTGCCGACGACTCCATCGTCGAGAGGGACACGGAAGCGCGGAGAGGGTGCCGATCAGGCAAGTGCGGGGTGCGGTTGGAGAGCGCTGCCCGTGCGTGGCACGAGCTGGGTGCTTTGGCAGCGGTTCTGCCCTGTGTTCTCTTTGTAGGGGCGGACCCGGGCGAGTTGAAGGAACCCTTCGTGGCGGAACAGCCCTCTGATGTCGGGCCGTCTGCAGAAGGATCTCTGTCGGTGCGCAGGTGCGCTCGCAGCAGAGGAGCCAGCGGAGCGAGTGGCTCAGAACAAAGGCGTGGAGGTCCCGGAGGGGTGCCTACGAGGAGGCCCGGGGTGCGGTAAAGGGGAGCACAACCTGTGCGAGGCACAGGGATGCACCATGGGTTGGTGTCTGGATTGTGTCTCGCCCCTGTCCCTGCTAGGAGTGCGGGGCGGACCCGGCTATCCTCAGTGGGACCCGTTTGAGCTCTGCTGCCCTCAGCGGGGCGCTCTACCCACGAGTGGTCTTAGCTGGCTGTGGGGCACTGTCAGGGATGCCAGGGGCTATGACCCGGCGGGGCGCCAGGAGGGACCGGAAGAGGGTCAGAGCCCGGCCTGGATCACGTGGGGTGCGCCTTCCGGGTTGTTTTGGGAGCCACGGGTCAAGGGCTTGGAAGCTCTTCCCTGTAGGGGCCCGTGGCCACCGCCAGGAGGCGCCCCAATGCCTTGGGATTTGTTTCCCCAGCACTCCTGCCACACCAGGAAGTGCTGGGGGGAAGACTTGAGACGGTGCCGGGGAGCAGCCGGGAGGACAGCCGACACTTCCGCCACGCTGGGGCGTGGCCAGAAGATTGCCGGGAGCACCTGGGGCTCATCCGGGTCCTTCATAAAAGGGGGCCGTCTCCCGTCATTCAGGGCTGGAGTCGGGTGGAGGTAGGACGAAGCTGTGAAGAGTGGGGCGGCCCGAAGAAAGGCATTGTGGCCAGGACATTGGGAGTTTGGGGTTTGTGCACGTGATTAGGTCTTTGTGACCAATGAACTGGGGTCTTGGTGACCAATATATTGTAAATAATTTGTAAATAAGCGTGTGGTGGTGTCAAAACAACATGTCCGCCTGTCTGTGCCCGGGTACCGTTCACAATATATATATATATACACTGAGTATCAGAGGTGGGTAGTAACGAGTTACATTTACTCCATTACATTTACTTGAGTAACTTTTTAAAACAATTGTACTTCTAAGAATAGTTTTACTGCACCATAATTTTTATTTTTACTTGAGTACATTTGTGAAGAAGAAACGCTACTCTTACTCCGCTACATTGGGCAACACTCGAATTGTTACTTTTTTTCCATTAGATTTTCAATCTGCTCTGTAGCGTATGCTGTCAAGTTGCACACACGCCTTCATTAATGCATCTCCAGTTCTGATGCGAGGTTTTGGATGTTCCCCAAATCAAGGCACTGCAGCTTTGAGGACAGATGTTGCATTTTTCATTTGAAAGCATTAACTGAGCTAATCATATTGACAATGGTTTTCTCTTTTCCTTGCAGCTGTAAATTAAGCTCATTCAACTTGTTGGTCAGATCGAAAAAAAAATGCCAAGTCTAGCGGCCATTGATCGTTATTAAGTTGTTTGTATTCTGCATTTTTAATGACAAGGAGAAACTCCTTTTTTTCTGGCCAGGGGTCTTGAAATCTCTGCAGGAATTTCTCCCTAGCCATCTGCCTCAACGAAGGCATCTTTTATCATCTCTCCATCTTGGAAGGATTTCTTATGCTTAATGATCGAGTGACTCACCCAGAACGATGCTTCGGTGTGCCTGCCTTTGCTTTTGAATTCAGCCGAGTGAAAAATGACGGCTGCCCAATTAATTGCAATTTTAGTTCCCTCTCCTTTCTCTTTCTCAGATTGCTTTTCGGAAGGAAGTCAGTTTTGTAGTTTTTATGAACTGTTTGAAAGTGCCTTTCCACATTTTCCTTCTTTGGAATAGCAATGATAGATTGACAGATCAGAGAAACGCACTTCGATTGTGACATTGTGAGAGAAAAAAATCCTCTTCCAATTCCACATTCAGCCCATAAACAACAATGTTTTTTTAATTCCCTTCTTTAGTCGATATAAATTGGAAGGCTAACTATATCACTTAGACAGAGTTTTACAGTAGCTCGCACGTTTGATAATGCGTGCGTAATGACCAGTGTGTTAGAAGAAACTTAAAATATATATATATTGTGGCAGACGACCAGGGACCTTGCCCCACCGGGACACCTGGAGCAGGGAAAGACCGGGAGAGGCGCAATATCTCCCCTGGGTGCAAGAGGGCAGCCCCCCTGGACTCTATTAGGGGCCACAGATACGAACCCTGTGGGGTTTGTGGCCACAATCAGCGGGTGCCTGGATGGTTCCTGAGCCTTGGAGGACAGCACTTCCACCACACCAGGAAGTGTTGCCGAACCAGGAACTGTGTACGCTCAACGTGCTTCCAGGTGCAAGGGCAGCACTTCCAACACACCAGGAAGTGCTGCCGGAAGACCATTACAGAGCACCTGAAGCACATCTGGGTCAAAATAAAAGGGGCCGCCTCACTCCATTTGTGGAGCCAGAGTCAGGAGGGGGAATACGGAGCATGCAATGGAGGAGTGGATGCAGCTGAAGAGAAGTGAAAAGGACTGGGTTTGTGGATTGTGCACGATATTGTGTGTGGTGTTGTAAATAAACGGTGCGTATTTTGGACATCGTGAGCCTCAGTGTCTGTCTGTGTCCAGGCTATCTTTCACAAAATATATATTCTTTTGTTTGGACTGATGATAAAGTGGAATCGTTGTTGAGAGTAACACATTAATATAAGGCAAATAAAGTGGGTGAGAAAATGTAATGAGCAGGATCCAATCAGGGAAGGGCCATATAAAATGCACAAACCAATCAGAGTGCATTGAGAGTCTACTTTTCAAAATTCTTTTTTTTCATCCATCCACACTGCAACTCTGAGTCTGCGTTTTCAGAAATATACATCTCTGGAGAACGTTTTCAAAAGTCTCCATTTTTGAAAGTTAAAAACACTGGGGTAGTTTGAATGAAAAACAAAAACAGAGACTAATATCTGCATTTTTAAACAAAAACAAAGTAGTAAGGACGTAGCCACCATCTCTGTGGAAAATTGTGGAGATCATTGTTGTCGCAAGTACAGAATACAATGAAATTCTGACTTGCATGTGCTAATCAATATGCAATGCATCACTACTCTCCAGCACCATGCTCAGTGAGTATAACAGTCTCATAATTTTGGCTTTCTTTATGCTCTAAAATGTTAAATACTGTAAGTACCTTCACTAATTTTCATATTCTTCACCTTGTGTATTTTTCACCTCTTTTGGCATCTGCCTCCTTCAAGTCACTTATTTCATACTTAAGAATTATTTTGACTTAATGAGACACTCTGAAATATGCCTGTGTCAAGAAGGAGAACAACCTACTGAAGTTGACATAAAATCAGGGCCCTCTGTAGCTTTTTTACTGCCCTAAGCAACAGTGAAAATATTCCTCCCAAACTGTAGAGTCTTGAAAGCACTTGCTACATACATAATTGCCGATCGCAGTGTTGTGGGATGTGGTAATTCACTCTGAGGTTTCGCACAAATTGTGCAAGGATGTCATATAAAAGTCTGGGTTGGGGAACCTCCCTGGGTGATTTTGTCACATTGACATTCAATGATTTCATTGATCAGGGTTGTTCCCTTGGCAAATTATGTGCACAAATACTCAATTCTTTCCACGAAAAGGGGCATGGAGTGCCCCTTGGTGAATTTTATGTACGGACACTCAAACCTAGTGGAGTCACCGCTGATTGCAGTTAACTAAATGCTGCCCCCCCAAAACCTTTGCTGCCATGGCCAACCATACTAGTTTGCTCATATGGTGGAGATGGACCTGTCTAATTTTAGTCCATAGCGATCTTGCAATTATTAAAGAAAAGGTATTTTGAATTGAGTTTTACCTCAGCAAGTCATTAGTCATTTTGTATAAAGCATTACACAACAATCTATAAAGGGTGCCACATCTCTACAAACAGTGTTACTGCTGTGGATTCCTGTTCACTCACAGTGCCATTCTTCTGGTTTTTCCACATTATTTCCAATAAACATGAGAACTTTCCAGTAAACATTGTCACCAGTGTTGTCCCACTACATTGAGCTGACCAGCCAGCCTCACAAAGACTAAAAGACTTACAATTTAATAACTATTATCATCACTCACTTGCTGGTTCAAATAACAAATGCATCATCTTGACAAACTACAGTGTCCTGAGGTTATCATGTTAAACAATGTCCTATTCCCAGATTTCTATGGTGCACTAGATGCACCTTTTTAATGGTTGTCAAGAGCATAACAAATCTGCAAACCTAATAATTTGGCTGCTCTTCTGGAAAATAATAGGGTTAGAAAAGGGCAAGCTGTGTGGTACACTTCAAGACTCTGACAGCTGTGTACTGCTTTGGCATTGAAGACATTTTTGATTACATTTAGTACAAACACAAGCTTGGAACATTAGACTGAATATTATTTGTTCATTATCTGAAAATGATAAAGAAGTAAAAGTGATCAATTTTAAAATGGAAAATACTTAATATTCAAGTGACAAGGTGTGATACTGAAAGCTGAAGAAAGTTATACAGTGCTAATTATAATTGATATTTAGCTTTTTGAGGGTGCAGGTCAGCTCCTTGCTCCCTCTTTGTTTTTGGGAGCATCTTGAACCCAACACTGTTAATATTAATGACTGGGATGAGCTGAGCAGATGAAGACAAACACACCAAGCAAGGGGATGGTGAAAAGTGCAAGTGCTTTTATTAAAACAAAGTCAAAACAAAACAAATGTTCAAAAGTGCAGTGCTTCATCAATAATAAATAATCCAATAAAAATAAAGGTGAGGTGGAAGTTAAAATTCAATAAATAGAAAATTCCATTAAAATGAGGTTAAAATCATCTAGCAGGAAAGTGTCCTTTCTAAAAACCTGGTGCATTCTTCGTGCAAACTGCCAACTCCCCTGCTTATGCTATACAGGCCTTGCAGCAGAGGAGTCGCCCTAGTGACAGGACCAGCTAACCTTCCCCAAGACAAGGTCCCTGCCATCCCATGACTATGGTAAGGCTCTCTCTCCCCCGACCTAAGCGTGGGTCCCCAATGGCCATGGCACTCACGTTGGAGCTCTCCTCCCAAGCCTTCTCAACCCCTGCTGCCTTGTAGGTCTTCTGTGGAGAGCCATACCCACTCCTGGTTACTCCCATTCCTCAGAGGTGTTCAGCCAGGGTGACCCCCTTTAACCATCCAGAGTTTCGGCCACACACTCCTCTCCAGGGTCTCTTTTCCTAGCTGCCTGCCTTAACCCTCCCAAGCCCGCTCTCTTAGCTTGCTCTCACATGAACACTCCGGCTCCTTACGCCTCGTGCCTTCTGTTCTCTCTTTCTTTACTTAACCTCCTTTTTTAATATAACCTCTGTTCATTTCTTTTTCTTTCATTTTTCCTCCTCGCACTTCCATTTTTAAATGGAGATGTGACACAGCTGCAGCAATCAGAAGCTGCCCGCATCAATAAGGGTTGCGGGCGATCCCATACCTGTCCACTAAGTGCAGGGCTGCCCACTCCCGCACAGGAACCGCTCTCGCCATGCTACCGCTCCACCACCTGGAGACGCGAATCTGGCGATTATTTATTTAAAACACCAATCAGCCACAGACCTCACTTTACCGCAAGCTTCTGATCATCTCAAAAGCTGAAATCTAGTTATACAAAGATAAAATTAACCAATATTTATAATTTATGTTCCTAGTCAAAGTAGCTTGCTGTGTTTAGTTCATTCTTGAGATATTCACCCAGTATTATAAAGATGTAAAGGCTTTTCTTCTTTGGAGCTTCTATACTCTGTATGCTTCGCTCAAAGACATCCACTCTTATGGTTTAGCTTCAAAAAACATTTCACCATCTTCTGTATCTCTGTGTTGAATTTGCAGGGCAGACGGAATATAAGAACAATCTCTTTTTTTAAGTACAGAGTAAGCGGTTGTTTTGTACCAATTAATTAATGATGCATGAGAGTGCAAATGGTTAAGCAAGCTTTAACTAAAGTGTTTTTTCCTCCCCTGTAAACGCAGGACATCATGCTGTCTTGCATCACTTTTTGTTAAAAAATAAATAAAAATTTGAAGAATAAATAAAAATAAAATAAATAAAATATTGAACTTTATATGACCTGGAAAGTATGTGCTATGTAATAATAATTTGTGAATAATCTCTACGGATGTCAACTGCCCATTATTTGTAGTGCTTACCTTTATTTAATCTGGGTAGATAATTAGCTTAAGCCCTCAAGTCTCAGAGTCTACATGGTCTATAGGCCAAGCCAATGCTCTGGAAAATGTGAAGACTACACTATGTGCCAAAGAGCAACAATTTAATCACTTGCATTGTCACTCAGTTGCTCATTCAAATAACAAATCCATCATCTTGTCAAACTTGGAATGCTCACACTCCAAGCGCCCTGAGATGACCATATCAAACCCTGTCCTGTTGCCAGATTTTTATGGTGCACTTTTCAACTCTGAATTGATCTTAAATGTTGTTTAGTACCTGAAAATATTTTTGTTTTCTTAACAAAGTGTTGGGTTTTAAACTGTTTTTTTGTGTTATGTTTTGTGGCCGCAACAAAGAAGACTAATTTAATGTTGTCTTCTGTTAACAAGCCTAACCAAGAATCATAAATTTTAAACTAAAATTTCTCCAAGTGCATGTATAATTATTCAACACATTTACAGGACAAAAGACTCTGATGAAGAGGTGAGAATGGATTTAAGGTGGGCCGGATTTACGAGCTTTCTCGTAGGCTCTGGTAATTCTAGTATTAAACAAGTGACCTGAGAATTACTGAAATATTCATTTGTAACTGACCTTGGAAACCTCTTTAGGTGTATCCATCCTAGTATCCAACATCTATTTCTGAACCCAGTTCAAGGTAATGGGGGTAATAGCAGCATGGGGACAAGGTAGGAAATAACCCTTGTGGCGGACAGTCGGAACGCTCCTTTGACACTGGATCCGGGGGAGAAGCCATGGGATGCTCATTACGTCCACCGGAACACTTGGTGGCAGTCCCCCTGGGTTGCATCAGGGCCACAATTATGTTACACCGGAGCTCATCCCTGTTGGGCTCTGTGGCCACCGCCATGGGGAGCTGAATGGCTTCCTGAGCCCATTTGGGCGGCAATTACAGCCATACCTGGGAGTGCAGCCAGATGCAGGTTATCAAGCACCTGCAGCACTTCCGGGTGGACTATAAAGGGAGCCAGCAGCCACCACTCTGGGAGCCAGAGTCGGGAGGAGGAGTGGTGGTGAAGTGTGTGTCTTGTTTTGGTGCTTTGATTTATTTTGTTTGGTGTACATTTGGGACTGTGTACTGCCTGTGGGACACGGGGAAGTCATGCCCCACAGGTGAAGAAAAATAAATCTTTTTGTTTAGTTTTCACATGCCTCCATTGTCAAGTCTGTGTCAGGTGGGGCACCCGGAGTATATAGCGCCTTTCACACCCTGCATATGAGCCAACTCCATTACACCCTTACTTTCTTTACTGGGCTAATTTAGAGTTCATAATTATTTGTTTGCTTTATTTTTTTTCAATAAATAAAAGACTAAAACCAGTCAGTAGTTAACCTTATACAATGGTATATTTTCAACAGTTTGTTTATTCCTCTTTATTTGAGTTAATTATGTTACGAAGATTTTTTCTTCTTTTTTTTTCCAGGCTACGGTGGCAGCCTTTGCTGCAAGTGAGGGTCATTCCCATCCACGAGTAGTGGAACTACCCAAGACTGATGAAGGTCTGGGCTTTAACGTCATGGGAGGAAAAGAACAGAATTCTCCAATTTATATTTCACGCATCATTCCTGGTGGAGTAGCAGAGAGGCACGGGGGCCTCAAGCGAGGAGACCAACTGCTGTCTGTTAATGGAGTGGTACGTCTACAGCAAATAACCTGAGGCTATATTTATTACTAGTGGTAATCATAAATCACTGGTTTCTAAGATAAGAAAAAGTGTTTTAATAAATGTCACGCCATAGTTATATGCTGCTCTCTCCTTGAGAAACAAGCACGCGTCTAGCCTTGACAGCTAATCTACTGAACCAAAGGTTCTGTGCCCACAGTGTATGCAATGCAACATCAATTACATCCCCACATTCATACTCCATAATATGATACCTTTTCAGATAAGCATGTTTGTTCTGCGGTATAGCTTCGGATTCTTTGTGTTAAGCTGGGGTAAACTTCTTAATATATGCATTTAAATCAATGGCCAACATCATTCTGTGTTTGATTACTTGAAGCACTGTTTATTTCAGACATGAGGAGGTGGACTTTATCTTCAGAGAGTTCTGTTTTTTATGTGGGCAGGAAGAAGAACATAGGCTATATTCTTATAAAGCTGATCCTAGAGCAAAGGAGCATTGCACAGATGGTGAGCCATCTGATATGAACCTATAGTCAGTTTATTAACTTTAGAATTGAGAATTTTTTTTTCCTCTGGGCCATAATCCTGTTCCATTGTTATTTATAGATCTTAAATCTATTTACTTTTATTGGCCATTTATCCTTTAAAATGCTTTAATGGTATTATCGTATGAGGTTCACAGGGTACCCTCTACATTTCATGTCATTTTTTAATCATACTTGTCAGCAGCTGTGCACCAGGAATGTAATTCTAGGCTGCCTCAGAGGTCTGTATTGCTGACAATATGTGAATAGTTCTCTGCCTCTAAGTAGAGGACACAAACCTAAAAGAATTTTTATTACCATAAATTAATTTCAACAAGTGGTATGTTTACAGCCTTGGGCTGCTTTGCAAAGTTAAATCATAACAAACAGTGTTAAATACAGAATACTGTGTCCCTGTTACAGAGGCAGATGTGCTGTCAGTTCAAGACTGCATTGGAAGCTGAAAATATGATTGAACATCTGCATTTCTCACTCATACTAGTTTGTGCTGGATCTAATAACTATTTATGAACTATATTTAACTTTAGCGCAAGGTTGTTTGTTCTACTGCAACATTAACAGCATTTTTGTTCTTGTAGTATGTAAAATATACAGGGTGGTCCAAATCTAATTATGCAGATCCAGATTGTCTGGATGACTTTGATTTATGCGGGGACGATTCCAGTTCGGCGCAAAGACGATTCTTCATGTCATCAGTTCGCACACTTCTTGATGGTCCAGGATTTTTCGGGTGATTGTCTATGTAATAAGCTTAATAAGTTATAGCGTAATGAAAATTGCATAATTAGATCTGGACCACCCTATACAATAACAAATCAATAGTCATAAAGGACTTTTTAGACCCCAGAGTGAAACTCCCATTTAATTGACATTTTTTGGCAAAGGAAGGTGAAAAATTGGTGAATAATAAAAACATAAGACATCTGATAAACAAGAGGAAACCATTCAGTCCATCAAGCTTGTTTGTTTAGCTAACAGCTAAGCTGTCCCTTACTCTCATACAGGTATTTCTTAAAGGTTGTCAAGGTTTCTGCTTCAACCACATGTCTCAGTAGTTTCTTCCAGAGTCCCACAACTCTTTGCATAAAATAGTGCTCCCTGGCTTCATTCCTAAATGCACTTTACCATAACTTCAGCTGGTGTCCACAAATACATGTTTCACCCTTAAGCTGAAAGAGTTCTGCCAGAACTACTTTATTAATTGCTGGCAGGATCGGGCGAACAAGCGTGGCCAGAGCGCTACCTCCCCCGGGACGCTAGATGGCAAGCCCCCTGGATTGCAGCGGTGCCTCGGACCCCTGCAGGGCTTCATGGGAGTTGGAGTGTGGTGCAACCCTGTTGAGATCCGCAGTCGCTGCCAGGGGGTGCTGCAGCAGGAGCTGCTGAGCCCTATTAGGCAGTTCTTCCACCACACCCGGAAGTGGTTCTGGAAGCGAGTAATCAAGCACCTGGAGCACTTCCGGGTGCATTATAAAAGGAGCCAGCAGCCACTACTCGGGGAGCCAGTCAGGAGGAGGAAGACGGGGAAGGCGTTTCCCACTAGAAAAAAAAAAAATAAAACCTGTGTGTCTTGAACTTGTGTCCCACACTTGTCTGTGTCAGGTTAAGCTGTCAGTGCCAGCCTGGTGGCCACATTGCCTTTAAGGATTTTGAAGACCAGGATTTAGTCAACAACATTTATTTCTATAGCACATTTGCATACATAGAATGTAGCTCAACGTGCTTTAAAAGATGTCAAAGAAATAGTTATCAAAAACAAGGTAAATTAGGCAAGAATAATAATAAATAAGTAATATGAAATAAATTAATACAAGCTTACACGACTTAGATACTTAATTAGCAGAAAGGTAATGTCCTTATATATAATTTCATATTCTAGGTCTCCAAAGATGAGTATGATGATAGGTCAGATGGCCGAAAGGACAAAAAAAGCCACAAAAAAAATCTGCAGGGGTTCCAAGACCAAAAGACCACCCAGCCCTCACTGTGCATTCTACCCTGCCAAGCTGCCCTTAAGTCATTCCTCATTGCCTCCAAGCTCAGTCCCAGGGGAGTTGTCGCAGTAGGTGTCATGGACAGCTGGGGCACCTGACTTCATTCAAGCAGCAGGGGGCTGAATAATGTCTTAATCAGGCGATGGTGTAATAAAATGCCTCGATAGAGAAAATGGAAAAGAAAGCAGAGAATAGTAGAGACTAGTAATAACTGCAAATCCTTGACGAATATGATAATTTTATACATTTACAGTATATTCTATTAATAGTACAACTAAAATGATGCTACTAAAAAGTGGGATTTTAGGATTTTATTTTAATTATTCACATTGATAGCCTGGCATATCTCCGTTGGTTAAGTATTCCAGATATTTGGAGCATAACAGCAAAAGGCCATCTCACCAATTCTTTTTTGCTTAGCTCAAGAATAGTAAGCAAACCACTTTTAAAAGTTATAAGGTTATGACTTGGAGTGTAGAGGGACAGGCGTTCCAAGTTATGTGAAGGAGAAAGATTATTTGAAGCTTTAAATACCATTAACTGTATTTTACAATCAATTCTAAAGGATACGGGTAACCAGTGTAACGAAGATGAAACAGGAGAGATGTGCTCAGATTTTTTTTTCTGGCTTTCTTGCTGCTCTATTTCGAAGTAATTGCAACTGTTTTGTGCCTTTCTTAGATAATCCTTCCTGTTTGGAGTGTGTTGCAGTTATCTAGTCAGCTAAAAACAAAAGTGTGAATTAATTTCTCAGTATCTTACATTGTTATAAGTGGTCTAATTTTGCAGTATTCCTTCAGTGAAAAAAACGCAGTCCTAGTAATATGGTTAATGTGTAATTTAAAGTTTTGGATAGGGTCCATGATTACCTCAGCCTTGACTATTAATGTTATGTGGTGATGTCAAATTTATTTCTAATATCCTCATTATTTACATTTTGCCAACCATTAATATTTCTAAGTTTAACTATTTAACTTGGGAAAGTTATTACTCATTTATTCAGAAATAGAAGTAAGACAATGAATCAGAGAGGCCATGAAATCTGAGTCATCAGGTGGTATCGATAAATAAAGCTGCATATCATCTGCATAGCTGTTGTACAGTAGTTCACCTTGTGTTTTAAAATAATCTGGCCTAATGGAAGCAGTTATGATTATAAAAAGCAGCGGGCATGATGTAGATCCTTGTAGTACACTATATGCAATATCATGAACCTCTTAAGTAGGAGTTTAACAACTGCAGTCTTTAGACAATCTGTGAAGATCCCTCAATCTAATGACGAGTTCACTGTGTCACGTGTACTATCAATAAGCAGATTGGAGCCTTCATTGAAAAACTGAGTTAGGATGGTGTCAAGGACACAAGTGAGGGGTTTTAGTTGAGAAATTTTTCTACAGAACTCAGGTAGGCCTATTTGATAGAAAAGATTTTATCCATTAAAAAGAGCATGCTGGGGTTCAACAGGGTTAATTTTGGAGGGATGTATTATATTACATCTAATATCTTTTATTTAGTGTTTACAAAATGCTGCAAAAGCCTCACAAGTTTTGTTAAACGTTTTCAGGAGAAGATGATCAATAGTTGAGAAAAAACTGATGGATTTCCATTATCATTTATAATTTCAGAGAAATAGGACTACCTCTCAAGGCAGACTGCTTTGTTATATTCAATTAAATGTACCTTTAATGTTTCACAGTGGACAGTTAGTTTAGGGGTGGCACGGTGGCGCAGTGGTAGCGCTGCTGCCTCGCAGTTAGGAGACCCGGGTTCGCTTCCTGGATCCTCCCTGCGTGGAGTTTGCATGTTCTCCCCGTGTCTGCGTGGGTTTCCTCCGGGAGCTCCGGTTTCCTCCCACAGTCCAAAGACATGCAGGTTAGGTGGATTGGCGATTCTAAATTGGCCCTAGTGTGTGCTTGGTGTGTGGGTGTGTTTGTGTGTGTCCTGCAGTGGGTTGGGACCCTGCCCAGGATTGGTTCCTGCCTTGTGCCCTGTGTTGGCTGGGATTGGCTCCAGCAGACCCCCGTGACCCTGTATTCGGATTCAGCGGGTTAGAAAATGCCTGGCTGGCTGGCAGTTAGTTTAGTTTTCCTCTATTTACTCTCAGCTCTCCAGCATTTTTTCTTTAATTCAGACACTTTATGAGTTTTTCAAGGCACTTTAGTGCTGGAGGATTTCTTGATTTTTTTCAGGGGCCACTATGTCAGCTGCAGCTTTCACCATAGCATTCAAAATTTCCATCTTACTGGTTACATTGCTGGCCATATTAAGGCAAGCACTACATTTGGACTGATTATTCGGAATATTAGTAAACCTAGAGGCTGCTGTGTCATCAAAAAGCATTTCTTTAATAATTTTTTGTTCTCTAGTTATAGTTACCAGTATTTCTATGTTAAACAGAATGCAGAAATGGTTAGATGTAATAATGTCCACAACCTGCCTCATGTCAAATTTTTAAATTAGTAAATGCGGCCTGTGTCCTATTTTATGATTAGGCTGGCTGACAAGTTGTTTAAGATTATACTGCTTTGTCTAGATATTTTAGTTAAACTTATTATAATGTTAATATACCGCTTTGTCTGGATTATTTATTTAAACTATGGTCCGTTATTATAATGCTTGTATAGTGCACGCCTATAGGTGAACCTAATACAGAATCATCCTATCCTAACACAGGATTATATTTAGTATTAGGACTAAATCTATATAGTCAAGAAAAATAAATTACCATTGGTATTTTGTCAGAGAGTTCCCAAGCGGCAAACTAATTAGGAAGCAAGCCTGTAGAAAATTGATCTCTCCCACAAGAGAGTCCTATCGTCAATGAAGCCGAAGTTTTGTCTATCTCAGAAGGCTCTCATCTAGGTGTTTAGGGCCAGGAGTTGACTGTAGGTTTCTTTCTACGCAGCATGGGAATGGCTCTCGTATGACGATTCTCACAGCTGGAGTCCTCTCCTTAGTGGCCTAAATGAAGGATTAGAAGTCCATCTTCAGCAGTTCCGAATGTCAGTGATGAATGTTGCTGATGTCAGCATGGATTATAAATGTCCGAATAATCCTTCCCCATATGCTTCTCAAGAACTGCCAGGGCTCTTCTTTCGACATCTTTAATCTTTGCACCAGAAAAACAACAGACATATGTTTTACACTTAAGTAACCACAAAGTCAGAAGGTGCACAATTGAGTGTCCCATAATAATCACATCACCACTGTCTGCAGGCACAGATAGGGAATGGAGAGAGTCAAAGTAGTTGTGAGTGGTAGTGATGGCTTGAGAAAGTGGAGGTGACCTGGGCTTGGGCCTTTGCTTGCATTGTCAGTGTTGCCAGATTCTGTTGTCGTTGTTATCCAATAGCCAAATCGATACTAATAAAGTCTCTAGAAGGACAGATTTCAGGTTCCTAAGATGTTTTCAACTATCATGCAGCTGTTGAATCTTCCGCAAAACACATTGTAGCTTGCAGTTGGTCATCTTGAAAGAAAGTGGCGTCACAGGAAGACTACAAGACCCACCCAGTTTCCCCTGCTCAAGACTAAACATGCACCTGTTTGCTCTCCTCTGCATAGCCTCTTCAGAACATAAGAAATTTAACAGAAGAATGGAGAGAGACAATTCAGTCCATCAAGCTAATTTTTTTAGCTAATAGCTGTCCCAATGTCTTATTCAGATATTTCTTAAAGGTTGTCAAGGTTTCTGCTTCAACTACATGTCCTGGTAGTTTGTTCCAGGTTCACACAACTCTTTGCCTAAAGAAGTGCTCCCTGGCTTCATTCCTAAATGCACTTTACCTTAATTCTCGCTGGTGTCCACGAATACATGTTTCACCCTTAAGCTGAAAGAATGCTACCAGAACTACTTTATTAATTGTCTTAAAGAATTGTGTAGACCAGGATTTGGTCAACAACATTTAATTCTATAGCGGGCGGCACGGTGGCGCTGTGGGTATCACTGCTGCCTCTCAGTTAGGAGACCCGGGTCCGCTTCCCGGGTCCTCCCTGCGTGGACTTTGCATGTTCTCCCCGTGTCTGCATGAATTTCCTCCGGATACTCGGGTTTCCTCCAACAGTCCAAAGACATGAAGGTTAGGTGCATTGGTGATTCTAAATTGTCCCTAGTGTGTGCTTGGTGTGTGTGTGTGTGTGCGTGACCTTCGGTGGGCTGACGCCCTGTCCAGGGTTTGTTTCCTGCCTTGCACCCTGTGTTGGCTGGGGTTGGCTCCAGCAGATCCCTGTGACCCTGTAGTTAGGATATAGCAGGCTGGATGTTAGTTTGTTCCACGTTCCCACAACTCTTTGCCTAAAGGAGTGCTTCCTAGCTTCAGTCTTAACTGCACATACCCTTAATTTCCACTGACGTCGTTGAGTTTAGTTTAGAAATGAGTACATTAGAGGGTCATCTCAAGTTGGATGATTGGGAGACAAAGTCAGAGGCAAGATTGTGTTGGTTTGGACATGTGCAGAGGAGAGGTGCTGAGTATATTGGCAGAAGGATGTTAAGGATAGAGCTGCCAGGCAAGAGAAAAAGAGGAAGGCCTAAGAGAAAGTTTATGGATGTGGTTAGAGGGGACATGCAGGTGATGGGTGTAACAGAGTAAGATGCAGAGGACAGAAAGATATGGAAGAAGATGATCTGCTGTGGCGACCCCTAATGGGACCAGCCGAAAGAAGAAGTCCTTGAGTATGTGATTGACTCTAAAGCTCATAACATTCTGCTGGTTCTACTTTATCATTACCTTTGGGAATTTTGAAGACCTGAATTAGGTAATGTAGTCTTCTCAAGACAAAACAGGTTTGATTCTTAATATCAGAGTATGACACATCCTTAATTCCTGAGGTGCACTTGGTTGCTCTCATCTGCATATCTTCAAGAGTTGCTATGTTTTCTGTGCAGTGACCAAAACTGCACACAGTACTCCAGATCCAGCTCTAGTGCATTATATAGTCTGAGTATAATACCCTTTGATTTATATTCAACAGTTTTTGTGATTATTTTCACTTTGGCCTTTATAATATTTAGTATGCTTGCTTAGGCAGTGGAGCGTTGTTACTGTATTCTGCAAGGCATTACCATGTGTGCATCTAATAGAGCTGTGAAAGGCAACCTTTTTCGAGTTGCGGCGCACTAAGTCCAAAAATTTTCTTTCGCGGCGCACCTGAGGGACTGCCCATAAATAAAGTCTTGACGACACAATCTATAGACAATCTATGGACACTCACCAATAAAAACAGTTAATTTTACAAGTTTGAAAGACATTTTATTAATAAAGGAATCAAAGGATAAATCTTAAATTGAATTAATGTGAACGTTGAGATTGTTTTTCAGCACATATGAGATTGATGCGAGGATCAATTTTCGAAAGACAGACGCGCATTTCCTTGTCGATCATTTGAAGTCTCTCGCGTTTCTCTCGTCGGCAAGAGCTGAAATGTAGCGTTCTTATTTTCTCGTTCTATATTTGCTCCGCCTTCTTCTATCCGTACAGTGAGCGATACCTTCTAACAATGAGACTTTTTAAGTCTCACGAGATATGTTTTTGACACCGCTGGTGTTGATATTATGATGAATGGTGAACAGCGAAAATTTTAACTTGCATTCAAAATAAATACATTCATTTATTCAACCATCTGATTAACCGTTATCTGTTTTTACAACATGAAATTTTTTTAAACATTATCTTTTTAATCAACCAAAAGTTTAAAAATACTAGCAATTTTAAATATTTTACAAAAGTTTTAGAAAATTGCACACCGGTTGCCCGACAATGTGAGTGTAGTAATCTTGGACTGGAATGTGATGTTACGGTGTCTTTCATGAATTGATTGACATTATCTCTACACTGCTTTTTTTTTTTTTTTGGAAATTTTGAAATACTGAGGTTTTTTATTTTAGAATGTGCATGTTTTGTGTTGCCTCTTATATTGTCTTGCTACCTTGCAGTTTGTTAGCAACATTTAGGTAATAATGCTAGATTTCCCATCACTACAAAACAATGTAGATTCAGTGGCCCGATATTTAGCTTGATTTTGTTCTGTCAGTGAGCCCCAGCAGCAGGTTTCTTGATAAGGCACTTTTAAAAAGTGCGTTTATAAATTACGTATGCTCTTTTGGGTCTGTGTGTTATAAAGAAGTTGCCTTTTGTCTTGTAGTATCCCCTTCTTGGAATAGCTGGCTCCCTGGAACTTCCAGTGTCACTTCTTGGGAGTGTTGCCAGCAGACTAATTAATTTTTGTTCTATCTCCTTCTTAAATCATAAGTCAAACAGAATCCAAATTTGACATCCAAAGCGATGTTTTTACTCTCCTACAGTGTTTGTGTTCCTTAACACGCTTCAACTATACTACCTTGGTTTTGGCTAACCAGAATAGAACAAGCTGTGATTTTCGGTTATCATATGACAAGGAATGAAGAGTTAAGTTATGCTTTTATGCATGTTTGGTACTGCTGTTGCAACCAAATTGGAGTTGGTCAACTGTAGTTCATCTGTTGCTCTGCACAGCTTGTTTCAGCCCTTTTTGTAAACAGTCTATTTCCTAATGCAGAACTGCCACTGACTGAATTCTTTTTTTGGGGTGGTGGCTCATTCTTTATAGACCTGTGACAATGATTTGTACATGAAAAAGCAGCAAGACTGTTGTTCAGTGAAATACTAATGTCTCTGTGCCTGGTGGCTGTCCCAATGCCACACATCTCTAAAACTCTCCATGATACCTCTGAATGGCACACAAACACAACCTGTTGGTATCCATGTTCAGTATGTTCTGGAAACTGCATTGTCTACACATTGGCTGTCACTAATTTAGCGGTCAGTTACTTCAAAAGGAAGTGTATAATAAAAATGAATTAACTGTCAATATAAAATTTACTGTATCAGCTTGCTTCGTGTGTATACCCAGCAAACTTATCACTGTTCACTATTATGTAATGAAGTAAAATGACACATTTAGTCTGTTGAGTACTAAATATAATGTTCTAAATATTGTCTAATTGTACTTATTGTCTAATTGCTTTTACAGTGTATATACATAGAACTGCTTATTTTGTTCTGAAAAGTTGTTACAGTGTAACCTTTGCAACATGCATTATATGCCTCCTTTATATAAACATAAAATCATGGAACAAAAAACAGCTTGATGAAAATTGAAATAATGCTTAAAAGCTTTAAGCATGCTTAACTTTTCCTGACATATTGCAGTGTTGCGAAATAATTACATTAATGAGACTCTTGCTTTTCACACTAACTGCTATTGAAATTCATAATCCTTCACATTAACAAGAAAAAGAACTTTCACTGAATATGCAAAGTCTTGTGTAATTTACCACTTGTGATGATCAAATATAAAAGACACATATCAAAGGCAAATATAATACTAAATATCTGGAACACACATAAAAGAAATCAGGAAATACTATTGTGTTAAATGAGAAGAGCTAGAGGGAAGCTGGTTCTTTAAATACCGATGGAACTGAAAGAAGAGAATCAGGCGGCAGGGCCAAGCATGCCATGATTGTTCATTATTTTTGGCTGCAGGTGGAAGTGAAAAGAAGTTAGGCTGCTGTGTTTCAGTTCCAGCCTCCGTGTTTCCTTTGCTTGGACCCTGAAACAGATAGAGATAGAGAGAGACAGAGAGAGTGAGAGAGAGAGATAGAGGCATAGTAATGGGGTAAATAATTAAGCTTTAAGCTTGTGTTTAGCACATTTTAGGCATCGCTGAACACTGTATGTCCACTTTCTGAATGATCTCTCTTTCTGGATGTCAGAGTGTAAGTCTATGTACATGATCAGGGACAGATCTACAGTGATCCCTCGCTATATCGCGCTTCGACTTTCACGGCTTCACTCCATTGCGGATTTTAAATGTAAGCATATCTAAATATATATCACAGATTTTTTGCTGGTTCGTGGATTTATGCTGACAAAGGTACATGCTTCCTCAGTTGGTTTGCCCAGTTGATTTCATACAAAGGACGCTATTGGCAGATGGCTGAGAAGCTACCCAAATTAAAATAAAACTCCTCAATGATATACGATGTGCTTCCCGCACGGTGCTTCGCATACTTGAAAGCCCGAACAGCCTGTATTGATTTTTGATTGTTCGCTTTTCTCTGTCTCTCTCACTCTCTCTGATATTCTCTGCTCCTGACGGAGGGGGTGTGAGCAGAGGGGGTGTTCGCATACTGGCTTAGAGGATACGGACACTCCTCTAAAAAATGCTGAAAGACTACCTTCACATTGCTCCCTTTCTTGCAGCTGCTTTCTCCAGTGGTGCTTCGCATACTTAAAAGCCCGAACAGCCCTATTGATTTTTGATTGATTGCTTTTCTCTCTCTCTGATATTCTCTGCTCCTGATGCGTACTCCTTTGAAGAGGAAGATATGTTTGCATTCTTTTAGTTGTGGGACAGACCAGCCATGTCTGTCTTGTCATGAAGCACAGTTTAAACTTTTGATTAAAGGGTGTTATTTCATGTCTAGAGGGCTCTAATAATGTTAAAAAACGTATTTAGAAGGTCGTAAACAGGTTTTCTATGCTGTAACTGCGAAAATATTCGATTTATAAATAAAGAATCCTACTTCGCGGAAATTAATTTATTGCGGCAGAGTCTGGAGCAGATTAACCGCGATAAATGAAGGTTTACTGTACTACAAAACTAATGAAGCTTAAGTTTCATGGCCCCAGAAGTGACTTTAACCTTTATCCCACCATAACTCAAAAAGTGTAAGGTATAGGAATTTTTATTTACACCAGTGACTTTGACATGTGTGATAATCCAGCAAAATTTGTGGTGATCTGTCATGGAGCAACCCCAATGAAGAAGATAACAGTGGTTACTCAGACCTTGTTCCTGGTTGCAAAGGAGCCCACATAAGAGTTCAGAGCCCCAAAAATGTAGGTCTGCCATTGGACAAAACTAAAATGTGATTGAATGAAGTATTGCATGGCCCACAGATAACTATGTAGGGGAGCCATCCTGGTCATTCCCGTTTAATGAAGTCTAAAAAAAGTCAGCGGTATGCACACTATGCATACTATGGTCAATGAATGACAAAAGCAAAAGAAGAAAGCTGACAGGCTAAATAACTGGGTGTGTTCTATCAGGTTGCAAGGAGCTTCATCCTGTGATCCAGTCTGTTCCAAACTGAATGCCACTTTCGGGAAGCTACAGGCTTTATAGACAGGGAACTGGAAGGGGCGGAGTCAGTTGCCTCACTGGGCATCTTCTCAGTACTGCTGAGTGAAGAAAAGAGAGAGGGTTAGCATGAGTGCTCTCTCTCGACCCAGGATGATATTACCTTCCTCAGATGAGCAAGAAGATGATCCACAGATGCACATCACTAATGATATACATACTGTAGCATGTTTTTAACATAATTTTTTGTTGATGTCTACCTGTATATGTGACTGTGTTGGAATGTGAGTCTGCAGACACAATAACTTTAAAAAGTATTATTCATTCTGTACGAAGTTCGACACAATTATTACCATTGTGAATCAATTTCTAGAGATTGACACTATTACAGATATTATTTTGTTATGCCCCAATGTCAGCACAATTGGGGTGGGGCAAAATAAATAAATCAAGATATGATACTTCCATTACATTCCAGACAGAACATTAGCCTCGAATATTTTGCTGCTTTTGTAAAGAAAGTTATGTACTCTATGTACTGTGCACTGTTATGTACTGTGTTCTGTCAGACAGTTGTTGCCAGTGTCCTCTTCTTTGCTGCCGTGACAGATAAGAACACGAAGAAGCTGGACAAGTTAGCAAAGAAGGCTGGCTCTGTGTTGGGTAGGACTGTGGACTTACTAGGAATTATTGTGGAAAGGTGCATGGGGAGGAGGATACAGGCCATCCTTGACAATAACAGTCACCCTGTCCACAACATGTTGGGAGGTTAGAGAAGTAAACACAGCAGTTGTCTTATCTCACTACACAGAAGAACAGAATGCTATAGAAGATCATGTGTTGCCACTGCCTTGAGATTTTATAATGCTGTTGTCAACACGAGTGATTCATGACCTGATCACAACTCCACCTTCTGACACTGTTACAATTGATAATTTGTACTTTTTACTTAACTTTTTTTATTTATTTGTTTATTTTTGTTTTGTTCCTTGTCTTTCTTAATAATTAAATCAATCTGCTTGTTTTTTATCTGTGTATTCTATTTGTAATGCATTCTTACCATGTTGCCATAAAAGTTTGCAATGAGTACCAATATGAAAAAAAACTGGCAACATCACATAGATTGCCAGATCAGCCATTCCTTTATTCAGCAACAAAATTGTAACTGTGACATCAGTGCAGCCCTCTGTACTTTTATGAACTTCTCTGGCATGGTCACGTGGAGTGGCTGTAAGACAACTAGCACAGAAAAACCTATTAACAACTCTGACTTTTAACTGCTTGCTGCTTCTGTGTGCTAGCAGTAATTTCTCACTTGACACTTCTACCCTCTTTCTCCCATCAAACCATTCTTTATCACCATGCAGGACTCTCTTTTAAATCCTCCTTCAAATTACGAGCTTCACATTAGCAGCATGAGTCCAAACGGCCAAAGGTGTCAGACACTACAACACTACTATCAGTTCGTAATTACACTGTATTCAAGGCTAAAGGCCTCATAGGAAACCTAACACCTTGAAATACAAATGTAGCAAGGTTGTTTTCAAATGCTGTAATTTTTCACACAAATCCATAACATGGCATTCTCAGCTGGTCAGTTGAGGCAGCCTATCCCAGTGACAAGGGTGCATGGCAGGAAGCAACCGTGACTAGGGTGCCGGTCCACTGCAGAATCTAATGACACTCATGTCCATGCTGATCTATCTATCTATCTATCTATCTATCTATCTATCTATCTATCTATCTATCTATCTATCTATCTATCTATCTATCTATCTATCTACTAAATTTTAAACACCCACAAACTAATGTACAAAAAGCATGGCTTATTAATGTGTCTTTTTAAAATAACAGTAAAGATGAATGAACACCCTGGCAATTAAACAAACTTACAGAAATATTCCAAATTTCTGTTTATGCTTTCTGCATGCCAAGCCCAGAACCACCATGGCAATTTCAGCTGTAGTCTTTTTAATTAGTTTTTTCTGCCCAACTCTGCTCAGTCATTCCTAGTCCTTCATTTGGCAACTGAACCAGTTTAGGGATTACCTGAGATATTGAGCATGCATTGCATCACAATCTGTGCCTTAAAACAAGTGCCAAAGATGAATCATTTCTCCGGAATATTGAAGTAATTTTAACCCCTTGAGGCCCCTGCCCCACTCATTAGCTAAAATGTTTCTCCACATAGGCCCAAAAATAAGATACACTGTATTTTGATTATTCTTTGTCTTCCTTTTAAACTAATAAATGTTTTGCCAAATAGTTTAAGTTCTACTGCTGTTTTACTGTAGGTGTTTTATGCTGTACGTTTAACCCATCTGTTTTAAAATCTCACAATCTGGACCCTGTTTCTATTACAGCATGTATGACATTGTTAAACTGAACTTTTTAATTCCTCAGAATTAACACATCCCCTTAATAATTGTTAAATTATATTTTAATGTCATAGTCCCTCCAGCGTGTCCTGGGTCTTCCCCGGGGCCTCCTCCCGGTTGGATGTGCCCGGAACATCTCACCAGGTAGGCATCCAGGAGGCATCCTGATCAGATGCCCGAGCCACCTAATCTGACTCCTCTCGATGCGGAGGAGCAGTGGCTCTACTCTGAGCTCCTCCCGGATGACTGAGTTCCTCACCCTATCTTTAAGGGAAAGCCCAAACACCCTGCGGAGGAAACTCATTTCAGCCGCTTGTATTCGCAATCTCGTTCTTTCGGTCACTACCCATAGCTCATGACCATAGGTGAGGGTAGGAGCGTAGATCGACTGGTAAATTGAGAGCTTTGCCTTACGGCTCAGCTCTTTTTTCACCACGACACACCGATGCAGAGCCCGCAATACTGTGGATGCCGCACCGATCCGCCTGTCAATCTCACGATCCATTCTTCCCTCACTCGTGAACAAGACCCCGAGATACTTAAACTCCTCCACTTGGGGCAGGATCTCTCCCCCAACCCTGAGAGGGCACTCCACCCTTTTCCGGCTGAGGACCATGGTCTCGGATTTGGAGGTGCTGATTCTCATCCCAGCCGCTTCACACTCAGCTGCGAACCAATCCAGAGAGAGCTGAAGATCACGGCCTGATGAAGCAAACAGGACATCATCTGCAAAAAGCAGTGACCCAATCCTGAGTCCACCAAACTGGACCCCTTCAACACCCTGGCTGCGCCTAGAAATTCTGTCCATAAATGTTATGAACAGAATCGGTGACAAAGGGCAGCCCTGGCGAGTCCAACTCTCACTGGAAACGGGCTCGACTTACTGCCGGCAATGCGGACCAAGCTCTGACACTGGTTGTACAGGGACCGAACAGCTCTTATCAGGGGGTCCGGTACCCCATACTCCCGGAGCACCGCCCACAGGATTCCCCGAGGGACACGGTCGAATGCCTTTTCCAAGTCCACAAAGCACATGTAGACTGGTTGGGCAAACTCCCATGCACCCTCCAGGATCCTGCTAAGGGTGTAGAGCTGGTCCACTGTTCGCGACCCGGACGAAAACCACACTGTTCCTCCTGAATCCGAGGTTCGACTATCCGACAAACGCTCCTCTCCAGAACCCCCGAATAGACTTTTCCAGGGAGGCTGAGGAGTGTGATTCCTCTATAGTTGGAACACACCCTCCGGTCCCCCTTTTTAAAGAGGGGGATCACCACCCCGGTCTGCCAATCCAGAGGCACTGTCTCCGATGTCCATGCGATGTTGCAGAGACGTGTCAACCAAGACAGTCCTACAACATCCAGAGCCTTAAGGAACTCTGGGCGTATCTCATCCACCCCCGGGGCCCTGCCACCAAGGAGTTTTTTGACCACTTCGGTTACTTCAGTCCCAGAGATGGGAGAGCCCACCTCAGAGTCCCCAGGGAGTTGAAGCTACTTCTGACAGGGGACTCTGCCAGCCGTTCCCAGCAGACCCTCACAACACGTTTGGGCCTACCAGGTCTGACCGGCATCTTCCCCCACCATCGAAGCCAACTCACCACCAGGTGGTGATCAGTTGACAGCTCCGCCCCTCTCTTCACCCAAGTGTCCAAGACATATGGCCGCAAGTCCGGCGACCACGACCACAAAGTCGATCATCGACCTGAGGCCTAGGGTGTCCTGGTGCCAAGTGCACATATGAACACCCTTATGCTTGAACATGGTGTTAGTTATGGACAATCCATGACGAGCACAGAAGTCCAATAACAAAACACCGCTCGGGTTCAGATCGAGGGGGCCATTCCTCCCAATCACGCCCTTCCAGGTCTCACTGTCATTGCCCACGTGGGCATTGAAGTCTCCCAGCAAAACGAGGGAATCCCCAGAAGGTATGCCCTCTAGCACCCCTCCAGAGACTCCAAAAAGGGTGGATACTCCAAACTGCTGTTGCGATACGCACAAGCAACAGTCAGGACCCTTCCCCCCACCCGGCGGAGGGAAGCCACCATCTCGTCCACCGGGGTAAACCCCAACGCACAGGCTCCAAGTCGGGGGGCAATAAGTATGCCCACACCTGCTCGGCGCCTCTCACCGGGGGCAACTCCAGAGTGGTAGAGAGTCCAGCTGGAGGGACTATGTCTCCCGGCTGGCCAGGGAACGCCTTGGGATTCTCCCGGAAGAGCTGGAAGAAGTGGCCGGGGAGAGGGAAGTCTGGGCTTCTCTACTTAAGCTGCTACCCCCGCGACCCGACCTTGGATAAGCGGAAGAGGATGGATGGATATTTTAATGTCACTGGACTACAGTTTTTTAAATGTTTTTCTACCTGAAAAATGTTTTCTGATTATGATAGACAACTTCAAGATAAGTATTAATACAATTTCAGACTGACTGTTGTGAAGAAATACAAAAAAAACATGGAAAAAGGGTTGGGGTATGCAAAAGTTGGCCTCATGTAATGAAAAATAAATAAAATAAGTTGACAAGTGTACACAAGCAAATAAGAATATTAAGGAAAGCAAAAGTGATAAATGATTCACTCCTGGTGCAGAAAGTGACATTCAGATGTGGGTTCTACTACTGAACACTGAGCTTGGTTGATGAGGCTTTTTATATCCAGTCTACTGAGGAAGAAGCTGGACTTCTGGTTTGCCTGAGGAGGAAGTGAAGTCAGTGTTCTTGGGAAAGATCAGTCCTGGAGGTGAAAGAGGAGATGTTCTTACCAGCATTGCCCTCTCTTATTTGGAAGTGGTCATGTAGCAGCTCCCTAATCACTCGTGTTTGACCCTGTAATACATAGAAATTCAGCGAAACATTAAATTAACTCTAATCGAATTTAGTAGGTTAATGATGCTAAAACATTGCATCAGGTCAATCGAGCTAACGGTGTTTTGGTGCTGATTTTCATTTATACTCAACATCTGATATTTCTTGTTTCAGTGTCCCTCAATAGTTGACCAGTATTGATGGATTCCACTTGCCCTGATGCCACATTTCCATTGTTACAATATTCTGCTAATATTTGTCACCAGGTCTGATACTGACTCCAACAGGGTTAGCAAGGAAGAAGTCCAAGTGTGAATGCAGAAAATAAGTCTAACAACAAGTTGCGTTTCATTGTTTTGTATGCTTAAAGTTTGTTGTCAGTCAGCTGGACATATTTTGGTGCACTGGAATTGTCAAAAAAATTCTCAACAACATCTTTAAATGCCTTCTGTGTGAATTCCTCTGACCCTAATAGCTGATCTTTGAACCACTTCTCATTGATAATTTGTCTGATTAATTCCTTAATCTTGGCATCAGTTATTCATGGAAGCATCCGTCTCAGATATTAAAATCCGTTACCTTCTCTGTTCATCACTTTCATAAACGTTTTCAACAGTCTACATTTCAAATGTAGTTGTTGTACTGTACATTTATACTTACTGTATAATATGAGAGGAAATCACAAAAACAGGCTTTTTGCAATAAAATGGTATTTAATAGGAAAATTTAAAGGTGATTTTTGTGATCATCAGGCCAAAATCACTGAGATACACCCAAATGTGTAATTTTGGAAAAATTAAGTGGTTAGAACTGGGAAGCTTTGTTCGGCTGAATGGCCTGTTATCAACTAGATTGTTCTGATGTTCTATTGAAAGCAAAATCTTTGTCATCCAGTGTTTTCAGTTCCTTGCAGCTCTGAACTATTCATGCAAGCCGTTGATGCTTTAGTAAATTTCACTCCTGTACTGGCCTGGGATAAATAAGAGACTTTTAGTTTAGTTATTATTGTAAGTCCAGACACATCTTGTATTCAATCCCAAATGTCTATACGACCATATGGTCTGATGTCAAGATGACATCAAAAACATTCAAAGACTTTTATGTAAGCAAAAGAGCTATAAGAATTAAAAACCTCCTGAGGTCCTGTGAATCGAGTTTTACCTTCCTTGATCACAGACTCATTGATCTCATCTATCTGTCTGCATTCTCACACAAGGATTCAAAGACAGTAGACAAGGAAAAACAACTGAAGCATAACTTGTTCTAATCTGAACAATTGACTAATCATCCAACCTTACACCTCACCTTCTCACACACAATCTGGATTTGCACCCTTTTCATCTTCTCATTCTTTGTTTCCAATCTCTTTAAATGTTGTATTGAGTTTCCTTTCAACATCCATAATGAAGGCTTAACAGCCAAAACGTGTTTCTGTCTCACATTTTATTTCTCTGAATAGATGTTCTATTCATCTTTAATATTAAAGAAGCATATTCGTTTATGGTTTTTATATACCTTTTGGTAGCTGAAACAGACGTCAGACCTTTAATGTATTATTTTTGTCTGTAGCTAAATGAAAACAAAGCACAAAAAAGATCCTATTGTCATCTGTTAATCTGAACATCTGACAGTTTGTATCTCAGTGAGTCAGTCTGACTGCATTTTGAAGTGTTTTATTGTTGAGGTAATTTGTCTAGGACAGTGACAGCAGTCACAGAGAATATTGCATAAGATCTGACGACATGTACCATAGACATAATCCTCCTCAGTGTTCATGAGGTACATGAGACAAAATCTGCTTGAGGGTACTTAGCTGTCAAACGTCTCTATACAAGCCCACGTCGTCCAATTTTAAGGTTGTAGGGATGTGTCCTACATAATCTTCCAGACACCCAGACTCACTTAGAAAACCAGAAGAATGTTTTTTTCCCAATCAGACATGGAGAGAAGTCTGCTCAAAAAGTGACGAGGCCGGGTTTTCACCTGGTGTTCTGGGGCTGTGAAGCCACGGTATTAACCATTGCACCACCATACTGCCCTTATAAAATATGCTTGTTGAATTGTAATTACTGAAATTTAAAAATAAAGTAAAGGAAATATGAAATGAGAGCATGGGGACATGGTAGTTACCCCTGATTCCTTTCATTTACTTAATGCCAGATTTAAATCTGTACGTAAGTGTGCCATGTAACCAAATCCAGTACTTCTTTATGCCTTTTTTATATGGATCAATAATTCATCTTTGGCTCTGAAAACCTCTGTTAAAAAGTGGATGACTGAAGAATATGCCAGGACTGCACAACAAATATTTTGTTGTAGAATTTATTTAGAATTTTAAGAGATTTTTTGGTGATTTCGTTTGGGACAATTTAAGTAAGTCAAACTAAATGATTGCAGTTGCTGATGACTTTACCTGAGGATGTCAGATTACACTAATTTAAATCTAAGAGGACAACCAATTCGATGACTCCATGATGACTTTCCAGCACAGTTTCACATTTTCAAAGTGTTATGAGCTTGCCTGCTTTTCTGACAGCTATTAAAATGCTGCCTGACAGAGACAGTGTTGTTCAAATGCTTTCCAGGATAGCGAGTTCAGCTGCATTTGCTGCCGCTTTTTTCTTTTTTTCATTCTGTCATCATACATAAAACATGAAATGTCACACAAACGAGCCTCTCTTCAGTTTGCGAGGTCAGAAGTGCCCATGTTTCTTAAGTCCTTGTAACAGTGTTACGTGCTTTGTGCTTCTGGCTGAGCGCTCATTGGTTCTCAGCTCTCCCAGACACAGAGTCCACCCCTACAACTAAATTCATGTAATGTGGTAGAGTTTTAACTAGATCTAAGACTCTAGTGCACCCCACTGTTCTTTATCTGACAATCCTTTGGTTCACTTTGTGGTCATCCCAGGAAATGATAGGTCGAATGATAAAATAAATGTCAAGCCAGTTGCCTCCATTTATTTCCAAACTTAAACAAAAACGTCAAACAAAAAGAGTCATTCTCTGGTAATTCTATATAACAGAATTATTGCCTATTAAGGTGTCTTTAATCACTTCACTTGGGGTTTGAAGGATCTCCGTCTAAAATGTCCAGTCCATAATGGCACCTCCTTCCAGCTAGCTGAGCTTTCATGGTCCTGGGATCAGAAGAGGGGGAGTCAGTGGTCCTCACTAGGCAGTTTCTTGGCAATGTGGAGGCAAGAGAATAGCTGCAGCACCCCTTACCAGCCTGCGGTGCAATTACAAACCAGGGAGGAACCAGAGGGTGACCCTCTGATGCGCATGTTGACAACTCCTAAATGTTAAATATGACTTTCATAACAGTTCAGGCCTTTGGAAATGTGTGATTTAGAGATCCACTTTAAAAGTAGCATCACTACTTCAGAATAAATGCAGTAGCTTACAGACACAAGCGTTTGGATTAACAACAACTGGGCACACTTAATAGTCAGGATTGGTTCCTTTCAGCAGAATCTTTAAGCTGCTGCTACACCAGTTCCAGTAGCTTTAATTAAATAGCCTCAAATCCTATTCCTGGAATGTTGTTCAGAAGATCCTAATAGCTGTTAGGGTTTTGTAAGCCAAAGCATATTAATTTGTAAACTCCAAGCAAGCTCTTTTACCTCAGATAAATCTGTGGGCAACCACTATTGGAGACAGTAATGATGCTACAATGATTTTGAAATTTTATTATGTGAGTTTTGCTCAGTTTTTTATATCTCTAAAAGGAAAGCATTTGCAACTTACAGGTTATTGATCTTAGAAAAGTGTGATACTAGTGAATATGTAATACATTTTAATTATCCTTTTTCATGGACTGTAATGGTGCGGGTCGGCCTCACACTACCAGGTCTTTCCAGGGAGCCACTCGAACCTGCTACTGCCGATAACGTACCCGAGGGATGAGCCAGCAGATAAGGACACAAAACACGTACATAGCAAGGGGTAGGTGCATAAAGGTGCCAAAGTGCTTTGGTGCTTTTATTAAAACAATTCAACAACAGTGTCCAAATAAATAGTGCGGTGACAGGGCCAAGCCACAGACCTGGGCCAGCAGTTGCACTGGGTTGGTTGAGGCATGGAGCCTTCCCATGCATTAGAGGCTTAAAGGACAGGGGACCATTACATGGACTCAGGTTGGAATGACAGTAATTTAAGTTCAGTCTTCAGGAATAGTCTATCTGAAGTAAAAGATGATTAGGCAAGTTATAATGTAGGTCACCTTGAAGTACGTTATTAGTCTTGCCCTTAAATTTGGAACACATCTATCAGAGAAAAAGAGGGAAAAGTGCGCTGCAAAAACCACTGAGCCCACCCTTTGAAAAAAAAGAGCCAGAATGACCAATGGGATTAAGCAAATTAGTTATCAGTTTAAGCAAACGCAGATGCAGAATTATTATTGGTGGTTATTTTTCAAGGTGTGTAACCATTTTATATATTTGTTTGCTTGAGGTGCTGCCAGCTTGTGTTTCTAGTTTTCATGGGAAACACCATTTTGTGTATCTGGTTACTGTGATGCTATGTGGCTGCTAAGCATGTGATGCGCATGTTACATACCCATGACATCATGGTGGCCATGTCATAAAAGAGGGCAAGGGAAATAAACATGTCGTGATCGGGGAAGAAGAAACCGCAGGTGGTGCAGACGAATGACCAGGGAATGGATTTTGTTACAAGAGACGGGTCTAAAAACAGACAAGGATGAAATATTTGGACAACCAAAACGCTTTTATGTCGGTGTTGAAGAGGAATGCATAAACAGCAATAAATATTCATGTCAAAGTACATGAAAACTGCAGTAGATAAGTAAAACAAAAAGTCAGAAACAGCAGAGGAAAGCAAGTGCATTTCTGTTGCTGAAAAATTAGACCTGCAGAATGCCCTACGTTCAGCGTCAGAAAGACAAGACCAGTAGTTTGCAAATGAATTACAGAGCAAAAGTGTCAGATGTGTCAGCCAGTTGAATACATTTTCCCCATTTATTTATTTATTTATTTATTTATTTATTTATTTATACTTATTGCTTTAGCTGATGCTTCTGGATGTAATGACATTTATTTGCTTTGCTATAAAAGCATGCCAGTAAGAATGGTAATATTCTATAATAGAAAGTAGACCTGTTGTTTGCACTTTTGACTCCTTTAGACTGCAGTGGGCTGGCGCCCTGCACGGGGTTTGTTTCCTGCCTTGCGCCCTGTGTTGGCTGGGATTGGCTCCGGCGGACTCCCTTGACCCTGTAGTTAGGATATAGTGGGTTGGATAATGGATGGGTGGATGGATGGACTTTTTTAGATATATTATTCCAAGTTTCTGCAGTGTTTGATTATGTACTTTTGTTTTCCCAACTCTGTTGAGTTTTGTGCTTAATTTTTTCCACTTCTCTTTTGTTAACTTACTGCTTGACTACATGGTGCCATATTCTAGTCCATGATTTTTATTAACATGGTTGTGCAAATAATTTTGACAAGAAAGACTTGTTTGCTTCATTCAGTTGTTATATTTATTTTATTTGCATAGACCCCATACATCACTGCTGCTTTGCTCTATTCAATTTCTTTTTGGTATACCTACTATAAGTTGCCATTGAATTCAGCCTTAGTGTGTGTGGAGTGGTAAGTGGACCTCTTCATCAGATTCAGTATCACAGTGATAAAAGTGTATGTGAGATGCTGATGCATCTGTCGACTTCTAGTGATTTGTTACCATGGTAGTAATTTTTCCTACTTGGACTGAACTGTTTGACATTTTTATGTTTGCCCCCTGGGCAGCATGGGGGCAGAGTGGTAGTGCTGCTGTCTTATAAAAAGGAGACTGGACTTCATCTCCTGGATCCTCCCTGCATGGAGTTTGCATGTTCTCTCTGTGTCCTTGTCTATGTGGGTTTCCTTCCACAGTCCATAGACATGCAGGTTAGGTGGATTGGCATTGCTAAGTTGTCCCTAGCGTGTGTGTGTGTGTGTGATTGTGCTCATGGCCTGGGGTTGCACCTACCTTGCACCCTATGATTGCTGGGATAGGCTCCAGCTTTCCCGTGCCAATGCTCAGGATATAACAGGTTTTGAAAATGGTTGGATATTTGTCTTCTATGTGTGTACTTTCGTTATGCTGTTTTATGTTACTGTTTTATATACACAGCTCATTATTGCTATTGCTAATTGATATAAAAACTCATACATAAACTTAACTCAGTGATCACATCACTTTTCATAAGCCATTATAATAGTAGTTTTACTTCTAAATTTGTTAATTTACAAATTTAGAGACCCTACTTTATTGGTTATTTAGCAAAAGCAATTTCCTTCTTTTCTCTCTGTGTTTGACATATGAGTAGCATTCATCAAAAGCCCAAGCAAACATCTACAGTTTGCTGTAGAAATATATATAGTATCTGTCTATTTGTAATAAGATTTATTATACTGCATTTTAAGATTTAATTTATTGATTACATATTTACTTTTTCATATGATAAACTGGCAAACAGTCTAAGGCTGGTCCCTGCTTTGTGCATGTTGCTGGCTCCAACCCTATAATTATATGTAATATATATTGTGTTGTACTTACTTGTTCTTTCTAAAAGAAAAGGTCACACCCTAATTTCCTTAAACCTATCTTTAGCATAATATGTATTGTAAGGTTTCTAAACTCCTCCCAACAGCACAACACGCCGAGGAGCATCCTGAAGCGCAATCGCTGCATCTGTGGTAGACAGCTTATCGGTTGCTGGGTCAACCACAGGCTCCCAGCACTGCAGAGGCTCACCACAAAAACAAATCTGAGTCAATCACCGTCGCACTATGAGCACCTGCCATCGATGGGTGATGCAAGGAATATTATAAATGCAGGGAACAGTATTATTTGGCCACTAACCTGCCCACGACCCTGCCTGATTTGCTGTGTCTGTGTATAGGAGAGTGGCAGATCCCGCTACAATAAATAACTGTGCTGTTCCTGTTTCAAGCTGAATAAAGTTGGCTTTGCTAAAGTACTGGGACTCAATCTCGTGTTTTAGGGTGCAAGACAGGGATTCACATGTCACATATGTATAGTTGGGAGAGAATCAAGAGACAGCATTAGCAGTTTGGAGTGCTTGATATTCCCCTGTTCATTAATCAACAGAAATTGGCCCCATTCAGGTGCTAAACAAAACCAAAAGAAGGAACCATTGGTCCAAGTATACGTTCCTCTGTAATAGCCTGCTTCTCACAAGTAAAGTCCTCTATGAAAGCAGGGTCAGTAAGGGCAGTAGGCTTCCAGTTGTATCATCATTTATATTTGGAAGGAGTGAGACCAGGACCGCAGGGTCTGTACATGTTCATCACAATAGTTGTCCTCTGTTTTCATTCCCCATACATTTCCTTCTAGAGCAATGTGTACACTACTGCATCTGGTATTTGTGACGATATGAAACATTACTCTGTCCCCTGTCACATTATGTAATCACCTTTAACTCATTTTATTGATAAGGTTTGAATATTCACTGATCCCCCTCAAGCTCTAAATTTGTGATAATGGTGCTTACATGGGTTGGTTTTGTAAGAGTAGCAAAATTCTGTTTGGTTTCCAGGTGGATATCTATTATTGTATGAATTTTATACAGATTCAGGTTGCCAACGTGTAATTATACCTAAGATATAATAGCAATATATTAATTAAAATTATACAATATTTACATATATGAATACAAAAATGAAGTTAAACTTTAAAATATACAACCCTCAGTAATGCACCTTCCACACCAGTCAAGAATCAATCTTTGTTATGTGGCAGGAAACTGGAGGAAACCTGTGCACAAACAGCAAGAATATTAAAGAGAGTGTTCTGACTGGCTGTAACAATATGCAGCCCGTCAAGAGTGCCATTATTGAATCGTGGAGGACTGGAATCTGTTTGGGAAGCACTGGGAAGAAGTAGCCAACCCTGACTGGATTTCCCGACCACCACAGAGGTCATTCATCTCATACCCACACTCACACTGCCAATGTCCATTTATAATATATATTTTTCTTAACTCTTTGAGGGCTGAAAATTTTTTCCAAAGATCTCAGTTTCCTGAAATTGTTTCATACATGCAGTAACTCAACATAAAACGTCTCTTGCTGTGCATGCTATGGTTGATATCGGTGTCTGTTCATGGTTTCTGGCAGCAGCGGCTGTGTGGGGTCAGCGATGGCAGTCACAGTGTGACACAATCCGGTTTGTACCTCATGTCATCGTAACTGGCGGTCCTCCCAGGCAAATGTTGCTGTAGGCCCATCAGCTACACGAATGTGTTCAGTACCACAATCAGCTGATACTGGTACCTCACTTTCGTTTTTGATCTCGAACTCCAGATCACTTGCATCAAAATCGTCTGAGACTGAGAGGTCAGATTCAGTGATAGTACGCAAAACATCATCCACAGAGAATTTTGCTTTGCCCATTCACTTTGGTCTCTCGCCATATCACTGAAGCTAACATTCCTTCTAGCAAAGAGAGTCAAACTAAAATAGAACAGTGAGTTTTGTTGCCGTTTACAGCTGATTCCCTTCCTCTACTCCTGAATTTTGACAAAAGTCAACATCTGCCATAAAGAGTTAATTTAAGATATTAACTGTTAGTGGGTTTTTATTTTATGAACTCCCTTAATCCAGTGTAAAGTTATGGGAGGAAAAACATTTCTCAGTAGTGTACGACGCAAAACAGGAACCAACCCTCGCTCCCTCATACACAGATAGTTTGGAGTCACTAGTTAACCTCACTTACATGTCTTGGGTTACTCAGACATAGTCACTATGCAGATAGTGAAAATATCTGATGCAATAGAAGGTAACACATTTCATAATTTGAAATGTAAGCTGTTAGTGGGTTGACCTTCATCTTACTCCATTTCTCCAAATCCTGCACAACAGAGGTATTTTTAAAACATTTGCTACCTCACATATTTATATCCACTTTTGGTCACTCAAATGCTGACCATTCTAAATACTGTAATCATACTAACACTGTATTATTTTCAGAAAAAAAAAATGCAAAGAAAACCCTACTACTTAGTTACACAGAAAGATTATAAAATCTAACTTGGAAAAATGAAATAATGCTGCATAAGGAATTCCTTCTTTGTAACATCACATTTCAAAGACATTTCAGTTTGCTATTTATGTTTTTGTTTCTCATAGAGTGTTGAAGGAGAACACCATGAAAAGGCAGTGGAACTGCTGAAGGCAGCTAAGGACAGCGTCAAGTTGGTAGTACGATATACTCCAAAAGTACTTGAAGAGATGGAAGCTCGATTTGAAAAGCTGAGGACGGCACGCCGCAGACAGCAGCAGCAACTCCTCATGCAACAACAGCAGCAGCAGCAGCAACTGCAGACACAGCCAGCCCAGCAGAATCATATGTCGTAGGTGAGACTTTTCATTGCTTTCACTCCTTAAAGACCTTGAAGCTTGTAGACAAAACCACAAAAGCCACCAAAACGTATTACATGAAGTAACTTAAATCACCTTAATATAAATACTTAACTTAATAAATATCCTTCACATTATCATATTGGCCATTTTCAGTGGTTATTCAATACTGATGTAGCTGTGTTTCACAAAGAAAGATTTGGGAGTTGAGTACAGGTAGTCCCCAGGTTACGGACATCCGGCCTACGACTTACGAACGGGGCCGCAGCTGTGACGCATGCCGCTCCGTCATCTTCGGCCTGGGGAAGCTGCAAGCGGTGGCTGGAGGGGGGCAATTTCACTGCTCGCACAGTGTAGTGTCCCTCGGAAGGCTCCCGGCGGTAGGCGGTGACCCGTGGTCCATAGTCACTGGGGCCACAACTATCGCTCATGTGCAGGACGGAGGCTTGATGCCCACTACGTTGCTGCAACTACTGCTACTGCTACTGACTTGACGCAGGCTGGATGGAGCGGAGAGGGGTGTTTCACTGCCTGCCCATCACACATGGCTACTCCGGTTGTGGCTGAACGGAGGCTATTGAGGGTGAATGGGGCGGCGGGGAGTAGCATTGTAGTGTGCCTCGTAAGGCTGCCTGTTGAATGGGGTCGGTGGTGGGCGATTCACTGCCCGCCTTTGGCCGCACCATGTTCGTTCTCGGTGGGCGGACACTGCAGGCAGCATACTGTAGTGGAGGTGACTATGTGGTGGGCGAGTAATGAAACTCCCCCTCACTTCCCCCATTCATTCTCAATAGCAAGCCTGCTTGTACTGTTACGCACATAGCAGGAAATTGTCTCTCATTCAGTACACCAGACGTGTTGATGATGGGTGCCTTTTGATCTCACGCTCCATTCTTCTCTCACTCATGAACAAGACCCAGAGATACTTGAACTCCTCCACTTGGGGCAGGATCTCGCTCCCAACCCTGAGAGGGCACTCCTCCCTTTTCCAGCTGAGGACCATGGTCTCGGATTTGGAGGTGCTGATTCCCATCCCAACCGCTTCACACTCAGCTGCGAACCGATCCAGAGAGAGCTGAAGATCACGGCCTGATGAAGCAAACAGAACAACATCATCTGCAAAAAGCAGTGACCCAATCCTAAGTCCACCAAACCGGACCCCCTCAACACCCTGGCTGCGCCTAGAAATTCTGTCCATAAAAGTTATGAACAGAATCAGTGACAAAGGGCGGCCCTGGTGGAGTCCAACTCTCATTGGAAACGGGTTTGCCTTACTTCCGGCAATGCAGACCAAGCTCTGACACCAGTTGTACGGGGACCGAAAAGCCGTTATCAGGGGGTCCGGTACCCCTTACTCCCAAGAGCACCACCCACAGGATTCCCCGAGGGACACAGTCAAAAGTCCACAAAACACATGTAGACTGGTTGGGCAAACTCACATGCACCCTCTGGGACCCTGCTAAGGGTGTAGAGCTGGTCCACTGTTCCGCGACAAGGACGAAAACCCCACTGTTCCTCCTGAATCCAAAGTTTGACTATCCGATGGACCCTCCTCTCCAGGACCTCCGAATAGACTTTTCCAGGGAGGCTGAGGAGTGTGATCCCTCTGTAGTTGGAACACCCTCCGGTCCCCTTCTTAAAGAGGGGGACCACCACCCCGGTCTGCCAATCCAGAGGCACTGTCCCCGATGTCCATGCAATGTTGCAGAGACGTGTCAACCAAGACAGTCCTACAACATCCAGAGCCTTGAGGAACTCCGGGCGTATCTCATCCACTCCCGGGGCCCTGCCACCAAGGAGTTTTTTGACCACCTCATTGGAAGGCATGTTAGTGGGATCGAGGAGGTCTTCGAAGTACTCCCCCCACTGACCCACAATGTCCCAAGTTGAGGTCACAGCGCACCATCCCTACCATATACAGTGTTGACACTGCACTGCTTCCCCCTCCTGAGACGCTGGAGGGTGGACCAGAATCTCGTCGAAGCCGTCCAAAAGTCGTTCTCCATGGCCTCCCCAAACTCCTCCCACGCCCGAGTTTTTGCCTCAGCAACCACCAAAGCCACATTCCGCTTGGCTGTCGGTATCTATTAGCTGCCTCCAGAGTCCCACAGGACAAAAGAGTCCCGTAGGACTCCTTCAGTTTGATGGCATCCCTCACCGGCAGTGTCCACCAACGGGTTCGGGGATTGCCGCCACGACAGGCACTGACCACCTTACGGCCACAGCTCCGGTCAGCCGCCTCAACAAAAGAGGCACGGAACACTGCCCATTCGGACTCAATATCACCCACCTCCCTCGGGACGTGGTCGAAGTTCTGCCGGAGGTGGGAGTTGAAGCTACTTCTGAGAGGGGACTCTGCCAGATGTTCCCAGCAGACTCTCACAACATGTTTGGGCCTACCAGGCCTGACCGGCATCCTCCCCCACCATTGAAGCCTACACACCACCAGGTGGTGATCAGTTGACAGCTCCACCTCTCTCTTCACCCGAGTGTCCAAGACATGTGGCCGCAAGTCCGACGACATGACCACAAAGTCGATCATTGAACTGAGGCCTAGGGTGTCCTGGTGCCAAGTGCACATATGAACACCCCTATGCTTGAACATGGTGATCATTATGGATAATCCGTGACAAGCACAGAAGTCCAATAACAAAACACCGCTCGGGTTCAGATCAGGGGGGACATTCCTCCCAATCACGCCCTTCCAGGTCTCACTGTCATTGCCCACGTGAGCACTGAAGTCTCCCAGCAGTATGAGGGAGTCCCCAGATGGTATGCCCTCTAGCACTCTCTCCAGGGACTCCAAAAAGGGTGGGTCTGTAAAACACAGAAAGTGGACAATACCAGGGCCATCTTAATGCATGGGCACACTGGGTAGTTGCCTGGGGGCCCCACAAGCATAGGGGCCCCATGCTAATCTATGTATGTTGTGACTTGCTGAGTGGTTGTGTACGTAGAGGCCCCCCAAGTGCACTGCTTTGCCTGGGGGCTTATAATGCTGTTAAGATGGCACTGGACAATACACCAGAAATCCCCATCCGGTCTAAATTTATTTCAAATCTACTTTCTGAACATGTACATGTTACTTATCTAAACTCAAGGTATTTTCAACCAATTATCACTTAACTTTGTAAATGTGGACAAGATCATATGGTCACTTAATGATTAACAGTAACTGTAAAGGGACCTGATCTCCTACATTATTGTATACTTTCATAGTCAATTATATCAGATCTTTTTATATGTTGTAGTAGTAAAGAGAGTGTGGGTGGGAGAGACACAATAGCAGCAATGTTTGGTAATTATGCATTTTATGCGTTTTTTTCTGAAAGGTAATCAAACATGCAGTCTTATGGTAGAATAGGTTATTCTGAGTATAGGATAATTTAAGGCGTTTCTTTGAATATGTTGGGTACTAAACCACGCTGATTTAGATCAATCCAAATGAATTTGACAAATGTTAATCCTTACTTTAAGACTGAAGTTGTTAGCACACCGGTTCTAAAGGTACATCCTACAACAATCGAAAAAGTTAAAAAGCTGAGGGTGGTGCAACATTAGTGCTGCTGCTTGGTGTTAGAATACCCCAGGTTCATGTCCCGGAGGAGGTCTTTTGAATTTCCCCATGGGGTTAATAATGTTTATCTAATCTAATCTAAATTAGTGTACTTCTGGGAGAGTTGTAGTCTATTTAAGAGTTGCTTTCTACAGTCTATATGAAATCAGTACATAAAAGTTTTAATAAAGTCTCCTTCATTTGAGGATTATTATTATTGTTTTTGTTGGATTTGTATTAATTTTTGTTGTAGCTTTTAATTATTTTTTAAAATATAAAAGTTTAACCTAGCATCTGAACTATCCATCCATCCATCCAACCATTATCCAACCCGCTATATCCTAACTACAGGGTCACGGGGGTCTGCTGGAGCCAATCCAGCCAACACAGGGCGCAAGGCTGGAAACAAACCCCGAGCAGGGCGCCAGCCCACCACAGTCTGAACTATTAGTAAATAGAAAACAAAATGTAGGCATTTTAATCTTGACTACGTGTGACTTTTGCCTCTTCCTTTTGACTAGTGTGCATCTTAGCCACTTATAAAAGTCAAATAAATTAATAGCAACCTGGAAAAATTCAGGTAATTCCCAGTAAATGTGTTTTAACATTATGTCACCTTGGAGTTATTCTAGAATCATGTTTGAAATAAAGGGACACTGGAATCAATACCCTTTCTTCAAATTACATAAAAGTATTCTTGGAATAATTCTACTCTGACTGTGCAGCGTGGCTGAGAAACGAGCTTAAGTGAGCATTGCGCAGCAGTAATGTGGGCTGCTTCTGTAAATTCTAAAATATTCATTTAGCAGTAAAAGAAATCAAATGTTGACCTTGTACATCCTCAACATCACAGCCTATTGTATCTCGGAAAATAACTTCATGTTACACAGTAGTATGGCTCTATGTTTTGCTTATTACAGTTTTCAGATTGTAAGGAGCCAGAACTTATCTCAGCAGCATGGCCTGTAATTCAGTAACCGACACTGATATAGATTTGTGCCAGAATTAGTGGCTATTGAAGACTGACATGGCGACCAGCCATGTTTAACTGATGATCGTAGTGAATGTTGGATTATGTTGTGCCTAGCAATGGCACATCTGCAGCTAACTTTTAAGAAATAAAGAAATATAATTAAATATGTAATTAAATTTATAAAGGAATGATGTAATAAATAAAAAGATTTCAAAGAATTGATATTAATCCTAGATGATTGCTAAAGAAATTTTAATTCAAATTAACAGGCATTCCACAAACTGCATGTCTATGTGTCCACTGAAGGCACAGCTCACTTCTCAGCATGCAGTTCCATTTTAATTGTGGTGCAGCCTCGCCATCTGCTCCTACACGCTACACCAGTCACATGATATGTTTCATTATAATTATTCTAAGTTCACTTTTATATTTTCAGGCCTTACAAGAGAACAGCTGTTACGTTTTTACATGACTACACACTACAAGCGTTTTAACGGATTATTTTAATATGTCGAGCAATTACATTAATATGTTAAAGTGGATGTTTTTCAAAATAACAAACAGCACCTAAGTCAGTGGTTTAATGGGTAGTTAAATCAACTGAGTAGATGTAAAAATGAGGCCAGTTTATTAAACCTGCCTAGGCACTGCTTTCTACAGAAATAATGGTTATTTATGCCGTCATTATTTGTTTGGACTATACCTTGAAAGATCACAGCAGGATTTAAGCAGCACTTTTGTTGAACTGCTTTATTTCTTAAGTAGAGTATTGCTGTAGTTTTTTTTTTCTCAGTAAATAAAAAGAAAGATTGATTCCAATAAATAATTAAATTTACATTGTACTCTAGGTTATATGAGACTATCAGTGTTCCAAACTAGCAAAGAAAAATAAGACATAAGCAGGATAGATACATATAAATTGGTTCTTTTGTTGTGCATTTCCTATTGTCAGGGCTTCTTTATATAAATGTAACAAATACCTTTCTGTTGTATGTTTGGTATTCTGGCTATTTTGTTTATTATCCTAAGTGCTTCTGTGACATATAATATACAGCAGTGAAAAGACAGCAACAGAGCTCTGTTTTCCAAAATGCAGCCTGTACTTATGACAGGTGTGTTAAAGCTTCTAGAAGAATAGTATGTATTTTTTTCTATACTGTGTCAATAGATGGACGCTTGAGGGCGTTTTTGCCCCGTGAAACCTAACAGACAGATGCGGACACTGGTTTAAAAGCACCCAGAAGTATTTTTATTTTCTTCTTCAAAGTGCCCCAAAGCACCTCCACCACCATAAACAAGTAAACACTAATAATAAATGCATACTATAAAACACACTAATTCTCCTCTTCTCCCAGCAGCTCCGTCACACTCCCTCCCAACTCCAGCTCTCCCTGCTGGGTCTCCCATAGTCCTTCATATAGTCCTTGACCCAGAAGTGCTGATAAGTCACGTGAACAGAAGAGGAAGCAACTCCAGCTCTCCCTGCTGGGTCTCCCATAGTCCTTCATAGAGTCCTTGACCCAGAAGTGCTGATAAGTCACGTGAACAGAAGAGGAAGCACTTCTGGGTCAAGGACTATATGAAGGACTATGGGAGACTCAGCAAGGAGAGCTGGAATTGCTTCCTCTTCTGTTCACGTGACTTATCAGCACTTCCGGGTCAGATGGAGAATTACATTTTTCTTCAGCCTGGACGTACTTCTGTTCCTCCGTCACCGTGACTTGGGAGTACTCCCGGGCTATACGGGAAACAAAAATGAACAAGCAAGACTGAAACAGTTGCTTGTTGAGGGACATTTGACTTATATCCTGCACAGGAAAAAACAGATTAAAGGTTATTTTCACACTGAAAAGGAAAGAAAGTTAAAGACGCAAAGGTTCCACTGTATAGCCTGAATGTGGAAAAATGTAGTTTGAGAAAATCTAAATACTTCTTGCTTCTACTGGGTTTGGCAAATTTGTTAGTAATTATTTTTTATTTGAGGTTGTATTAAGTTTATATTTTGCATTGCATCTGTTCAAAACTATACATAACAAGTTGTTATGGTTTATAAAATAACAGAACATTCCAAAGCCCACCAATTCAGGCCGGTGGGGAGCCACAACCTATTCTAGCAGTGCTGTGCGCAAGGCAGGAGACAGTGCTAAACAAAACACCAACACACTATAAGGCCCACTCACGCACACAACCACTCTGAAGGTTATGCGGGACCTATGTGGAATCACCCATCAACCACTCCAACTCATCTTTTAGGATGAAGAGCAGAAAACAAAAATAACCCATGCAGACACAAGGGCATCATTTAAAGACCACACTGTCAACAATCAGGATGAGGATGTAAACACAGAATACTGAGTCTGGGAGATGATGGCACTACCCGCCCATACCACCCTTCATTGTTTACATCAGTGGCAGCAGGTTTTCCTTTTTGCTACGTTCCTCATCAGTGACCAATTACTGCTGTCATTTATTTTTCTATTATTATTTCAATAGCCTTGTTTTTTTAAGACTCGGCCTTCTGAATTTCGCCTTTTTTCCATAAACAGAAAATAAGATGCAAAGTGAACCAACAGCTGACCCAGACCTTCAAATTCCAACTAATTTCACTCCAACCAGTTTCTCAACTAGAAGCCAATTCTTGTTGTTATTTAAATTTGTTTTAAATTCCATAGCTTGTTGGAGCTCTCATTCTACCACAGTAGACTTTTCCAAAACTGTTGATTTTCTTTTTTGCTAAGAATATCATCAAAATGTTTGAGTAACCTGAGCAGATCATTACCTTTCAGAGATTCTGTGATGGACACAGTTTAGCAGGTCATGCACAGGTTCACTTTGTATATCATCTTTATTTTACTGCTAATTAAGGAAAAAGGGAACAATTACAGGTACTTAAAAATCAAGGCAATTATAATTAAGATAAAAGAAGTCAATTAGTAGGTCACTAATTAAAGAAGTGGCTGGAACAAAAACCTGCAGCTATTGTGGCTCTTCAGGATCAGAGTTGTGCCAAAATATGTCAGTAGTGCTAGAAGATAAGAACGGCCAGTGCTGCTAATAAAAGGAAACACATCATGCAAAGCAAAAGCAAATCATTAACTCCTGTGTAATAATAGTTTACATGACTTTCAGTATATAATTAATAAATAAATTCTAGTTAGTTCACTTATCAACACTGCTAACTGAAAACACACATTGGCTCAAAGAAACTTAATATGGTTTCAATTTATAGCATACAATTTTGAATATAACCAGAAATGAAATGCACATACATTTAGTAAAAACTGATGATCCAACCATAATGACAGAAAAAAAGGTTTGAAAAAGGCCCAACACACAACTGCTTTAAAAATGGGGAATGACGTTAAGCAGTTATGGTTAAATTTTAAGAGGCTACTCGCCTATTAAGCATTTTTCAAAGGTTAATAAATAAATATGGTGTTTGCATATTACTGGCTTGCTCACCTGGGTTTGCTCTGCAGACTGCACTTTTCTTAATTCAGCCCATGTAGTCATGTTGACTGCAGTTCCCAAATGTCTCCAGTAGTTTCCTGCCTTGCTTGTAATTCTTATGACACCCTGAATTGTTTTAAGTGGGTAAGATAATGTAAGAGAATTGTAATTAATTCAAGAAAATCCTCAACTCTGGAGAGGCATTTTGCACAATATCTTCCCTCTAAATAAGTTATTATAATTAATGACATTTACCCTGGGTTTTAAATATGTGGAATGGTGATATCAATCCCTCTTACTGGAGCAGCCAATTTTCTTTCTTATAAGATAGTGTTTGATGTACCCAAAATTAAGGTAGACATTTAACATGCATAATGCAGTATGTATAGGAATATAAAAAATGTATTTAAAATGTATCTTCAAACTGTGGAGAGAATACAGAGAGATTGAATCCTGAGTTGAGAAACAGACAGAGCTGGTTTGTTGTGAACTGCAGCTCTGTATTGATTGATGGATGATCTGCACGTCTCCAGATAGATAGCAGCATACAAGAGTAACATGAGGAATGTTGCAGATGTGGGCATGTTTTGCTATCTGCCTATTTTAAGGCAGCTATATGCCATCTTTTTTTTTGGAGTTGAGATACGTTAATGCTTGTCTGGTGCTGGCACATATATTACTAGTGAATAAAGTCTAAGTGTGTTTGTATTCTTTATTATAGTTACATTACGCATCTTTGCGAGTCATGTAAAGTGTAGTTAAACTGCTACACTTGTGAATTAAGCAAGCAGAAAAATTAATTACTTGGGCATTTTAAAATCATCAATTATTAGCACTAGCAGCATTATCATGGGAAAGAAATAAATTTGAAGGAAATACCTTAATCAGGTCTAGAACACCTGAAAAGTGTATTGATTTAACATTAACTGAGAGCCTGGATCTCCAATTAAAAAGTTTAAAAAAAGCCAATTAGAGTTTAAGGCATTAACAAAAAGTCAAGTTATTTGATGTAATTAAACAGATTACTCAGTTACTGAATCTAAAAATGATGGATTTGCATGGACAATGAATTCCTTTTTTTAATTAAGTCTTTAAAGCACTTTTTTGTTCTAGGCATCAAATTTTTAAAAACACACCCTCAAAATAAAGATGAAAAAAAATTGTTTTAGTTACTTGTGTCCAAAATAATAATCTGACTCTTACACCCCATTGATCTTTGATATATTGCAGGACCCTGCTTATTATGGCAGGAAATGTTTATTTTACATTGTACGTTTCTACAGCGAATTCTAATCCAAGATACTTTACAAGTATAGACACACAAATAAATAAAAAGATGATCAATTTTTGATGTACATTCAAATGTTAAGAGACTTGCTTAGGGACACACAGAAAAATGATGGTTTAGAGGCCACTCATTTTTTTTCCTCAGAAATCAAGAATATATACAGGAATGAAAAAAATCCTGCATTACATATGCCCGATAGCTCTACTTTGTCCATGAGACAACTTGATACTCTTTCATAACAAGCAAACAAGGCTTTATATGAATTTGTTAAATCCCTAAATGCAGTTGATGTGGGAATGTTTGGTAAAACTAGAGCAGTTTAAATGCCTCAGGGCCCTGTTCCTAAGTGAAGGCAGATTGGATGGTGAGATTTCTGTTTACTGCAGTCATCATACTACATGTGATGATGAAGCAAGATCTTAGTTCTTAGACTCACCTCTTAGTTTAATGGGACAGACTTTGGCAAAAAAAGGAAAATACGGTTTAGGGCCTTACTGTGTGAAGGGTCTCTCAACATTTCATTTTTTCATTTTGATACAGTTTTACTTGCATATTTATCAAGTTCTAATGAAAGCAAACTTTGCCATACCCACCTTCCCACATAGATTCATTGTGCAATGTGGCAGCATTCTTGCAACTTCAGTTTCTGAACAGCCTTACTCTCTTTTAACATTTGCAAAACATGGCATTCACAGCTTCCCATAGTTTAGGGACGTACCATGTCTAAATTCAGCTCTCACTGTTTAAAATATATCCTTATTATAATTATGGTCACGGAGGCCATACAATAAGAGCATTAGAGCAATAAGAGGCAGAAATTCCTTTGTAATGTTGGGGTGAGTCACAACCTGTGGTGTGGCAAGGCATGCATCTTGACAATCTCTGAGTACCAATGTTGCTGTGGGAGGAGCCAATTGAAGTGATTTTGGGCTCCCAGGAAAAATATGAAGAGAACAGTTCCAGGCATGTGCCACTGGTGGAAGGCTCAGGGATTCTCTCTCTCCTTATTTTTTTTCCTCTTGTTTAGGAGCTCCTGGTTATTCTCTAGGATGAGCAGCATATTGTAGCTAGATAAAGTATATGGTCTGGCCTGTTCTAGCCAATCTGTTACATATACCACACTCTGGTCATAACCTGTAATGTGATGAGGTACCTATAGTCATCTACAGTCAGATTAAGACTCCAAAAATACTTATGTTGATTTGTCACTAAAATCACACTTAAATATTGTTATTGATTTACTATTTTCTGCGCTATTTCGGAGCTATCTCCGCTATTCCAAGTAGCTTTATTTGCCTTGCTATAATAAATAAAACATTACAAGGACTGGACAGCGCACATCGATCTGTTCTCAGACCCACCTGCTCATATGAATGACTTGTCAGTCCGAGTTCCAGCATTTTGCATTGCTCTTGGTGTTCCTGGGCCAAGCACACTTATTTTTGCCGTCTCCATATCGCTCTTCAGTTTTTGAACCATACCTCGACCCACTCCTCCCGCAGGTGCATGCGAATGGTGAGCTGCTCCCGGGTCGTCATATTGGGGTACTGGTTCTGGTCGAAGAGCTCCTCAAGCGCCTGCAGCTGCTCCTCCGTGAAGATCGTCCAGCGGCGCCTTGTCTTCCGCTGAATGTGACTGAAGAAAAGCTCCTCAATGGGGCCGGCTGTCCAGGGGAGAAGAGTCGCCTGGTCCACAACGGTTTGCAGGCTGCGGGGAGTAAGAGGGGCGCCATATAGGGTTTCATGCATTTACTGCCTGGAATTGGCATGCACAGCAAAGTCGCCATTGCTAGATTAATGGGTTTAACACTGGAGATCTTGTGGTACATTAATTAAATAAAGAAGCAGATTTAAATATAAAGATTATTGAGCTTTTGCACCCATCCACCTAGACTTCTAATATCAAAAGGATCGTTAAACTACAGTGACCAGATTTTTCTGTTGGCAACCTGGGACACAAGGCCAGGTGGGGGGAGCCCCACAGAAGCCAGATAGACTTTAATAATGGAAATGCCTATTTTCGTGTTTCCTGCATCTTATTCTGTACGAGTTTCTTCCATTTGAAACAATCATATTATTAAACCACAAACATATACCCATTTTCAAAGTAGGGTTCTATACCATTGTATGCTATTTTTCGTGAAATTACAGGCTAGATCTGGCCAAAAACAGTTCATGAAAATTGACTGAAAGACACGCTTTCCTGAAGAGCAAATAAACTCATTAGTGTACATTATTAGGTCAGTTACACTTGCAGGATAAACGTGCTTCATTCACAATATTGCATCCCACGTACATGTGCTACTGCTAGTGCATGTCCCGACTTCAAAAGAAGAAACAGCAAACCAAATTCCAAAGAGGCAAGGGAAGAAGCAATGTCACTCTGCACTCTAAACTAAAGGAAAACAAAGTAAAATACAGCTGCAAGTGTAAGGAACAGGCAAGCAAACACAAATGTTGTTGCGACTTGTGTCAAATATTCATTCACTAATATTATCCGATTCACAACTATGACGAAATTTACAGAGAGTACAGTCTGCCTACATGAGACTATACAGTAAAGTGTGTACAGCAGTATGGCAATATAATTATAGGCTAGTTGCCTTTTAAATCAATCATATGGTATTCTCACAGCCTCTCTCTTCAGCAAGGACAGACCCAAAAAAGAAGCTGTCTTCCAGGAGCGTCTCCATTTTATAAAGGATGAGGCTTCTTTGGCTCTGTTGCCCTTAAGAGGCTGTTTCTTGAGGCTGTGAGGGAAAAACAAGACAAGACTGTTAGCAACAGCATCCCATCTCATCCCAGTATGGCACCACATCGCCCAAAAAGCGTGCCTCTGACACACATGCATGACACAATATAAGGCCTGAACAAAGCTTTAGCCCTTGCCAGAAAGGCATTGTCCAAGCATTACCAGCTGTACTCGCATTGCCAAAGGGCTAAGGCAAGCATCCGCAAATGTTGTTGTGATTTGTGTCAAATATTCATTCACTATTAATATATAAATTAATATTATCGGATTCACATCTATGACGAAATTTACAGAGAGTACAGTCTGCCTACTTGAGACTATACAGTAAAGTGTGTACAGCAGTACTTACTTAAAGAGTAAAGAGCTAAAATTAAAGTTTAAAAAAAAGAAACTTTGTCAGCACTTTCAATTTTGTCCTAAAATTTTGTTCAAAATTGGCAAGTTTAACTCTTTTAAGTTTAAGCTTTAACTTCAGTGAAAACAGCTCACCTCGAACGCCTTATTGACGAGTGAATGACTGAATCAGGCATCAACTCTTATATCAGGCTCAGAGCAGGAATAATAAGATAATTCCTGGCTCAGAGCGTAGCATAGCCAAAACGTGTCGTATCACAAGGCACGGCCGATACCATCCGACGATGCGTCCGCTTCCGCCTTCTCACCTTCCGTGCGTTTCTATACTGCAAACAATGGCCACCAGCAGGTAGGTATCAGACTCAGAAGAAGGTTGACTAACCGTCTGACGACATAATGGGTAGAAAGTATGATTTGGAATCAGAAAGACTGAATGGGGTCTAGGCCTCCAGGGAAAAGTATGCATTTTGTCGGAAAACGCCACAGGCCGGGACATTTCCTGATCTTTTGGGGACACCGGGACGGGTGATCCAAAAATAGGGACTGTCCCGGGTAAACCGGGACGTCTGGTCACTGTAGTTAAACAGTCCTGGAGTAAGCGGAAAATTTGCAAGTCCGCCTTCTATGCGGTCAGGTTTTCTGAGGACACCGGGCTTTCATCTAACATGTCACTGACGTGTGAGTGCATCTAGCCACGGTGGTCTGCCGCCTGCATCGCAAATGGTGGGCTACCATTTGCATTGACAAGGAGAAACACTGGAAAACTACAGTAGACCTTTCAAAATGATCATCCACACTCCCTTCGTACCCTGGGGTGCATGCCTTACAAGTGTTATTCAATCTTGATGTAGTAGCTCCACTATTTTAAAGGATGTAAGAAAAACTACAGTTTTTGCAATGATCGATGTAAGTAGTGCTCACTGTGTAGTTTGGTGGGACATAAATGAAAGACCACCTTTAACATAATAACTGAATGAGCACTTGGACTTGTTGTGTGGGCTTGTTATTGGACAACAGAGCAGTTTGAGAATATTGTCATTCAGAATTTGTTAGATGTGTTGGTATTCATGTACTGTGCAGTAATGACAGTCTTGGTTTTTCAAGACAAAAGGGGTCAATTGCAGTGTACTTGAGAATAGTACCCTACTGTAGTCAACATAGAAAGGAGATCAGGGCTAAATGTAACTAATCCACAGCTAGCTCTGCAGTGGTCTGGTGTTTATCCTCCTCTTGGTCCACTGGGCGTCTGGTTGCTCATTAGCAGTGGCACACTGGTAACTAACAGCATGCCCCTCTGCATTCCCCCACATTTAAATGGGTAGTGTGCTGAACAAAAAAAGGATAATTTATCAGCCTCGTGAAGTATACGTAAAACAATATATTACATCTTCCGTTCTCATCACACATTCTTGGAAACATTGTGTTAAATCATGTCAAAAGGAATGCCATTGAAGACAGATGGCAAGATTATTGTAAATATTATTCACTTCTGGGTTTATGAAAATACATTGAAATTGTCATATTAGTATCATTTAGTGTTTAACATTCTATGGAAAATATTGAAGCATATATTATGTTGAGTAGCACCCAGATACCAGTAGATCTAGAATCAAAATTGTATATTGTTGCTTTATTAAATGATGCACCTTTGTCAGCAAATACTATCCTCAGTAGGGGTGAAATTAGAGCAAACAAAACTAAATATGTGGAAAGCAATAAATTAGTGAGAATTTAGATTGTTACGGTAGTTACATGTTATTAGAATCACCTCTTAAGCATCTTTGCATCCAATATTTTACTCTTTTTTTCTATATTTACTTGCCAGGTTTTTCATAATTCTGATATTTGTCATCTATTATGCACACAGCTTATTCTGATAATGTTAATAACTCAATGATCATCTACAGGTATATTTTACCTTGTCAAATACTGGACAACATTTGTAAAGAATGGCTATTTGCATTGTGAACTACATACACTAGAGCACAAGTTCTATACAAAGCACATTCTGGAAAAAGTAATATCAGACTTTTGGGACACATTTACAATGATACTCTGCTTCCACAGTACTTTGAAGGAATACAGCTTGGGACAAACTTGTGTCATCTTTCAAGGTGCACTTCACTAACCGCATTGCCAATATTGAAGAATAAATAACAGTTAAATCCACACGACAATTCTGTTTTTTCTGTCTACTCAGCAGGACAATTTGAATCGATCAATATTAAATATTACATGCATTGCATATTGTTTTCAATAACATTGTGCTATGTATGATGGTTTCATTACTCTGCCTTCTCATGTCTGTAACAGCCTGTATGATATATCAGGATATTCACTGCAATATCCACCACCATACGTTGTTGGTCAGACCTGTTCATGAGATGGTATAAGTTACTATGCCACTTTGTTACCAACTTCAAGATGTCCACTGCAGTGATACTTAGATGCACACTGCCACAACACTAAACCCAGCAGATATTCTTGTTACTGAAAATAAACACTACAGTAAACTCATCTTGAGATGATTACACGCTGAGTGCACACTACATGTTATCCTTAAATTCTAGTCTAAAATGGATGGTCTGAGATGGGTTAGGTTAATTGGCAATTCCAAATTGGCCCTCTGTGTGGGTGTGCATGTAAGTGGGGCCAGCATTGGTCTACCACCCTCTCCATCTCAGTTTTCAGCCTTGTACCATATGCTGTCTGTATAAACTCTGTCCCATTATGACACTTAATTGTATTAGTCAGATTTAAGAATGTTATATTAAAATTTGTTGTTTGATAAATATGAAGTCCAAGTAAACACTATAATATTTTTAGGCTGCAACATTTCTCAAGAAGATATTTTAATTGATCCAAGTAAAGTTAAGACAGTATGGAATTGTCTCATTCTAATTACAGTAAAACAATTTTAAAAGTTTATATTATTGCTAATTCCAATCAAAGCTTAATTTAAAACTTTAGATTCACAATTACACTTGTAAACACATTAAATGGTAAAACTTGTTAAGAAACAGAAAAGTTTACTAAATCTTCATTATTACATTATTCTTATTCATATCATAATTTTGGACACATCTAAATGATGGCTTTTTTTTTAAAGTCACATTCATCCAAAATCTTAATCCAATTATAGGCCAGCAGTAACCCTGAATGGACTGCCACTCAATCACAGAATACACACTGCCAGCCTTAAATCTTCTCCCAACATGGCACATTCATATTTGGGAGGAAAACAGGGGGACGAGAAGAAACATCCACTAAGACAAAAAGAGAACATGTACACTCCACATAGACAGTGAATCAAACCCAGTCTACTTAAACTATTAGGCAGCGGCACTTCATATCTGTTACAATAATTTTAATCACATAAAACACTAAAGTTACAAACTTATAGCTGCCATACTCCAGCAGAACACAACTCTTATTATGTACTGTAAGTAATTAGGCATGTCATGGTCAGCAACATCCATCCATCATCCAACCTGCTATATCCTAACACAGGGTCACAAGGGTCTGCTGGAGCCAATCCCAGCCAACACAGGGTGCAAGGCAAGGCGGTAGCCCACTGCAGGAAACACACACACACCCACACATCAAGCACACACTAGGGACAATTTTGGATGGCCAATCCACCTAACCTGCATGTCGGACTGTGGGAGTAAACTGGAGGACCCGGAAGAAACCCATGCAGACATGGGGAACAGGGAGAACATGCACACTCCACAGAGGGAGGACCCGGGAAGCGAACCCAGGTATCCTTACTGCAAGGCAGCAGTGCTACCACTGTGCCACCGTGCCACTTCTTGGTCAGCAACAATGAGGTACAATCAGGACCAAAACAAAATTTAAAAATCAAAGTCATGGAGTATAAAAAGCAGCCTGAAGGAAAACACTCTAAACTAAGAAACAAGTGTAGCCAGGCAAATGATGAAGCAGAATCCAAGAATAATTGGGGTGCCAAATGGGCAAAACCTCATTTAATTCTAACAAAAGGAAAAGCTTCAAGTGAAACACACACTCAGTGGCAATATAATTATAGGCTAGTTGCCTTTTAAATCAATCATATGGTATTCTCACAGCCTCTCTCTTCAGCAAGGACAGACCCAAAAAAGAAGCTGTCTTCCAGGAGCGTCTCCATTTTATAAAGGATGAGGCTTCTTTGGCTCTGTTGCCCTTAAGGGGCTGTTTCTTGAGGCTGTGAGGGAAAAACAAGACAAGACTGTTAGCAACAGCATCCCATCTCATCCCAGTATGTCACCACATCGCCCAAAAAGCGTGCCTCTGATACACATGCATGACACAACATAAGGCCTGAACAAAGCTTTAGCCCTTGCCAGAAAGGCATTGTCCAAGCATTACCAGCTGTACTCGCATTGCCAAAGGGCTAAGGCATCATACGAGGAGCAGTGACAAGTTTAATCAAAACACTGCAGCATGGCATGTTTCACAATCCATGTCTCACTTGTAAAGGTCCTGAAATAAAAGTCTGTGCATTGCATTAGTGCTGTCTCCTTCCAGTTGTGGTGCTACCATCTGAGAGGCTGCTACTGTACATGTTACTTTACACACTCAGTGAAGCTTTATACAATTAGAATGATTACATAAACAGTGTGGAGTAGTGAGGTGACACTCACTTGCATTGTAATTAACATACAGTAGTTACTGCTTTTAATGAAAACTCTTTATATCATGTTAGAAATACAGATAAGAAGATAGTCCTTTAAAACAGGTTCATTCATTCATTATTTAATTATTCATTGATTATTTATTACTACTTATATTACTCCATTCCTGATTTAGTAAGTCACCAGAGTTTCTGACCGGCCTAGTTACATTGCTTAATTATTTGCAGAAAGGACTTGCTGGTATGTTACCAGATATCTCTTCTGAGTGAATGCACCTGCCATGGAAGATGTCATCACCAGAGAGCAGCTGACTCTGTCACTCAAATGCAAGTTTAATCTGCATGACATGCAATATATCTTTCTGCTGAGGAAAATTCCTGTCTAAAAAGAAACGGGGAAAGATCCTTAATTCAAGCTAAAGCACGGTCCACAAGTGCTTGCTCTTGACTTTTTGCGTAGATAACACACAGGGTGTAACAGTAATTGATTTTTTTTTAGTGTTCACCACTGCAGTCACAGATTTTGTGTAATGTGGCATAGGTGTCCTAGCAACCTCCTGAGTCTGGAGGAAGTAGGAAAAATTACAAATATTATCCAGGGATTCAGATGCTTGAGGTGTTTTGAGAATCATACATTTGATACATAATGGAATAACTGCATTACTTTGTGATCAGTGATGGCCACTGACAGCTGGGCTTTTCAGAGATACAGCAGCTGTTAACAGAATGTGATGTGGAAGGAATATACATATTAATATGCTGAAAATAATTTTGCAACAAAATGTGTTGAGTAAATATGAGGAGTGCTGTGTGTCAGCTTGGCTAATATCTTAAATGTTAATTTACATTTCTGAACTTTCTCCATTACAGCTTCATGGGATGTAGCCAGCCATATCAGGCACAATGCCAGGAACATTTCTGGTTAAACAATCAGTCCATCACAGGGCATTTTAATCACACACACACCCACACCAACATAAATCAGGACAAATTGGAATCTCCAGTTAAAGCTGAGGTAACATTTTGCGACTTCTAGTTGTCGGGTATGTCATCTTTGCTGACTGAAGCTGCTGATCTTGTTGCTTGACCATGTCAATTGGACACATGAAAAATTCATATAACATTTAGTGACTGAGTGCTGACCTTCCAGTGAAGCCGTGTTCTCCCCTTTTTGTGATAACATGCTGCCTGATGGAGCTGGTGCTGAATGAAGGCTCTCAAGGCTCTCAGCATTTTTTCTTTTTTTCTTTTTTATTCATTCTGTCGTGGTACATAACAAAGAACCTAGAGGATAAGCAGGAAATAACAAAATATATGTTATATGTTCAATATAAAAAGAAAAGAAATGTGCAGTATGTAAACAGACAGACTATCATTTCTTCTGTTTGTGAGGTCCAAAGGTTCTGCACTCCTCATTCCTCAACATTATATTATATGCATTGTACTTCCAGATGAGCATTCAGTAGTTGTCAGCTCTCATGCACACAGAGACCCCACCACTACCACTAAAACCGAAACCGTAAGACTTATTGGAGTGAGTCGATGGACATGTCACAATACACGTGTGGCTTCACAAAAGCAAGCCACCAACTTCCACGAGCCTGCTAAGATTTTGTAAATATAGGCAATCACAAAAAATCACAGCAAAAGTTACGCGATGCAAGATGTGAAAGGAAAAAACATACCAATCAAGGCAGTGTGGAGTAAAGCTTAAAGAACTGAAGTTTAGACCACAGTTGCCAGTTTAATTCATACACTGTGTGCCCCTGAGCAAATCTACTAACTTGACTGTGCTGTAACTATACAAAAATAGATGTAAATAGTTTCACTATGTACTAGAGAGCTTTGGACTGGTGTTTTCTATGGAAAGGTGGTACTGTTTTTACCAATTCTACCCCAATAATTATCAGACTAGTAAATAAACCTATGTACAAGTAACTGCCAGAAAGTAGCATTAACTCCAGTGCCCACATGGTGCTATTTTAAAAACAATGCCAAATAAAAGCTGTAAGGTTTGCTCTAGCTTAGGGATGTCAGATTCAGATCCTGGAGGACCACAGTGACTGCAAGCTATTGTTCCATCCGCATTCATAATTACTGAACAATCACTGCTGATATATAAACAGATATCTTTTGCCTTCATTTTAATTGACTTTTTTTAAAGAATCAGAACACTTAATGGCTTCTTTTTTCATTAATCAGCAGCCAAACAATAATGAGATGCAAAAGGTAAAACAAGTCGGTTCAGTTAGTAGCAATAATTTGTTACTAATTAAGAGAGAGGATGAAGAAGTAAACCTTCAGCCACTGTAGCCATCTAGGACCTGAGTTTGACACCCTGCTCTAGGAGCAGGTAACCCTTGTGTGGTGTGTGGTGGCTGTAAGTTTGTTTTTATTTAAATTTGAGATTCTGCTCATAAATGAATGTCTTAATTAAATAAATTCAGCATTAGCCCTTGACAGAATAGAAATAAACAGTTCCAGGAAATGAATGGATGGGGGGCACCTTACTCACATTTTGCTGCATGTATTTAAACAGACATTTTTAACAAGATAAAAGCCCCCTCTGGAAGTTTACATGCACCCACAAAACCAGGATAAGGTGAGTAACCTGGTTGAGGTAAAAGGCAGACACCTGGTTTCTTAAAAACCCTGTTTACATGTGCCAATCCACTTATGAAGTTCTTCTTTAGCAAGACACTCCAATGTCATAAAAATGAATCTGAAAAAATATTAAACATGATCAATGGCTTCTAAAGTGAATCAGGAAACAGAGCATGGAGTCTTTGTCTCCAGAAATTGTGCTGCTGAGCCTAGCACTGTGCATTTAGATCAACAACATGAATTTTGCAATTACTGAAACTGATTATTTTAGCCAAGAGAAGGAGTAATGCTAACAACCAAGTGTTTGCCTCAGGGAATTTATCTTAATAATAATAATAATAATACATTTTATTTAAATAGCACCTTTCCCATGCTCAATGCACTTCGCAGAGTTTAAGAAAGAACGGCAGGGTATACAGTATATAGCATTGTACTAAACCAGATAAATAAATAAAGAAGAAGAGTAAGATAGTAAATTTAGAGAAAAGCCTAACAGACAACATAATTAATGGTCTAGCACACACACATACAGGTTACATGAGCATCTTGACAGAGAGGTAAACTGAGAGAAGGGTAGTAAAGCGAGGTAGAGCTAAAAACCTTCCTGAACAGATGAGTTTTGAGTTGTTTTTTAAAAGAAGAGTCAGCTGACCGGATTAATTTCGGTTGGTCATTCCAGAGTGTGGACGCTATACAGCTAAAGGCCCTGTCACCCATGGAGTGTAGATTAGTGCAGGGCACAGCAAGATTGCCAGAATCAGAGGATTTTAGTGGGCAGACAGGCACGTAGTGATGGAGAAGATCACTGATGTAGTTTGGCGCAAAGTTGTTTAATCATCTGCATAAAAATGATAACCCAGTCCATAGCTACGAATAATATGGCCGAGGGGAAGCATATAAATACAGAAGAGAAGAGGGCCGAGGACAGAGCCCTGAGGAACTCCTTGTGTGACTGGCGCTGAGCTGGATCTGCTTTTGCCAAGACTAACAAACTCTTGCCTATCAGTCAGATAGGACTTGAACCACTGGAGGGCAGTGCCAGAGATACCCAGCATGTTCTCCATTCTGGACAGTAGAATGTCATGTCTGACAGTGTCAAATGCTGCACTGAGGTCTAATAGAATTAATATGCTGGTTTGTCCAGAGTCTGCTGCCATAAGTAAATCATTGGTTACCTGCAGCAGAGCAGTTTCACAGCTGTGCTTCCCCCTGAAACCAGACTCAAAGGGTTCCCCATCAAATTATTAGAAGTTAAGTAGCTGGTGAGTTGGGATGCTACAACACGCTCGAGAACTTTTGACAGAAAAGGTAAGTGGGGAAATAGGTTGGAAATTGTTAAGATTGTCAGCATCAAGACCAGACGTTTTAAATATTGGGGTTACAGAAGCGATTTTAAAAGTGAGCAGCACAGAGCCAGTGTCAAGGGATGAGTTTATTATTGTTGTAACAGTCGGGATTATAGCATGAAGGCAGGATTTAAGTAGTGTGCTACAAAGCAGGTCATTAACAAACGCAGATGTGACTGGTGAGAACTTAGAGAAGGAGCTGGATGGAGTGGGAAAACAGGGAGAGATATAAACAGATGATGTATTTATGTTAGTTAAATTATTTAGATCTTTAATTTCGTTACGGAAAAAGTGGAGGGATTTCTTACAGACTTCAGTAGAAGAATTGTTGGGCCAATTGTGAGTTTGAGTAGTTTATTAACTACAGAGAATAAAACCCTTGGGTTGTCATGGCCACTTTCTATTATTCTACCATAATGGGTTTTCTTGGCAGCAGTTAGTGCTTCTCTGTAAGTTCTTTGGTAGTCAGAGAAAGCCTGGATGTGCACGGTGAGGCCAGTCTTACGTGACATTCTCTCAAGGTATCAGCCAGCTGCTTTCATAGATCGCAATTCTGAGTTATACCAAGGAGCTAAACGCTTAAAGGAAACTTCCTTATGTTTTAAAGGAGCTGTTTTATCTAATGCTGAATGACGGGCTGAGTTATAGTGGTCAACAAGACAATCTAGTGTTGATGGAATAGGTGAAGACAGTAAAAGATCAGAAATGGATCCAGAAAGAACAGAGGGACAGATATTTTAAGGTTTCTGTAAGAAATTTGTTGTTTACAGGTAAGAGGGGGGAGAGGCAATGAGACAGTGAAAAATACTCTTTATGGTCAGAGAGTCCCAAATCAGTGCTGCAAATATAGATAGTCCAGAAGTACAGATCAGGTCCAATATATGACCACCAGAGTGGGTGGGAAAATCAACATGTTGTGTCAAGTCAAAATAGTCCAGTAAGGATAGGAATTCATTTGTCAGTTTAGATGTGGGGATGTCAATATGGATGTTGAAATCACCAAGAAGGATGACTCTCTGGGAAAAGGAACTAAAGTGGGTTAATAGTTCAGTCAGATCAGATAAGAAGGATGCATTGGATGCATTGTATTTGGAGGATGATAAAGAACAATGAGTGAGACAGGACCTGATTCCGTTATTAGTTTAAGAGCTAGACACTCAAAAGGCAATGGACAATCAATTGGGATTCTTTTGATGTGTAAATCCACTCTGACATTTACTGCAAGTCCACCGCTTTGTCTTGAGCTGTGAGGCTCTGTGAGGAAAGTGTATCCAGGAGGTGTTGCCTCCGTGAGAGGCGTAAATTCATTCGGTTTTTCCCACGTCTCCGTTAAACACAGTATATCAAGTTTGGTGTCAATGATGAATTCTGACAGCACCAATGCATTGTCATTAAGAGATCTTGAATTAAACAGTGCAATATTAGTTAATGAGTCTTCTTTTTGCACAGAGCCATGACCGGAGTTTATTTTCACATACTTTAAAATTGGCACATTGACACTTCTATTTCCAGGGCCATGAGTAGGACAGTGTATTCCTGAGCAAATGCCACCGGGGGTCTTTTCATTCGCAGCCCGGTGGTGGCGGCGACCTGACCCGCAATGTACATATTTCAGGCACAGCAAAATACCAGCGTCTTTTAGGATGTTCCAGTCAGACCATGTGCTTTGGACAAACTGTTTAATATGAAGGAGTTTGTCATGAGAGTATTTTAGCATGTTACTGAGCAATATCTGATAGCACTGGAGAAGCAGCACAGCACAGCGAAGCCAGTAAGACAGGCGGGTGCGGTAGCGTAGATGAGCGGCGGTAGCAAAGCAGCAGAAAGCATAGCAGGAGTAGGTAGCAGGATTTGGAGGTTCCAACATACAGCGATAAACAGTAACCCTGGGTATTACAGGCGTGATCACCCCAAAGCCACAAACCAGGTGGGTAGGAACATCAGATCAGTTCATAGTCATACAGCACAGTAAAATGAATCGAGAGCAGACCAGCATAGCAAATATAATCAAGGAGACAGATCATCCCAGGCTCCTAGATCGCCAGGTACAAAGAAATGTTCATAGGTCTCGTCCCGTGATTCACAGATTCAGTTGTTCCCAGTCAAAGTAAAGTCCATAAAATCTGTAAAAATTAAACCAAATCCATACAATTCGAGTCAGCTGCATCCACAAACTATACATACAATAAAATAAAAGAAAAAAAATAAATAATAAAATAAAATACAAGAAAATAAAACAAGCGTAAGAAAGTGTAGGATTAAGGTGAATTTTGCAAAAAGTGTTGTTAACAGGGAGGAGTGGCAACAGCATGCATGCGCCAGCGTGCCCTCCCTGAATCTTTGTGGATGCTTCCACCATTTTCCACCATTGGCTACTGTAAGCGTGTGCAAAGCAAACACATTTCCAGAATGCAATGGACATGCTCAGACCATGAAATCCTTAGCTGCAACCCAATTAAGAGTTTTCATGACCACATAACCGTGTTACTCAAGGAGATATCTATGTGTTATAATGTTGCTTCTCAGAGACCAGTATCCAAGTTTGTCTAACCAGAATGAAGGTATATTTAGTATTTTTGAAACCAGGTTCCTGTGAACAACCGTGCTATTAAAACTCATGTAAATGCACTAACTGACCTTTTTCAATGCCAATGAATTGAGTTGGAGGTGCAGAGTTCAGTTACGGTATGTTACAGACGATTAGATCAAGGCCACTGAAATGTATCTATCACATGCTGTTAACTGTCTGGAGTTCTAGGTATAAATAAATGTCAACTTATCTCTCATTAGGCCCTAGCAGAATTAGTCCAATATCCCAAACAGATACTCTTTAAAGGTTATCAGGTTCTCCACTTCATCTCCCTGACTCAGCAGACTGTGCAAGACTTACATAACCGTTTGCACAAAAAAGTGCTGATTTTTGCCCTCCTTGCATTCCTCAAAATTCACATTTTAACTTGGCAAGCCCTTTGTGAATTTTGAAGACCTACATTGGGTCTGCCATGCAACCTTCTCTCTGGATTTAATTCCCTTAACCTATTGGGAAAATGATTCCTTTATTTCATATGAATGCACTGCATTGCTTTCCTGGTACACTGCAAGTAGAGCTAGAAGATTATATAAAGTACCCAAGGTGGCAGACATGGCAAATAGTAAAATGTAAATCTCTGACCTTAATGTTTTCACAAGAGCATTCACCCCAGACTACACAGATTAAAGCAACAACAGACCCGTCATAAAACTTTCTTTCTTCTGTTTTGATTCATAATGCCCATTACTCTGAATCTCATACATTGTGAGTCTTGACCCACTCAACAGTTTTCCTTTCTGAGAACAGATTTTTGAGTAAATTATCATACTGCATCTGCCAAATGCTAGAAACCCGTTATGTTGTTAGCTTAAGTTCACATTCAGGCATCAGGCGTAATTCATTTCCTCACGTGTATTGCTAACCGTTGAGATAGAAACAGATGTGTACAGCTTAAGCTGGTAGTCCCTCGTGTATATTATTAGAAGCAAGCAAGGCACGCAACTGGCCGATACGTTGCTCTCAGATGTTGGTCTCTTTCCTGTTTTTTAGGTTTTTCTTCAGGAAGAAAAATTAGAGGAGATTTGCATTCAAGACAAAGCAAACAAACCCAGAAGGATCATCTGCATCTGACAGAGGTTTAATGAGTATGAAGCTAAAAAAAAAAGAAAGAACTGGAAATAACTGTATGTGACTTTGTTTATCCAAGCCTACTGTGTACCTCTAGTTGTTAGCAGTTGTGAAATGAAAGCTACGTGGAGCCAAGCTGAATTGTGTACACTGGTGCTCTTAAAAATGACATATGTATAAATATATTTATATAAATAACCTCAAACAAAGGAAGCAGAAATTCTTGCTATTTTTCATTTTACTGTAATAGTTTGTGAATATGGATTTATTAATCTTTTCAACAAATGAAACACCCTTTTATAGGATTGTGATATTTCCTTGTTGATTTGTTTTGCTAGAATTTATATATTATTTATTTCTGATACCGCCTTTGTGAATCTCTTATATAAATTATGTGAATGAATATTAAACTGTGTGTTTAAAATCATTTATTTTAACAAATGTAATTTTAATAGACAAAGCATGCAAACTTGTCAAAGATGATTTCAATGTAATTTTATAAATAAATGACATAGTAGTTATAAAGGGTTCATTATTTATAGCTGTGGTTGCCCAAGCAGTGGTTTTTTATGTGTTTATCACATTGTTTCTAATATGATTATAATATATCTTTGGTATATGATAGCAAATAGTTTTCAAAGGTTTACATCCATTTTCAGAGCCTACTTACTCCTGTTTCAACCTGGGATCAGAGCCATTCATGAGCAAGGCCATAACCCGAGTCCTTCACTGGATACCATCACACACTAACACCCAAGATCACTCGTTCTAGGCTGGTTTAGAGTCACTGATGATCTTTAGCTGCACATGCTTGGGAGACCAATTAGAGAAATCCCACACAGACCCAGGGAAAGTGTGCATACTCCACACATCCAGCAACCGAAACAGGATTTGAGCTCATTTTCCAAGAGCCGAGAGGCAGCCATGCCAAATATCATGTCATCACACCGCCATCAGATATAATCAGTGAGGTCTGATCTTTGAATATAGTAACCATACGTTATATGTATCTTCTACAAGAAAACCATCAGGTAAAGTAAAATGTATAGACTGCTTATTCTTTATTAAGTATCATTTATTAGACTGAAGAGGTTTCACTTTTATCAGATGAAATGCTACATAGCTGCCAAAATATTTGCCTGTTTAAATTTTATTTTGTTACACAGTCTATTACCTGGTGAAACTCGACAATTTATTTACGCTTTCTACCCAGAAAGAGTTAACATTTGTTATTAATTTAAAACAGAAAAAAGACAAATAAATTGTGATGGGTGAAACTGTTTTTACCATTCTAAACTGAAAAAAAAGACCATAACACTCCATGAGTTTATTAAGAACTTGGAATTTATTCAACCAAAAATACACAAAGCAAGGGAGATAAAAGGTTAGATCACAAAGCCACAAATAAAGAAAAACAGAACATAAACCCTAACAACCCAGAAAGCATTTGATAAGGTGCCACATGAGAGGTTGGGCATCAAGTTAAAAGAAGTGGGAGTTCAGGGTGATGTTTTTAGATGGGTGCAGAATTGGCTCAAACACAGGAAGCAGAGGGTGATGGTGCGAGGAACCTCATCAGAACTGGCCGATGTTAAGAGTGGTGTTCCACAGGGGTCAGTGCTAGGGCCGCTGCTATTTTTAACATATATAAATGATTTAGATAGGAATATAAGTAACAAGCTGGTTAAGTTTGCAGATGATACCAAGATAGGTGGATTAGCAGATAATTTGGAATCCGTTATATCATTACAGAAGGACTTGGATAGCATACAGGCTTGGGCAGATTTGTGGCAGATGAAATTTAATGTCAGTAAATGTAAAGTATTACACATAGGAAGTAAAAATATTAGGTTTGAATACACAATGGGCGGTCGAAAAATCGAGAGTACACCTTATGAGAAGGATTTAGGAGTCATAGTGGACACCAAGCTATCAACTTCCAAACAGTGTTCAGAAGCCATTAAGAAGGCTAACAGAATGTTAGGTTATATAGCGATGTGTGGAGTACAAGTCCAAGAGGTTATGCTCAACCTTTATAATGCACTGGTGAGGCCTCATCTTGAGTACTGTGTGCAGTTTTGGTCTCCAGGCTACAAAAAGGACATAGCAGCGCTAGAAAAGGTCCAGAGAAGAGCGACTAGGCTGATTCCAGGTCTACAGGGGTTGAATTATGAGGAAAGATTAAAGAGCTGAGCCTATACAGTTTAAGCAAAAGAAGATTAAGAGGTGACATGATTGAAGTGTTTAAAATTATGAAGGGAATTAGTACAGTGGATCGAGACTTGTATTTTAAAATGAGCTCATCAAGAACACGGGGACACAGTTGGAAAATTGTTAAGGGTAAATTTCGCACAAACATTAGGAAGTTTTTCTTTACACAAAGAACGATAGACACTTGGAATAAGTTACCAAGTAGTGTGGTAGACAGTAAGACGTTAGGGACTTTCAAAACTCGACTTGATGTTTTCTTGGAGGAAGCAAGTGGATAGGACTGGCGAGCTTTGTTGGGCTGAATGGCCTGTTCTCGTCTAGATTGTTCTAATTCTAATTCTAATTCTAAAAAACCCTGTTGGACGCACGGTATGCTACACAAAGACCCTGGTTATTATGTGATGTGGCTTGCCCACCATCCTAAACACCGTGGCTCATGTATGCCGATACTTTTCTATTCCCAGTCTCTGTCCTTCTTGCTGTTATCTTGCTGCTTGGACTCGCTGTCTGGTATTTTTGGGCTTTGCCTTAGAATTCCATCCAGGGTACACAATATTTGATCCTGAGACCATTTTCTCTTGACCCCTCTGGTGGCTTCAGGTAACTCTGCATTTCTAAACCCAATATACACTCTTAAAAATAATGGTTCTTTAGTTTAGTTTAATAGGGTTCTTTACTGGATTGTGAGGTTTCTCATAGAGCCATTGCTTGAAAAACCATCATTTCAGTCTGGGAAGGATTCTTTGCTTATGAAGTTGGTTCTTTGTGCTTTGAAAAACTGCCTAATATGAAGAAAGGAATGTCTATTAGGCTACACTAACAGATTAAGAAGACCTGAACTTAGCCTGTGGTATTGTATGCCTTTTAAAATCAGGAACCCATTGAAATTTCGCAAATCATTTATCATCTATTCATTATTATTTATGAAGCCTGTTACACATCTAAATAAATAAAGGTTCTTTCTGGAACGTGCACATGGATGGGTCTTTTAGGAACCAAAAATGGTTTCCTTATGGCATTGATCTGAAGAACTACTCTGGCACCTTTATTTTTATGAGTGTAGATGTAAAAGGTCAGCCATCCATCCATTATTGGTCAATCTGGCACTGCCTGCCGAGTATAACATGCAGCAATGCCTCACTAGTACCACATAGAAACTCTCTGTCACCACCCAACATTTTAATTTCCATTCCATCCACTCATCCCCCATAACTGCTCTCTTAGCATTATACTGATCATGCGCTGATTACTTGCTGAGCACCTTTTAAGAGTGTGTGGCATTTCAGCTGCTGGTTCCATCTATGTGCGCTGGCACGTGGAGGGACTCTCCAGTTACACGGCTTATCTTTTAAATTATCAACACTGCTGGCTCATCCTCTGTCATGTGTCTGCATGATTCTTTTCCCGACTTGGGTCAACCCCTTGTCAGACGTGCAGATCGTCACAATTGGAATGGAGTGGTCCAGTACAATGTTTCTGTACCCCAGGTCCAATTTTATATATCCTGTCTGTTTTAATTGAAAACCTTCAACGGTTACCAGCCACTATGCCCCCAACCAGCTCTCCTGGGCACTTTACAATTTGACGGATACCCTTAATCCTATTAGTGTTGACAGCCAAATGCCAAACAATTTTTTTCCCTAACAAAGATTTGACTTGTCTGTGGCTTGATTAAAATTCCACCAACTTTGACATTTCAACTGCCAAGATTTAACAAAATATACATATTAGAAATTTTTAATATAAAAAAGGCAAGAATGAAAGCAAAAATGCAAGTTGTCCTTTTAAACTGTGCTTGTTGAGCTAAGTGAGTATATCCAATTCATTAGCCGTAATCACCCTGATCAGCAGAGAGAAATATTGGTAGAATTTAAAAATATACGGTCAATTAAACAGGCGTTTATGACTGTTGTGTGTGAAATATTTTCTGTTCTGCATTAAGGTAAACGTTCACCTCAATAAATTGTGCTCACTGAGGATCTCCAAGGCGTATTTATTATTTGTCACGGAATCCAGGAACCCCAGACTTGCCAAATGTGTCAAAGGTTAATGTTTACTATGGAAACATTTATTTATTTTTAGTAACTTAAAATTCGGGCGGCCTGGTGGTACAGTGGTAGCACTGCTGCCTCACAGTTACGAGACCCGGGTTCGCTTCTCGGGTCCTCCCTGCGTGGAGTTTGCATTTTCTCCCCGTGTCTGCGTGGGTTTCCTCCCACAATCCAAAGACATGCAGGTTAGGTGGATTGGCGATTCTACATTGGCCGTAGTGTGTGTCCTGCAATGGGTTGGCACCCTGCCCAGGATTGGTTCCTGCCTTGTGCCCTGTGTTGGCTGGGATTAGCTCCGGCAGACCCCCGTGACCTTGTATTTGGATTCAGCGGGTTAGAAAATGGATGGATGGATGGAACTTAAAATTCTTTATATGTATTTCACATTAGAGCTTATTTATTTGAAGAAAATCTGCCACCAAAACTTTAGCTTATTCAAAGTAAGAAAATAACTTAAACTGCCCTTTTTTGTGATTGTGATCTTTGTCTCTGTCACTACTATAATGGGCCCTTTCATTTCCAACGTATCATTCTTGTGCCAACTGTGTAATGCCTGGCAGGATTACGGGCAAGACAGAAGCTAGGAGTGCCGATCCACTGCCACATGAACATTCAAATGGGGCAAATTAGAATCACAAATGAACTCACATCATTGAGATGTGCAAGGAAAAACAGAGTATCTGGAGGCTGTAGTTGTAATGCTAACCTCTGCACCACAATACTTCCCATTTCATTTCTACATACATCATTTTTTACATAACAAGAAGGTTCAGAGTGTGACGCAAACTGTTGCGTGTTAAATTAGAAGTAACAAATTCTACAGCAGATAAAGTTATTTTACTTAGACATAGTCATTTTCACAAATTGGAAAACTTCAGTGTCATGCACCTGTTTGAACCTAAAGGTGACCAAGGGTTCCACAGTCTTAAAAGAAAGAAACTTTAGGGTAAATAAAAAACATTTGGCTCCCTATCCCAACCTCACAACTTTTATTTTTTAAACCACAAGAGAACATATTAAAACATCTTACAATAAAACTTGAATTTTATTAAACAGTCTACACAATAGTTTAAAATTTAATAACAGCTTCAAACATAAAAATTGCTCCCTAAGAATGTAAAAATTAATTTTGCAAGTCTTATATTATGATTATCCCACAGTAGAAAAGAAAATATTTATTACCTTTAATTATTGTTAGATCTCATTGTCCTTAACAATTGGCAACTTCACATTTTACTTCACAATCAAAAAAGGTTAACAGAAAAATGACTAAGAAACCATACAAAACTATTAGTAATCTGTCAGATTGCTTTAACATGCATCAAGCAATACAAAATAAAATCATTAATTACCAATAATTGTTTGCATTAAAAGATTTTACATACAGTATTACTAAAAAGGATATAAAACTAAAATCCAAATAAGAAAGACATTTGTTTAAGTTTTCCAACTTAATACCCAACACTTCTTGATGCAGCGCTATTGAAAGCATACAATATAAATTATTTCTTTACATTTCACGGCTCTGATTTTTCAGAAATACATCCTGAGAGTTGTAAAAGAGAGATAGATTGCTTCATCAAACACAAGTAGGACAAGATCTTCTGCTGTCAAATGTAGTAAATTCTGCAGGTTAAATCCCACAGCATCTTGATTTATCCTTCCAATCCCTTTTTTCATGTATTTTTCCATCTCATCAAAAGTATTTTGTAGCCTGAATAGACATTAAGTTTGAAGAATACATCAGATAATTAAACAGTTGGTTTGGAAAGTATGGTCTGTAGACCACTTGTGGTTTACATGTGTGAATTAAGTGGTCTGCAGGGCACTGTTTGTGTTAGTTATGATTTTAAATGCGTACAGTTTACTCAACTTAAAGAATTAAGTGGTCTGCAAGGCGTTGCTCTCCAGCCTGTGTTACAGCATAAGCACTGTATCATCGAAACACTTACTGTAATTCATCACACCTTCAGATGAATGGCAATTTCTCCTTGGTTTACTGTATATCTGTGTATGGTATTTGTAATGCACTCTTACCTTGTTGCTATAAAATTTTGCAATGAGTACCAATATGAAAAAACTGGCAACATCAAATAGATTGGCAGATCAGCCATTCCTTTATTCAGCCAACTTTAATAGCCTGTGTAGCTTAACAAAATTCTAACATCAGTGCAGCCCTCTGTACCACAGGAATATTTTTTATTTATAACAATCAGGTTGAAGCCTAGACAGTGTGTTCTTTTATGAACTTCTCTGGCATGGTCACGTGGAGTGGCTGTAAGACAACTAGCACAGAAAAACCTATTAACAACTCTGACTTTTAACTGCTTGCTGCTCCTGCGTGCTAGCAGTAATTTTTCACTTGACACTTCTACCCTCTTTCTCTCATCCAACCATTCTTTATCACCATGCAGGACTCTCTTTTAAATCCTCCTTCACATTACGAGCTACACATTAGCAGCATGAGCCCGAACGGCCAAAGGTGTCAGACACTACAACACTGCTGTCAGCCCGTAATTACACTGTATTCAAGGCTAAAGGCCTCATAGGAAACCTAACACCTTGAAATACAAATGCAACAAGGTTATTTTTGAATGCTGTAATTTTTCACACAAATCCATAACGCAGAATTCTCAACTGCTTAGTTGAGGGTGCAGCCTATCCCAGTGACATGGGTGCATGGCAGGAGGTAACCACGATTAGGATGCCAGTCCATTGCAAAACCTAATGACACTCACATCCATGTTGGTTCAGTTTAGACGTAGTATTGTTACATATACAGAGTAAAAATCTTACTTGTGTCTCTGACCAACATGCAACATACTATCGTTCTTCACCATCCTTGCTTTTGTTTTGGTTTTTTTTTAATAATTTGTAACAATTTTTAGTGATATGTTTGAGCTACAGGACTCCTGAAGGGATGAAAAAAGTATCTATCTATCTATCTATCTATCTATCTATCTATCTATCTATCTATCTATCTATCTATCTAATCATCAAAATAAGAATTATTACCAAACAATCATGTTTTTTGCCAAAAAATTAAGTTTATTAAATGCTTTGCACATTCAAAAAAGTGTAACATTCTAACATTTTTAAATACAGAATAAAGAAAAACATAAGAAAGTAACCATTACAATAAAACCAAACATTCATGTTACTTAATAGAAAACACAAAATCAGCTTACCTGGTTCAATTCCTACCCCTGTTCAGTTATGCTTCGAGTTCCTTAAAAGTTGTATTAGGCCAACATGGTGGCATAGATCAATCAAATTCTGTGCCAGGTCACTGTCTGTTCAGTGTTTGCATGTTCTCCTGCAGTCTGGACTTTCCTCCCACACCTCCAAATATGTGCATTTAAAATTGGCAGTTCATTTAACACACACGTGTATGGGATGTGTGGACAGGAAAAGGGCAGGTGGCATTCACACTGGTGCTAGACTCAGACTCAGGATGCTGACTCCATAAGACAGCAGGAGTAATCACTACAAAGCCATGTAGTAAAATAAACCTGGTGACTGTAACACTGGATTTATTGTAAGAAGTGAGTGTTGCTCGGTATGAAACATTCTGAGAGTCAATGAAAGATAACATCTTTCTTTCTATTCCTATGTAAAATCTTACCACCTATTCTGAAAGTCTGTGTACAACTGTCAACAGTGCCACCATTAGGGCTTTCATTTTTTATCTTTCAGTTATTTTTTCTAAATAAATGAAAGTAGACAGTTATAAAAACAAATATTAATATTAGGGTATGTATTCTTGGAAAAGTATACAGAACCTAACTTTGAAAAATAACATCACTTTTTAAATATGTGTCTGTAAAAAAGCAAAGGTTTGAATCAAAATCTTTAGTTAAGTATCATCTAACAGTAGGCAAAGACACCAAGTGTCAGATTAGTCTACGTTTACCACGTCGACCTTTGTCATTCCGCTTGTTTTTACAAAACAGACAGCAACACAAACAATTCAGTTGACAATTTTTGAAAAGCTGGTCTGACAATGCCGTGTCATTAGATGACGTGTTCAGTCAGTAAGTCACATTACGGATGAACATTAGGCGGCCTTTTGTTTTTATTGGAAAAAATGGGGCAGAAAAACCACAGTAGGATCTTTGATTTTTTTTTATTTTTAACTCTCACAGGTTTCAAGTTTATTACCATGTGTACATATTGCAAGCAAAACTTGTACTTACAAATCAATCAAAAATATTGTTCTTTTGTTGATTTCCCAAATTATTTTTGTTGTATTAAATATTTGCTATTTTCAAGAGATTACTCCAAATGTAATGAAAACATAGAGATTATTTACTTTTTGATATACAATGTTTTAACCAGTGTATTCCTGTTGTACTTGTTGTGTATGTTTAATAATATAATATAATATCTTATTGAATACATTTGCTTTAACTGTATTTATTTTGCAGATAAATGATATTTTCTATGAAAGTCTTCCATACCAAAGTTAACGTAGTTTCTTTTATGTTTCAGTAATGTGCGTCTCCACAATTTATAAATAATGGCTGTACCACCAGGTGTATTCATCTATGGAAGAAATGACAAGCAGGAAAACATGTGACTAGTCACTCATGGACCCCCTGTTTTCAAGTGAGCTCTAGCCCATCATGGTGGCCATTAATACCAAACCAAAGTAATATCCCAGTCCTTCATAGCACGTACACATAAACACACACACATACACACCAAAAAGCTTATAATAAATTAGTTTATAGTCAAAAATTGTACTGACATGCACATCTTTAGGTTCTAAGAGGAAACTGGAGCACCTGGAAAAGACATATTAAACAATTATGATGAGTGGTCCTGTGATAAGCGGTCTGTGGTGAAGAACGATTTTTAAATAACTGATCAGGTCCCGGAGTGTACAGGTTTGAATGGTGTGCGCATGCCAGTGCCAATCCAAGAATGACTGGGGTGCTAAGGCTGATCACACATTCACATGCAAATGGGGTTAGTCAGGTGCCTCATTCATACCGCGGAGTAGGCAGAGTAACCTAATCAGGCAATACAAAAGGAGACTGCATGACAGGAAGCAGGAGAACAGAAAACAAAGAGGAGAGAAAGAGAGAGAATGGAGGTTACGGGAAGAAGAAAGAAGCAAGACGGTGAGGAGCCCATGTCATCAGGAAAGGAGACAGGTGGTCAGGAGTATGCCCTGAGAAACTAGGAGGCAGGCCTGCACTCAAGTGTTGGGCTAGAGAAGGTGCACTCCGACTAAGCAACGAGCAACTGAGCAACATACAGTAAGAGTGGGCCTGTTGTGCAGCGTCTCCCTTTAGACACCTTGCTGAGAGAGATGTGAGTGGGGCTTGGTGGGGAGTCCTACGGGTGCAGACGGACTGGCAGTAGGACCCTGAACCCAGGATTTAGTGGATGACTGCTCCTTTCGGCAGGGTTCTCCTCATGCTACCAGGTCCTGTTGGGATAAGCTGGGGAGACGCCAGATTTTAGGAAGATACACTGGGGCTCATTTTTATTTTAAATGGATGGACAGATTCCTGCTGTGATTTTAACCTCATTTTTATTGGCTTAGTTATGAAATTTTAATCTCTATGTTTCACTTTGCTTTTATGGATTATATATTTAAAGAAGATCATTTTTTATGCACTGCACTTTTTGAACACACAGCACCAACCCCTTGCTGAATATGTGTGTCCTCATTTGCCCAGCTCACTTTGGTTAATGACTATTGATGGTTCCAGGTTCAAGAGGCACCCAGAAGCAACAATGGAGTGTGGAGCAGACCCAGATTCTCACAGGTCTATGAGTTAAACCCAAATGTTTCAAAGTGTGAGGCAGTTCTACTAAGTAGTGTACTGGCTAAACATTCAGGTCAATTTATAAAAATCTTTGATCAAAATTTAGAAGTTACCAGTTCATTATTGTCCAGCCTACAAATTTTTTTTTAATAAATTTTAATTATATGTCATGGCTTTCAACATTTTTACTTAAGGACACATCCTTTTTTTGACACAATAACACCGATCTCTTTTAGCCAATGAATTCTTGAGTAGAAATTTATCAAGAAAATTCTACTGGGGCTTCTTTATACCAACAGCAATACGTCTGTGTAATGCTTCACTAGGACTGGGACAGCCAAGGCAGAAGTTCTTTTTTTTTTTAGCTTTCTTGTTTTTTTAGTCATTCTGGTGTGTGTTCAGACCATAGTGTGCGTGTGTATAATTTTTTTAATAATATATTTATTTATTTATCCACCTATTTATTTGTTTATTTAAATGGGGGCAATCTATCTATCTATCTATCTATCTATCTATCTATCTATCTACAGCGCATGGGCTTCCACACACTGAAACTTTTTAAACATAGATGAATCAGATAATTTGACCTTAGCATTTTAGTGCTACTTATCAAAATGTCCAATACCAGTAAAGCTGTAGTATCCACAATAATCACTGACACGTTTCCAAACTGCTGCCCCTTATATATACCGAGTGCCTACACCTCATTTTAAAGCTTTTACATATAAAGATGAAGCACTTACAGTTATGAATATCCAACATTCCTAGATGTCACAGTATTCTAAGACACTGCTAAGGCAAATTGTCTTTGACCTTACTTGTAAAGGGAACCTGGCCTCTATTTAAAAACCACAGAATTAAAATCCACTGTGTTGATAACCCCAACATGTCAAATTATCAGGAAATTCTTAATGCCACATAGCCTGGGAAGTGTTAAACATTAACATTAAATAAAAATATGTTCAGACAGAGCATATCAAAAGTATATTAGTATGTGGAAGCCCTGTTTGATGCTATTGTGCTCAATTAAAATATATCTTTAAAAAGTGAAGTTTAGGCAGTTGTGAACTTGGTATTTTATGAAAGGTTTTTGTAAACTGACCTTGATGTTCCTTGTTTTGAATTAATGTATAACTGCAGCTGGTCATAGCTTGTTATTAAATATTTATTATGCCATATTGATGTGTGTAAAATGAATAGTTCTTTGTTTATAAGCGATGCCCATATGACTTTGAAGTTTGAGGTCTGAAGTTGTGTATACTTTTAACACATATAGAAGAAGACACAGCAGTGGTAACTGGTACCCAACAAAACAAACATGGAGGAGAGAAGTAGAGAAGATTACAAAGATTACCAAATAATAAGTTGCTATTTGTAATCTGTTGATCCAATTTACCACAACTGGATGTCCACTTGCCAACACAATTTCTAGAAAGCACTCTTCCTGTGGCAGCGTTTCTCATTTTTCTCGTTCCAGATGCTTGTGTTTGAACATCATTCTTCCCCTGACTGGAATGTTACACAGACGTTTAGCACACAGATCACAATGATAGGTCAGAGGCTTATGCATTTTGCATCTTGGTAGTCCCAATCAACATAATGCCACTTACCAGATATTCGGCTTGAACTGACTGTCTCCTATGAACCATTTTTTTGCTTCATCCCACAGGAGGGAAAAGATATTTTATGTATCTCATTGTATCGGTCATGATGGCAATAATCTGAGCAAAGCAAACTGCCTTTCGCCCCAATTACACGCCCTCCTTGAAGCTCCTCTCTATATTTCCCAGACCATCTAAAGTACAGGTTGTCACACAAAGTAGTTGCTGTTAATTCATGACGTGTACACTAACTGTACATGACTACTATGATAATCCCGTCTGGGCTGGTAACTACCTTGTTGACATTTAAGGACTTCTTCCCACAATCTGCCTGCCAGAGGTGGTTAGTAACGAGTTACATTTAAAGTAACTTTTTAAAAAAATTGTATTTCTAAGAGTAGTTTTACTGCACCATACTTTTTATTTTTACTTGAGTACATTTGTGAAGAAGAAATGCTATTCTTACTCTGCTACATCGAGCAACACTCGACACGTTACTTTTTTCCATTTACACATTACACTATTTTTGCCAGAGAGAAGTCGCCAGTGGATCTACTGAATGATTGTTTCGCCAATCAGACTTAGCAACAATAATCACATGACTCCGTTTCACCAATCAGACGTAGCCATGTAGTCACATGACTACACTCAAACTTGCTGCGTCTGCAGCCTGTGAGAGACTTTTTAGTCATGTGGGGCGCCTGTTCACTGCTAAACGGTCACTGCTTCACTGTATGAACCTTGAGAGCCAACTCTTACAGAAGCTTAACCATCACTTCACTGAGTGAAGAAGAAGCACATTTTAACCAAACAAACATGCACAGACATAGACAGTCATAGTAAAGGGAGACTTCTTCTACGTGCACAAGCTGCCTGGTTCTAATGTTATTCTCTATCCATTGTGCTATTTGGAGGGCAAGTGTGTGATGATGCCGGTCCCCTACAGACTCCCTCTTCCCACATGGGAGTCTGCTGAACACACACCATCGATAGTTATGACCGAGATGAGCTGACATAAGAGGATAATTCACAGATGAGGCCAGAGGCTGGTGGAAAAAGTGCTCAAGTGCTTTTATTAAAAACCAGTCAAAACAAAAGTGTCAATGGTGCAGTGCTCTAAAAACCAGTACATACAGTATATAAATCCATAAAAATCATTGTGAAAAGTAATAATAAAAAAATCAATAAATAAATCTGTTCAAAATCCGAGGTTAAAATGCAGACTAACTCCTCCTGATCTCAGCCCACCTCCTTCTCATTCTCTTGGATCATCCATTGCTTGAGTAGCCAGCAGAGACTCAGCAGCCATGAACTCCTTTCGGCCGACATCTTGGCTGCCTCCAGGCATCACAGCCAGACCGTCCGAGGTCATCTCTCCTCCCTTCTTCCTTCGCGCTCACGTTGTCACACCTCAGAAGCCTAGGGAGGGCACCTGCCTTGCTCGCCACACTCCATATATATATACACTCCCGTGTCCGTGGGCCTTAATCACACACCGCAAGAAGCCAATGAAGCAATTGAGAACAATCCCACCTGCGACTCGCTCCAACTACCTCATTAACTCCTCGCGGTCATGCAGTTGTGCCCACGGCTTTATGGATTTAAAACTGGCCCTTTTTTTTTTTTTCTTTGAAGCCGTGGACCCGCTACATCACAAAGTGAATATACAGTATTATACTGTCAGTGGACAGGATATCTCGTCACTGTAAGTAGTTTGCACTGTTCAAACATACATGTTACCTACTGTAGGTATTGGCTGCAAAACCTTTGTTGTGAAAAACTGATAGTTGGAACTTTGTGTTATCTGTGCATCTTTATTTCGTAAAGATGTTATTTAATTTTACTCATTTTTTTATTGTATTATTTGGAAATAGCAGAATTTGCACATTATTTTATATTTTTGTCTGTCTTATTACAACATTTCTAAAAAAATATATCATTTATTATGTTCAAACAGTTACTCGGTACTTGAGTAGTCTTTATGCCAAATACTTTTTTTACTCTTACTTAAGTAATTTTTTGGATGACTACTTTTTACTTCTACTTGAGTAATATTATTTTGAAATAACGCTACTTTTACTTGAGTACAATTTTTGGCAACTCTACCCACCTCTGCTGCCTGCACAGACTTCTTGGATTCAGATTAGATGGGTTTCTTGCTTTTCATGCAAAGTAGTATGCCACCTTTTCAGCAATTGCTACATTGTGTCTTACAGAAGAGCACAGACAATGAGGCATTGTTCAACAAATCCCTCACATGTTAGCTTGGTAGAAAATATATGAATATTCAGCTCCACAACTAAAATTCCTGTTCCAAGAAATATGTCATGGCATTATTCCAACACATGCACAGGTAACAAATAGCAAAATGAACAAAAAAAATGTGAATGGAGATTTTTCTCTAGCCTTACTTTTGCTACTGCTAACACCGTGTTCAGGGGGTTCCTTACTGAGAGCAGCACTATGTTATAATCTTGTGACTGGCCTTGTGGTTTCCTCCTTGTGGGCCTTACCGAGTATAGGATTAATAAATTCTGCCTGGAATATATCATTAATAGAAGCAAAACCATTGCAGAGGGATATTAACCCAGAATTCATGTTGGGATGCCTAGCTACTCACCCTATAACAGTGAGTAGAGCCACCCACCCATAGGAGAAAACTAATTACTGTACTATTGTTTGTGCCCACAACCTAATATTTTGAAACATTGCTCAGTAAGCATGACCATCAATAGTAAGAATAAGAATGAACAGCATGAACATGAGAAGCAATTTTACAAAACACAGGCCATTCAGGCCAATTCAGCTTATCAAACCTTCTTCACGTACCTTTTTTCAAAATATTTTGAAGTCTCCAAACTACAGCTCTTTACTGCACAAACTGTTAACTTAGGAGTTATACTTGTAAGCTGAGACATTTGATCCAATAGCTGGGCTAACATTTTGTAGACAGATGCTGCATCACACGCACCAGTAAATCTGTCAGAAGTATTTGGTTGATTATGACCATGTGAAATCAACATCTAATAACATTACCAGCAAATGAGAGAACTGACACCGACACAGGACACACTGTCCAACATGACTGTAACTGGATATAACATTCTGGAAAATTGTAAACAGGAGTGACAATAAGAATCACTCTTCATATGATTCAGTGGACCAGTTAGCTCCTCTTTCAGGGAATTTTAAATTGGTATATTTAAAGGAAGAAAACGTGTTTTGAAACTACACCATACTATAAATGAATTCCTTTGATGGCCTTTACATTGTAAAGTATGGCATTATTGTAGCTTCAGCATGTCTCACTTATCAATTGTATTTTCTATTGCTTGCATCAATCCTTTTAACCATGTATTAAATATATGGATATATGCCCTTGCATTTAATAATTAAGGGCTAGTAATTGTAAAAATGTCACTTTAAAGAACTACAACAGAGATTCAAAGACTTTCAAGAAGCCCTATATCAACAAATGTGTCTCAAATAAGACAAGTAAATATTAAAACTGCATCCCCTGCTAAAGTGAATGCTGTTTGCTAGGTCATCTTAAATAAGTAATTAAACTGAGAGTGAAGATCATTCTGGTAGAATAATAAAAGCAATCATGGGAGAATTGGCTCAAGGAGTATTCCACAGATAGTTGGTTCTGTTATGGGAATGGGCAGGATAGTCATTGGAATAAATGATGCAGCAAGTGATGACAAATGATTAATAATCAGTTAAAAAATTATATTATTGTGGCTTTCACGTTAATTTGCTCTATCGACATTTATGCTTTGTTTTTGTTTATTTACACATGCTTCTCAGCTCACATGTATATATTGTTAATGGATGTGGATTTTATCTGATCATAGTCAACCAACAATACATTCATATAAAGTCAGACGCTTTGTAAAACAAAGAAGTATGACTCACAATTTTCTCTCTATATATATATATATATATATTTATATATATATATATATATCTCTATATATATATATATATATATATATATATATATATCTATCTCTATATATAAATATATCTATATCTCTATATATATATACTATATATATAAACTGCTCAAAAAAATTGAAGGAACACTTTGAAAACACATCAGATCTCATTGGGAAAAAGAAATCCTCCTGGATATCTATACTGATATAGACTGGGTAATGTGTTAGGAACGAAAGGATGCCACATCGTTTGATGGAAATGAAAATGATCAACCTACAGAGCCCTGAATTCAAAGACGCCCCAAAAATCAGAGTGAAAAATTATGTGGCAGGCTAGTCCATTTTGCCAAAATTTAATTGCAGCAACTCAAAATTGTACGCAGCACTTTGTATGGCCCCTGTGTTCTTGTATACATGCCTGACAACATCGGTGCATGCTTCTAATGAGATGACAGATGGTGTTGTCGGGGATCTCCTCCCAGATCTGGACCAGGGCATCACTGAGCTCCTGGACAGTCTGAGGTGCAACCTGGTGGCATTGGATGGACCAAAACATAATGTCCCAGAGGTGTTCTATTGGATTTAGGTCAGGAAAGTGTGGTGGCCAGTCAATGGTATCAATTCCTTCATCCTCCAGGAACTGCCTGCATACTCTCACCACATGAGGCCAGGAATTGTCGTGTACCAGGAGCCACTGTACCAGCATAGGGTCTGACAATGGGTCCAAGGATTTCATCCTGATACCTAATGGCAGCCAAGGTGCCTTTGTCAAGCCTGTAGCGGTCTGTGTGACCCTCCATGGATATGCCTCCCCAGACAATCATTAACCCACCACCAAACTGCTCATGCTGAATGATGTTACAGGCAGCATAATGTTCTCCATGGCTTCTCCACACCCTTTCACTTCTGTCACGTGCTCAGGGTGAACCTGCTCTCATCTGTAAAAAGCACAGGGCACCAGTGGTGCATCTGCCAATTCTGGTATTCTATGGCGAATGCCAATCGAGCTGCATGCTGCTGGGCAGTGAGCTCAGGGCCCATTAGAGGACATGGGGCCCTTGGGTCACCCTCATGAAGTCTTTCTGGTTGTTTGGTCAGAGACATTCACACCAGTGGCCTGCTGGAGGTCATTTTGTAGGGCTCTGGCAGTGTTCATCCTGTTCCTCCTTGCCCAAAGGAGCAGATACTGGTCCTGCTGATGGGTTATGGACCTTCTATGGCCCTCTCCAGCTCTCCTAGAGTAACTGCTTGTCTCCTAGAATCTCCTCCATGCCCTTGAGACTGTGCAGGAGACACAGCAAACCTTCTGGCAATGACACGTATTGATGTGCCATCCTGGAGAAGTTGGACTACCTGTGCATCCTCTGTAGGGTCCAGGTATCGCCTCATGCTACCAGTAGTGACACTGACTGTAGCCAAATGCAAAACTAGTGAAGAAACACAGAAAAGATGAGGAGGGAAAAATGTCAGTGGCCTCCACCTGTTGAACCATTCCTGTTTTGGGGGTCATCTCATTGTTGCCCCTCTAGTGCATCTGTTGTTAATTTCATTAACACCACAGCAGCTGAAACTGATTAACAACCCCTCTGCTACTTAACTGACCAGATTAATATCCCATAAGTTTCATTGACTTTATGCTATACTCTGATTAAAAGTGTTCCTTTAATTCTTTTGTGCAGTATATATATATATATATATATATATATATATATATATATATATATATATATATATATATATATATATATATATATATATCTCCTTTGGGGTGTGAGCAGCTGTTGCGGGGGGTGCCAGAATCCATCGAGGAAGAAAAATGAAAAACATTTATTGCACAAAATCTTAATTTATCTATCCATTCCTAAAAGATTAAATGGGCAGGCTATTTCATATCAGTGCAATATGCTGCTTGTTAAAAATGATGACTCCTGCTCTTACGTGTACTTACTGTAGTGCTGCGTGGATATTATGAAGTATCGTATCTGTTCAAGTTCTATTTAAATTTTAAATATAAGTAATTTTTATTTAGTCGACAGAAATATGTTTGGTAGGAATGAAAGGTAAATTTAGTCAGCATTGCATACATTTTTCTTCACCATAGAAATTTAAAGAGTGAATTCAACTTACATTCCTACCAAAGATATTTCTGTCGACTAAATAGAACCTACTTATATCCAAATTCGAGCTATTGAGCTGTCGCCTGCCTGCCTGGATAAGTCACCCTCGCTTCGCTCTTACTTTTTTACCGTTCATGTAATCATGGCTAGTCGCGAAAAAATTAGAACATGGAAGGAGGATCACACTGAGTATGCCTTTACCAAAATAATTATTGATGGGGAATAAAGTATCCATTATTCATAAAGCTTCAATTGGTGATCTTTTTTTCTGTGTTAACCTCATATTTTTTCATACTTCTTCTCAAACCAAGGGGATGCGAGGGTAAAATGAATCGGGAAGTGCTGATTTATATATATTGAATATACTGAAATAGTTTCACTGTCAAATAATGCAAACAATACGCAGCATGTGTTTCACCCTAATTCTGGGCTCACCAGGCGTACACACTGACTGCATCCCGTCTCAGGAATCGAACCTCGGATGTCAGCATTAGTGGCAAAGCCTCTCGTGTTGCGCCACGGTGTGTGTTTCGTTTATTTGACAGTATGTAGATCGGGGTGTATGGCTGCTCGAGTTTTGTAGGGCAGGAGACGCCACTTTTTGCAGACATGTTCACGTGATCATAAGTCTCCGCGCTGTTTGGCGATCATTCATATATATATATATATATATATATATATATATATATATATATATATATTCAGTGGTGTGAAAAACTATTTGCCCCCTTCCTGATTTCTTATTCTTTTGCATGTTTGTCACACAAAATGTTTCTGATCATCAAACACATTTAACCATTAGTCAAATATATATAAGTAAACACAAAATGCGGTTTTTAAATGATGGTTTTTATTATTTAGGGAGAAAAAAAAATCCAAACCTACATGGCCCTGTGTGAAAAGTAATTGCCCCTGAACCTAATAACTGGTTGGGCCACCCTTAGCAGCAATAACTGCAATCAAGCATTTGCGATAACTTGCAATGAGTCTTTACAGCTCTGGAGGAATTTTGGCCCACTCATCTTTGCAGAATTGTTGTAATTCAGCTTTATTTGAGGGTTTTCTAGCATGAACCGCCTTTTTAAGGTCATGCCATGGCATCTCAATTGGATTCAGGTCAGGACTTTGACTAGGCCACTCCAAAGTCTTCATTTTGTTTGTCTTCAGCCATTCAGAGGTGGATTTGCTGGTGTGTTTTGGGTCATTGTCCTGTTGCAGCACCCAAGATCGCTTCAGCTTGAGTTGACGAACAGATGGCGGACATTCTCCTTCAGGATTTTTTGGTAGACAGTAGAATTCATGGTTCCATCTATCATAGCAAGCCTTCCAGGTCCTGAAGCAGCAAAACAACCCCAGACCATCACACTACCACCACCATATTTTACTGTTGGTATGATGTTCTTTTTCTGAAATGCTGTGTTCCTTTTACGCCAGGTGTAACGGGACATTTGCCTTCCAAAGAGTTCAACTTTTATCTCATCAGTCCACAAGGTATTTTCCCAAAAGTCTTGGCAAATCATTGAGATGTTTCTTAGCAAAATTGAGACGAGCCCTAATGTTCTTTTTGCTTAACAGTGGTTTGCGTCTTGGAAATCTGCCATGCAGGCGTTTTGCCCAGTCTCTTTCTTATGGTGGAGTCGTAAACACTGACCTTAATTGAGGCAAGTGAGGCCTGCAGTTCTTTAGACGTTGTCCTGGGGTCTTTGTGACCTCTCGGATGAGTCGTCTCTGCGCTCTTGGGGTAATTTTGGTCAGCCGGCCACTCCTGGGAAGGTTCACCACTGTTCCATGTTTTTGCCATTTGTGGATAATGGCTCTCACTGTGGTTCACTGGAGTCCCAAAGCTTTAGAAATGGCTTTATAACCTTTACCAGACTGATAGATCTCAATTACTTCTGTTCTCATTTGTTCCTGAATTTCTTTGGATCTTGGCATGATGTCTAGCTTTTGAGATGCTTTTGGTCTACTTCTCTGTGTCAGGCAGCTCCTATTTAAGTGATTTCTTGATTGAAACAGGTGTGGCAGTAATCAGGCCTGGGGGTGGCTACGGAAATTGAACTCAGGTGTGATACACCACAGTTAGGTTATTTTTTAACAAGGGGGCAATTACATTTTCACACAGGGCCATGTAAGTTTGGATTTTTTTTCTCCCTAAATAATAAAAACCATCATTTAAAAACTGCATTTTGTGTTTACTTGTGTTATATTTGACTAATAGTTAAATGTGTTTGATGATCAGAAACATTTTGTGTGACAAACATGCAAAAGAATAAGAAATCAGGAAGGGGGCAAATAGTTTTTCACACCACTGTATATATATATATATATAACTGATCAGCCATTGGCCTTGCTCACTGAGTGCAAGGGAAAAAAATAAAATGTAGTCTATAAGCTATTAAACAGTAAAACATTAACGTTTTAAGAAGTAAAGATACACTGAGCACCAGTGAAGTGGTTTCGGGTAAGCTACATTTTAAAGCCGGTATAACATAACAGGTAAGTTATGCGCTTATAGTCAGTTCACGTGAGCCGCTCGGAGTACATGCATCAAAGCTTCTGAGCTGTGCCTGTGCTATCTAGTGCGATCTTGCGATGTCCACAGCGTTATTTAATGTTAGCTAAGACCCGGCACTTAAAAGTTTCTTGCTACAGCAAGTTTAACTCTGTTACAAAGTGATCCAAAGTCTCATTTATACCTTGTGTCTTCTCATTAAACTTGTATCTCGCGAATAAAGTATTCACCGTTTTTCTTCAGCGCTCTTTGGGGGCTCTTCCTTCTTTTCTAGGTACTGCAGTCACAGTCAGTTTACGTGATTACGTGGGGGGCATGATGATATCACACGCAGCTCCGCCACCCCCCACGGTCATCGGGCTAACGTCCATTACAGTATATGGAGAAAAATAGGTTCCAGTTATGACCATTACGCGTAGAATTTCGAAATGTAACCTGCCCAACTTTTGTAAGTAAGCTGTAAGGAACTAGCCTGCCAAATTTCAGCCTTCTACCTACACGGGAAGTTGGAGAATTAGTGATGAGTGAGTGAGTGAGTGAGTGAGTGAGCGAGTAAGTGAGTGAGTCAGTGAGTAAATGAGTGAGTCAGTGAGGGCTTTGCCTTTTATTAGTATAGATGCTAGTGTTTTTGAACTTTTGGTTGATTAAAAAGACAGTGTTTAAAAAAATATATTTTATGTTGGAAAAACAGATAACGGAACACTTACGGAAATGAAATCTAAGAAACGCGAGAGACTTCAAATGATCGACAAGGAAATGTGCATCTGTCTTTCGAAAATTGATCCTCGCATCAATCTTATATGTGCTGAAAAACAATCTCAACATTCACATTAATTAAATTTAAGATTTATCCTTTGATTCCTTTATTGATAAAATGTCTTTCAAACTTGTAAAATTAACTGTTTAACGATTGTCCATAGATTGTGTCGTCACGACTTTATATATGGGCAGTCCCTCAGGAGCTCCGCAAAAGAAAATTTTTGGACTTAGTGCGCTGCAACTTGAAAAGGTTGCCTTTCACTGGCTTAGATGGCTTAAATTCTGCCACAAAAAGAAATTCAGTATTAAAGGCTACATTGGCTCCTAACTTCTGTCATTTAAAATCTCAATGAGCTGGTCTTTTCATCAGAACTGCAGGCTGGAATCAAACCCGGGATTATGGAGCTTTGTGTCAGCAAGCAGTGCAATAACAACGTAGGTTTTCTTTACTGTATATGGAAATTCTAGATACACCTCTAAAAACAACTCACTAGACATTTTTGAGATTTAGGATGTTATTGCTATGTAACAAAGCAAGAAAGAAAATGATTTAGTAATGAAAAAGAAAAAAATATTTTAAGGAGTGACTCAAAAGTACTTTGAGGGAGCTGGTATCAAGTCAAAGGAAATGTCTTTCGTGTAAATTCTGTTTTGCCAGAACATCTTTGAAGAGATGTACAGTAGGATAGACTCTGCCCAGCAGCTTTCGCTGGCTCAGGGATTTGACTTGGTTAGATTAAAAGTCTTTTAATAAAAGCTCCTCATATGTTCATTTGGGCCTTGTCTCTTTTTTTCTTGAGTCCACTTCTAGTTTTTTGTGAGAAAAACAAATAAATCCTGCATGTATGCTACAACGAAGAACACTTTTTATGCTGCAGCAAAGGTCAATTCATTTTCTGCTGCTACCAGCACATTATTGTCTTAAAATTGTTTTCATTTATATCAAAGAACTCACTGTACATTTTCAATTTTCCTGCATTAGCATTATAACTTCAGTATTATAACACACATATTTTAATATTAACTCGCCAGTAGACATTAGGACAACAGGTAATATAAAGCAACACAAGGCCTCATATGTCCAGTAGTATAGCCTGACATTGCAAGCAAAAGTAAGAAGAATCAGTAGAACATACAATCTTATAGATTGCCCTGGTGAATTTTTTTCCTGTCATTTCTCAAGATTCTTATTTTCTTTTCAATGTAGGTGGCCCACTAGTATATGTTAGGATTGCTTAGTACTTTACTGTAGGCTGTAGTGCAGGTCTAGAGGAACAACGTGGAGCCAGTAGGGGGAGTTATAAGAGAATTGTCACGTGGAAGTCTAGAGAGCAATCGTCACTCGTGGTTTCAGGAATAACCCCAGAAGGGGTAGCTAGCTTGAGTTTGAAAACTCCTTATGGCAGAACCATCAACAAGTTTAAAGTCAGAAGGTAAGTCAGGGCATGGGCTCCGCTGGCATTTACACATTTTACATTTTTGTTTATTTGCTTAGCAGACACTTTTATCCAAAGGATTTTAAAACACAGGTCAACATAAGCGAGTAAACATCATTCTGTGGGACTGTTTGAGAACAGGTTCTACAGGACAAGGTGATAAAATCAAGCATCACAAAAGAAGAGTTCAGAGCACAATACAAGCAAGTTACACTTCCTCACTTACAAGAACCTAACAAAGCCATTTTCAATTAGACAAAAATTAAACAAAACCAGAGAGTTTTCAAATGCTTCTTAAATACATTGAGGGAGTCTGAATCTGAAATGGAGTTGGTCAGCTCACTTCACTAGCTAGGAGCTACACATGACAAGAGTGTGGATTGAGATTTGATGCCATGCATTGGCAGGGCTAAACAATTAGTGTAATTTCAGAAGAAAAGTATGGGAGGGCCTTTCATTGTCCATTCCTGCAATTAAAAGGAGAAGTCAGTCATCTGAAGAATCTCCCTCACAGTATGCTTTGTCATGGAGTGGGGCAAATACACTATGATCCATCCCAGTCCTGACATTTGCATTGTGGCAACGGCTGATTGCCAGCAACATACCCAAGACATTTGGAGTACAAAGTCCCCCAGAAGCAGCTCCTTAATGCAATGGGCAATAGGGACAGCCATCTAAACACTACAAGTAAAGCAACCTGATCTCAGCTGAACTCTCTCTCTCTCACTGAGCAGCGACAGTCACCACAAAGTGGTGATCTTAAATTTGACTTAAGATATCAAAAACTACAAATCTTCATTATAATGCTGCCCTTGTAGAATATACCTAGGGTAAGACTAACATTCAAAAACACAAAAAGCAAAAAGAAAAACCATATTGGTTGACATAAAATGTAAAACACAAAGTAATTAGTAATTAAAAAATAACAAGCACAAGAAGTAAAGACAGAATGCATATACGTAGGTATTATGTTACAATACATTTGAAATCAGTATACAATTGGGTTCTAGTCGCCGTCATTCCAGAATGGACTAGGAAGTAGATTGGCGGGGCTTATGGTCCAGGAGATGACTCTTGGGTATCTGCTCAAGTCACTCATGCCCTGGTTGCTTACAAAGCATACACCTTGAGAGGAGTGTTATGTGATATTAACATGTGTTTTATATGTATTTTTAGTCCCTATAGAATATTATTAGTGTTGTTTCTGAAGATTAATTTTGAAGCTTAACTGTGATTCATTTTAGAATAGTTTTTACTTTTTCCTATCTTGTTTTTCCTTGTTTATGTGACAGTTCTGGATGTGTCACATGATTGCGATTTCTGCATTGCTACATCAAGGATGGATTGAATTAAATATGGAGGTGACTTCAGCATGTGTTATCCCTTTGTTAAGGTCTTTAGCGTAATTACACTCACCAACCACTTTATTAGGTACACCTGCTCAACTGCTTGTTAATGCAAATATCTAATCAGCCAATCACATGGCAGCAACTCAATGCATTTAGGCATGTAGACATTGTAAAGACAACCTGCTGAATAAAGGTGATTTCAGTGACTTTGAACGTGGCATGATTGTTGGTGCCAGATGGGCAGATATGAGTATTTCAGAAACTGCTGATCTACTGGGATTGTCACACACAACCATCTCTAGGATTTACAGAGAATAGTCTGAAAAAGGGATATATCCAGTGAGCAGCAGTTCTCTGTGTGAAAATGCCTTGTTGATTCCAGAGGTCAGAGGAGAATGGCCATACTGGTTCGAGCTGATAGAAAGGCAGCAGTAACTCAAATAACTATTTGTTAAAACCAAGGTATGCAAAAGAGCATCTCTGATTGCACAACACATTGAACCTTGACACAAATGGGCCACAGCAGCAGGAGACCACACCAGTTGCCACTCCTGTCAGCTAAGAACAGGCAACTGAGGCTACTATTTGCACGGGTTCACCAAATTTGGACAACAGAAGATTGGAAAAACATTGTCTGGTCTGATGAATCTCAATTTCTGCTGCAACATTCGAGTGGATGGTTAGAATTAGGCATCAACAACATGAAAACATGGATCTATCCTGCCTAGTATCAATAGTTCAGGCTGGTGATGGTGGTGTAATGGAGTGGGGTATATTTTCTTGGCATACTTTGGACCCCTTAGTACCAACTAAGCAGTATTTAAATGCCAGCCTGCGTGAGTATAGTTGCTGACCATGTTCATCCTTTTATGACAGCACTGTACCCATTTTCTGATGGCTACTTCCAGCAGGATAACGTGCCATGTCACAAAGCTGAAATCATCTCAAACTGATTTCTTGAATATGACAATGAGTTCATTGTAGTCAAGTGACCTCCACAGTCACCACCATATCTCAATCCAATAGAGCACCTTTGGGACGTGAAGGGAAATTTGTATCATGGATGTGCAGCCTACAAATCTACAGCAACTGCATGATACTATCATGTCAATATGGACCAAAATCCCTGAGAAATGTTTCCAGCACCTTGTTGAAACTATGCCATGAGGAATTACAGCTGTTCTGAAGGCAACCGGGTCCAACCCAGAACTAGCAAGGTGTACCTAAAAAAGTGGCCAGTGAGTGTAGATTGAAATATAAGCCCTGGGCACCAGGTTTGGTTTTGACTTTTGCTTCTCATCTTGTCCTTTTATTCTTCATTGCCAGTTTCAATTGGCCTTCTGTTTCTGAGCGTTTGCCTGTATTAACATTTTTTCATTTTGCATCTCTTGGTTTCTTCGATTGCTCACAATACTCCTCAGCATACAGTGCCTTAAAAAAACTTTATATATACACAATTTGCCTCATCCTACAAAAGCTATGAAAGTGAAAAGACTGAGAACATATTAATATTAGTCACAGTGAATGTAAGAGGTTTACAAGGTTCAGCCATTTTCTCTGAAACTATTGACACTCTTCATTCCATTTCCCAAATTAAAGTGTCAAATATGTTGGTGTGTCCATTCACTATTAGTTTGAGCATGGCTGGCAACAAAAGGCTATGTTTGACATCAGCTTTGTGCAAACACTACTTGACACTGTGAAATGCAGCCCTCTTTCCAGAGGCTGTAGCAGAGAAGCCAGGAATTACATGGATCTGACTGTTTTTCAAACAAAATCTCCTTGTTCTGTAAACTCTGAAGTAGCATATTTCCCATATCCTTAGGCCTCATGTATAAATGGTGCATACGCACAAAAATGTTGCGTATGTACGTTTCCACACTCACATCGCGATGTATAAAAACTAAACTTGGCCTAAAGCTATGCACATTTTCACGCCAGCTCAATTCCTGCCATACGCAAGTTCTCCACTCTGTTTTGCAAACTGGCGGCACCCAGCATCAAAGCATTGCTACTGTTCCTGTGTGGTTTCCCTTTATTTTTTAAATTCATATCCCTGGCATGGCTTTATCAAATGCACTGTCACTCTCAGTGCATTGTTGAGTATTTAACCCACTGTATCTGACTGTGGAATCACAGCTCTACAGCAGCTGATCGTATTATCGGGATACAGCATCTAGCACACGCTGTCACAGCCATGCACATAGTCTATTTCAACTTCACCCTTACAGTATGGCAAATGCATCAGAGCCTTTCCTGTACGGACCTCGCGGTTCAGAAATAGTTCTAAACGCACTCAATCAGTCCATCAAGTGTTCCTGGTAGAACTGTTTGTACTTACAAGTACAATCACTTCACTGTAAATCTGCACTACAGTTATAATATTGCACAACCTAAGTCACTTTATAAAGCATGTATTTACATATGAAGTTGACTGGCTTCTAATCAATTTAGATTTCCAAGCGCTATCTTTTAGGAGCTCTTGATATCATTTTTAAGATGAAATGCAGTAAAGCATGTTTATTACATTATACAGATAAGTTTTAAACTTCATTAAAATAATGTATATTGTTAATAATCATATGAGGACAGGGTGGACAGCAGCAGTGACCAGCTGGCGCCCATTCAGGAATTGTTCCTGCCTCGCACTGTATGCTTGCTGGGACCCTGGATGGATAGATGGATGGAATAATTAAACATGTACTATGAAGATATTTCAATGTTTCATAAAAGTTTTGAAGAATCGGCATTCTAAGCTTACAGATGGCTTGGCATCTATTACAGAGCTGATCATGTGGCGATTGGTTACTTGGAGAAAGAAAAGAACGGACAGGAATTGGAGGTTAATACGTTTGAGAGAGACAGCACTGCTGCAATAAATTATTTCATCGAAGATTGTGTACGGCGCAGCAAGCATCTTGCAGAAGGCAGGAACAATCTCCGGACAGGGAGCCAGCTCATCGCTAATACTGCGCCACCATGTCCTCATCTATATTAATAAAAGGCAAAGCCCTCACTGACTCATTCACTCACTCATTCAGTCACTCATTCACTCACTCACTGACTCACTCACTCACTTGCTCACTCACTCACTCACTCACTCACTCACTCACTCACTCACTCACTCACTCACTCACTCACTCATCACTAATTCTCCAACTTCCCGTGTAGGTAGAAGGCTGATTTGGCAGGCTAGTTCCTTACAGCTTACTTACAAAAGTTGGGCAGGTTACATTTCAAAATTCTACGCGTAATGGTCATAACTGGAACCTATTTTTCTCCATATACTGTAATGGACGTTAGCTCGATGGCCGTGGGGGGCGGAGCTGCGTGTGACATCATCACGCCTCCCACGTAATCACGTGAACTGACTGTGACTGCAGTACGTAGAAGAGAAGGAAGAGCTCCCAAAAAGCGCTGAAGAAAAACGCCAAATACTTTATTCGCGAGATACAAGTTTAATGAGAAGACACAAGGTATAAACAAGACTTTGGATCACTTTGTAACGGAGTTAAAATTGCTGTAGCAAGAACCTTTTAAGTGCCGGGTCTTAGCTAACATTAAATAAAGCCGTGGACATCGCAACATCACACAAGAGAGAAGCTCATGTGAACTGACTGAACACAGTATGAGTGATAACTTCCATGCGTCAAACCTGTTCAAAAAACGCATTACACAATTGACAAGGTGATGGCTTTATATGTCATTCGTTTATAAAACAGCGGAGAAGCTGTGTAAAGGCTGTTTCACAAAAAACCAGAGGAGCGTCTTATATGAGCAGGCAGTCAGCTAGAGAAGGGAATCAATAAATATCTATAATCGTAATAAACGAACAAAAAATAACGTAGAAGCCACGGATTTAAGAAAGGAAATGGGTACCTGAACAGTAAAGTAAGTCTTGAATAGCTACACAATAACTATAAGAATCGTAATAAACGAACAATAAAACAGTACAGAACCGCGAAGCAAGGAGAAACGATGGCGTTCGTTTATAAAGCAGCAGAGAAGCTGTGTGAAGGCAGCTACACAAAAAAACAGCAGAGCGCCACACTCTGAATGTATTCCTGGCATCACCGTTATACCCTCTGATCTCGCATTTCAATTGAAATGCCTCAAATTTCCAGTAACACTCTGCTTCGCGATGACAATTAATAAGTCTCAAGGACAGAC